>NC_073725.1:34464904-35086336 GCF_023634155.1 Falco peregrinus | reverse complement strand
AACATCTGGCTTTAAGCTATCAGAGATCATAACTGTGCTAATAGAAAGAAGATTCTGAAAGTGGTGAGAATTAGTTAACATATGTCTTAACGAAGGATTTAAATTGTCTTTTCTTAATGATGTTTCAGCCTCAAAAATTGGCAGAAAAAGAGAGATCGGCTAGGTAAGAGGCAAGAAAGTTCAACATGCACACAAGGATATTCTTTGAAGTTCTTCAGCTACCAAGGACAAATTTTGCCATTAAACCATGAGCAAAAAAACACCCTTTTACAGCTAAAAACTTGAAAGCTTCTAAATGTTGCAAACTGCTGAGGCCATCTAGAGCAATAACAAAGATTCTGCATTACAGAAGTCCAAACTAGGACATAGTGAAATTGATCTCAGAAAGTCCTTAGACTCTTGAAGGTTTCAGACATTTTCTACTAACACTTTACCTGTGGTCTTTATAGACATTTTTAATCCATGCTTCAGCACGTTGCTCTGTTATGATCCATCTTAGGACTAATATGAACTTATCTTTTGGTGCAAATGCTCTTTACATAAATTATAGAATGAAGAACAGAGAAGCTTTATATCCTTTTATTGCTTAATGCTTCATAATATGGAACAAAGATTTTATATTATGTTTCGGAGATGCCGATATAAAGAACAGTATAAGAAGGCAAATAAATGCATCTTTAACACTATGATAATTTACAAAAGGACAAAGGATATCAATGTTTGTTTTGTTGACTTTTGCTAGCTACTTTTTTGAGAAACTATTTAAAGTTTTCTGTCAAGCATACTCCCATCCTTTTTTCTCCTGTATTGATACTGCATGTACTCTGCAAGCAAAATGTGTTTTTTCTTTCATAACCTCTTTAGCATTTGGAGTTAAAATAATTCTTTAGGAAAAGTAATATATTACAGAATATTTTGAAGTGACAAATAAACCATAATTCCAAAAGCTTTTGCAGTTATTTTCTGAACGTTAATCCTTGTTATAGAATAAAACAAGGGATATATGTGGATTAAAATGGCATTCATCTGGAATGGCTTGAGGAACGTGTTTTCACATGCTTCCACTAATTGCAACAGTTGTAGCAAAATGAAATAATTTATATTTTTCTTTGTAACTTTTCATCCAGTTATTAATTTTTAAAGAGAGTTTACATTTGCAAACCTCTCAGAAATGGTTTGGTCTGTTTCAATGGTGACATTTAACGATAATTGTCCAGTATGATTAAAATGTGATGTATTTACAGATTGGTAAATCCACTCTTACAATGTTATCTAAGTAATTAAGCCCAGTTATTGCTAGTAGTACTAGTCAATCAGTAGTGCACATGATTTAAAGAAAAGATACTTGTGGCTGATTTTGCATGTTTGCTGCTGAGAGAATAGCTTCCAGGTAGAAATGATTCACTGGTACACCTGATGTTGGAACTATGCCTCAACTAGCTATGAGATAAAGGAAATGTGTATCATTTTTCAGCAAAAAGTCAAATGTTTCAATGTAGAGATGAAGACCTCTGCTTACATTATAGAATGTGGAAACCTGTGTGATGCAAGGTGAAACAGCCTTTCAGGAAGGGCAATTACTGGTCACAACATGGACAGAACTTGAAAAGTTAAGAGTCTAAAATCTAGATTAAAAATTGAATCTGCTTGTAAAGAATCTCCAGTTTTGAAACAGAAGTGATCTGAAGTGGAGGACAATCAGAGCTTGGAAAAGGGTGGGAGAAGCCAGACAGGAATGCTGAAGATAGAAGAAATGGTACAAGAGGGAAAAAAAAGTTATCTTGCTCTGCTTGTTTCTGTTGTTGAATGCATTGTTTCTTGGGTCCAACCTCCTGAGCAATGTTCAAACTGCTGATTACGTCTGCGATTTTTTTTTTTTTCCTGCTTCATCTTTGACTTTTTCCAGAGTAGCTAGTGCTTTGGAGTTAGTAGCTGATAGGATTGAGCTGTGTAGTAAGCTGAACGCTGCACTGCATTGAAACCCTTAGTCTGCTTCTTGTGACATGTAGTCTCGTACTAAAGGGCATGCATTTCAAAACGGAGCACCTTCCCCAAATGCATAGAACTGGCATTTGTTGAGCCCCTGAGAGTTTGCTGCCTAATCCCAACTCAATAGTGTCTTCTCAGGGTCGACAGTGGGATCAAGAGTGGAACTCAGGGAAGGACTCAGTGATGTTTAATACAAACAAGGCTGAAGACAAAAGGGTGACTGGAAGTGGCATCAGACAGGAGTGCTGTTCTAACAGAAATGTATTTTTGGAAGCCAAGTTCTGTTGTGTTGCCAGTACGCTGAGAGAAATTAATCTTGATGCAGGACAGTATTTGTGTGCCTTAAGAGAGTCTTCAGAAGGTAACTGAATAAAATGTGGAGTGTATAGAGGGCAGCATAGTAGATGCATAGGCAAGTGTCTGAGATGAATGTTAAAGGATGGTGTTATGGTGTGCTTTTTTAATATATTTTTTACCAACTTTGTCTCGGTACTGAATTAAAATGTTTACACTGACAATTTTTTATTATCCCTCCTGAACAACAATCACTTACAATGTCTCTGTTCATTGTTCATATTCTTTTGTAGATGTACTGTTAACAAGACGGCTGCTCAAACCCCTCACCTTTCTTCCCTTGAAGTATATGGTACCAAAAAAACCTCTAAAAAACAAGATTTATTGTACCCATGTGAAGCTTCTGCCCAGGGGAATTTTCTACCAGACATCTCAAAGAAGTTCTATTTGTTCTGCCTAGTTTAGCCTTTTTTCTTTGTGGCTAAAATGAAAGACGCTTCTTTTAAAAGCAATTTTCTCAAATCCTCTACAAAAGTGAAAATCAGTGGGTTTAATGATTCCCTTGGCAACTGTCTCCTTAGGCAACAATGCAGCAATTATAAATAATACTAATATGTTCATCTGATGGCTTCTGATAACAAGTCAATTCAGAAATCTCTTTTCTTTTTATAGCATGGGGCACTGGTGGTTGAGAATGAGGCAGAAATATTTGTATGAGTATTTGTAAGAGAGAGGCAGAACTGATTCGCATACTGAGCTACAACACATAACTGGAAAGACAGAATCAGGAATTCATTTTTAGAGGTTTACTTAAAGGGATGTTATGACCATCCTGCCCAAAATAGAATAAAAGCAAGGACCTAAACTTAATTAAAATTGTTTGGTATTCAGTAAACAATGAATTTGAAAAATTTAATTGATTTACCATAATATAAAATGGAAGTGTGTCATAACCAAGGTTTTTAAGAAGCAACTGGTGTATTTCCATTCCTCTGACAGTCGGCTTGGAGTATTTTATAAGGTCTTGATCATTCATTAAGGGGGCAGTCAGAGACTCCTGACTGCCATACCCAAAAATCTGACTGACACAGAATCAACTGCTAACACTTAATTCCCTCTTCCCCCCATTTTTTTTTTTTTTTAAGAAGCATCCAGGATCCAGAGGAAGAAAGCTTGAAATTCATATTCTTGAACCTGCAAACGTATCATGTTTGCTGTTAAAAACAGAAGAGGTGTAGATGTGCATAACAAACTTTTACAGAAGGTTGTACAAAAGGCCTAGTTCTATGTAACACCTGTGCATTGAAGAGCTATTATCTAAAGTAAAACTGACCTGCTTTTGTTCTTGCAATATCATTCAGTGTTTTTTTTCCAGAATTACAGAATTTAAAGTACACAGAAATCTCATTGGAAATATGTTTCTGTAATAACAGCTCTTGGAATAAATATATTTATGTAAAACATAATTTGTACTTCACAAATAGTGCTTCTATTATTAGAGGTGGATGTATATTATGTAAAAAAAAAATATCCTCGTAACAAAATATTTGCCCACATACCTTCTTGAAGCTGTATATACACCATCATTTCTGTATAGAAATATCACTGTGTAGATTGGTAGGGACAATTTTCCACCACAAAAATAAATGTGATTTCATTGCATGCAAAGGTCATATCAAGAGGTTTCATCTCTTTCCTAGAATTTTCATGGACTCAAACAGCAGCTGATTGACTGAATTTGATATATCGCCAATGGCTGTTCATCTAAATGACCTTCACTGTTGTTACCCTGCCCAAAGTTTTTTCTCATCTTTAACCTTAATAAGCTATTTTACATGGTTTCTAGTTAATTGCCTGAAAGTATTTAGTACTTTCTAGTGAAAGCCTCTATAGTTCTCTGGGATGCAACTAGATAATTATTTCCAATTCACAGTTAATTTATTATTATAGTAAAAATTAGCTGTATTGTTCACTTGTTTTTTAAAATGTTTCTGTAATTCACAGTATCAGGAAGTACCAAATCAGGTACCTGATAGAAGACAAAGAAAAACTGAAACAGCATAAGTTAATTTTCATGAAGAATTGAGTAACACCCCCAAAAGCATATAGAATTGTGTTATATGCAGGTGACTTAGAAGTGTAACCATTTATCTAAAACTTGCCTAATTCCCTGAACTTATTTCTGTTAACTTAAAGCAGACAGCATTTTGTAGTCTTAAACATTCCAATTCTTTCTTGAGTAGAAGATATTAATTAAAATCTTGTACTATAATTTCTGGGCATTCCAATGTCAATGTATAGTCACACATGCCCATGACATCTTGGGGTTACAAGTGTGTGAGAAAGAGACAAAGGAAACTACTGAAGAAGCAGAGGGAGACAGAGGTTTCAGGTGGAGGCTGCAGCCTGGTAGGATTTTGGTGCTGAGACAAGAAAAACAGTATTTGGTAGTTTGTTAATGTCTGTGCAAAGAATGTGAGGATTTGTACTTTCTTATAAATAAATGGAATTACAAGGAAGATGGCTTAATATAACTGGCTTAATATCAATTTCTCTTTCAAGCTAAAGTGATTCCCAGAGTGATTACATCTAACCAGATTTTTAAAAATGTAAACTATTTTACCATGCAAAGTTAATTTAAGTCTAATTCAAAGGGGAATATGCCAATGTGGAATATATGTAACCTGGCAAGCCCATCATCTACATGAGAAGGCAAATACATATTCCACCTGTAGCTAGTGGTGGTAGTTACCTGCTAGGCAGAGGCAGATGTTTGGGTCCAAATTTAAAAAGTAGAGAAAATATATTTGGTAACTATTTTTCTACCACTATTAGTTCATAGTACTACTGCAGATAGGCATAGCTACTACGGGCAGAAATAAATTTCTCATTAATATATTGTAGATGAACAGTGTATGAAAAAACCTTTAACAGCGTTACTCACATACCTTTATTAGGTTTCCTTCACTCAAAGGGATTAATTTGCTTCTGTGGATCACAATCTCCTCAAAAGATGAGGAAAACCTGCTGAACATTCCCAGATATGCGTTGGTTTTGTGTTGTCAGACACATGGTTGAAGTAGTTATGAAGTCTTATAAGTACATACTAGCTTATGTATAAAGGCTACTAACAAGATCTGTGGTGTGTCAGTAAACACCTGGATTAAATTTGACCACTTCAGTGTTACTAAGCCTGTAACAGCCCTCTCGGTAGTAGATGATGAGCACGCTGGAGCACCTTTACAAATTGCATTATGCTGTCAGTCCCAGAAGGCGTGTTCTTAAAATTGTAAAATGTAGAAAAAGTGTTTCTCAGTTTGAGAATCTAAAGGCTTTGTGTAGATTTTGGTTTTCTTTTTAGATGTGTTTCACCATGATTAGTACATTTAAATGCCACTGTTTTCCAGACAACTCCCTGATTGAACTGGGGACCATGTTAGTTCTCCCCATGACCCGTCAGAGATAAAGAATTTGTTTACTGTAAATTGCTCACCACTCACTCCTATGCACCATCTGCCACACTTACTCACAAAGAGCTGCATTTTTTAATAATAGTTCTTTTAACTTAAGAAAAATAATACCAGATATTTCATGTACATGCATGGGACATAACTGCATTTTTAATATTCCTGGTTCATTTACCCTTACATATTAAGCTTCAGTGTCAAAAAATAATTTATTTTAGATTTCAAACTTTCTGCGTAACACTCAAAGTTTTGCATCATCAAGGAAAGAAATTAGGAGGGTACTAATTTGCCCATAAATTTGCTACAGCTGAACCTATCTGTATGTTTAGATTTCATTACCAAATTAATGTATTTTAACCAGTAATGGCCTTTTCTCATTCCGTATCTGTGAGGTCCTGTTTTAGGAACAGTGAAAGGCAAGCACTAGGTATAATAGAGCAAATGACAACTTGGGTGCATAATGAGTAGGTACTTGGCTCTGGAGCAGAATCCAGAACAAGTTGGATGTCTGAGATGGGTTAGGAATGGGAGATGAAATGGGAACTGCCATCCTCTAATTAATAAGTGATATTTCAAGGAGAGGGGGTATCTGAATTCCTGCTCATCTCTATGAAACATAGACTTGAACTTGGGAATGCTTGTGGGGGTGCTTCTCTCCATTAGGGTCCTCAATCTATAATTGTTTTATAAAGTAGGGTCCTCCTTACGTTCTTAAAAAAAAAACACCAAAAAACCAGACACCCACACACACCCACAAATAGGATTGCCTCTATTTGTAATCTACCTCAAAGGGGAACTGCTGCTTTCAACTTCTCAAACTCAAATTCAGGTGGTTCTCTTTTGCCTGATACTATGATCACTAGTGACAATGAAAACCAGGAATAACATTGTTGGGTTCTGCCACTGGTGATGACAACCATCACTTTGAAGGTCTGGGATTTTTTTACATCACGTTTGCAAGAAGTACCAAAGTTTGGAACACACTCATTAGACCTGAAGTGGGATGTTGGGGTTCAAATTATTTACTAACTCTTCAGCATGATATTTCCAGCTTTTAAGGGAAACTTAGTAACTATGAGGCCAGGCCAAGTGTGGATGCTTTCTACTCCTTTTGAACTTGGGGCACTGCAGCAAAGTATGCAAGGCAAGAGTGGCTTGTGAAAAGTAGCACAAGAAAACAACTGATGGTACACCAAATATTTAAGATACTGCTCCTAATAGATGGGGTCATTGCAACTGGAGACTGTTTTGTGTTTTTCACAATGTATAACCAACCTTTAATAAAAGGACACATTCCTCTCTGCCAAGTATTTTAATCATATATCTCCAAAATAGCAAAAATTAAATAAGTTTGTGGCAGCAAGTGTTTTCTGATTCTTGACTAGTTGTACATTTCTCTCTGTATTTGCTGTTCATCTCACTCTGTGCATTAGACTCACGTAGTCATGACTTTTGATAGCTTTGATGGGTGTCCAGTGGATACAGGCCAAAGTCTGCCCTCTGGAAGTCCAAGGTAGCAGTTCTGCTGACCCCCATCCTTACTTTTTTAAGAACTGAAAACTATATAATTTTGTGACTGTTATGCCCAAGACTACCTCTGACCATCACATAACCTACGTGTCCTTCTCTGTTCACAAACAGCAGGTCCAGTGAGGTGCCTTCCCTAGTTGGCTTCTCACCAGCTCTGTCAAGAAGGTATGTTCCACACATTCCAGGAACCTCCTAGGCTGTTTCCTCTCCGCTGTATTGCATTTCCAGCAGACGCCTGGTAAGTTGAGGTGCCCCATGAGAACAAGGGCTAGCAACTGTGAGACTTCTCCCAGCTGCTTACAGACTATTTCATCTGCCTCTTCATCCTGGCTGGGTGATCTATAACAGACGCCCACCAGGATATCGGCCTTGTTGGCCTTCCACTTGATTCTTACCCACAAACACTCAGCCCTGTCGTCACCATCATTAAACTCTAGACAATCAAAATGCTCTCTAACGTAGGGGGTTACCCCACCGCCTTTCCTTCCTTGCTTGTGCCTCCTGAGGAGTTTATAGCCATCCATTGCAGCACTCCAGTTGTGCGAGTCATCCCACAGTGTGTCTGTGATGGCGACTATGTCGTGGTTTCCCTGCTGCACAATGGCTTCCATGTCCTGCTTGTTGCCCAGTGGTGTTGATGCACATCAGCTGGGCTACTGATCCCACTGCCTTTTTTGGATGTAGAAGCCCTAATTGCTGTGTGACCATTCTCCGGCACTTCCATGGTTTCTAACACATCAATAACCTTTGCGTCTTTGCTGCCACATGGATCTTCATTCCCTACCTCCACGGCAGACAGAAGAACCTTGCTAGCACACTGTCCCTCAAACACTGGCATGCTGCTCCCAGGTTTTATTACTTTCCCCCTTCAAATCAAATTTAAAACTCTTTCAGTGAGCCCTGCTATCTCGTGTGCAAAGATCCTTTTCCACTTTTGAGACAGGTTTTCACATGATTTTATTTGATCTCAATACCTTCACCACCTTTCCTAGCACTCTTCTAGAAGTGTCTTTCTTTTAATATTTAGGATGCTTTAGTTCACCAAGTACCTTTTCTTCATTTATTTCATGAGTCTTTTTGTTCCACATTGTCCAGGACTGTATATTGTTTAAGTGTATTATCTCTTTGCTGGCAGTAATTTAATTCACTGGGTATGTGTAGTGAAGGAAATTCTTTTTCCTATGTATCTATCTTTTTTTCTTTCCTGGGTAACAGAAGCATTATTCAGCAGATCTTTCTGTATTTTTGTATTTTCATAAACTTACTGCTTTCATCCTTTTTATGTATTTTGTCTCTGAAGAACCACAAATGCACGTGCTCACAGATTACTTTAATACTTTCTTCTTTGAAGACTTCTATTTCAAGTAATCACTATAGGTTAAATAAAATACCATTATTTATACAAATTGATTCTATGTACATGCTGTTTAATTATTTCCTTTTCTTTCAGAACAATATGTTACAAAAGGTATAAATGGAAGGAAACAAAATAGGCTTCCTAGTTCTATTGTTATCTCGTGAGGTTTTTACTACATATTTTTTCAAAGCATCTGTGGCAATGGTCTCTGGACTTGGGGCTTCCATATTCCTGTTCTCATCTTGTGATGATTGAGGGCTCGTTATAGTCCCTGACTGAGAAACCTATTTCTGTATCTTAAATAACTTGCTTACAAAAGATCCGCTATGTTCTGCTTTTAAAAAATGGTTGTATTGTTTGTCAGAGTGACTCATTCAGAAGTTGTGAGAAATTTCCTAACAAGAAATTTTATCTTGTAAAGACTGGAAAGGTATAGTCTTCATCAGCATTGTTCCTGTAAATACAAGCAATACTGGGAACACTGCTGAAAGTTTCGAGGCATAGTCCTTTTTTTCCGTTTTCAGCATCTTATACCCGAGTTGTAACAGATCTTCATTAATTTAAAGTCACCTATTTCCATTTTTAATAAAAACTACCAGTAATATCAAATTCCCAAATTATTTACATAACCAAAAGTTAATTTGGTCAAACTACTCAAGTGTGACTACTACTGACTACTAAAGTCAAATAATTTCTTAACAGGAATTTAAATATAGATTAAGAAACCTGACAGTTTAGGCTTAGTATTTACTTTTATACTTCATTATTAATAAATCCATTTCCATATCAGAATTCTCATCTTTTTAAGCTAATACTATTAAAAATTAAAATACAGTTTTATTTCATTTTTTTAATGGTATGATTTTTAATCTATTTTATTTCCTGATTGTGTTGCTAGGTTTGTTACTTGTAGATGGTATGAGTGATATGTCAAGGCTTATCCTTTTATTTTATGTTTTAGCAGGGTGAGTGACAAACTGTAGGATATATTTTTAAGGAATTTGTCTTTGCAAGACTGTGGTCTTAGCTTGAATACACATGGAACACAAAAACCAACCTATTCAATTAAAGTCAGCAAAGTTTTACATGAAACTACACGTTCGTATATGTCTGACACTATAATTCAATAGCAAAAAATCAAAGCAAGCAATTCAATAACAGAAGGATTCATATATACACAATCCTATTTTTTTTTTTAAACTCTTCTATTGCATCCCTATGACATTTTTTGAGGGAACAAATCCTGGGATGTATTCCTTCAGAGGACTGACAGTACATCATCTCTTTGAGTGCCAAAAAGTTCTGAAATACCACGCTTATGCTATGGTCTGACATTAGTGCAAATAGCAGGAAACTTCATAAGTAATTGACAAAACATTTGGTACAGATTCTCCAGAGGAAGGAGAAAGAGGTTGACCTGCCCTCCCTAGATGTGTCATCATAATTCATACCTGAAAATGTAGCTGAAACCACGAAGCAGGACACTGCATAACTTTTTCAATTTTTCGTACCGCTAGGCTTGCTGTGGTTATGACATGATCTACCATGAGTACTCTAAGTATTTTTGATGCCAAAAATCAGTGACATGGGTTTGTCATAACTACGACACTGCCTAACACACTGTGTAAAAAAAAAAAACCAAAAATCTTTTTCAGATTTCAATTTTTTTCATGCTTTACTTTTGTTGACTAACCCTCCACTCTTCCGTTAACGAGGAACTGCCACGCTCTCTTCTCTGTGCTACTCATTATCATCTTGGCTGCCCCTGTTTCCGTGATGGCTCAGGGTTTCCTGGGAGTGATGGGATTTGTCTCAGGTCTCTGAGCATGGCAAGGGGAGAGGTCGGTTTATGCTTGCTGGAGCGCACTTGTTCCTAATGATCATGCCAGGTCTTTAAGCTGTTTCTTTGCAATTGGGAAAGAAACACTCTGCGGAGTTCAAATTCCTTCCCAGGTGGCTTCAAACAACCTGTCTGTATGAAACATTGCAAGTTTGCAGGTTTCAGACTCTGTCCCACTACCTCCAGCATCAGTCAGACTTAATTGCGAAGCAAAAATTGGGTTTGTAGGTCTACAGGTCTATGTTTGGAAAGTACAAATTTGGAAAAAGGTTACAACAGGCAAACGGAAAACACAACTCCAGCTGTCCAGTTGCTTAATTAATTTCTCATGAAAGTCCCCAGGGCTTTTACCCCTGTCCACTTTCCCTGCTTCCTACAGGCCTGGATTCCTGTTTCTTGTCCAAAGAAACAGGCAATGTTAATGAATTACGTTTCACATCTACATTGTCTTTTCAAGACACGAATGTGCTTGGTGGCTCAGTCTTGGACTGAGATCAGCTGGTTATATAGAGGTGACTTCCCAGCTCTGTCACAGCTCATCAGGCAGGCAGCCAACTGTTTCTCCCACAGTCTGGATTTTCACCCTTTTTGTAGGGCAGCTTGCACCCTCATTTTAAATATGTATAGAGCAACAGTTATAAATATATTCTGTGACCATTTTGATTTTTTTTTTTTTTATATATATAGTCTTCTATAGAAATAGTATTTGATGCTTCACTAATACAGATGACAACTTTAGCAACAAGCTGTTCTTCCACAGCAACATAACATGAGTTTATGCCTTTGGTGTTCCTGGTGTCCAATATGACAACAGTCCTTCTTTTACATTTTCTGTTACAAGTAATCAAGTTTTCAGCTGCATTTAGAAGAGCTTTTCCATGTTTCTAGTTGTTTTAACTTCTTTTGTAGTTCTTTGTAGAATACAGTGAACATCTCTCCATGCAGTGCTCTAGAACAGGGCTCCTTCTGTATTTAGAAACATAAATGTCCTATAGCTCTTCAGCACAGCTCTCAATATTACAAATGCTGGATGACTAGTAAGTTTGGTTTTGAGGATTTTGCTGTTTTGTTTTGTTTTGTTTTGTTCGTTTTTTTAAAGCGCTCTCCTCAGGTACCTGGCTACGAATTTGGGTAATTCAAGTAATAGTTTTGTCTGGATGTTGAACATGGCTTACATTTTTATTTGTAGTACTTAAATATTTCAAGTCTTGCTTTAAAATTTTCAACTTAAATAGTTTATGCATTCATTTAAGATGTTACTTTTTTTAAAAAAATAAACATATGCAATTTTTTAGGTACCTATAAGAGAAATATATTACAGTATAAATATGCATTATATAGCTACATTTTGAATAAGAATGTATATGTATGCATATATTCCCCTCCTCCTTCCAACCATGATCATAACCATGGATTGCTTTTTACCTTCTTCCTGCCACCCCACTGTATATTGGTAGATATATACTGTGCTGACAATATACAGTGATGTTTTCTCAAGAAAATACCTGTGAGATCACTGCTATTCCTTTAGTTCCACTTTAACAACAATTCTAAAACCAGTTGTGTATAGTCATTGCCATTGTGATTACAGCAGAACGTTCTGATTTGCTTATCTTCAGAACAGTTCTTGTAAAATCAGCTGGTTTTCATTAAAATATTTGCAGTGATCAAGTATGAAAATGTGTGGATAGAGAGAAATGTTCACTATTTTTATTTATTTTTCCAGGTTCAGAAAGGAAAAACTAATTTTTCTCTGAAAGAAATTATAGTATACAAATGCTTCTAAAGGAAGGCTGACTTTTATTATGCTATCCACTTGATTTATTATTCATAAAGAACCTTTGAACAGAGACCGGCCAACATATGAGCCAAAATACTGACTTTAAAGAGGTCCTTTGGCTGTAATTCTTACTACCCTGTGAAAGTCAGCAGGGAATATTCCAAGCATGTTAAACTTCACGTTTGAAAGTTAAATCTGATAAAAAGTATACTTACCAAAACATATATTGTAAAATAAAATGAAGCATTTCTTTGGTATTTTATGTTCTTACTCTTCTGAGTTATAAAGGAATGCATGCTACTCATTCTGTCCTGTATTTTCAGGTTTTACCTCTTACCAATTCCATTTTTACTTTGGAAAAAAAATTCAGAAAAATATTAGGTGCAATCTAATTTCATTTTAATTTGGCTCACTATAGCGATTGCCAAAGGACGGTAATTAGACTTGCTAAAAAAGAATGCAACATGAAGAGGGGAAAATGGCCTTATGAAAAGATCTCTGAGACAGTAGGAAAGCTGTAATCTTTTCTTAGACCTTGTGGACAATCTTCTGTCCCCCAGGGCAAGACATTTAGTTGTTACTCCAGTCTTCCAAATCTTAAGTAAAGATAATATGCTGCTGTATTTGGGGGATAATGAAATAAGGGAGTACAAACTCTTGGAGCATATTGTAATTGAACAATGTTCTCTTTTGCTGTTGATAGATAATAATTACACTATCTGAGAGAGACTGATGGCCTATGTACTCAGTTTCTGATTGTTTTATTTATAAGAATTTGGTTTTACAGTGTGCTTATAAGAAATGGGAAGTTCTGATATCCAGACTTAGTTTGTTTCAAGAGTGCAGAAACCATTCTTACTCTAGATACAAGCTTTTTTGTTTTACCCCTGAACATCTCGCTAAGCAACTAGCAAAGTGGGGGCAAAGGATTTTGCTTCTTCTGAACCTATGTGCTGTTCCTCTTTAGAGCTCAGTCCCTCACCATTGGCACCTCTGGAGAATACAAATTTTACCCGTGGTAGCCAAATCAGCACCAGGGAGGTGCAGCCTCACAGCTAATGTGATTCCAGGTTCAGCCAGGAATGCAGGCTTTTGTAGTTAATCCTTGCTTCAAGCCAGTCCTTACAGGAATTGAGAAGAGAGTTGTCTTCCTCACTATGTTTTTTTCCTATACCTGCTTCTTACAGCAGGAGGTTTTAAATTGCTAGAGTTAAGCAGTTTAATAATTACTTTTGGAAAGTGAAAGTGCATATGGTTAGGTAATTTCATTTTGAAAATGTTTTTCCTCTTGTTTCTGAAAAAGGGGGTGGAATTTATGCTTTCTTATAGCTGAAATTAGTTTGTGTAAATGGTTAGGCATTTGATTATTTGAGCATCTGTCTTCAACAGCTGCCTTAAGCAGAAATCAGTGAGGTGAGAGCAGATAGTGGGAAAGAGACTGAAATTGCTACTTGCCACACTAACGAGAAGTCTGGTTGCAGAGGACAGGAGCTGTTGGACTTAAATGGTGGATGTAATGGGAAAATCAGAGAGATCCATTTCAAAAATGCACATTTTTGCAAGTAGAAATAATTCCAGCTGCAAGTCACAAGTTGTGGAATTCTTTTCCTTCCCTTAGATATAACATTATGGCGGTTAAGAAAATCCCTGATAATGGAAACTAGTTGGAACTTGAATGAGAGTCCTGTGTTTTCCTGCCTTGCAGTAGCCCCCCTTGTGCCTTGCAGTAGTTCCCTGTCCCCAGGATCCTAACAGGCATGTAAGATTGAACAGAGGTTATCAAAATTCAACCAGCAGAGGAAAAAGGTGATTTCCTGCTATTCTAAAATATTTAAAAATCAGTCTCTTCATATAAGCTTTTCTTTTTAGGGTACACCATGATTTGTGTGTTAGATTGTCCCTTCCAATTCCTCCAGTGCAGGTCACACATCTTTTCTCGTTCTCATGTCCCACCCACCCCTGCAAAATAAATAGGATGGGGAAACTGAGCAGAGCAGTTAGGCAGCCTCTCCCCATAAACTAAGCTCAGAGCTCTGTTGCTAATCCAGTTTCTGACACAATTGCCCTCGGCTAGGATTAGAGGTTAGATATGCGGATCAGGAATGTGGCATGGGAGGTAAGGAAATGTAAACGGGTAGCGTACTAGATCGAATGGGAGAATACTTTGCTCTGTCAAAGCAATGAAGTAAGAACCTAGCATATTGCTGTTGCTATCCCTCATCAGAAAAACAAAAGTTAAAGTAGGTGATGGCCATAAAATCATGAACATCCTTGGGGGGTAGGGGTGGGAATGGATCCCAAAGGCCTCTTACAGGACTACTATGTTGTTCACTACAAAAAATGCAAGTTAAAAGAGTTTGTTGTACAGCTGTTCAAAAGATTTTTCTTCAGAAGTGGTGAAGGACAGTCCCCCCATGACTGAAAGGATACACTGTCTGCCAACCCAGCATCTGCCTCTTGGCAGAATTCCCAGGACCTTAACCTTCACAAGCTGAAATATCTGAGAGAGAGACAACATTCCCCATTTAGTAAGACAGCAAGTATATTTGAATGATAACTAGTTTCCTTTTACAGTTCATATAACATAGCTATGCTCTACCAAGGGAAAGGAGAGAGTTTCTCGAAATAAAGCAAATGATGCATGAACAATAAGTAAAATACGCCATGTCATTTCTGTCCAAACCTGGGAATGTACCATGCTTTCTTACACATCGTGGCACATTTCTTCCCTCTCCTCTGGAAAAATGGCTAAAATGTGTAAAATATAGAAGCAGCAAAATTAGTGTCCTCAAATCCTTGTCTTTCAAAAGTGCCACAAAAATAAATGGCTCAGCTGAGACTCACTTGGGAAAAGTTTGATGCAGTATCTCTGTCTTATGTAGTAGTGATACTTCTGTAATTTGAAAAGCTATTGTTTGAATCCTACGGTAAGTTGAAACTAACAAAATATAATATGCAGCCATGAAAAAAATATGTTCATTCTATATGTGTCTGGTTCTTATTCTTTTCTCCATACAGTATAATGGTACTACTTTTTTTCCATACAGTATGATAATAATCTGTGAGTAGTGGAGAATTTTTTTAAAGAAAAAATAAACTTTACTGCAGTTATGGTTAAGTTATGGCTACTAATATGTATTTAGCCCACTATATGCAACAAAGGAAGGAAGAAGTCATTAAACCAGAAAGATGTGTGTTAAACAGAAACAAACTGTTTTACTGTCCTGGGAAGCAGATTGGAATTGATCGGAAAATAGATAGTAGGCAGGTGGGAAGTGTATCATTACCTAAAATGCAATTTCATAAGTGTCACACACACAGAGCTATCCTACAATACTTCAGCTAGCTCATAGATTGTCCTGAAATGAGTGTCTACCTACCAGCCCAATATATCTCCCAAGTAGCAAAGTTCTCTTGCACTCATGTCTTTCGCAAATGCTTGCAGCCTGTAACAAATAATAGTGTAGTGAAAGAAACTACTAATGACTGCAAAACCATGATAACCCATAATATAAAGCTCCTTAGAATTTGTTACGAAGATCTTTTTTTTTTTTGGTAAAAAGAAGAATTACCAATAACAGAGACTCTCATCAACCATAAAACCTCTAAGAGCAGTAGATCACATTTGCAGATAGATCATTCTAGCACAAAGGAACATCTAAATGATGCTGATAAAACATGGATCATCAGATACTTGGAAAACTACATTTACAAAGAGCAATTGAACAGAAAAAAAATCCTGGGACCCTGTTGTTTTGCACATGAAAAACACTTGAATTTTGCAACTGTAAATTGATTTAAGGAATGGGGAGGGGGATCACACAAATCACTGCTATATCCTTATAATCGTTGCTTTAAATATCCTGTAATTATAAGGAAAAAAAATAATCTTACTTTCTGATTGAATTGTGTCCAAAGGTCCCATTGGTAAATGTGTGTGTGTGGGGGGGGTCCTGCTGCTTATCTTTGGTACCCTTACGTGGCCTGAACACCCACAGAGCTGAGGACTAACATGAATCCTCCAGATCATGTTAGTGATCCTGGACTGATACAGTTTTTGCATTTAGGGGAGTCTCTAGTCCACAATGTTTAGCATATAGTGAGAACACCATACCATACGTAAGGGTATTTATCTGTCCATTCGTAAGGCTGCTCTGGCATGGTTAAATGCCATCTTTAGACTGGAAGATGCAAATTGCAGTTGTTTGCATGGTTGGTTTCTTTAAAGAGATCATATGTGACAGACTTTCCGCTGGAGTATCAATCTTGCCACAAATTTCTTTGATAGCGTTGTCTCTGAGGCTCTGAGACTTAGTCTCAGAAAGACAAAAATCTAGTCAAACAGCTAGAGTTGTCCAGATGGCTGCTTCTTTATTGATGACCCACGTCTTGTAGCACAACTCCTTTGCTGTTTTATTGGGGGGAAAAAGATCAGAAATCCCTGTTTTGTTTTCTGTATGATTCTCCTTTAATAGTTCTTTTCTTTATTCTGGAAATTAATATCAAAGAGGGAATCTGAAAGACATATATAACAGAAGGTTTTTCTCCACAGATGCAGAGGCAGGAGGGAGGGGAGTGCAAGCATCGTGTCCAAATAATGATAAATACTGTGATTTCCAAATGCACTGAAGTGAAGGAAGAATGCGTGTGTCATCTGCAGATGTTTTACAACTGATTTGATGTTAATTGACATCCATGATAGGTAACTCTTTTCTAAACACTTTCAAAGTGGAACAAATCTCCTAGCTCACCAAGCATTGCTAGCATTTAAGTATTTGCCTGATGTTTTTTCTCTTCTTTCAGCCTCCAAGCATCTTTCTAAATTTCTGTTGAATGGGGGCTGTCTTCCACAGGACATAATAGTAGTGAAAACCAGCGTTCAGCATAGCAGATCATTAGCAAGAAATGTAAATGGGAGCGGTCAGACATGTTAGCTGCTTCAGTATAAATCAAAAGAATTTCAGCCAAATGCTCGCCATGGCCTCTTCAACAAGATCAGCCAAAGTGTCTGTGTTAGACACAAACTTCTCCACTTAGTGAGGGGGATTTAACTGGACTTTTTAACTTAAAGAAAGAGAGATGTCCTCCAAAAAACACAGGGTGTTTTTTCCTCAGTGCTATTGCAAGTGTCAGATTGTATTTTCTGCATTAACATGGACAATTCTGTTCCCTCTTTTTCCAGAGTGACTCAGCTGAAATTCTCCTGCAGTTCTGCTTTGGTGTTGAAGAGGTTATGGTTTTTTCTGTACAGACCAGTAACGTTCTTACCTGAATTACAAAATTTATGGAAGTGTGGACAGCATGCAGCTAAAGTAATCTATAAAATTCCTTTGGGTTTTTTTTTCCCTGGAATTTTCAGAAAAAAACTCTGATGTCCAAGAGGTTTAAAATCTCTTTTCCTTTAGGAATACAAGTCTATAGAAACATTCATGTTGTTGTGTGCTATTAATGTAAAACTTGTAGCATAACAAAAATGTTTTTCCTATTCGTGTTTAGTTTTTCCAGTGCTATTGAAATAATTACCGAATTATTTACCTAAAAATATTTCACATATTCATATGCCTAAACATTAAGAGTTCCGTGATATATCTGTGATACATCAATAAAAATACATCCCTTTCCTACAAGTGAATATGTCCTTAAGAAGCTGCATGGTGAAATGTAAAATTATGAAATTTCATCATTTTTAACTTATCCTGTCTTGACAGTTACTGTGTGTTTCGTGTGACCATCTTTTTTTTTTTTTTTTTTTCAGCTTGGAGGAAGATAGAAGTCCCCTCGACATTCAGGAACTGCTGTTGCACCAACTGCCTGGGCGCGTTTGCATTCATTACCTTTTTGCTGTGTAATAATAATAATGGAAGAGGGAAAAGGATGGGAAAAGAGCTGGTCCGTGTAATTTCTTTCTCAAAGCCAAGTATATACTGCCCTCTTGTGGAATCTGTACGTAATTACCAGCACGGGAAAAATGTCCTGGATTTTCTGACCGTTTTATTTCGTTCCGCTGAATATTACTGAGAGATTCAGTAGCAGTTTTTTTCCAGTTCTGCGCTATAAATGCCAATATTTCCTATTAATGCACTATTTTTTTTTCTTTTCTTTTTTTTTTTTTTTTTTCCTTTGATGGTCATTATCCATTGCTGACATGGCTGCGTATGCTGCTTTTGGAATTAGATCTGTGCTGTTTTGCAAAACCCCATGCATTTATTAGTATTGGAAAATTGCCTTTTCTTCTCTTTAGGTGACACTGAAATACATCTGTAGTTTTTTCTGTTTCACTCAATCTCAGTAAGAAAATATGTGATTTAAGAAAAGGAAGGAAAACTTGGGTATTTGTCTGCATGATGTTTGTATATAGGGGGGGTGTTGTCCAAATTACAGACTCTCAAATCTTTTCTCATGTACTACGAATCTGAGTGCTGAGTGAAAATTTTAGAGTAACATTGCAAAATATATCACCTTCCGGTCAAAGAACAGAGGTGGTCCAGTCACAGAGCCATCCTCACCGAGTCCCTGGGAAGCAAAGAGCTCCACAAGCCGGAGAACTTCAGATGCCTGGATTCTTGAGGATGTCTTCTGGGTGAGATGCTCTGCTTTCCTAAGAATATACGTGTTTGAGTTTACGTGGCAGTTGTTCTGTCATTAGGAGCACCTCTCTACCTTGCCATCCATTTTCATTAAAAGACAGAAGTATTTGAGGCTGTTGTCCTTCTGTCAGATGTGGTCAAAAATGTTATTTATGCTTGAGGGATAGAGAGGCAGAGCAATTTTATTACCTTATTTACCTGGAAAAGATAAGTTAGCTCTGGTTGTGCATGAACATTCCCTACATCTTACATATTTTACAGCATATTTTATCCAGCAGGATCCTAAAGGAATATACAGGCTACAGATGAAACGTCCCCCTTCTGGCTCACGGTGAGATTTTTTACTGCAAATTTGATACTCAGTCTGTTTCTGGAAAAGCTACTGGAGTTCATTGATATAACACATACACAGCAAAATGTTCAACTGGAGAGAAACACTTCATTCCCCTGACATAAATTCTTGCTGCCACCTCTGCTGAGAAAACAGTTCTCCTCTGCAACTGCTTATCCCTGTGAGCCCCAATGATTTTGAGGATAAGTTATGTACCTGAGGTTATGTATCTTATAAAAGTGCCACCACCATTAAAGCCACACAGGCACTTTCAAGAAGGCCAAATGTACTCTTGCCAAGTAAGCCCTGTTTAGTAAGTTGGGGTAGGAATTAGATGTTTGGTCCACTCTAACCCTTGGAGAGGTACAACCTATTTTCAAAGGGGAGTAAGTAAGGTCCTAGAGGGATCTTCAGTGCAAACTGTACTTCCATGAAGAATTACTGCAATGCCTAATGTGCTATAAAAACAGACTCTAGCTCCCTGCATACCACCTTCTCTGTGTAGCCAAGCCTTGTATTCTTTTGCTTGTAGACAAGATATTCTCCAGTGAAAAAAAGGAGTCTAAAGAATCAAGTCATAATCAGCATGCTTTTGTGAGTCCTGTGAAATAGAGCGAGAGTTACAAAGGAAAAGCAAGTAGATTTTGAGTGTACAATATTTCAGGAGAGATTGGAAGAGGGCATTTTTACGATATTCTATTATGTCTCCTCTTTAGAGAGAGGCTAAGCCAGTGCCAAAGGAATAGTTTTCCAAAGTGCTATTTGTTCACAGGATGGATAGGAGCTGACAAGCTGACCATCAGAACAGCTTCTTTGTCCTTGGAGCTCCAGGTGGTTTAACAGTGTAGAGAAGTTACAAGTTTTTACCAAAATGACTGTTCACTCCTTTTTAGATGTCTTTTCAGCTCTTTCTAGCGTATTTTCAAGGGCTTTCAAAAGAAAAAAAATGAAGCAGTGTATAAGGGGAGGAAGGTGGGGAGGTGAGACTAAGGTAAGACTGGGTATATGCGTGATGTGGAGAGGGTCTCTCTTGCCTTGTTCAGAAATACATCCATCCAGAGAAGGCTCAGAGGTAGAAGCAGTATCAGTATTCATGCTGCATAAATAAGAATCATGGTAGAATCATGGCTATAATCAGATTTTCTAGCAGCAGGATTAATTTGGCTATATTGCATCCTGTGCATTTTCTGAAATAATATTTAAGGATATAAACAGCAGTATTAAAATGATACTCAAGAGCCTTACTAGATTTTTTTTTACTGTAACATTTTATTGTTTATTTGTTTTAGTAAAATACTTGAAAGCTCAGCCTTTTATGACAACAAATATGTATTTATGTAGGTGGCAAATAGCATTGTTGGGATTCATGATTATAATCTGGTTTAATCTGTGTAGAATATAATAGAACAGAGTAGAATACAATGATTTATTACTATTAAAGGCTGAGGAGTTATTCTTGTTTACTACTTTTGCTTCTGATTGCAACCAGTTAGTAGAGATACAACTTCAGGGCTGAGCAGAGGGGACTGATGGCCTCATTCAAGCTTTTACCAATGCAGCCCTGTGTGCAGGTGCCTCCCTCAGTGCCAGGGTGTGCAGCTGAGTCATGGTCAGCACGTGGCCCACCAGGACCTACCTCCAGGTCTTTGAGCTATCTCAGCACCTCTGTAATCTCTCTGCAATGTCTGTAAGGATAAATGTCTTTTTTTATTATGTACCTTTTCATAATTATCATTAAATTCTTTACACCTTTTGAAATAATCAAGCGAAGTATATTACTAGGTTAGCAAGCAGTGACACTTAATTTTGTCCAGAAAGGAATAGAAACAGGGAAAATCAACTGCATGTATTTTCTATTGCCTGTCTGGTGGTGGAAAAAATGCAGACTTCCATATGCAGTATTTATACTGTTACCTTTTCAGGCAAGAAATAAGGGAGAAAATCGCTTCATGTTGCAGAAGTTGGGCTAGAGACCTCTAATGTATTAACTCTCATAACTATGCTGGGGTTGTTTAATTTGGGGGAGGCTGAGGGGGGACCTTATCACTCCCTTCAGCTACTTGAAAGGAGGCTGTAGGCGATGGAGGTAGGTCTCTTCTCCCAGGTAACAAGTGACAGGACAAGAGGAAACAGACTCAAGTCATGCCAGGGAGGTTTAGATTGGATATTAGGAAAAATTTCTTCATGGAAAGAGTGGTCAAGTGTTGGCACAGGCTGCCCAAGGACATGGTGGAATCACCATCCCTGGAGGTACTTAAAAACCACAGAGGCATATGGTTTAGTGGTGGACTTGGAAGTCCTGGCTTAACAGGTGGATTTAATGATCTCAAAGGTCTTTTCCAACCTAAACTATTCCATGATTCTGTGTTGACTTGGCTGACATCTGGGGACCATTGGGATGAACTGGAGAATGGCAGTGGCCACCCTGAATTTCTGAGAAAACTACACTGGGACTTCATCCAAAAAGGGAAAAGTATCCACATGCAGGACACAATGGAGTGATTGTATTTTATTTGTATCATTCCTAGGAGCCAAAAGATGGCTGTGAAATTTGATGGAAACTGAGGCATTCATTTAGAAAGATTTCACCGTTGCATGTACACCAGATGATTGCGCCCGAGCCGCTTTCCTGCACAGCTTGTCCTCTGCTGAGCTGCTGCAAATTTTAGTTTCTGCAAGAAAGCTGCTCCCTTTATAAAAGTGGGTGGTTTTTTTTTTTTTACTTCTGCAGGTCAGTTTTCCCCAAAATGTTTAAAAAATGTATTAAACTTCTGGTCCTCAGTCCTTTCTTCCATTTATTGGCAGAAACTGCTCATTAGCGTGCATGATGACACCTGCCCTTCATCAGTAGTGTGACCTGTGCTGTGCTGTGCAGCATCTCCCCAGAAAATCACATTGTATTGTTTTTCTATCTTATGACTTTACCCCCATCTACTTTTTAAAGCTTTTTGACAGGACTCGAAGTTGTCGTGTGCTCAGCTGGACTCTTCACCACGTGTTCGGGCCTGGTTTCAGAAGGGCGATCCCTACATACCGCTGGTTTACATGCCGGCGTTTTTAAGGGGTGCAGAACCGGCAAAAAGGGCTCCCAGTGCTGGCGCGGTGCCAAGGGCGCCACAGCTGGGCTCTGCCAGAGGTACCGCAGCAGACAGCGCAGCGCTGCTTTCGCAGGCAGCGAAACGCGAGCAGGAATAGAACAAGGCAGCTCTGGTCGCTGCGGGGCCGCCGCCGCCGCGCCGCCCCGCCCCGCGCCGCCCCGCCCCGCCCCCCCCGCGCCGCCCCGCCCCGCCCCCCCCCGCCCCCCGCCCGGCTGTCAGCGCTGCCTCGACTCGGTGCCTCGGGTTTGCACCTGCCCCGGCGCCGCCCCGCCCCGCCTCGCGCCGCCGCCATTTCCGCCGGAACGTCCGGCCGCGGCGCAGGCGCGGGACGCGGCGCGAGGCGGACAGCGCGGGGCTCCCCCTACCGGGCGGGGCTCCCCCTACCGGGCGGGGCCGCGGGGCGCCGCGGTTGGTGTGGGAGCAGCGGCTGCTAACGCGGTAGGTGACGTGCCGTCAGGTGACGATTCGTTGGACAGAACCCTGGTAATCTCGTAAGACTTGGAACATTTGCTTAATGGCAGGTGCAGTTCGGTTGCTGCCAAAGGTAGCGCCTTCGTTGGGAAGCTGCTGGCTGATACCTTGGCACATCCCCCCCCCCCGCCGGCCTCGCTCTCCCAGTGACCTTTTTTCTGTTTTCCTTTCCGCACCTGGCCGTGCGCAGCTCACGCTGTAGCGTTGCCATCCCGCCGCAGCGGGGAGCGTGCCCCGGCCGGCACGGGGGCGCCCCGCAGGGCCGGGGGAGGGCGCAGGCCTCGGGCCCGGCCGTCAGCTGCCTCGGCCTTGTGCTGAAGTGCAGGGTGGGGAAAACGCGGGTGCCGTGCCTCGGCGGGGAGGACGGGCCAGGCTGGGGGGGGGGTCCCTTGCCTGTTCTGCAGAAATAAACAATAACTCAGGATAAGTTACAAAGCGGGTGTGTTTAATTCACCGGTGGGCAGCAGGGTCTTTGGAATTATCCGTCCTGATGCCCGCCAGTGAATTAAACATACCTGCTTTATAACTTATCCTGAGTTACAGAGTTTATTTCTGCAGAACAGTTTGGCAACCCAGATGGGGCTCTGCCTGACTGCAAAGTTGGTTGAGGGGAGGATGTCCTCGGAGGAACTCCCCTGCGCCTCCAGCTGCTGCAGGCGTAGACGAGGACCATCTGCCCGCAGATAAGGTATGTGAATTTAAAATACCTTCAGGGGGGACAGGGGAAGAACTTGTAAGCCGTATGGAGACGTCCCATGCGAGGTGAGGAGTAATATCGCTCACCAAGACCCTGTAAGACATGAGGAGATACCCCACGTGGGGTGAGGGAGCAATATGGCTCACCCCTTGGTTCTGTTGGGCCCAACAGAAAGAGAACCACACAGGGTGAGGGAGCACCCAAGATCCTGTAAGGCGCAGGGAAATGGTAGCTTGGGCACTCATTGCTGGGGTAGCTGGAGCACTGTATGGGATAGCTATCGTTGTATACACCTGTTATAAGTGTTCGGTACCATGCATATTTTATCATCAGTGAAACATGTCTTAATATCGTAAATCCAACACCAGACTGAGCAGTGAAAGCACTTTTGTGTGAGAGTGTGTGATAGCGTGATTGAGACGTGCAATTAAGCATGAAGTGATTTTAGAGTTTTGATCCGCAGTTCTGTTCTCCCGTGAGGGAAATAGCCAGAGACGAACCAAACGAGAGGCTGTTGTCTAGTGTTATAAATGTAGTCTGTCTTTATTATTGTTTAATGTATGGTGGGGAATCAAACAGGGAATTTAAGACTTAAATACCAGACACGGGACATGGATTTAGGTGCTTAGGTGTGGAAAGGTTTTATATCGCCGCTCCTGTGCTCAGTTGTAGAAAGCTTTTATATCGCCGTGCCTGTGCTCGATATCTGTCTGTCATCACACCCCACCCAACCCCCCGGCAGGGATCAGGCTAACATAATAACTACTCTGTGTGTGGGAATCACTGTTACCATATTTATAGGACATTCCTGAGGATTAGTGGAATAAGACTATACACAACCGTCAGAGGCCGTTTGCGTGGAAATTAAGAGGGAGTCTAGAAAATGAGTCTAATAATGGGTGCCAAGTCAGGTAAACTGTCTGGAAGCTAGCCCTTTGCGTTGCTTATTAAAACACTGGAAAAAGATAGGGGGAGGGCATGGAGGCTCAGTGAGTAAAAAGGCATTGATAAAATACTGTAATCAGTGGTGGCCCCTCTATACATTAGAGGATGAAGAAAAAGTGGCTGATAAATGGTACTTTGAACTATTAATAGCCTTTTGCAGTTAGCGTTATTTTTAAGGAGGGACCAAAAATGGGAAGAGTATTCATATGCTGACCTATTCTTTACTCTCTGTAATCACCCAGAGTACCAGAAAGTTTGTGGCATGAGCCCCCCACAGGATCCCATGGTGTAGGCATTAGAAAAGGAAAACCTAAAAGAAGGAAAAGGTAAATTGAAGTGGTGTTGTTCCTCATGTAGTACTGGACAGAGGTGTATGAACCTGGAGAAGATTTGAAAGGCACAGAATAAAAATTTACCCGAATATGATAGGCCACCCCCTCTAACAACACGGGAAAGCTCTGGGGAGTCAGACTCTGATAGCACCCCTGGGATACCTGTGGCATTCTGTACTCGGGCCAGGAGAGACTTAAAATCTGAACCTGAACCCAGCCAGGCACCCTTACGGGAAGTGGGATGTGGTTGGGCTGTGGTTGGGGTGGATGGAGGTGCCATGATAATAAGGGTACCCTTTACATTGCTGGATTTAGAGTTCTGGGAAAAAAAGGCAAGGGGCTATAGAACAGAACCTGTAGGGGTGGCAAAACATTTCTAGTACTTATTCAGGCAACATAACCCTGATTGGAAGGATATTCAATTAATGTTAGATCATGTAACTGAAACCGAGAAACAATTAATATTGAAAAAGGCCGAGGATCTGGCTGTGGACCAACATAAAGGGTCAGGGGAAGATGTAAAAGATCATTTTCCCCTACAAGACCCCCACTGGGATCCCAAAGGGCTGTGCAAATTGCAACCATTGTAACAATATCGAGATTGGGTAGCAAAAGGAATAGGGAGAGCTATCCCCAAAACAATAAATTAGTCAGCATTATATATAATTAGGCAGGGGCCAAACCAGTCTCCATCAAGAGTTCCTGGAAAAACTTTGGGACACGATGAGGCGATGAACTCCTTTAGATCCTGAATCAGAGGTGGGAATTCAGCAGTTCGTCTCGCATTTTGTAGGCCAGTCAGCCAGAGGTGTATGAAAAAAGCTACAGAAACTGGGAATGCCTGAGGGGCGAAACTTAGAAAACTTCTTGACAAGGCTTGGAAGGTATTTAGTAATGGGGAAGAGGAAGAAAAGAGGAAAGACCATAAAGCCATGGGGGAGGACAGAAGAAGGGACGGGAGAGCTTTTATAGCAGCTTTACAACAAGGCGAGGTCCTGACAAAAGAGAAAATAGGGACGACTGTGGAAGGTGGAGACTCTTGGAGACCACCACTGGGAATGAATCTGTGCATGGTGTAAACAAACAGGTGACTGGAAGAGGGATTGTCCTCAAAGGAGACAAGGAGGCAGGAAAATCATGAACACCCCTAGAACCCAGGCCCCTGTTGCAGGAAACTGATGATTGACGGAAAGCTGGGAAGTCTACCCTAGCGGATCCACTGGTTATATTAAAGCTAGGGAAACAGAAACAGGGAGAAGAGTTTTTAGTACATACCAGGGTGACGTTTTCGGTCTTAAACCAGGCTTTAACATTTATTGATAATGATTTCGTAATGGTAAAGGGAGCTACTGGTCAAAATGAAAGGGCGTGTTTCCTCCAGCCCCTGAAATTCAAATTGGGCAGACAATTAGGAATACAGAAATTCCTTTATATGCCAAATTCACCAAAGCCCTTATTGGGACGAGACTTACTGGAAAAACTGGGGGCAGAAATAAAATTTGGAAAGGACAGAATAGAGTTTAAGGTGGGGAAAGACCAGCTGATTGAGCTTTTAAGTTTAGCTTTGGTAAGTCCCTCTGAAAAGACACAAGTACCAAAGGAGGTTCAGGACCAAGTATTTCCAGGTGTATGGGCCACTGAAATACCTGAATAGCACATTACTCTGGTCTACAATAATGGCTGAACATAGAAAGACACATTGGGGAGCTGAATCCTTGTAAAAACACCTGAGCAAATGCATGGTTGCCCGTAATTTGTATACGACTATCAAACAAGTGGCACAACAATGTGACATTTGTTTGCAGAATAACCCAAAAGGTTGAACTAGGGCAAATAGTGAAAGGTAATCTCCCCGGGCAGTGGTGGCAGACTGATTTTTTGGAACCCTTTAGGAAAGGGGGATTTTGATATCTGTTGGTATTAACTGATACCTTTTCAGGATGGCCAGAAGCATTCCCTTGCTGAACAAACAAGTCCAGGGAAGTGACTAAGGCCTTATTACATGAAATTATACCGAGATTTGGGGTTCTAGCAGTAATATCTTCAGGTAGAGGCCCTCATTTTGTAGCCAAAGTCACACAGCAAGTTGTAGACTTCTGGGGATAGATTGGCAATTACACACTCCTTACAGGCCACATGTGAGTGGTCAAGTGGAGAAAACGAACCGCGTTCTTAAATTACAAATTGTAAAGTTGGGTAAGGAAGCTGGATTAACCCAGCCTCAGTCACTACCCCTAGCCTTGTTGCGCATCAGGACCAAACCAAGAACTAAGGAGGGATTGAGCCCCTTTGAAATGTTATATGGGAGACTCTATATGGTCCAAACAGGAACATCAACACAAGTTGTTGCTGAAGTATTTACTGATTATGTAATAAGTTTACAGAAACAACTTAGGGAAGTCAAGAAACTGGTCTTGGGAACTCGTGCTCAGGGTCTGGATGGACTAATGCATAACATAAGGCCAGGTGATTATGTATATGTTATATCTCTTTCAGACTCACCTTTGGAACCAAAATGGGATGGACCATTCCAGGTCTTATTGACAACACACACAGCTGTTAAATTACAGGAGCAGTTGTCGTGGATACATCATTCCAGGGTGAAGAAAGCCCCTAAACAACGCTGGGAGTTAATGGAAACTGGACCTTTAAAACTCGGACTCAGACAAAGACATTCTTGAACAAGACAGGTTTAATATAATAATAAAAACTGATGGGGGAGGGAAGTTTAGATTCTTAGACTGATCAATAACGGGTTTGGACTGTTTGTGCTTTTTTGTATCCTCCCTCTTGTCTACAACCAAGAGCCTAATAACTGGCCTTGGAATCACGCTCAGAAAAACCGCGCTGGAATAATGGGAAGTGTAGACCCAAACCCAAAATTAGCTACGGTGATTTTTTTCCGGAAATGAGGTGTACCAAAGAAATCAGTGGGACCGGGATGATGAGGACAGAGTTGCCCGATTGTGGGGGAAACTAGGAGATAAAATAAAAGTAGGATGTCAAATATGTAATAAAGATGATAACATCAGAAATTTGGGAGACACCCTGGTTGATGTCAGAAAGGTAGGTAAAGAATTTACCCTTCTAAGTAAGACCACGTGCTTTAATGCACGAGAGTGTTGGCATAATTTTACCTTAACTGAACCAGTCTTCATAGTATGCCTAGGGCAGGAATCACCGAGAACGGCTCTGACTTACAAGGTTAAAATAACAATCATGCCAGCCACCTTTCTCCTACCACCACAGTTCCATCGACCCCATTAGCACTTAATCTGAAAATTTTTGAAATTGACCCTATGTGATCAGAAAAACAGGGCAGCAGATGTTGTTCAAGCCGGAATGGTCTCACAAATGTGTTGAGTTGTTAATACAAACCAATGTCTCTGAAATTCAACCAGCCTGTTCTCCTTCCTTGAAGACATCCTTTGAGGGATGGACAACCTGGTTGAGAAGACAGGTGCCCTTTAAAAGGCGAACACGAAGAGACCTAACTGGTGTGTTGGGAATGAGATTTGGGTATTTTAAATGAAATTGACTCATTATAAATGAATATTTCAATTAAATACTAATTAATAAGCTGGCTGCTACAACTAATGATTTGACAGAGTTACAACAGCCTTTGCAGTGTTCCCTGTTAGCTTTAGGAACTAGTCAATGGCTGTTATCAAAAGTGTTACCCAAGTGGGAAAAGGTGAATGCACAAGACCGTGAATTGATAATAGATGCACTTGGTAAGATCCAAGATAACGTTTCTTTAGCCCTTAGTTGCATACAGGCTCAATTATGGATGCCATCAGTGGCTGCCTCAATTATAAGAGAAGGCAAAGGGGGCACTTTCCCTACCGAAATCTGGAAAGTCGTTTGGGATAGTGCCACTAACTTTGAAAAAGAACTCCAGTCTTGGTGGACTCTGGTAAATTTTACCTATGATCCCATTGCTAATACGGCCATTCATAACGCTTCAGTATATGTAGTCCACCCCATCACTGCATTATTGAACCTCAATGGAACTGTGCTCTGTCCTTTTGAACGTAAGAGCATGGGCATGAATGGTGGATGAGAAATGGCAAACTGTAAATTTAGAATCTTGCAGTATGAAAGAACAAAAGGGATTCATTTGCAAAAGTAGTACAATTGATGCTCAAGACATTTGTCTCTATACCGAACAAAGTATCTGTCATTTTGAAATCCATTCAGACACTAATCAAAAGACAGCACTTACATATATTTGGTGCGGTTGTGTGTGTGTTTGAGAACTGCTTGTAGCTCTGTAACAATAGACAAGATAGTTGTAAATAATAAAAACCATGCTAATTTTTATATTTGTCATTTTGTTAAGATAGTTGGGTGTGACTTTTTGTATTTAGTGCCGATCATATCCCACCAGTTGATACGGTCCAAATATACAATGTTTCACAGATTGATGCCTGTACTTATCGGAATGAATCTTACATTGGTAAAACAATGAGTGAAACATCAAGATTTGATTGAAATCTTGAAGGAAGTCCAAGAAAACGGACAGAAAACCTTGATAGCTTTTCACCATGACACAAAGGAAATTCACAGGATCTTGAAAAGTGTAAAGAAAGATGCAGAACATAACTGGTGGGATGCGCTTTTTGGATGGTCACCTAATGCTACTGGTATTCTAAATGTGTTGTTTCAACAACCCCATTGTTGTTCTCTTGACATTAGTTCCAGTCAGTTTTGTTTGTCTGCAATATTGTATGTTTGGAATTGGAGAATGTTAAAGCAATTGACATTTTTAACATTTATACTTAGCGCACATGCGAATGCATTAAGAGGTAACTTTCAGGCAAAGTATTGTCTAGTTCCCTTTCAAGAAATAAATCACATATAAGGCAAAGAAATTTGCCTATGATAACAAGACAGGGGGAAATTGATAGAAAGCTTAGAAGTAAATTGATTGAATAATTAAACCTCTCATTATACGCACAAAGAGGAGTTTCACAATGTAGTTTTGTAGATTAAGCAAGGTCTTGGGGCCTGGTCCTGGGGCCCTGATAGGTGGAACTGTTATGCTCTGTGTACTGATAAGAAGAAACTGCTATGCGAACGTTAGCGTGTTGGAACAGGAAAACTGGTTCTGTCCTGTTCCGTTCTGGAAGAAACTCAAGACACGACTGCGTCTGTGTGAAGGGAGAAGGTGTGAGGTTCAGAGCAAGAGAGACTACTAAGCCTTCATCCTCAACCACCCTCAACAGCCACCACCAGGAGGCAGTGCGCAAGCGCAAATGGGAGGTAACTTATGTAAATAATTTCTTGAAACTAATTATCTTAACCTGACCTATTCTCAGGAATCTATTGAATATGTATGTATGTATACTTTAAATCACACATGCACAAAGAGGTTGGAGCAGCAGGGCTTTTGGAGTTACCCATTCTGATGCCTGCCGGTGAACTAAACATACCCGCTTTATAACTTATCCTGAGTTAGAGACTTTATTTCCACAGATCATGCCAGGGAAACAATTAAGGTATCATTTTATCCCATCCAAAATACTCATCACCCAGCAACACAGCAATAGGATTTTTCAGGTGTTGCCAAGGTGTTTATATAATGGAAGCCTCAGTATTTCTCAGGTAATGAGGCCCTCTCATAATCAAATGTGAAATATTTGCATTACCCTTGTGTTTAGTTCCATTCTCATTTTCCCCATTTTTTCCTTCTCAAAACACATAAGCTCACGCTTGCTAGAGTCTTTGGAGCTTTGTCTCCATTTTCTTACCTACTGCCAAATACTCTTCTCTCCTCCTGTTTAAATTCAGCGTACATTTCAGCATCAATGCTGCTAGGTGTAACTAGCTTGGCGACGTTTATCTTAGCACTATTTACTGTAATTTGTAAGGGAGATTGGAGACGCTTTGGTTGTTTGACATCTGCTTTGCAGTCAATCAAAAGTAGAGACATAATTTAATTCTGGTGTCCTCTAGAGAAATTCTCTGGAAATGCTCTTGTAAAGTGGGAATAGCTTGGACAATAGAAAGAAGCAGAGGACAGGACAGATGCCGCAGTTGTGTTGTTTCCATCCAAATGTGGGCCTTGCTTGTTTTATTATTCATGTGTTCAGTACAGGAGCTCTCATACCCATCTGTTACTGAGGAAGGAATTGGAAATAGCTGTTGTGTTGTTGCAGGAACACCGGCATGAATAAAGAGTAACAAAAACTCTTGTAGTAGTAGTACTAACTGTAGGTTCCATATGTGAAAGTAGGGTAGGACTTAATTTTGTAAAAAGGGTGTCAAAGTTATTGTTCTGTTTGTGCTTCTCTGTTGCAGGCCCACCATTAACCTTCCTAGGTCTAACCTTTAGTAAAAGGCAGATTTAACTTGCCTACACCTGTTCGAAAATTCATCCTATAGGAAAGCACAGTGACCACCTCAGATCTCACAGCTTGTCCAAGGGAGATCACTCCTTGTTCTTCACTTCATCCTAGTACACGTTAGGTTTTTGAATTGCACCCAGCGTAGTTGTCATGGGGTTTCACTCTTGAGTTGTATGGCATTTAATGTTGATAGTAAAAAGAGATGTTACTTTGCTTGGTAATGATTGTGTTTTCATTTCTGAGAGAGAGACTGATTTGTAAGGTGAGAGCGAGCTGACTATAAACACGGGCAGACCACTGATAATGTCAAGCTTAAAAAGTGAATAATGATCTTTCTGTGACTTCAGCAAATGACCAACTGCTACTTCTGCAGCACCCCAGAAAATGTACACCAGAGTACTGGACACCTGGCTACCTCCTGGGGACTCCTAAGTACACCAGAACTATATAGTGTATAGTATATATGCAGTATAACAGAACGCCTAGCATATAACAGAATATGCTTTCCGTTATTCTGCAAGAGCAAAAATGTGGCTGTTACAGTCAAGTCTTCAATGGGGAAACAACTGCCTTTGAAAATGTATTGTCATCCACATGTCCAAGTTCAGGCCTTAGATACTCAAAAACTGTCTTAATGTCTTGGGCTTAGGAGTATGTCTTGGCTCACTGGCACTGTGGTCAGATAGTAGGTACCCTGTTTTCAGTCGCTTGTAAATTCATTCATCATTTATTAATAGTATTATTAATACAGTTTCCAGAGCTAGTCCCCTAGCAATGGACATAGGACATACACAGACTAAAACCAGCTTATATTTGGGGAAAGGTTTCTGATAAAACACGTTCTTCCCCCCTGGTCTTGTACCAAGACATTGTAACTCACCAGTAGTTTCAGTGTCGTAAGATGTATATATGGGTGTCTGTGTGTCTTAAGACATATACATATATATACACACACACACAAGCAGATCAGTTTTAAAACTATAAGTTTTTCAGGAGTCCACAGTTTGTAATAATTAGCACTTGGAAAATTCTGTAAAGTCTTTCACCATTCATGTTTTGATAGGCAAAGACTAATGTTTATACTAAGAGCTCTGGTAAAGACTCATTGCTTTCATTTACACCTCTAGTTGATTCATCTTTTTTCTTGGGCCATCACTTTTTTCAGAAGGTATGGTTCCTTGCTCTTAATCTAACATCTTTGATGTCCCACTTTGATTCAAAGAAATGAAAGTTGGATGGTTATGTTTGAAAAGGTGCTATTCCTGTGAAATGATGAAGTCGTTCTGGTTCAGATTTTTCACTGATAGGTCTCCTTTTGGCTAATTGATCTGATGACATGTAAAAGTGTCTAGAAGACATCACAAAAGTGACAGAAAAAATGGACCCCCAATTTGTTTCAGTTTTCTGGTAAACTTTTCTGAAGTTTCTCCTTTCTTCTTTTTAGAGCTGTAAACATAAGAAGGTTGTATTAAATTGCTTTTTACTTCGAACTACAGGGGGCTTTAACGGAAAAGGGAAAAATGTTTGAAACTGTTGAGTCTTTGTTCATTTTCTAAGGCAAGAACATTAGGAGTCCGCACAATGGATTTTAATAACTGCACTTATTACCTTCACAGCAGTAAAAAAGGTGAGGGTACCTGGATTTACTGAACTGGCTAAAAGGATACTAAGCGACTCCATACATTATGTACTTGAAAAAGTACATAAAAGTATAAATACGTTATTGTAAAAACGTTAATCAGTCCTATAGAACTTACCTATAAAGTCTTAAGAAAATATTCATAGACTCCCCCTGTTTTGCAGACTTTCAAGTGCCACAGTGCCACCTGGAAATGTAGCTGCATTTCTGAGTTAATAATGGCATCCTCTGGAGCCCTTATGGATCCATCTGTGCTAATGATGGACCATGACTAGGGCATCTTCTTCAGGACTCGGAACAAGCAGCATGGCGCATCTTGCATTAATAGAGCTACATTTCTCTATTGCCTCTGCTTAACCACCACGAAACCCCTCAGTGCCCAGACAGGCTTTGCGCGCACTGCCCTGTAATGCCTCTGCGGTGCCTCTACGTGTGCAGTGCCTGAGAAAGTTCTGACTGCCACAGGGCGAGCCATCCTTGGCATTCAGTCCATGGCCATTTTACTTACAAGGAGGCGTGTGAATGTATGTTGTGCAAAGCTAGGGTAACTTTTCCATAAGAGTTAGCAGGAGAACAAGGATATTCATTGTATTTGTTACCGTATGTGTATGCCAAGGAGGGTATGTTCCGCCTTTTTCTGTATGAAATCAGACATGAAATCAGAAGCAGGTCCTCTATGACTTTGACTTTTCTATTTCTCCCCTTGTAATTAAAATAAAAGCTTTGTTTATTGCCTTCTAAATTCAACAGTTGTCAAAATACTGTGGTATACTTTGTGGACTCTCGGCTGTAATTACAACCGATGAATCTGAAATTCCCTGGTATTGCTTCTGCGAGGAAATGGTTGTGGGGTTTTGCACCATTCTGTCCATGTTCTGTGAGTACTCTCATTTCTTCCTGCTTTTTGTTGTTTCTTCTCGAAAAATCGTTGTTGTTGGACAACAAAAATAGGCAATCTTGAGAGTTCTCTGTGCCAGGCTTTCTGCCTGGCTGTCTTTCCTTGCTGTTGCTGCATGATCTCATAATGCTGTTGCAGCTCTCTGCTCTTCATAGTATAGTATTCACTGGAACTGCAAATTCTAGTGCAAGCTGTAAGATCAAAGCAGATATTGTGAACAAGTCAATTTTCTGTTGCTTCGTTTCTCATCTCATCTATCAACTGATCTCCTGAACCGTTTAAGGTCTTCCCAATCTGGCATTGCTTTGGTAATGTCTGTTGCTTTGCCATGTAGCCAGACATTATTATTTTTTAAAACCTTTATTTATGAAACAGAAGAAATCTGCAGTAATTAGTAAATTGAGTGTTAGAAGGTTTTTTAAGGTATCTATGGTTACCTAAGTGTTTTGTCTGCTAGTTTAGTAGGAGTCGGGCTCAACAGTGAGTTCTTTTCATCCTTAATTCAGTGAAGCTGGCATCATTTTCATCTTTTGAGTCATTAGCTATTACATGCTTCCAGTGTATTAGTATTGCTGCTCTGACCCTTTGCTGTGCAAATAAGCGAAGCAGTTTTCCCATAATATTTTTGCCTTTTTCCTCCTGATATGGTAGCTTATAAATTGTTCCAGTGATGTGGCTGTAGTTTATTTTCCGTAGGCTCACACAGTTATGCTCCATACCTCCGTATACCTCTACTGGTCTTGGTGCTCAAGTGCTATGTCTCTGCCCTGGTCTTACCAGACTGTAGGGGAAATTGTTCTGAGAATCAGAATTGAGTGGATCTATTCTATAGTTACAGACATTATGTTATCTCAAGGTACTATTTACCTTGCCTGGGAGTCCAATGCATGAGAATCCTAAGTATTAAAGACGGTTTGGGGAAGCCATGCAGGCCACGGTTATAGGTGGTACGAGGGTGAAACCAAACCTGGTAATGTAACTGTTCATCTTGCAGCACTATAGTGCTTTTCTATGGAGAAGAAACAGAAATGTGACTGAGAATTTACTGTTGAAAGATTGGGAAGTGTTTTGCCAGAGAAGCCGTTCAAGTGTAGCTACATACTCCTTCACTGAAGTCTACAAAAAATTTCCACCACCCTCTTAGATGAAGGTAAGGGCTTACAACTGGAAAACTGACAACACGTAGAATGAATTTGTTAGAGTACTGATTAGTGCATCAGCTTCCCTATCCCAGAAATCTCACATATGTTTGTTATAAACCCAGTGTACAGTGTGTGAAATAGCCTGCTCTAATTAAAATTGCAACAATGCCAGGAAAGTGAAGCTAATTCAAATAAGCTCTGTTAAGTCATCTAACATGGCAGTATATGCCATGAGGTCAGATTGCTTGGATGCAGACTGGCGACAAGGGAAATGGTATGTGGTGAGATCGTGTCTTTCCTTTTTTTTTTTCCTCCTCCTTTCAGCCAACACATTAGAAGCTCATTTGAACAGTCAGCTTAATTTGCTATACTGATGTGGTGATGACAACTTAGACAGCATTTAACTCTCAGGAAGTAAAGCTTGTAACAGTGAAGCCCAAAATGTTCAGTGATGGAATGTAGTCATTTTGCAATATTATTTAATTTTGGTACCTAAAAATCTGAAGATGGTAAGTTAGTATCTCTGGGCAATGCTTTCACTATTTTTTAGATCTGTTTTACAAGCAGTGAATAAATAGGCTTCTGTCAGACAAATAGCATAGGAAGGAAGCTGACCTCTGGTCAATCGTGAACCTGGCAATTGGTTATATGCATGGTATACCAAATGTAGATAAACTGAAAGAGAGAAAGCCTTTGCTAAAATGCTTGGCTCTTAAAATATGGAAAAGTTGATTACAAATGTATTTTATGTTTCTCTTTTTACTCTAATATTTTTTCCCCTCAGAGGTTACGAGCTGTAGCAAGGGGAGGGCTTTCTTCACTTGTCTATGATTAATTGATTAATTTTATATCATCATTTTTAATATTTTCCAGTTCCCAGGAGAGCAGCCTGGCCTACTTGTTGGTGTGAGAAATAATGATACTGTCCATGTTTGTGTCTGCAAATATTAAAACCTATAAAACAAAACACCTGTTATTTGTTAATCCCATCAAGTTTTATATGAATCCTAAACCATTACCTGCCTCAGTGTCTGAACAAAACACAGTCATGCATGGAAGCAAAAATGTGTATGTTTTACAAAATTATCAGGTATATAATCACGTGGCATTTTTTCTTACAGAGTCCAATCTTCGTTCAACTCAGATAGTCAACTCTTACAATTCACTGCTCTGCATCTGCTTCTAAATTTTCACATCCTCCTCCCAAATCCATTGTTCCTCTTGTCCATAAGTCCTTTATTGTTCTGCTGACTCCTTAGTGTGCCGTGCAAAAGGAATCTTGAGGGAGCTCAGTTTCTGATCTTAGAAATTTCTGTGGGACAAGAGGGAAATGACGGGTTTCAAAAGCTTTGTAATTTTTCCTTATTTGAAAGACTGTAGAAGGGCTGGGTTTGACTTTATGGTCAGCTCCTCCTCACAGTTACCCTGTTTTGGGTTCTCCTCTAAAATGCAGAAATAGTAAGGCTTGTAACCAAAGGATTATCAGTTTTGTTTAAATAAGAAAGTCAACGTATGGTATCCAATTTCAGCTGAAGCTTTAAAGCAATATTTAATTGCGGATTAATGAAGGTAAAAGTAATTGAAACAAATTTTAATGGTAGATATTGCAGAACTGTCATTGTAAGCTACCCGTCTTACCAGCAGTGTAGCACTCCCTAACGGTGGGGACCTGGGTGCTTTCCCCTGGCTTGCAGGATTGTTTGGCTCAGCAAATGTTCCACCATATGTGACTGCTACTGCTTTCCTGGAGAGAGTATGATTTAGTCTTAGAAATCATGAATATTTGAGATTAAATTTGCCCGCATACTTTTTCAAGGCCATGTGTCTGGGATATGTATTAGTCTGGTTTTGTCTACATGCACTTAGTTGCATGTTTTTGCTTGTCTTGGTTTCAAGGTACACTGAATGTGCTGGAATTTAATCCTGTTCTTATTTCACCTGGTTATGATATTCACATAGTTCAAATTCTCCTTTCAAAAGAGTTTTGTTCAGCTGTGTTCCGCTCAGACTCTTTCAACCATGCTATTGATGAGTAGGCATGTTTCAGGTGTGCACCTGTGCACTAAGATATCCTTGCTGCCCGAGGAAGAACATGCTCTGAGGATAGCAAAGACTGATAGGCACTCCTGCTTCTGGCTTTTTATAAATTTATGGCAATGTTACCTGTGATAGACCGTACCTTGGATCTGCTTCTCCCTTGAGCACTATGGAACCATTAGAAGGGCAGTGGATGCTAAGAGATGGTGTAGATTCAAAAGCGAATTGGTCTCCATCATAGAAGAAAAAGCCACCTAAGTCTGCTAGATACAGTGGCTGGTGGACAACTGCTGGCCTAGGGAGTCCTGAGACAAATGAAATTTGGTTTGATAGTGTGAGTGCGACAAAAAGCCCTCCGCGGTGTTATGGAAAGTTTGCATTTTTTGTTGTTCTTCAAACGTTTAATTTCAATTTTTCCATTCATTAATATTTTTTGCTGATAAGTTGTTTTGTAAGAAGAGATGATGTACTACTAAATAATTCCTGGCTTATGCTGTCCCTGTCCTCACAGGTGAGCTGTAGTTAAAGGCGCTATTTGGCTATTTACTATCATAAAGGTAAGTTATTTTGGAATACTTCTACTCTGCTCTTGGGGGAGAGGAGCCTCACAGCACATGCTTTGTTATGTCTTTGATCATATCAGATTTTGCTGTGGCTCATTGCTTTATGACATATTTTCCCTAGCTCTTCTATGTCCCCCACTGCTATCTTGCAGTGTTTTACAGTTAATCCTAGCCACACTTCAGTTCACCGCGGGCACTTTTTTGTTCCAGTTATTCATAATTGTACCACTTTCAGTAACTAGCCCATAGGCTTTACCACGTCTGCTTAGTCAGGTTTGGGTTTTTTTAGCATTAGCAAGTCCGTGCCCTTATTGAACAGCTTTCTAGCTCATTGATATATGGGGTGGACAAAATTAGTTCAGTTGGTTACCCTGTTGGCACATATCTGCCATTGTGATCCAGATAAAAGCCTTGCTTATGCTGGTAAGTACTTCAGATATTTCCTATGTAAAATGTAATTGTTGATTTTTTTCTGTCATCACATTGTTTTGCAGATTTGGTAAATCTAGGATTTTTGGTTCAGTTCGGAATGAGGAGATCCTACTAAACTAGCTTGAATGTCTCAATTAAAAATTGCAAGATGTGCCCTTAAGGTAATGACAACCTTTGCTTTCATTTCTGCACATTTCTCTAATGATTTGAAGCCAGACTGTGTCTAAGTTTCAATTTTTTTGTTGTTGTTGGGTTTTGTTTTTTTTAATTTGATGTACCAAGAGAGGATTACTCTATCTGTATATATGTAACTCAAAAATTCATCTGTCCTTTTTTCTGTCCACCTGCCCCAGAATTCTCTTTACTGCTGCAGAGCTGTTACACTAAAAATCTTGCTTATGTGCACAAAGGAAACACACCTTTTACATAAGTAAAGCTAATAAAGCTAAAAAATTATTGTTAGTATAACTGAAAGCGAAGCAGTCTAACCATTATTAGTCCAGATCTAATTGTTTAAAAAATAATGATAATGCAGATTTGTTATACATACACTTCCTAGTGCCTATTCCTTCTCCCAGTGTTGGGCTCACATCTCCACTGCTGCTCTGGGTGCTGAGCTTGGTGGTTTCATGCTGGTGGCAGTGGTGGGGTGTTATGGTGAATTGCCAGCATATGGAATGCTCCACGGCAAGCAATATGATGGTCATATTGATGGTTTCTTCTTCGCTCTGGGATCAACTTGGGGTCATTTTTATATGTCTTTCAACTACATTTTACATCTTTCCTCTGTCTTCATTGGTCTGCAGTTCCATATTACACCCAAATTTACTATATGTGGTGTCTTTTACGTAAGTTAGATACTATTTCTTTGTTACCCCTAAACCCAGTTTTGTCCAGCTTCAGGTCTTCATTTCTTTAACTGAACATGGTTGAGTTATAGCCAAGGAGTCTCCAGTGCCAGCCTGTGCTCCTTCCTTCAGCATCCTATGCTTGTGGCCCTCTTCACTGCATCCTGTCTTTGCGGCTCAAGGGCTCTGCAGTTGTACCATGCCTGTCTCTCTCTGTACTGCATCATCATGCTAGTAGTAAACGCTATTCTGTGTAGAGTATCTGCTTGTTACTGCTTTCTGTGTAAAAACTGTGGTTGGTACTATACAAAGACAAATAAAACAAAGTAACTGTAGACACCTGGTACCCTTCCTGCTATTCCAGCTTGTTCTCTGTTGATATTCTTAGCAGCTGGTTCAACTGGGTCAAAAGACTTCCAGGAATGAAAGAATGAAACATGGGTGTAGATACATGTGGATGATAGTCAAAATATATGTGGCTGACAGTCAAATACGTACAGTGTTGACAACGAGACAAAAGGGGATTCCCCACCCCCACCCCCCCTTCCGCCTGCAGGGCTGTGAAAATATGAAGAAATGCACAGACAATGGATTGTGCAAGCCTTCTACAGAGAAACTGAGAGCACAATGAACAAATTCCCTTCCTTGTCCTCAGGCATTGTATGGTAAATGGAAGATCTGGGGTTATTCTGAAAAGTAGCGAGAATGAAAATCTGGAAATTTGCATGCAGTGATTTGGAGAATTCTTTAATAGAATATCTTCTCCTCTTTTAAATTAATGTAATTTACTTTTATTTAATTGTCCTCTCCCTCTGCTGGAAAATAACCCCTCCCAATCCTGTTGCATATATGTTTTAGTCTTATATAGTTCAATACAGTTTGCAGGGGGAATGCCCAGGACATTTTCCATGGTAACTGACAACTACTGAAGTAGGACTTAAACGCTTTAAACAGCGTAAATCAAGTAATAATAATGCTGTTATCACTTATATTCCTTTCTTACAATCTCCGTAGTGTTATTATAAAGGTATATAAAACCTTACATAATAGCAGAAAGCTTTATAGCTTATAAGAACTTGTTCAACATAAAGACAGTTTTAAATATATGGTGGTAAGGCTTTTTGATGAGATGTATGAAGCATTCTAGAGAAAAACACATTGTACTGCAATTTCATTGATGTAAGGTGGCAGATGGAAACCTTGTCGTCTGCAGTACCACCTCATTTCAAAGAGAATGCATTAACAGAGACAGAGTATTGCAATTTTTAATGTAAATAATGATTTGCCTTTCTGAAAGGGCCCATTTACAGCGTTGAGGCCATTAAACTTCTGCCTTGACTTTTTAGGACTGTAATTCTGCAAGGGTATTGCAGAGCCAGTTTGAGATTGACAATTAAGTTCTCGCTTGTGCTACAAAGCTTTCTTTTATATTTCTGTTAAACTCAACAAACGACTGCTACTAATGTTTTGCTCATCAACTAGTAAGTGGAGGCCATTTAAAGCAGAAATGTAGGGTTTAGCTCCAGCTGCTGTTCTAATGTTGCAGAAAGCTTTTGCTGCAGTTCATTAAATTCAAGTTCAGGCAGTCGCAAAACTGCTAGCTAATTATTTTTTTCTTTCCTTGGCTGAGTGAAACCTGGTATCACTGACTTCCACTCACAAAATAGAGCTACAGAATTCTTCATTCTTGGAGACTGAAGACACAGAGCAGTGAGGAAGATACCAGCGTAATCCTTAAAATAACAGGTAACACCGAGATGGTGAAACTATTTCCTACCAGTTTGTCAGTCTATCCTGGGAGTCAAACTTTGTATGGGACATCGGTTCTTTGATAGTAGGCCAGTATTAATAACTGGTGGTTTGCGTTTTGGGGGCTAATAACCAGATGAATGCCTCACAAAGCCTGTTTGGAGAGAGGGATTCCAGCAAGCACTGGTCCTTGCAAAAACAGCCAGTGAGGGGAAGAAGCAGGGTCCTGGTGGCCCCGGGTGGCTGCCTGGAGATGCAGGGTGGGTTACGTGGGTTCAGCCCCCTGGTTGCCAAGAAGCCGACCTGCATCTGAGAGTATCGTTCTTCAGCGCTGTGTGGGGTGTTTTAGTCTGTTACATTGGTTCAAAGCAAATTAAGGAATGAAAATTTCTTTCATTTTGTGGAATATCAAAACTAAAAATGAGATCCAAAGCCAAAATACACAGAAATGGAGATTCCCCTCCAGACCTTAAGTATGGAATATCAACCTGAATTATCACATATATGATGCTACATGTCTCTGATAAATTGTTTTAAATACACCTTAAGATTGTCTGTGCTACCCATGATTTTAAGTTGTTAGTACAGCTTATACATAAAGTAACTAAAACTAGAACACCCATGTGCATTTAGTTCCTAGAAATAGGAAACACAAATAAATAACCTCCTGTCATGTTACTGCTCACGGGAATAGGGGTTTACTTTGACTTCTGTGGTGATTTATTTACTCCGTGGGGGCATTACAAATAGAAAATATTTCCAAGCTAGTCCACCAGGGTTTCATCCCAGAATTCTTGGAAAAGTAACAGATTTGAGCTTCTGATAATCATTGTTTATTGTCATATCACGGTCAGGTTTCCAAAGAGAGACTTCGCTGTGATTGTACACGCAGAGGAGGTGGCCCTTACTATGATTTTACAATTAAAATTAACACAAAATGAATCTAACAAAGGAACAGTAGAGAAAAGTGTATTGTAACAGCAACCGTGGTGTGATTGAACCTAGATTGTGTAGAATTGGGTATCTTCAAGGTTTCTAAATACATAGGTGCAGCTTTGGTTTCATGAAGAGAGGAAACAAATTATTTCAACCTCAGAATCCACATTTTAAGTATGCGTGTATTTTTGCTTTTGATAGCGTACTTTCAATTACCTATAGGTTGTCAACTGGTAAGTATTGTCTAACCATGATCTTAAAAGTGAGAAGACACATCAAAGGAGAAATAAAGCTATGACAGCAATCAGTGCAAATCTGAGAAGTTCCAGGTAAGGATGTAATCTGGCATTTGCTTCAACTATCAAGACACAATGGGGGCACAGAAGAAAGTTAAGGGAATCAGGTTTAGAGTATGAATGCAAAACACAGTATGTCACCCTTCCTTTGTGTTTCTGTGACAGTTTTCATATATTGTTGGTGATACAAGTTGTGTAAATAAGTTTGGGTTCAGTTTGGGAGTGATTTTTTTGTAGGACTTCATTAGGCACACATTAAAAGTAATCTGTCAATACTGGACAGCCAACAAACTGCATATGCATTCACTGAACTGTTCACTAAATTCTTGTCATGGGCTGAAATTATATAGCTATTTCCATATATGCATATCAATGAGCAGCACTGGGAAAAATTAAAAAGCTGAGATTTAAGTCGCAGTTTGACATGTATAGGTAAGAAAGGGGTTTTGTTTTTATCATCATTAAGGGAAGGAAAAAATTAGACTTGCTTTCAAACCCAACACTGAACTTGTGATGAAACAATTTTTTATTTGTAAGTTAAGCAAAACTGATCTGATATTTATTGGGAAACAAACAAGAAATCTTCAGCCATTTTAAAGAAATATGACACTATGAAGGGTATTTTTGAAAATAAACAAAAGTCATTCATTTTATAATATGAATTTCAGAATATAGTACTAATAAATTCCAGGACTAGGTTCTGCATACAACCCACAAAAGATTAAAACTTAATGTGGGAGCTACCAGCTCCTCAACTATAAACAGCCAAGTACCAAACCTTAGTTTCTCTAAAAAGACAAAGGCTTTGTAAATACATAAACACATAGTAATAATTAAATAGGTTCAACCTTGAACTGTTTGAAATGTGATTTATTTGAGTATGGAGAAGAACAAAAGCTGTGATCATGGATTATGATCCTGTGGCTAAGTTGTAGCTTCACCACAGTGACAAATTGAGGGACTTTTTCCTTTACCCGAAGGGGAGTCCAGACCAGATACAGGGCTCCCAGCAGAGCCGTATGAGGGCTGGGGGGGACAAACCAGCTCCATCAAGCTCTTGCCAGTGCAGCCCTGTGTGCAGCTGCCTCCCTCACTGCCAGGGTCTGCAGCTGAGTTGTGGTCCCTGTGTTGTCCACCACAACCACCCGCCTCAACTGCTTTTCAGGAAAGCTGTTTCCTAACCAGACCAGGACAACCAGAATTAAGTAGCATCCAAAAGTATCAACTTGTCAAGGCAGGTCAGAATACGAATCTAGAAAAGGCTTATACACCAGGATGGAACTGCCACACTTGAGTACAAGGGTGGTGGTAACAGCCTGCCACCCTGAGACAACGGTGCTCTCACAAGGCTCAATCCTCTCCTGACAGCGAAAAGAAAGAGCAGCAGCATCTGCCAAATGTCACTGAAGGTGTGCCTTACAGTAAACCTTGCAATTTTTCAGATCAAGCAGGACTCGGCAAAGATGACAGTTTTCAAAAGGATGTAGGAGATGCTTCACTAGCATGTCACCGCCGGACAACCCCCTCGGTGGCCAGGGGCACTGCCCAAATGAAGGGAAGCAAAATAAGTCACCTGCTCGCTCTGCTGACAAACAAATGAACCGGCAAGCACATACTATGACACCCCCCCCCCCCCCCCCCCCCCCGCCTTCCTGAAAAAGTGCAAATTGTTTGTTCATCTGCCTGGTCATTACCTGCTTTTGGGTAGACATTCAGCTGTACTGTGTCTAAGGAAACGACCAGAAGACTGAGAAATAACCTTTTCTGTAGCCATATTGTGCTTAGTGGTGCCAAGCAGTTTCTGAATGGCTGCTTAAGCTCACTACTGTTGCAGCAGGATAATTTTCTAGACCTAATATTGTAGATCTTCACATTACTAGAAGGCTAAAACATTTACAAGGCTTGTCTAAGTCTCTTGATTTACATCCCTGTTTATCTCCTTTCATTATACTTTTCTTGGAAAATTGTATTCTCCTAGTATTTTTTTAAAATAAAGAATACACTTTCCAATCTGTAAGCCATTACTCTAGAAGTCTTGCAACCGATTGCCAAAGTTCTTTACTGAATGTGAAGACCTTATGATCTTCATTAGCATACCATAGGTAATTCTCTTATGCAGAGTTTAAATTAGAATTTTGATTTTCTTCTTTCACGTATCTTTTTTAACTGTTTGTAGAATTCTGCCTGTACTGAATCAAGCAACTAAATCATCTTAAAAATTCCTCTATTGAATTGCAGGTGTGAAGACAATTCCAATGCTTCCGTTGATTCCAGCAGGAGAAAATGCAGGTAGGAAGTGCTTCTGAAAATCCTGAAATGCCTCTAAAGTCAGAGTTTTGTGCTCTCAAATTGGGTTTAAACCTTTTAAGAGTTAGTCTGGAAGTGTTACTCGGGAGGTAATAACTACTAAGATTGGGCAAAACCCCATGAATGGGTGTGTAAATACATGCCACAGAAATGGACATGAAAAACCTGAGTTTTGGAGAGCACGGAGACAGAATACGAGCAGAATATGAAAAAAGTAGAGTCAGGTTTTTTTCATAGGTAATCAACAATGAATTCTTGATTCTAGAAGAAATTAGAGTGAATTTGGTGATGTTTATTCAAAAGCTGGGGTGTAAATGACAATTTTATTGAATTGCATTGGGCATGTTTGTTTATTTGGAGGAGGGGGATTTTGCTCCCCGTTCCTTCTCATATGGGGGCAGGGACAGATTCAGCTGCACTGAAGTGAATAGATGTCTTTTAGTGAGCTCTTGATCCATTCCTTATTCTCCACAAAAGGGTTGGTTTTTCTGACCTAAAAATGGCAATTAAGGAAGAAAATTTTAAATACCATTGATCTATTGCATTTATTGGATATTTAGCAATCAATTAAATACGTGAAAAAGGACTGTAGTAATGGACTTTGGTAGTTACCATAACATCAGAAAGTATTTTTCTTTCTTTTTAAAGAGAAAGGCTGATTTTTAACAAGAGAATGTTTACTAGTTTCTTTCAAACAAAGAGACTATTTAAAAGGTGGTCATATTTTAGGGATCTGGCTTTTATTGTTGCTCTATCCCAGCATAATATACTACATCTATTAAAAAAAGACATTAAATGATTTTGTGTTTATATTTATTGTCAGCAATACATAAGTTATGTAAAAATAACCCAGATGAAAATGTAAGACTTGTTACATTTTCACATCATCTGTATTAACTGAATAAAGCTTAGTGACAGTATACACAAATTTGCAGTAGTTGTACGTAAACATTTTGTGCATTAAAAAAGAAATATACGTAATTTAAAAAATAAAAATGCATTACACCATTTACAAATTAACATTAACCAAAAAAAAGGTAAACATTCCTCAGACAGCTGCCTCCTTGTTCTACAAGATAAATATTCAAGTAAATTAAGTTAGGCAAAATAAACTCAACTTTGGGTGAGCACAATTTACATAAAGGTAAAAAGACAGATTTCCATTTCATTCAAGGTATATTTTACAGTGATTTATACATAGTTTTTAAATTGGTCTCTTCAGATTGTAATATTGGAAAACAAACTTTATTACATTTTGGCAGGAGGAAGGGAGTTTCAAAATTGATGCTTTATACCAAATATAAACGGGCTTGTGCAGTTGTATCAAAGCTTCAAAAGGAACTGCTCCAGGACTCAAAGCAGACACAGTAATCTAGAAACTACAGATTTAAAAAGGAAAATACAAACCACCACATCAACAGGAAAATGTCTACCTTGCTATTTTCTGAATGGTTTATTTGATCACTGGAAACATTACTTTCACAAACTAACAATCTACAGTAGTGGCTGCTTTAGGCACTGGATTTGTAAAAGCGCTCTAATTTTTAAAGCAAATTGCTTTTCATTCTATACTGATAATTCACCTATTATTTATTTCTGGTTTAATGCTAAAGGGCTTAATCAACTTTGCAACTTTTAGCTTTACATAAAATTTCAGCCCCCCTTATAGCCTAGTATTTTTTTCTTGATAATGAGGGAAGCCATTCTGGCTTCAAATTTCTGTGCACTTTGTTCATAAAAAAAATAATAATAAAATGCACTCTAGATTTTATATGCAGCACTAGTATGATGCAGATGTGCATCAGCAAAATTCACTGACCAGATATAAAATGTAACACATACTAAAATACTTTCATGGATTGCAAAGGCCAAACATACTTTAAAAACCCTCCTATCTCTTTCTTCATTTGTCCATTTTACATAGTGAGAAAAAGGAGATGGCATACCTTTAACTTCAAGTTACTAAATTCTTAGATCTAGGACATAAAAATCTTCAAGGCAAGAACTAGGCAACAGCTCCTGCTAAGACCAGCCGGTATAATAAACAAAGATGACTCACTGCCAATGAAAGAAACCCTGTTCCCTCAATTCCATATTGGTCCAATATTATTTGACAACACAGAATCAGACTTCTAAAAGTACAGAAATCATGATTAAGGTTTATGTCTCCACATGACAGTTATCATTATTTAAAACTTATAACTTTTCCACATCATTTTTTGTATGTCTGACAAAATAGGAATCAGCTAGGTTTTTCTTGTTTCTACTCAAGAATGCTGAAGTAATTAAAATCATTCAGATTTGTTTTTTCCTATGGATCTTTACAAAGTGATGTAAGACTGAAGCTCCCAGTCCTGCAACAGGTATTGGAATGAACCACTGCATGGCAGGGGGGCATGGCTTTTTAGCAGCTGCGGCCAGATCAAGGTACAAAATAAGAAATTAAGCCCATACAAAAGATTGTTACTATTGTTCCTCTCTGGTCATTATTCCCATTTGGGGAATACTTACGCAGCGGAAGGAAGGTCATTTTCTTGACACAGTAACACCACACTGGTAATAGAAGTTAGCCAAGTTAAAGCGGGACCATAATCTCTCTTGAACGTTCACAAAATGCACATTGGTTCCAGGAATTATTCTACATGGAACAAAGGTAGGTATTTTTAGGAACTGGTGTTACCATTTGATGTCCATGAGAGTCTTGTCATTGAGTTCAGTGGATCTGGGCCAAAGTTTGCAAAATTCAGTGTGCAAAAACTGGTGCTTCTTGAGTAAAGAGCGTGATGAGTAGGCAGAAATGGTTTAGATTATAAAAAAGACCTGAGAACCTAATACTGAACTTTATATAACAATTATTTTTGAGAGGTTGCCTGATAAACTTTTGTATTGCTTAGTAGTGGCATAGTCACTTATATGTTTAGGCTACACATAGAAGCCATTTGATGAGAATAACCCTTCTCAGGTCATGAATCACATCTGTAATAGGCATGTAGATACAGCGGCAGGTCAATGAGCTTCATGTCAGAAGCGTAACACTGAAAAGCCATAAGCATGGAAGAGGTTAATAGTGAGTTGTTACACTGCCAGAGTTTTTGAAAAAGTCATGATTATTAAAGTGGCAGAACTATTAATCTTACTGTTTACTTGCCAGTACACTCAAGAGTTTAACAGAATAATTAAGAGTCTATCCAATTATCCTAATTAGAAAAAACAAAAGGGCTGTGAGTATTGCACTGTCAGCAACAGTGAAAATGCTCTCGCTAGCAGAAGGGAAAAAAAGTAAACCCATTTTATTTTAGTCGAACAAGCAATCAGAATACCTTTTTAGACAGTATGTCACTCAGGATTACAGAGCAACCACTTTTCTTTTTCTTTTTTTCTAACAAAGTTAAATATAAAAAATCTAGTCATAAACAGCCTTCAAAGTACAATTAGAAACCAGCAGGACAATCTATACCAGTATAGGTAAATGGGGCAAGAAACTACACACTTGTATTACTGCCATGATATAGACTACAAATGGCCGCTGTGACAAGGAACGGTGTATACAGTACACATCGTTAGCCGATTCCATCCAGTCGCAGTCCAAACCGAACGCTACTCTCTTCAGGATTCAAGACCTGTCTATTTGACACTCCTTGCACAAGATACATTAACATCCTTTCTGAAAAGAGGCAGTTTCTATGGCAATACTAGTTAAGTGCATATCATGCTGCACTAATATAGTGCAAAAATTTGCCTTACATGTAGCAAAAAAGATGCAGGCAACAGTTTGAGTTAGAGAAAGTAGAAACGTATTGTAACATTTACAATGGGTATTCTTTTTCCAGACAGTAACCACTAGAAAATACTGAATCTGAGAATGCCTCCTTTCTGGATGTACATATGAGGCCTTTATAATCTGGAGTGATAACAGGACAGAATTTTGCAAGTGAGTCATTGCCCTCTGAAATGCAGGTTAACACAAGTTATCATCAACCAGCAAATTGTTGAACTTGCTCAGTGGGTTAATCGCAGTTAAAAGTGAATATTGTACTAAGCACTAAAACGCTCTTTAACAAGTATATAGGTTGATAAGAGTAATACATATGGTTCAACTATGTATATATGTTATGCCTGAATATAAAGAGTCATAGACAGCTTGGTACAAACTCTTCATGCGTACTGATTATACTTGGTTAATGATGCAGGGGCTTCCAACTGTTAATACCATGTCAGCTACAGTATTCCGGAGACAGAAGTGGTGCTTATAGTTTGTAAGACTGAGGAAAGACCACAAATCTCCAACTGCAGCATCTATTAATGTGATTCTGCCAGATTGATGGTCTAAAGTAAAGCAATAATACCTTGAATATCCGTAGGCATTATGAAATCCATCCTTCTTTATCTATGGTGCAGTTAAAAAAAGAAAAATTCAAAACACTTAATCCACTCCATAGAAAATCCCTGTGGCTTTGGATACCTTCTGATTTCAGTCCATTAATTTAGACTCCATTTGTCACTATGAGAAGTTACATTTTACATATCTGCATCTCCATCATAAGCCAAGGTTAAAGGTTTCAGTCGGTTGTTCTGCCTTCTCTGGGGCTTCTTTGGCTTTTTGCTGAAACAATAAAATAATTTGTAAATAGAACAAGAAACTAATAACATACAAAGATGGATTTCAGTCTTAAATGAAAGATGAGCTTGTTGTTTTAAAAAAATGCATTTCATTGTTCATTTATACTAAAACCTTCACTTGGATCAGTGATTATCTCTTTATCAACACAAAGCAACATCTAATTCAAAGCTCCGTTGTTCAGAAACAGGCTGTTACGGCGCTTGTGTGAGTTGATGAAATCCTTGGCAGGTACTCATGCAAGTTCAGTCAGTTTTCAGAAGAACCCAGAGCCTGCAGTGCGATTTTTGGTTCTCTTAAATTATATTACTTAAATCTTAACCTCTCTTGACACATCAAGGTTTTCCACAGGAAAGGTCCATCTTTTGATTAGTTTTATCTCATTATAGTTGCTGGAATGACTACAGTTTATTCTAGATCTTATAATCAAACCAGTCATAAATAGCAGAGATGTGGTTGTTAGCCATAACCATTCCTTGTGTAGCCTTGAATTAGATTTTAAACCAGCAGTATCTGCAATCCATTTGATATAGTTTTAAAAATCTACCAAGCCAAAGGAAAATGCATGCTTATACATGCTGTAGTACTTGTCTTTTAGAGTATGTGTATATATATATATATATGTAAAAATATATATAAATAAAATATATAAGCATTTCTTTAACTCAGGCCCCTGCATCCTCAATCTTGTCCAAAACCTTAGCTATGTCACTTAGGCAGCCCATATCCAAATTTTTATTACCAAACTAGTTGTTGCAGTGGCCGCAGATTCCAGTCTGAAGAATCTGCAGTGGAGTTGTAGGCTAATGGATTTTCTTTTCCTCAAAAAATAAAAGATTTTTTTCCTAACTTACACAGAAGTGAGATTTTGGGGAAGGTTTTCTAAAAAAACAAACAAATCCAGAAGACCCCCAAATGCCTGCTAATGCAGTACAGCCAAGAGCCTGATGTGTATGACCACACTTCCCTCACCTTCCACCTGCACAGTCATTTGGATCGGAAATTTCAAACAGGACCTAGAAGACTTCAGGGGGAGCATTCTCAAAGGTGACCTGTTCTGGCAAAAAATCTTTGCTTTCACATGCACTAAAATTTTTCAACAAAATATTTTGTGTATGAAAAGCACATGAGAAAGTTTTCAGACATTCTTTTTTGTTGTGTATCTCTATATTCTGCCAAATATCAAATCTCACGTAACTGATTACTAATTTTCCTCCTTGCTGTTTCCCTGTGTTTTGTGATACAGACGCAATGAAATTATCATGGACACAGTACATTATTAAAAGAGATAAACTGAACAAAAATGAACTAGACAGTAAGCTACCCCATAACTGTAAGAAGTTCTTTTAACCACAGGAGAGCACCTGTATAACCATCATCTAGACTACAACCGGAGTCCGCTAACATCAGCTTGGACAAAAGGACATGGAAAATCAAACGCTGCAGTTCACAGAACTGCCTGCAGTTTCTACAGCGGCAAATGTAAATGCTTGCATTACAGTCTGCGTAGGACTGCTTGTTCGTAAATAATTAAGGAACTCACCAGGCTAGATAGATCATAGAAACAATAAAGATGAGTAAAACAAATGCACCAGCAGCTACACCATAAACCCAGGTCTTCAGCCTCCCATCTAAAAGGAATGAATGTTAGTCAGTAGTGTTTGAGTTAGTCTTGTTGAATTATTAGTTCTGATACAGTATAGAAATACTTTTACAACCCAAAATAAATGTCTTCACTAGCAATTACACTTTAATAAGAATAAATAATGTTAAACAACTGAGCAATAACTTCTCTGTGCACACACGTCCTGTTTTTCAGCCAACATCTGGATAATCCCAATGGAGCCGAGATGTGGGGCAGAGGCAGCGAGACAGCCAGAGAGTGAGCTGCTAGCAGTGGGAAGTCCTTCAGCATGATCACAGGGCAGTTTATTGGCCCAGGACTCATTTATGTCGTTAGCATCAGTTTCCATTCTAGCTCCATTAAATCAATCTACTTGTTATTTTCATTCTTGTTGCTATTTGATTTTAAATTAAATACCCTTAGCATGTTTGACCTCATCTGTATCTTAACTGCACATGCACAACTTCCACTACTCCATAAAGTAATATTTTTTCAATTTCTTCCCCTACCAAATGCAAGTTTTGCTGTAAAACAACTTCTCCTCACAGAACATTCGAAAACACCAAAAAAGAAAACTCATAAATAGAAATATCTGTTGTTAATAAGGACTTACTTACGTGCAGTTTGTATTTTGGACATGATGGCCCTGCAGGCTGAAGTATACATCCCATTGCCTTGTTTGCCCTGATCCTAGATGCACTCCCTTCTCCCAGGAAAAACAGTGTGACTTTATCTGTGTGATCTTGCTCTGAACCCCAAATGAGCATCTCACAACTCAAGGTCAGTGCATGCTGTTTGACTCACTACTTTTATCTGACTCATTTTTCAAATTTCTAAATTACTTTTTTAAAAACGTTATTTTACAGGACATTAGCTAGCCTTGTTGCACCTCCCTGACAATGAAAATTCCACAAAAAATCTGAATTATTTCATTACAAGTGCCAAAATTTTTATTGCATGAATGTATGTTTCAATGTAAGAAAACACAGCTAAATTTTTTCTGACCAAATACTTACACCTTCCTGACACCTCTGTTAATGCAGTTGATGTTTCCACAATGGAATAATAACAAAAATTAGTCAGACCAACTGCTCAGATTCACAGTAGTGCTCTCTATTGCTGTACAGTCAAATTCAGGCTTTCTGTTCTTTAGCAAGGCATAGTCTTGCAGTCACATGAACAACTTGTTCAAGATTAATCAAAACAGAAACATTTTAGCTTCATTACATTAATCAAGCTAATGAAACATTATAACTGATAATATCTGATATAACTGAAATAACTGATCCATTAAAGATGAATTGAATAGATTTGACCTGACATCTAATGATACGATAATACGAATGAGAGGAATTCAGACTTTGGTACTGTTTAATAGGTTAGTTTCTTCTCTCCTTGGCTTACTTCCATTGATAAGTGTAAGGGGTTTCAGGTTGTTTTGGCTTTGCTTATTTTAAAATAGTATTATCTCCTTGAAAAAACAGACTGGCATTACCTTGTGTATGGATTTATTTATTTTTGCCAAAGCAGGAATCTCTGTTAATGAGGTCACTCCTGTTATGTAACTAAAGGCATCTAACGAATTTCTGAATTCCCCCTGGAGAGATTATTTCTAAGTCTACAAAGGAACTGTCATCTCAGACTCCTCAGTTTGGGGTAATACAACAGCACAGACACATGACGAGGATAGTTTTAATACCTTCCTTTCTGGAACTACAATATAATTTGTTGAGGACAGTGAAAGAGCTATTTTAAAACTAGACTTAGAAACTGCAAGGAAAGGAATAATCATGCTAGAGTAAATCAAAACCTTTCCAATAGATACCCAACCTGGGAATTAAAACAATCAAGCATAAATTGAATCTGAAGTGCAAAATACTCCTTTCCTCCACATTTGCTCATACCTTCACTGGATAAAGTATCTGTTGAATACTGTTGTTTTTATCTGAGCTGAGCTATGTTTCCTTCCTAACTTGAATTACTGGAAAATCGGTGAGTTTGCCTGAAATCTGAACTGTTCCTTGCTCCAAAAACCATGTCTGAGCTCACATGAGCACCCACGTTCCTAAAGAGTTGAAGGCGACTGTCTGACATTTGGCTATTGTCAGCACTCTGGCTGCTACAACCCACACTTTGACATTTTCAGGTGGAGTTAGCTAGAATGAGTAAAAGATAACATATTTGGTAAGATGCTGTTTTCTAAAGGAGGACCAGAAAAGCTTAATTTTCTTTTTTTTTATTGTGGATTAAAGTAATAACTATCTAAAGACCATTTTATTGCAGGTATAAAATAGAGTATCACAGTACAAATAACAGTAAAAACTAGTAAGACTAAAGGGTTCTAACATAAGTATTTCTTACCCAAACATGATTTAATCTGCTTATTGGAAGTATTGCTGTAGTTCTCAATTTGCAGCATTTTATGGATTATGCATGTAAAGATACTGTTTTCATTTTTCAGATTAAAAAACATTCATAGAAGCTTTAGAAATAAATGAACACCCTAAGGCACAAATGTGTTATTTAGCTCTATGTTATTTAAAAGACACTTAAGAAGATAATGAATTGCTCTCATCATATAATTATCATTTTGGACAAGCATTGTATCTTTTTATGTGAAAGTTTTATTTCTGTCAGTGCTTAATAGTACCAGAAAATATTTACTGAAATCTGATCACATGATGGACTTCATAGAATACTTTTCATGGGTAGCTGTCTTATGTTTCTTGCCACTCTTGCACATAAGTCCTTTCTAAGCTCTAAAGAGTATAAAAGCAAATATTGGCTATAGAGACTTAGAGCATGTCTATGCTAAAGATCAATAATGTGGTTAGCTCTTTTCTAACATGAATTAGTTTAAATATGGATATGGCAGAAAAGCATTAGTGTATCTATACTGCTTATTTTCCTACAATTTGCGCTACGACTGCAAATTTTAAGTAGCCCTTACCCTTTGCGGTCTAAAGTGCTAACTTTTCACTCCTGTGTCAACAGCATTTTTGGTTGAGACAGCATAATCTAATATCCTAGCTTACACCTTTGCAGCCCACTCCCTTCTAAAGTCACATTTCAAATAGCTGCTGTGAATTTTAACAGGTACAAGGGATTAAAAGGAAGTCTGCAATACAAGATTTGATTAAGTATATTGATGGAGTAGCTGGGAAGGCTAGGGGTTTGCTTATGTCTCTTCCTTTGTTTTCAGCCAGGGCAGATGCCTGTCTTCTTGAATGAACACTTAAGTGTTTTTCTTTTCTTCCCTGGCATCACAGAAATGTAAATGCCAGACCCTGCAGCAGTACTTGGCATTAAGAACTGCTCATTGCATGACTTCACCTGGCCCAAAAGGCTGTAGAAACCAGGTCCTTCCTCTTCCTGACTGGTTACTGGAGGGCTGGGTAGGGTTCACAGCTCGACTGGTTTTCACATCTCCCTTTTTGTCCTCCATGGTGGGGATCACCACCACCGGAATGAGAGTGCACTGTTCGAGTGTGCCATCAGAGGACATAACTTCGGTGTATCCGTCTTCACAACTGCACGTTCTAGTCTGTAGGGAACAAGTGTTTTACACGGTGTAGCAGAAACACATAGTTTTCTGTGACCTATCAAGCAAAACACGGGTGACTAGAGGAGGAGACTTTTTTGTTGGGTGCTAGCCTGAAGAGTACCTCCTCGGGTATTTTTATGCAGGTTTGTACCAAATCAACAGAGATTATTAGCATTCATTTGAAAGGTAGAACATGTTCTGAGGTTGATTTTAAAAAAAATAATAATTAGCAAAATCTCTGAAAATTCTTTTTGTTGGCATAATCTTTGTAACGCAGAGAGATGTATGGGAAGCTCTCGCGGGGGTGTTCTATGCTCCAATGCAGTAGCACATACCTCACTACAGTAAGCGTGGGGTTGGCTGCACGGTGGGTTACATGACCTGTCAGCATCTGGTTGGCGCATCACTAAACAGCCCCCTGTAGGACAGAAAACCATACTTTGACACGGTAATACCTCACCCCTGATGAAATTACTGATGTCACTACTTGCTACAGTATGTAATGGATTACAATTCTATTGCTAATTTGAATTTAAGAGCCCTCTTATTCCAAGGTGAAGGATAATCGGTATCATGTATTTTCTTACAGGTAGAGTAAGGATAGAGCACATGTATTTGCATTCATGTGCATTTTAGAGAACTAATATTTGGCAAGTGAACCTTTTGTTTTTCCCTTTGTTCCTTTGGAGGATTGTTCAATAAACAGTATAAATGTTTTGTTGTGCTTGAGGGAATAGATTTTGATTCTCTAGGGTCCCCCTTCTGACTTACATGTTAAAGCTGTGGCCACAAAGAAAATAAAAGCATGGATTAATATGTTTGCCTGTTAAACCGAAAACAAACTAATCATCCAGTTTATGAATGGATACTTCTTTTCTGCTGCTCCTTTTTACACATGCTATAACTTTGCTTCTTATGAAGCCACACTTCATGCTACTCTAAGACAGATTTTTCAGGACAGAAATAGTATCAGGAGAGCATGGACTGAATGCTACAATACTGATGAGATAGAGGATTTCAGTCTTTTTCCTCTTTTTATACAGTCCTAGTTCTCATTTCTATAGCTTTCTGTACAGTGCAGTTATTGTTATGGACCAATACACACAATCAGGCTTTCACTATCATTTCAGCCAGAATGACTAAAATACATTTAGAATCAGTATGAATTTACCTGGATTTCCTTCTAGCTTACATAAGAGGGTTATGCATTGCATAATTTAAAATTTATACTGCTACAGGACAACTTATCTTGCATCTCCCAAATTATTGACATTTTTATACTGGTGTGATATGATGATGAAAACCTGATAGCTGAGGTTGGTCACAACCATAGCAGATGTAGTTAGATGTGGTTACGTAGATCCAAGTGTTAACAGGATGGCCAATGAAGAACAAAGAAAACACTGCTGGTTGCCGTAAGTTTTCCCCACCCCCAGAAAGGAAAATTGTATATCCTAGCATATAAATCACATGCCTGTGGGAATCTATGTAATAAAATATCAGTCATCCAAGGAGGCTGCAGAAGGAAAGAGTTGCCTCATCGCCCATGGGAAACAACACCTTCAAGTAAAAAAGAACTATTCAGCACAATAATATTATGAAAGTAAATAAGAAAAGGCCTTAAGACTCATAATAAAGACCTGATAATGTCTGAATTAAAGTACACTATGTTAGAGCCAAATGTGCAGCAATAAGGCAGCAAAGAAATACTGTAATCAGAGAGATGGGTTGAGTCTAGATCAAAACAGGTAATCTCAATTTAAATCAATTATGTATGTGTATCTATCAGTTTGATCTCTTAGTTTATACAAACCACTTTCAAAAAAACATTCAAACGTAAATTACAATCTGGTTCATGACTGTATATGACTGTATAGCAGAGAAGTTCTCTCAGAACATTATACTTAAGAGCTTTGTTTGGAAACTATCAGGAACATATGAAAAATACAGTTTTGTATTGTGCAGAAACTGGTGATTACATTGTCTGGAATTTTCCACTAGTCCTCATTTCAAATCAAAAATTTACCACAGCTTTAGAACAAAGTTTTGAAAAAAGATACAATATAGGTCTGAGGTTAGTCTGCCTAGGAGGTCTCATCATGAAAAAATTGCCAACAACACATATTCATACATTTATCTCTCCTGGCATTTATCACATGGCTGTATTCAGGCGCATAAGAACAAACTTATTTTTATGTGACTGTAATTTACAACTATATTCTGATTTTAACATCTCAGAGCCATAATCACTAAGATCCTATTTATTCTGAAATCCTGTAGGACCTTCAATATATAATATCATATATTAATGTCATTAAGAATTCTTAGTTAGAGTTATACTTACCATATGGCATCTTAGCTAGGCAGGAAGCAATCAAGGTGCATAAATAATGCCCTGTTGCATTTGTTGTGAAAGATGATGCATTTTAATATTCTTACAGCACAAGGTGACACAAAAGAGACTTTGGGTGATTAAGTATTATTTTAAAACCTTGTAAAAATAATACAGATATTTTATTTCTACTGTTACAAGAGACAGTAGTGGTAGATTCCATCATCAAGAAGTATCGCACTGGTAGTCCATGAATTACAGCTCCCCTCCTGTGACTGATCTGACAGTGGCTGGCATCGAGGATGTGCTTACCATCTCTGGGAGTCTTTTACTATCACCTAGGCTGATATTAAAATTATTTTAAAAATATTTTTTTTTAAAAAAATGCATAACTCTTAGCTTAAATGAATCCCTAATACTGATAAATAAATTCATATAAATAGATATATATAAAGATTTTCTTGAATTCAGAGACCTGTCATTCTTAATTCATAGTGTTTTGTGCTTTGGTTTGCAGAAAAAGTAATTACATCCCATAGCTGTTCAATGAAATACCCTGCTTTAAGTTTATGTAATTGAAGTAAAGAAATGAACTTATATTAGCACATTTATTAAAATTTGATAATTTGTAATTTTCAGGAGATATATGCTATATGCATGATATTATCAAGCTTTGCATCTCTCTGTGCTTCTGTATAGGCACTGAAATGAACTTTAATACATAAAAGTTCTATTTGTTGTAGGGCTTGAAATCTGAAGCCCTAAATATAAGTGTAAAGATGTCTATGGTAAAAGAAAAAAAGAATGTAAAACATTCCAGGTTCAGTACAGAAGATAATATTTATATTTACTTTTAGCATTGCATGCTGTATAATTCTGGAAATTATATCTTTAGTATGCAAAAACATGATTCAAGATGACAGCACGTTGATTCATATATCAGGAACAAGTATTTTTAGCAGATTCTTTTAAAAAAATATATTTCCATTTGTTGGGAAAAGACATTATCCACTCGTTTTCCAGAGTTTTATGCGTATATAAAAAGAGTAGTTACCTGTGACGTTTAAACCATCTGACCTTTGGCACCACACGGTTCGAGAAGACCCCTTCCATGGGCTAGCCATCCACTTGTATTCATAGCACTGGCCATCTACACAGAGAACATTCACTTTTCAACAAATTTGATGACGAGATTTTAGGCTACCACCAGCAGCACCCACACTCATCAATAGACCACACTCATTATGTTTAATGGCTCTTATGGCTAAGAAGGCCTCTTACCCCTTCACTGAGCAACTTAGAAGGGTGCACTACACACATGGAGGCCCCAGGGTCTCCTGTGTTTACTGGATATGTACAGAATAGACCATATGTGTCCCATACACTAACTATAATGGTGGTACACACTGCCCGTGCAGTAAGCCTAATGTAGTTAATAGGCAAAACAGGTGTTTCCAATAATCTCATAATGGTCGTGGCCCATCTGTTGCACAAAATCTTTTAGGAGTCTGGTTCCTTTCCCGGTGACACTGAGCTTCAGTCAGTGCTCTAGTGCTTGGTGAAGTGGCCTGGCTGCTTCTGGCTTCACATTTCAGCTCATCTGTACACCTCTCATATGGCCTGGGATAAATCATGAAGTTCTTCTACACCTTAGCTCCCTTATAAATGTAAAATTATTTTTTGCCTGATCTGTCTGGCCTCTGAATGGACAAAAAAATGTCTTTACAGGAAATGACTTTTCTTCACTACTTTGTCCAGTGGTGAGCAGGACTGAGACTTTTTAATGTCATTGTCATGCCATTAACAACAATTCAAAGGGTAGACAGAAGTCTAGATTTCATTATGGATTAAAGATTTCTTATTACTAAGGTTATCAAGCAGATAAGAGAACTATTTCTTCCCATACTATAAAAATAAATTTCATTAATATGAAAGGATCATCAATTCTCCAGAGACTGTGTTTAAAGTGCCAACATTTGATTAGTTAGCATTTGAAAATTTATTCTGTTTACAGTTGATAGCTGGAAAGCAAAAATTTAAGTTCATTTCTACATCTACCAAATCCATATTTGCCTAAATTTGATACCATGAACAGAAAGAAAACGAAACTACCGTTCTGTATTTTTGTCTTACAAGAAGCACACTGTGTATATTTTGGTGCTTACCATTGCATGATCTTGTTTCCAAAGCCTGTTCTGGACAGAGATGTTGATTCTCTAATTCCTGAATGATCACTGCCCGAGATCGGACTTGTATCCCTCCAAAGCCGAGATCCTCACCATTAACACAGGTTAGCTGACAAAGGCTCCATTCTGACCACTCTCTCAAGTAACAGTCCCCTGTTAAATAACAATTTTATAAGAAGAACAATCATCATATGTGAAGAGTTTTTCATGCTGAATATCTTAGAAAAAAATGTCCAAATCTGGTTTCTTAATTTTTTTTCTTTAGAGTGCCTTTCATTCCTCTTTTTAAACATGACTTATACTTAAGAGAAGATAATATTCTGACACTCTCTAAATATCTGTGTAGTAGAAAATAGTAATAAAAAGATTACACAAAGCCTATTTGTTCTGTAGCATTCCCATAGGATCACTCTCATTTTGAATTTGAGTAACACTCCACACAGTGTCTGGATTTTTTTAAATTTTAGGGTATTGTGCTCTGTATGCCTTACAGTAAATTTGTATATCTTGTTCACAATTCTTCTTTGATCTTAGAAAGATAAAAAAGTGTCTAGTTTTAGAAAGATTAATTGTTGCTTATTCTCATGCAGAATTTCTCTAAACAGGCAGTAGAAGCAACTTCTAGAATGTTCTTTGCAAGAAAAGGAAACAGGAAGGTGACTAAAATGTCTGAGAGCTTTAAAATGTTATCTTATAGATTAAAACTGAAAAATAAAATTATACTAATAACACTAATTAGCACGATTGGCTAAAGAACATTTAGTGAAGATCTGAGGCACAACACAAAGAGACCATTTTGTTAAAACTGCAGTATACAATGGGACTAGGCTGTGTACAGACTCATAAATAAACTTCTTAGTTCTCATTATTTCAGTGAAAGAGCTATTAAAAATTAATGCTACCTTGCATTATACTGATGACAGATATAATCAGTACTGTGTTGACCAGATGCCTGATTAATGAAGGAATTTTATTTGCCAACGTTAGGAAAGCATGCGAAGAAATGAATAATTGAAGAACTGATGTATACATAATAGGAAAACAAGTACTGATTTTTGGAAACATTAGTTGGAGAACATCATTAGCACATCCCCACAGGGCAGTTATTCTTGCTGGCTAAATGTGGGATTGTTGAAGAACCGGTTCCTGCTCAGCAAAATTTTAAAAGCAAGCAGTAAGCAGCTATTTATTTATATATAAATTCCACTAACAATAAAACATAACTACAAGCTTTTTGTTCTTCCAATTTAATTTAATAAGTAAAAATATGTGAAAATCATGCAATCAAAATGTTGTGCACAAAGCAGTGATGGAATCCTCTTTGGTTTTGATTATTTTCTATTTATTGAGGCAACTTTACCTTCAATTCAATCTGAAATGAACTGGAAAAAAAATTCTGAGAAAGAAGAGAGTTGCAAGAGAACAAAAACAGTGTACTGGTATGGAATGACAGCTACATTAGAAATGAAGGAGTTAATCTACTTCTGAAGATACATGACTTTACTGAATGAAAGCAATATACTTCAAATTCTACAAATAAGTGTTTGAAATGAACTGGAGGGGTTTTACTGGAAATCAAACAGCTGTTGTTGGCTCTTAATCCTTCCCAGTATGAGGGGTCATGGACCTGATCATTTATAACAGATCTTTTGGATTCAGTCTACAAGGGCAATGACAGTGCATGTCACCTCCAGCAAGTTAAGCATCTAGCAATCATTACATTTTCTCAGAGATCAAAATATTAGTTTCATTTGGAATAGTCCCTTTAAACAAAGAAAAAAAAAAAAGACTCACTAGCTTAGCTTCCTTAGACAAGGCATCCTTAGTAAAAGGCATCAAGTTATTAGTCGCTGTTAAAAGTATCAATAAAGCTGTTAGGTGATCTAAGCACTTTAAGTAAACATTTACCTGTAAACCAACAGCTTTCTTATAGAAAGCTTTCTTATAGAGTTAAATGCAGGTTTTATTTCAAAATATGTTGTTAAAAAAATCTATTCTTATTAGGTATAATCTGTGACTGAGACACTGAGACATGTCTTTTATGAAATTTAAAACCTGGCATTTTTTTCTAATTGATTGAAACTGTCAGGAAGCCTCTACCAGAAAGCAACTCTGTTGATAATTTGCTGGATTAATCTAATCAGTAAAGCATGTGAAAAAGATTTAATTGCCTGTGGCTAATTGCTAGGCACTGATAACTATAATGATACCAAACCAATCTTGAAATGCAACTTTTATTTGAATAGCTTTGTTACCTGGACAAGGGACAGTGCAGGTTTCCTCAAGTATCATCTTCTTATTACCATCTATAATAGGCTCTATTTCTCCACAGAATTCCTCATCTACTACTTTTCCAACATCTTCAATGGATCCATCAAAAACCACACAGGAAATGTTCCTCATTCGTGTTCCTTCTCCACATTGAGCATCCTGAGGAAGGAGGACATACATGGATGCTGGACAGAGGAAAGGGCCAAAAGACTAGATCTGAGCTACGTGTCATTCTGTCTTCTATTATTTTTTGCTTAAGCATTTATTCATTCTGCTAAGGGGGTAGGGGGTGGGAGTGGTGGTGGGGAGGAGACATTATTCTTTACTTCTGAAACAAACTGTGAAAAAAATAAAAAAACTAAAATACTGCTGGCCGCTACCACTGTTTCTTAAACTATGGAGCTCATTTTGCCTTTGAAACGCACCCATGGAAGTATCTCAGGTGAAGATCTCTTCTAGGATGCCAATATATTTCCACAGATACTGTTTTACAGTAGAGGGATTTCAATTATTAGCGAAGATACTGCTCAGGTACCAAATTTTACATTTATACTTTGAACATCTTTGGATATTGTTGTATCCATTGACAGATATGAACTCTAAGAATAACTTTTTGTATAAGAGAGGTGGGAGCAAATTGTTTGCAGTGGTATGAAGCAGGTATCTGAGCATATCACAAATATGTCCAGATACACAAACTACATAACATCAAAGTCCCATCTGGTTTTTACCTCTACTTTGCATGCAGACCATTGACCATATTGCCATCGATAACAAGGTTTTACTGGACAGGGTTTGAATTGCTCCATCTGAGAAGGACAAGGCCTCCCATCACCCTGAAATGGCTGATTAATGGTTCTTCTTCTGATCATTTTTCCTGTAAATAAGAAACAGCAATATAACTAACAACAAAGTGGTTACACTGATTTATTCCTCAAGATGGTTCTTTTTTTGTAAAAAGCATTGTGTTTGAATACGGTAATTTTTTCCACATTTGACAAATGGGATTTTAAAGCTGATCTGTTGGTTCTTGTCTGTTATATGGATTTATATTTTCCAGGTCAGACACTTTATATTGTATCATTTGTTTGTATTGCAAGAAGTGCAGGAGGATGTCTGATTAGGATTTCAGATTGCTCCTGTAACACCAAACAAAAGTAGTAATTTTCTAGTTCAGAAGCCTGGGGAAAGATACTCTTTCTGAATGTGACAACAGATTTATGGCACTTCAGTAAAGTCCAGCTCCTCATCTGCAGTTTGCTGCTAGAAGAGACCAACATGTTTTGTTCTTCCCTGAATTAATACAGAATCAGGTGTCCCATGGCTGGCTGATTGCAGCTGGCAACTTTCCGTTGCTGTCTGTCTGGATAACATGACATGCAGATTTTGCAGGACATGAAGGATTCTTCACTCAGGCCCAAAGAAAATTAAACTACAATAGGTTTATCAAACATTAATCTTCAATTCAACCATGAGCAGCACACTACCCAGTATCACTGAGATACAGGTTCTATTTCAAATACTTATATAAACAGAAAAAGGAAGTAATTTTTATCATCTTGGCAACTCTTGCTTCTTTCATCTTGCAGTGGACATTAGACTATTATGCTTCATTACAGAGATGTCATGTGATACAACCAAAACATTTTTTGTGTGCCAGAAGTAGTGGTAAAGTGGCTGCTTTAGAGTTGACACCCACAAAGTTCTCCACTGAACCAACACAACTGTGGTATTTTAATCTATATATAGATAAATATATGAACCAAGTCTGAAATAAGATGTATATAATTAAATGTATATAAATGGATTATAATAAACTAAGACATCGCATAGATTTACGTACATAGCACCCAGTGTTAGCTGGACAAAACAATCTTTAATTCCACATATCAACCTGATGCATTTGGAATTGAACACCCTAATGCTCATGACATGAATCTTTTGCTGAGAGCAAGCTACACAAGTCACGATCCAGCAGCAGGACTGTATCAATCCTGCAGACAGCTGTATTCACTGCAGCTAGCTAGAAAGATGTTTGCCAAGTGGAGCCTCATCATTCTTGGATTCACAGCTGCTCCAACTGAGATGTCACAGGACAAAAAAGATCTTGAAAAGTACTGGAGAAAATAACCCAATGAACAACAACTAGCAGAACCCTTACGTACAGAATTTTCCCTCAGCTTTAAAGGTATTTGCATGGGTACTCAAAAGACGTTCAGCTTTGCGGTCACTAGGTTTATTGAAAAAACAGCAGTTACTTCCAGCTGCCTAATAGGAAAATTACAGCTTCAAGGCTTACACATGAGATTACCATCATCTGTTAAAAAGACCAAAAATTTGAAAGCTGTTTTTCATTACTATTTAAAATAAGTTTTCTCACTACTACAAATACATTCTATACTTGGAAAATACAAGGCTTTCAGATAGGACCCACCTTCACATTTTGAAAAAGCATAGCAACAATAATCCTCATTCAGAAAAATACCAGGTCAATTGTTCAGGTCTTGCATATAAACAGAAGCTTGTAAAGTAAAATGTGGCAACATATTTAAGCCCTCAATAGACCTGTTAGTTCAATGCTCACTCTGTAAGGATTATTGTGAATATAGAAATGTAGATTATTTAAATGTAAATGCCATGCTTTGAGAGAAGCTCAAATAGCTGAAATATTATTACATTATTAGATACTGCAGTATCAAATTATTAACTGATACCGTTAAAAAATCCATAGATCTTTCTGCTGGGATGCTGAGGTGGCCAGAGCTTTCAGATGTTTTTGCCCAGAGCTATTCCCTGTGCTGCACTCCCTCCAATGAACACAAAGAGGTGCAATGTCCTTTTACTCTGAGCCCAGCAATTAAAACTGGATTCCACACACTGCTAACCATCCAGTATCTGTGGTAACTTATTCCAAACGTGATTACAGAATGAAGAGGCTTCATAGATGGTCTTCTACCCTTCTCTTTTAGTAGTCTGTACACCTTAGTTGCCTGGCACAATGGTGCTTTCAGGTCCTTATTCTGAGATGTATCGGTGCAAATAAATAAGAAAAGTTCCTCCTGAACTATATCCAGTGTGCCTTGGATATACATTCTCTGACATAAACTTGATTTTTTTTAAAATTAGATAATGGTTAGCAATATTTTAGAAAAATAAATTAGTATGATTGCAGTGAAAGTAACTTGTCCCCCTGCCCTGGTTCTGTTTAAAAATATGGAATTCTGCAATTAGTACATTTGTTGGTTTTAATCACTATGCTGTTCTATAAGTTTATTTGTTCTAAACTCACCACTAATTAAACTTAAGAGAAATTCTCTCCCTTCTCTTCCTCCTCCCACCAGCTGAAAAATAAATATTCACATCAGTGTTTATTTTTGTCTCAATATATCATTTAACATATCTCATTTAGTTCCCAGAATCAGAAACTACTCAGGGACAAATTCTCATTATCTTCAGAGAGCACAGTCTCACTGAAGTGTACTTCCATGAATAATGCCGATTTAGATCCCCATCACTCTCTCTAGCTAATGACATTTTCTAGTTCTGCGACAAGAAATCTTACTGCTTTTACTAAAGAAAAAAAAAAAAAAGAAAAAATCTCAGTCTAAAATATGCCAAAGGTACATACTGACCTGTAAGGCCACATGTCTGAGAGCACTCCGACCAAGAGGACCAGTCAGAAAGCTGACAGTTCACAGGACATTCCACCACACAGGTCATATTCATTTGCCATGTTTTCTCCAAACCAAGCTAAAAGAAAATAATTAATGGTCAGCACAAAACATCCAGTCTGTGTCATTAGTGCAGGGTGTGCACTTGGACACAGTGAATCAGACAACTAAAGCCTCAAGCAAGCATAAAATCATTACTAAATAAAAAGTAAAGCAATTAGGACATTTAAAAATCTCACTCCAAGACAGTCCTAATGCATATGCTGATTTTAAAATACATGCTTAAATCTTATTTTCATCAATTATTTTCTAAATTAGAACCTGTAAATGGAGGGCTTGAGCTCTACAGTATCACTTCTACACAGTAGGTAGAAGACAAAGTAATTTATGAAGTACATTAATATAGAAGTATTTGAAGATTTGATAAGAGTTGATATTATATGAAGCATTTTGAAATGGGAATATAAAAATACTGAACTATCAGCAATTATTAATAGTTGAATTCAAGTGATGTTAGGAGCCAGGTTCAAAACTAACAAAAGGAGGAGGATAACCATGCATTGAAGAGTCAGTTTATTTGTCAGAAGTTGTTGCAGGTGCTCAAAATTTACAGGAGCTTAAGAAAGACTGAACAAGTTAATGGAAGAGAAATCTGAAGGTTTAAATACACAGAAACCATATCAGGGAAATGCAGTGTAAAAGCTGAAAACAGCTGGAGGCTGCAAGAGGAGTAGATGGAAACTTGTATATGTCTGTCCTCCTTACTCTTCCTTAGGCATCTACTTATGCCTGTCTTGTTTTTTTTCATAATGTGGTGTATAAGTTTATTATATATATTATGCTATCTATGCTACTGTATGCAAAAATATGGACAATTTGTTCTAAAAAAAATAAAATAAAAGCTTTGCATGTTTTTCTGAAAAGCTTTGCAAAAAGAATCCTCTAAGATCCCTAAAGTAAAAGCTGCAAATGTTGGAGGACTGTGAGAGAAGGGGGCACAGAAAATAGCCAGACTCACATTTTCCCCAAAATAGAGTCTGTACTGAGCTATTCTCTGGGCAGAACTCAGCTTAACACAAACAAACGATAGAGCCCCTGCAGGCAAGGAAGAGTTTTATGGCCATGCTTTAAGACATCACAGTGGTTACATCAACCTTTGGTCTGATCCTGTAAAGCCATTTTTATGTTCTTATAAACTCCCATGCTCCAGATTTTCCCCACCCAAGGAAGAAAATAGATATTCTCACTAGCACACATAAGAATATATGATGCAAGATCGAACACAACTGATGACAAAAAAATTATCATAACAGTAATAATCCTTGCAGCCTGCACAGCTTCAGAAGGAGTTCAAAGGATAGATCAATTATGGTGTGTATGATATAAAACATGAAAGAAAATCAATCCTGCCAATATGAACAGATCCATATGAACAGATCTGCAGCTTCCCAGCATAAAAGACTGTCCTCCTCATTGGCCCTCCCCAGTGGACCTTGATCATTGTTAAGGCCTTTTAGAATCCCAGGAGGCTGTGGATATCTTTAAGTAGATAAAATCCCCACATATTTAAAAAAAAAAAAAAAAAAAAGAAAAAAAAAAGCGCAAACTAGACATTTCAAAACCTATTAATTTTAATGACTGGAAAGGTTAATGGCATAAAACCAGCAGTTAAGACTTTAAAAAGGAAATAAAAACACTATTTCCAACTAAATGTAAGCATGGAGCAATAATTAGGCACAGCATTAACATGCCCTCCATAAATAAACTACCACAAGTACTGGAAATGTTTCACCATGATAGACTTACCAAGTCTTAAATTTGCATTTGCAGTACCATTTATTGAGATGAATGAGGTTTTAGACCTCTGTTCTGTTTTATACATCAAAGAATGAGTTCTTGGCTTTTCTCTGTGGTACAGTACAACCTTGATTATCCAGATATCACACACAGGCAACACCCGAAACCTTTGGATAATCTGGAATTTGGATAATCAGGAAACTAGAGAACCATCTTTGAAGTCTATATTTGGGTCAAATCTTCTGAGCAAAGGCTTTAAAGCCTGCTGAATTGATTCCTGCCAATTATAGAAACATGACTGCTCTCTTTCAAGATTGGCCTTCTCAGCTGGACTTTGGCAGCTAGAGAAGGCAAAGCCCAAGAGACATATTAAAGGTGAAGAGGAGAAAGCTGAAAGGCCAGATTACCCAGGGTGATCTACCATTTGCATGCCTTAGATACTTAAGTGCTGCTGAAATAGATCTGGGGAACAACTAACAGGTTGCAATTTGATATTAATCACATATTCCTTTCTTCTCCCTCTCCTTCCTTCAGTTGCTGAACCACAATTCACCTTAGCTTAGAAAACGTTTGGAAAAGTGTTCAGTAGCTCCCTTACCTGAAAGAACCTCTGTTCTGGATGAGTTGTGGTTTCTGATTTGAGAATGACAAGTACTGGAGGAGTTACACTGAAAGCTACAGCTGAGCCTCTCACACGCCAGGGGCAGCAGGCTGCCAGACCAGCGTGCTCTATAAACCCTGTGATCCAAGAAAGTATCTGTATTTCTTTATAGGAACTTTTGGCACCACAGATTAACCTCTGCTGGAGGTTAATCATGTAACCTGACAAGCAGACTATTTGCCAATAAAACAGAAAATCTGGCTTTCTAATGCAGACAAAGCTGCTGGTTCCTAGGATTTCTGATCTTTAATTGATGGTAAATGCATAAAAATAAACCCATAAATATGAATATGACCAGGACCAGTTTGCTTTAGGTGATTTGATTTTCAAATACTCAAGGAAAGACAAGCTGAGTTCTTGTGATGTGCTAATTTTGTAGTTAGAGACCAAGTAATCCAGTATTACTGTGCCTTGAGAGTTTGAAGGGAACTATGTTAACTTAACGAGGACTTGGAAATAAGCTCTAGAAATTGATTTATGCTGGCAGTAATCAGGATGACAGGCTAGCTTCTTTAGCTGATTGACTGAAACAAACACAAGATCATATGGACACGTTAGAAACCAGAACACAGGGACTCGGAAGAGCTGTTTGTATTTGACTACGCTGATGCTCATACCTCGAGATGGTCATTGTCAAAAGGCAGTATGAAGGGTTTTTTTTTATATATAGCTTTTATTAGGTTCTTGAACCACATATTATATAGGAACTCAGACATTGCAATCAGGCATCTTCATTTCTTAGGGATCGGGATAGGTTTAGCTATTCTGATCTCTCTTCTTTGCATATAATAATAAAAAACATTAGTTCTGTAAATGTATCGACACATAAATTAAACAAAAATTTTGTTTTATTCACACATCTAGTATGAAGTTTTAGGATAGCCCAGGGGAAATTCCATTAGCTAAGTCATTATTTCATCTTGTTCTTATCATCAACTTTTCTAGCCACATGCATCTTATTTTGAACATCACTTAATTTTCTTGCATTGCCCTTAGAATGCAAAAACACAGCAAAAAAAAAACTACCCCGAAGTATCATCTGTGATTAGATTAGTAAGAAGTGCATAGTACGTATTTGCATTTTAATAATTTCTTGAATACTCTCCTCCCATGACCTGGAAGGTCACAGAGTTGGCTTTCACATCTTTAGAGTGAAGGGTCTGGTAAGATAGAACAGCTTGGCTTTCTTGTTAATCAGGTTAACAGGTTTTATTCCTCACAGTTATTGGATCAGCCTTTGACCTTGTTGTGCCACTGCTTACACATCCATAATTCAACAAATAGTCTTAACAGTATGATTGGGGAGTGGATCAGAGCTTTCTACAGGAAGATGTATCTCTATACTTCTAGCAAATCAAAAGGGCAAATAAAAATGTATCACAGTGGTTGCTGATAAAGCCAAGACCCCACTGCAGTGATGTCTGTTGGCCAGTCATTTATGGCAAGCAGCTTTTGAGATATTCTCTTGTTGACCTAATTATTTCTCTGAGTAATAAACTTTTGTTTCTTTAAATGCAGGAAAGCTCCAGAGGTTTTCTGCAATGAGATTCCAGTGTAAAATGTAATAATTTGTTCTAGATGTTGCTCAAAATCTTTGATTAACAAAAGGAATTTATTGGCTTAAGGGTTAAAGAAATATATTTCCCCTCAAAATCTAATAAAGCATATTTTTAAATTTAAATATTCATGTGTATGGATATTTTATATCGTGTTTTGGTATGAATTAATCAATATTTCAGTCTCTTAAAAATAACCCCAGTGCCAACTTTTCTTTCTTTTAATGCAATAAAACATTCACAGAATGCATTAGTGCATCTCCTTATTAACTTCACAGAAACTTGCTGGTAGGTAGCTAGATCCTGAGTATTTTCCTGAGACATAAAAGATCAAATTATTAGATTTGATTATAAACCTGAAAGCTATGTCTGAAGGAGGAACATGGGACAAAAGTAGGGTGTCTGCCTCAGCTGAAACCTCCTTTGCTAAGAACTTGCAGATTCAGAAATCTAGGATGTTGGAGGGGGAGAAGCCTAAGTAGGTCAGGTACACGATTACAAAACTATAGTCTAAAGTACATGATGAATTTCCTGACTTCCTCTACTTCTGATGGGCACATCCTGAAGAGCAGCTACTAGCTAAGAAGGTCCAACAGAAAAGGTGTTGGTATCAAGGCTGCTGTGGAGGCCACTCCAGCTTAGTCCCCCATTGCAAGAGATTTTGTTCCTGATGTCAAGATGGTGGGGCAATGGCAGCTGAAATGAGCTGTTACTTTCCATCAGAAACACATCTAGATTGCCCTTAATATAGCACTTTTGTTGTTTCCCATTTTCCTTCATATTACTAAGTCCATGCAATTGAAAACGTTAAGACCAACACAGAAAATGCCAGAAAAACAGTGCTGTCAAATCTGAAGTTAGTTTGAACATTTGCAAAATAGCTCTTTCAAAATTTAAGGGCTCCTGTCTGGTAGTTAGTTCTCTGTATATGCTCCTATTTAATATTGCATTTATGCTGCACATTTTTTCACGCTAGCTTGGGTATCTTTTGCACTGCACAGCTGGATACAAGTTGTTAGCATTTGGCCCAGCTGCAGAATGGCACATGAGAAATATTTTTCAACACATTGAGTAAATGATTGATACTGGCAGCTGTCCAAGGCTCCATGCAGAAATTGTATCAAATTATAATGATGATTAGTGTTCTGACTAAGATTTATTACCTTTATTCTACTTTATTAATTATTTTTTCTAAGTCATTTCCTTCAGGACAGAATAATTAGCATACATTCATGGAGGCACTTAAAAGTAACCAAAGGAAATTGTATAAAAATCACTGTTGCTGACACAGTTCATTTCAGAGGTACTTAACAATCCATGAATGGTGTTGCAAACATCTGGCAAAGATGGGTTACGTGCCGTATAGCTCTGTCAGCTCACCATTAATTAGCACCATTAGAAGGGAGCTTACTCACAGGTACCCACTCACCTCTTCACAGTACTTCAGGTCAACCGATTTGCCATCACTGCGAACACAATCGAGCATCCGTGTTTTGATACCATTACCACAGACAGCCTTCTCACTGAGCTGACATGTGCTCCAGTCTGGAAATAAGGAATTCATTAGCACAGCAGACGTTTTAGATAAAACTTATAATGATCCAGTCTCCCACCTACTTGTAATTCTGATGGCCTAAAATAATCCTCACAAGCAACTTTTACACATGCAAAGGCTCACGGAGCCCAGTTGCTACTCATTATTGGAAACACCAACTTCTATGGCAAATAGTGCCACAATGCCTTCCTGAAAAGTTCATATTTGGTTTCATCTGCATGGATTTTGAGCAAATCACAAAATGGTATGAGAAATACATTTCCTGGAGTTATAGCATGCACACTCCACCCAAGGTGCAAAGCCTCCAGTAATATTTTTATCTGGATCTAATAGCCTGAAGCAGTTCTTAGTGCAAGCTCCACAGCTCCCTCCAGATGAGACCAGAAAGCTGGAAAAATCTGTCCTGTAAGGTGAATGGAAGGAAGCCACAGTCCCAGGCTGTCACTAGAGCAAATTGTACCACAAATACCTGTCACATTGTAGTCATAGTGGTAGCAGTTTTTGTTCAAAGTGCAGACTTCTGTCTCGGTGGCAGCAGGACAAGACTTTCCATCATCTGGTTGTCTCAGGGATTCAGCTGATCTTTCGCGGACACTACTGCTGTTGCAAGGCTTGAAAGGGAAATTGGAAACAGCTTGGACATTTTGGCACCCCGATACCTACTCATGCAACATTATACCAATCTTTCAAATAATCCCTTCACAAAACACAGATGTAAAATAATGGGCTCGTGCTGTTACGTAAGAGAAACAATTCCCTTGTTATGTCAGAGAGAATTTAGTCTGCTCTTTCAACTTGGTACCACCCAAGGTGAAATATCCTCTAACTTTGTAATACCTTGGTATTTTCCTAACTAGTTCATATTTCAGTACTAGTGCTTTGGACCTATTTCACTCATACACTGGATATTGAGATGCTCACTTTCCAAATGCTATAGTGGAGTGGACCAGAGCCTGAACACTCAGAGGTCTTGAAACACCTTTTTACATTTGGTTTAGGTTTTTTGACATTTCTTTTTGCAACTGCTGGCAGGAAGGGAAGGGGAGACCCAGAATTGTCTTTCTATGGTCAGTCTGGATCTACAGCCTTTGCTTATTACAGGATAGTGACATTTTTAGTACAGTGATTGCACTGCTGTGCAGAGGCTCACAGGTAGACTCACAGCCACTGATGAAGCTATTTCACCACACAGAACCCACCCCACACCGAAAAATGACGACAGGGGACATTATAGTTTGTGTTTTGCAACAATTTCACTTAATAGAAAATACTGGCATACTTTATGTGCAACCAACTACCAACAACCCTAAAGATGACAGTAAACTTCAATGTTTACATGTCATCACTGCTTAATTCAGCATCTTTGCACAATATGTCATGCATACATTTTTAAAGTGTCTCCTAAAACTGTAAATGTTACACTTCACTATACTTCTTACCAAAGAACAGTGAGACCATGATCCCCATTCAGACATAACACAGTCCTCAGGACATGGTAATGTGCATTTTCTAGCACCAAGTGGCATCTCTTCAGGATCACACAGATAGTCCTCTACAGTATCAGAAGGACCATCCACAGTGTTTAGCATGCACCTGGAAAAAAGAACTGCACATAAACTGCATTTGCCATGGATTTTGTACAGTAACTATATTCCACAGTATTCTGAAGCATTTTAACATTTTGTCAGCACATAATGATCACAAAGTAATAGAAATAACACAACTAAGTATTGATCTATGAATATCCAAGAAAAGCTTAAAGAGCTAAAAATAATCCTCATTTTTACAGATGACAGCTATATAAAGAAATGTGCAGATTTTAGACAGTCCCTGTCAGTGATCTGCTGAGAGTTTCTGGACGGGTGATTTACTTGACTTCAGCTTACCTCTAAGCCAGAATAATGCAAATCATCTAAAGTTTAGAGATATTTTGTGCATGCTTCAAGTCATAATTTTAAACCTAGACCTATTAAAAGTTTTTAAATTTTATGTTCTTAGTATTAATCCCTAATTTACATGGATGGTTTTTAATTACCGTTATATTAAATTAGCGGATGAAGCTCCAGTTAAGAAATGAACACTCTTAGTTTTGTAGAGTTGAAGATGACAGTCTTCATTCCACAGTATTTCCAATGCAGAATATCAACTAGTACATGACTAGGTTCACTCAAATTAAGAGGCTTGCATGTGTTTTCCAGAATTGCAAGACAAAAGCTTATATGAATAAGAAGCCTTTCACACACAGAGAAGTATTTGGAATTTCTTCTATTTGACCAGATTAATTTTATTTACAAATTATCTTACATTATTAGACTAAACTAATTTTTGAAACACTCTCTGTTCTAAGGTAAATACAAGAAGTACAGCATGAGTATATATTAGCTTTGTGGAGTTAGTACTTTAATGGAATTATGTGATAATAAATGAAAAGTTAGATGTTTTTAGTCCCAAAGGGCTGAAAAAACTTCTTTTTTTTTTTTTTTATCTTTGACAGTAGTGTTAAAGTCTATTTTTCAACATAAACACTGATTAATTTAGATTTTTCATATTGGAGGTTTTTTAAGAGTATTCTTATAGGAATTTGTTTAGATGCTACTGTGTGAGAACAGTTATGCATAGGCTTTTTAACTTCGGGTAAGCAAACATTAAGACTCCAACCTTGTTGAAGTAAATGGTTACACTGAGAAAACAGTGCTATTGTGAACAAAATCATTTACTCGTGCCAGTTTCTAAGCACTCATGTCAGGCAAAAGAGAACATTTGGTAGTTCACTGTATACAGCTCTCATTTTGGACCTTCAAATTGAATTCACATTAGGTTTTATTCTGACTTATAATCTCAAATTGTGTGTTACTTTGTGGTTAGCCATTAAAAGAAAAAAAACCACAACAAACAAACCCCAACAAACACACACTCCATATACTGCTTTGCTTGTTGTTGTACCACACCATGTGAGAATAATTTCAATTAACCTTTGATTAGAGCTCTAGGATGATGAGCAAACATACAAGATGCTTAGATCAGGTTCAATAAACAACAGAATATTTCTGGATTTTTCTGTTTCATTTCGTTCACTTTTGCCACCTTTTCCTGTAATAACTGTAGCTATTATCCCGAAGTGCATATGTACTTACAAGAGCTTTTAAACAAAAGTTTCATACAGAAGAAGGACCACTTCACCCTTCTGAAAAGCACTAACATCATATGTTACAGTGTTTGTAGTAATACAATATACATCAGTTTATAAACACCAAGGTCTACGTCCGTAACTAGTAGACAGAGCCATACTGCACTCACTGAAGATATTTGGATTTAGATCAGCCAGTGTTCTGGTCCAGTATACTACAGCTGGATTTAACACTATATATTACACAGAATTACATCAAATTGAATACAGCTATGACTGAAAGTGAACATTCTCTAAAGTAAATGAGAAGCAATACTGTTTTACCTGACTTTCCTTGTTTGAACACCTTCTCCACAGTTCTCTTTTAAGTCCACATTGGTCACTTTGCAGACACTCCAGGGCTCAGTGACCCATATGTACTGGCTGCAGTCACTGTGGCAGGGGACTACCTCATATACCTGGAATCAGCATTGAGTGTCAGTGTTGTTGCACGCAAGTAAGGTAAACATGCAAAGTGATCATGCAAAAAAAGGTTCATGCTCTTTTTGGTAAGAATAACAAATGTAAACTTGCTGGTTTAGAGGCTATAGTAACTGATAGGAAACCACAGAAGTAACAAAAAGTCAGAAGCTAAGACATCTGATGACAGATTCCCTGGTTTTCTCTGCCACTAAGCCCACAATATGCCATTTTCACCAATAACATCAACGTAACTAACATTAAAATCTGTAACTAGGCTAGCTCATGAGTACACCTTTTAGAAAAACACTGCTAAAACTTTGCTAAAACTTTAGTTCTATCTTTCATGTCTCTCCTCAACTATTTCATCCCACTGTTATTAGGTGTGGGGATTCTAAAAAGAGGCGAGCTCAAGGTAAATTACACCTATATATACCGGTTCACTTTACTTTTCATTGCAGATGCTTTAAATCATTCTAATATATTTGTGTACCAGCATTAGTATTATGTTTAGATTTGAATGCAAGTTTGAAATACTATCTCGTACAGTAACATATACATATACAGTGTTCCATGTATTTTCTCAAACATACACTACAAAAAACCAAGACAACATAAACATTGGAGCACAATCAGGAATCACATATTAGGGTTATCTATTTTAGAAACTCTTACCTGAGCCTGAAGAAAGTATTTTCAGGAACCCAAAAGAAAAACCAAAGATAAAAAGAAAGAAATATTAGAGTGAAGCACAGGTATTTAAATGACATTTATTTAGCTTTTATTACAAAAGTCATATTCTATGGCTTCAGCCAAGCAAAAGGTATCCAATTTCTTTTTCAGATCTCCCTTGCTGTCATGAGGCATTTTTGCAAAAAGTTTGCCCATGGAAGAAAATAAGTGGTGAGAAGAGACTGTAAATTAGCTAATCTCTCTCTCAGTCTTAACACAAAATAAAACTGTTTTCCCCCTTTGCCTATAATGAGCACTAACTCTTCAGACAGTAGAGAATCCAGTTTCCCTAAGACAAGAGAAAATCCTCAATGGTTTTGGAGGATACTGGACTTCTCTACTAATTGGAATTGTTCTGACAGCATTAAGTGCAATAGGTCCAGGGGAATAAAAGGAACTAGCAGTTCTCATCCTTCCAAAGTTCCTAAATCCTTCATTGAGTATATTAGTTATGCACAGATTACTTAAAGCCCTTGCCTCAAAATTATCTTATACTAGCTAACTTCACATATCATTCTGGTTATCAAGTCAGCACAACAAATGCTTCTAGACAAGCTAAAACACTGTCTTAAACAAGTCCTTGATTTCCTTTCAGTAACACTGCTTGAGTAGAAAAAGAGGGCTGATGGTTTGATAGTTTATCAGTTAACCTCAAGAAAATACCACCAGTCACCAAAAAAATGATGCCTCGAACAATGAATGAGTAGAGTGTCTGATAGTATCACTGTGCAGCTGATCAGCCCATGCACAAGATGACCATTATTATCAGCATATTTGGCCTTTCATTGAACTACATAAACATTAACTGGCATAAAGATGGGTCATGGAAATGAACGTTAAGGAAGGTACTGGACTCACTGCACAATTTGCAGTCATACAGGCAGTGGCAATGTATTCCTGTCCAGGATTTCCAAAATGACAATAGGGAAGCCTTAGTTTAGGGAAAGAGCTCTGTATGTCTCACCTGGTTTGGCATAGAAGAAATACACGAACCCTGCATACTCAACAGCCTTTCAAGTAACATAAAAAATGGATATCTTACCAGAAAGCCAAAGGAAACCCTGTATTGCACTGCATGCGTTCAGTGGTGTTCTCCCGACCTTACTGGTATTTTTGTAAGTACGACTGCAAGCCATGGCACTTGGGTGGTGTAAGGATTGCATACCTGCCTGCTGGATAAGGGGGTAAATAATGCTTGGGGCCAATAAAGAGAGGGATGTCCTTATTTTCTCTAACAGACTCGGATTAACCTTTTCATTTTAAATCCTCTGAAGGCCACAGGTTTTATAATAAACCTGACTCATTACTATTGTAATTATGAAAACTTTTAGCTAGCGAAGTGGATACTGAGCAAGCTTCATTCAGTTCGCGTGTAGTTTGGGAGTCACCCTGGCATGCACAGCCCAGGAGGAAAGATTCTCCATTAAACATCTAACTCTTCTCAGTCCTCCTCCAAAATAGTCATATATGTCAGCCCTGAGAGACACTGAGCAACTCATTCTTAAACCTGACAAACATCCTAAGCACTTTATTTCAATGTTTCACTAGCCTTACCATTAGAAAGTTTTCCAAGGCTTAAGCCAAATCTGCTTGCAGCAGCCTAAGACTACTGCTTTTTATCCTATCCATGATGGCCATGGAAAACGGATTATTGCCTCCTTCTTTGCAACAGCCTTTTATGTACATTCTAGCAGACTGCCAGCATCCTCACTCCCATCTTCTCTTCCATGGTCTAGACAACACATTGCAGTCTTTCCTCAGCGTCCGTAATTCCTAGACCTCAGCTTACAGCATAGCCCCTCTGTACTCCTATTCCACACACTTGTGGGCACCAAAGATCAAGTCTTAACCATTATGCTTTGTATGTATGCAAATAAGCATGTCGCATCTATAAGTAATAAATACATAAATAAAACAAATTACATTTAATAATTGAAATAAATAATCTGAAGAGTCAGTAGTTTTCCAGGTGAATGAATTGTGGATCACATTTAGATTAAATAATTAACTTAAAATGAGAATGCACGTGTATTCCCCTGCATGTTTCTGAATTGATAGTGAAAATATTTTAAACAGAAAGATACAGCCTCTATATTCTTCGACATTCTTATCTTACCTGTAGAGCTCCCTTCTCCTGAAAGTACTATATTTCAATTTTATTTTTACAATAATTACATTTTGAATCATCTATTACTATTTGGCAAGTACCATGTAACATTGCAACAAATCAAATTTGAGTCAAAGTACCGGTAGAGGGCAATAGTGTTGCATACAAGTGGCTAATAGACCTAGCAAAATCACCTTTGATACAGAAAAATACAAGCCTATTATGTACTACATGAATATTAAAGAGGAAAAAGACTTCTGCATAGACTATAATTTGCTCCTATTGAAACACATTCCTCCTAATTTATAGCATATTTACATGCTGACCCAAATCGAGCAATCCTCATTCCAGTTTGTATTTTGATAAAGTAGATCACAAACTTAGTTTATTAGCTGTAGTTTAACACTTATTATTTTCTAAATTAGAACTAATTACACTCCCTAAAGTAGAAAATTAGATCAACAAGCCATTTCACTCTATGCTAGCAAAATGTCAATAGGATAATATTAAGTACATGCATTTTTATTCAAATGTAAATTGACAGCACTTTTTTTTTTTTTTCAATCGTTGAATATTTACAGAGAAGACTGTGTGGCTGTTTAACATGCCTCTGCAGACTGTATTAAATTCCACAGTAATATGAATATAAATCAACTCTGAAGAGCAAAAGTTAATTGGCAAGAAAGGTTTTTCTTTCTAAAACTCTCCAAGCAAACTGGAGCAAACAAGCTTCAGGAGTTGGACCTGGACTAGTGCTAAACCTGGTCCCAAAGACTAAGTTCTCATTTGTGGTCAAAGCACTCCCAGTGTGCTCTTGGATCACATTTTCTGGCTTAGTTTCTCTTGATCCAGCCTGTGCAGCCAGACTGCTCCATATTGGAAAATCAAGTGCAGTTACTAGGAGATTGACTTCAGAAGTGCATTCCTGACTGGAACTGCAGTTCCAGGGCAAATGTACCTGGATGGTCAAGCTCCAGCTTGAGTAACACCTACTAAGGGACACGGGGATGATACTCCATGTGTGTTTGAGAAGTTTTAATTTTCTTTCTGATCTAAGATGGTTGGGGAATGACATTAAGAATCTTACCAGTTGGAGCATGTGTAATGAGACATTTTACCCGCTGTAAGAGATCTTCAGAAATGTGGTCTTCACAATCTGCATGTAAGAAGGTTTTTTTTTCTCAAATCTGCAGTTCTGGCAGATGAGGAAGTAATGAAGGCAGATCCTTTGCTGATTGAGGAAATCTAAGGCAACACATACTCCTTCTACCTGCATCTGCCCCATATGTTATACAGTTTTTCTACATTAACAAACAATACAGCTAAAAGGGTTATCTGAAGTATGGAAAAAGCTATATCAATAATGTAAATATAAATCAAATTACCTGATTGACATGATCTAGCTTTGGACAGGGTCTTCCACCATTGTAGGGCTTTTCACGGAGCCATTTAGACCGAACCTTTACCCCACTCCCACAGGATTTACTACAGCGAGACCAGTTGGACCACTCACTGAGCTTGCAGTCTGAGGGACATGGAATAATACAGGCTTCCTCAATATAACCTGTGTGAATGGAAAAGAAAGTTAAATCTGTTCAGCATGTCACTTCTCCCTGAAGCTCTCGTCTACTTCATTTAGATTGCCCAAAGTTTGACTTGACAGGACTGTGTGAATAGAGAGATTTCTTCATCATTAGGGCTAAATTAAATTCTGCAGAATATTGACACATGTATCTGGAGACTGTGCTAGAGTAGCAACTAAGCATCCTCGCTGCTATCTGATTAGGATTCACACTCACCAGATTTCAGCATTCAAACTTTCTGACAGCTACAGTGTAATTGACACTAACCATCTCTCAGCCGCATCATTCTTACACTGTAAAAACAGTATTTATTTTTTTAAGGAAAAAAGGTTTAATTAAAAACTCCACCACCACTGTATCAAGTAATTCAATTGCAGTTATACATCAAAAATCCAACTGAATCAAAAGATGTGCACCTTACCAGCCTGCAGCGAGGGAACTTAACACCCTGTGACCTTTCTAAGGCTAGAAAGAGAGAGTGGCCTGCCACATTAATGATCTGCCGATTAACAACCATCTGCCCCCAGCAGCACACTGAATAATTGCACTGAATGGAAAAGCAGATGTTTGGTTTGGATAAGTCATTGGTGGTGAGAGGTTGGAAAGGGGTATGCCATGGTCTGCAGGGAGTAACATGAGGCCTCAATTCACTGAATAAGTGAAAATGCTTTTCTTTCAAAAGTAACATATGCCATAGCTCCACAATATGTGTCATTCATGCCAATATTTACAGCAGAAGCTATAAAACCTAAAACAAAAAGCTGGACATTACTGCATTTTACAACTATACCCTAAACCTATATGAAATCTCCTCCCCTTTCCTGCATCAGATCCGTAACGTATTTGCTGTTGGCAAATGTTAAAGTAACCTCTTGCATTTAAAATGAGTTAAAATATCTGATGGACACAGTTCCAAAATTAACACATACTTTGAAAAGATCATTTTCAAATGATTGGCACAGTTTGCTAGGCACAGTATGAAGTGTTTCTCACATATCTTGATTTTATTATTATTTTTTTTTTTAGTTTGAAAGCAATCACTGTCATTTTAATCAAAGCTGATGTTAGCAGCTTTATGTTTTTAACCTATACTTCTAAGTAAAGCTAGTTTATTCTGTCTCGTAAAAGCAACAAATACCAAACAATCACAAGTCATGGAAGGAATCAAAACACTGAAAATATTTCAATGCTATATACCTATTTCTAGTTGCTTCCATTAATTTGTTTTAGATATAAAGAACAGAAGGAGGGTGTTTTTTTAAGCATTCAAATCGGTTGATGATTTTATCCTATATAGCTTTTCTCTGCTTGGAAGTGTTAAATAAATATCCACAGCACAACCTGAATTTGAGCACTGTGAAACTACTGTTCACCAAATGTATCTTCCTTAAAATGACTAGAACATTAATAGCTTGAATTACAAGCATGTTTATTAAATATCTCTCACCATTTGATTGACCAGCTCTCTGATATTATATGAAAGGTACACTGTGTTAGACAAAATATATTTTTGAAGATCATATCACTGCATATCAAAGGTGGTGACATAGATTGCCCTGCAGTACTAAATGCAAACCCGATTACATTCCATGTTACCTGACATCTCTGAGTGAGTCTTAGAAATTAGACGTACCCTGTCTCAGAGCCCCATCCTACAGTGAACTTTGATTACATAAATATCAAATTCTGTATCTTCACCAGAAATGAGCTTTTAACAAACCCTCTTAGGTGCTGCACAAAACCATATACTTATGCAATCAAGAAACTATGCAATGAAAATGGACAATAACAAGAAATTTAAAAGAAACAATTCTGTCCAAGCAACAAAGTAAGTGTTTAGTGATATTTATTGTCTGCTAGAACTAAACGAAGATTTTACTGCTCCATGAATTTTCATGAGATACTGAAATGCTGCTTTTACTTTCAATATAACTTCTAAGTAAATTTTTCTGGAGAAACCTTTCAACTATAACACATTTATGCCATTTAGTGTTAAATTGCTGTCTTTGTCGTTAATGTCTGGAAGAAACAAATTCAAGTTGCTTTAAATGCGTTGTACATCCTTAAGTAGGTAACTTTAACTGGTACAGGCTGCTTCAGAAAACTTCATTTTAAGGACTTCCATAAACCTCTGAGCTATTTTAAATTTGTCTTAATTAATCTCAAAGGGATCTTCCCAATCTGCCCCAGTCATAGAAAAAGATCTTCTCCAGGATATCGTGATATTTTGGGAGCTGGATAACTATAGCATGGGAAGACTTCAGAGCCTACCAAAGGGAGCCTGTGTGGAACATACTAAGCTGACTGACAAATTAGAAACTATTTTATTTCTCTTCAGCTTATCCAAATGAGGACAATAAAGTTGTTTGGTTTGGTTTTTTTTTTTTACGTCATGAGAATGCTAGCCAAAAAGTTTAACAAGATTTTTAGAATCTTGTACACAGACATGGTATCAAATACATTATACTATACGCAAGTCCCAGGTAACATAATTGTACTGAGCTACAGTTCAAGTGACTCTGTAAAATATCAAATGAAACCATACCACTACAGCAACCTCTTTTCACACTGCTTATGAAGGATCTACATTGAAGTCAACCACTAAAACTGCTTTAGCACAGAATATAATTAATTCAGAACAGCATCATATTAAAGGTATAGCATCTTAGTGAGAGTTGCAACATGGAAAACTACAAGCCTGCATATATGTTAGAGTGTTTTGGAGAAGATGCTGTGGGCCTGCTGATATTTCCCACTCACTTTATAATGAAAAAAATACTGAATCATATAGCTATTTCCTATGCCATGTCGAGGATATCTAGCCTATGATGCTCTCCTATCCCTCCTTCCTGTTTCCATAGAAAAGAACCAAATTCCACATACGAAAATCAACCAACTGAACAAGAAGAATGGAAAAAACATGTGAAAAAGAGAGCAAGAATGGAATCAATCACTGAAGACATAAAAAAGCTCTACAAGGTAGGAAGGCTTGGAGCTACTGGAAATGTGGAACATTTTTGGAGAGCAGAGAGAAAAAACATTCAGTATTATGCAAGATGCAAGACAAGCACAAAAAACTCCTAACCATTGGTATCCTAAGAACACTGGATAAAAAAATAGGTCAAGGGCATGAGCAGAATAAAGAGATCCAGAAAGGTGTTTCACAGCTTCCAAGCCTTCTCCAAACAGAAGGAAAAGAAAATAAATAAGTGAAGTTACTTTCCATGGCAAAGCCAGAGGTCAAAACGTGACAAAAGAGAGAGTGAGGAGGAAGAGAGGAAAGGGTAAGAAAAGACAGGGACAGGGAATAGGAAAATAAATGGCTCATAACACAGAATCAAGAGAATTGTAAAGACATACTGCGTAGGCATAGAAAAAGAAAGAGAAGAAAAGAAATAACCATCATGCCAAAAGTAATAACTTGGTGAAAAAGAAACAGAATGCAACACCCTCAAGAGCCTACTCTAGTATCACCTGATCAGACAGTGAAACGTAATGGAAGAATGTTTCTACAAATAAAAAATAGAGGACAGATTTGCATTCTATAAGTAATTAATGTGCAGAATGAAAATGACCCTGTTATATCTGACATCAAAAAGGTTTTGGCATATTAATACCCTGGCATCTTCTTACCCTCTCAAGTGCCTCACTATTTCACTCTACAGACTTTAGTATTTAGCTGTGCCACTGGACTCCCCTAGAACCCAGATAGAAACAGACTTCAGATTACTTGCAGATATTTCTCTAGACAAGAAAGAAGACTGAATTAAAAAAAAAAAAAAAAAAAAGGAAAATTACTTGTTGTGAATGACTTGTTCCACTCCATTTACTACTCATCTAATGGTACTTTTCAGAAAAAACTCTGAAGCATGTCATCACCTCATATGCATTTCTGTGTGTATGATGGCAACATATCTTTTAGGCTGATTAAGGATGCTAATCTCCAAAAGTTCATAGCAATTGCCCTCAAATTCAAGAAAGCAGATATTCAGACACTTTGAAAATATTATACTCTTTTTTTGTTTGTTTGTTTTGTTTTGTTTTTTGTTGGTTGTTTATTTCTTAGAGAGCATATTGTGATATAGAAAAAATACATAGAAAACATAAACACAGAAACCAGAAATATTACATGCAAATGGGACTGGTGATGCGGATACATAGTTTCTGACATGAAAAGGACATGAACGAGCCATTTTCCAATTTTCAGTCTTGTTTCCACTCTGATCTAATGATTCTTGAAAGGGTGCCCCTTTGTTAGACTGTAAAATGTTATTAAAGAAACAGTCCTCTAACAATTATATCACACAGGTTGTGTAATTATAATTGCAGCAAATGTCATGGTAGAGCCTTCAGGTTTAAAGAACAACCAAGAAATTACCAATGTTGAAATAGAAAAGATGCAGAGAGAAGGAAAGAATGAGAGCAGTGAAGCAGCTTTGAAGAGCTGAGGAAAACAGTGTGAAGGTAAGGGAGCAAGAGTGAAATAGAAGACCACGACTATAAAGGCTGAAGATACGTTCTCTGGACATCAGCAGTTCATGTTGTGCCTGCTATTTCTTCTCCTGACTAAAGTCTTTCACTGCCTGCTTCCTGAAGTTCTTTCTTCTCCCCCATAACATCTGAGCGATGCTGGAGAGAGGAGACCTTGGGATACTGTGGTACAGAGCCTTAGCACTGCATGGTCCAGAAAGGTATTGGAAAAAGATGCCCATCTCTTAAGGCCTATTCCCTTTCCCAGTGCAATTACTTCAGCTTCTATCAGCTGAACTTCACAAAGTTGTGAAATGGGCAGTTGTCCACTATGAGCAAGAACAGGGCTATTCTACCATTAAAGGTTACTGAACGACAATTTAACAAATGGCTTTGAACCACTAGGGGTATGAACTGAAGTCATTATTAAAAGGGAGAGGTTTACTGTCCCATTGCTAATTGGCTATAAAATCTGGACTGCTAGAACAAAGTCATTAACAGATGTGGCAGATAATTTATAATGGGGGACTTTAATGGACTTCACATTTTGTCTGATGACAAAGCAGGCTAAGTAGGTGGGTGTAAGATTTTTTTCCCCCAAAACTGCACCTGCAATGTGTAAGAACAGACTGACTACTCGAGTTGAAGTGTCCACACATAAAGAACATCTTAGAAAGTGTTTACATCAACTCTTTTGTCCTTAGGACTGACAGAGTGATGCACCTGCTTTCATGACTAAAACGTCATACTGTGTTTCCAAGAAAAAAACTGCAATGTCAGAATGGTTTATGTTCTTTAACACAAGGTTGGGTTTTTTTCCAAGGAAATATAAATTTCTGGGATCTCAACTTCCAGGACAAAGAAATAAACATTTATTTGCATTTCACTTCCAACAGAATATTAGTTAGCTATTCATATTTCTGCCTAGCCTTGGAAAGATAGATTGAACTCCATAAGATTTTTTTATTATTATTTTTTCAGGATTTCCCTTTAAAGCCTCAAAACCTGAGAACAATTTTTAATACTTGACAGCAGTTCTGTCTCTGGTGAACTAAATACAGGTGTTTGGGTTGATGGATGACTGGTTCGTGACTGATGTCCTGTTGACAGGGCAGCTACAGTCGCACCATAATGCAGAGGCCTAAGCCAGTATTTCTGGTGTAGGGTAATATATAGCATATTCCTAAAGAATACACCACAGGACAAATATGATATCTTGTATACATTACAAAAGAAACTTAGGAAAGATACAAGCTATGTAACAGCAAAGTATCCTCATAACTATTTGAGAACCTAAGTTTACCACCATAGTAGATTAGAATCTCCTATGGAAAAGATATTTCAGAATAAACACTTGACAGGAAATCTCAATTAAAATTTAACACTGCCATTTTTTGTTGGTACATTTGTATTGCTTCAGGTTAGAATACTGAAAGTGAAAAAAAAATATTAAAAAATCCTAATACAAGTGGATACAGCAAGTTCTAACTGACATCTTGCACCCTATAGACTCTGTTATAACCTATGAGATTTTACTATCACATGTAAGTGATGAAGTACAAAAATTCCTCGATTCACATTGATACTCCTAGCAGCTGTTGCAAAAGTATTCACTGATACACAGATATTCTTCTCTAATCCCCTGCATAAGCCTCATAGCCATGGAGGGCTTTGTAGAGTCAGCACAAATCAATGCATCTCATTTAATTAATGCTAAAGTGGGAAATAATCTCACACTAATAAGGCAGCAGACAAACTACCCTGGACTGGTTGACTGTGCCTAAGGTCTTATTAGCAAACTGACATGAATTAAGAAGGGTAATATGACCTATATAAAAATGCTGCATCTGTCTGCCATGTTACTATGTTTGCCTTCACTACGCGCACACAAACACTACCACCGCTCAGCTTATGTGGGTCATGATTCATAACTGACATATGATGGAGTAAAACTAAATATTGAAGAGTAAACAGTGTAGTTCATAAGCATGACAGTGGCTTGCTTTTGGGGTTTTTTTGTCATGAAAATTCTATGTACAGTTTAAAGGGACCATAAAGAGACTCAATTTTTTTCACAAATGTACCAAAATAGATTGTTGGCAGACACATGTCATTATCCACAGAGCTCTAGTACACTAGTGATGACAGGGATAAAGCTATGAAAAACAACTGCTGCTTTTCTAATGGGAAAAAACCTCTCACATTTGACAATCAAGCAAAATACACATTTCTGAACTACTCCAGTAAAATTACCCATGTAGTACTGAAACAAGGCAGGAAACCAGAGAAAGGGCAATTTCTGTGTCTGCTATTAAGAAAACCAGGTAAACAACAACTCAGTTACCACTTTTAGCTGACATTACCACATCTGCTGACAGCTGTTAGCTCCTGCCTACACTCTGCAGAACTGGTATGGATGAAAAAAACACCAGTGGCAGAATATTTCAAATGGCTGCTGAACAGTGCTCTTTCATCAATGAATGTAGCTCAAATTTGAAACAAAATATTTTGAAAAGTAAAAATATTAGGCAGATACAATACTGAAAAAAACCCCACAGAAAAAAAGAATACAAGAAAAAAACCCTCCTTGTCCCTCTGCAGCTGAAACTTAGGTCTCTTTTCAGCTGTTAGCTTGAGGTTTCTTCTGAAGAACCTGTTAATCTACAGAAAGCTAAGGACCCTCCTCAGAAGGACTCTGCCCTCTCCTATTCCAGTGTTCTCACCAAGCAGTAACAACAGATTTATTTAATCATAATTTGCTTCTCCTTTTTTGTTATGGTCACTCCTGTCTTTTTGAGAAACTTGTTTGTACTTGGACTTTATAACTGCACCCCAAATGTCAAAGATTATTGCAAGAATCTCTTATGGGTCTACATATTAGGGCTTTTCTTGTGTCATACCCTTCCTTTAGCACGGTGTCTGTGAAACTGTTAGTTAACTGCTCAAATCTTTTGAAAATGACACGTGTCAAGCAGTAAAAAGAGCTCTGAAGTATTTATTCTTCTGCTCCTGTTTACTTTTTCTTTTCTGAGTACGTCAACTGAACTGTGATTATAAGCAGACAACATTTCACAAAACAAACAGCTTATGAATTTTTTGGCACTGCAGAGCAGGTCTGTCTTTTGATTCCTCCCCTTCAAAACAGCATGACTTGCCACACTGACCTGTTCATGGTTTCATAAATTTGCATAAAACTTATGACAGTCTGGCAATCTGAGTTTCTTGTGCTATTTTAGTATATCATACAACATACCCCATGATACATTAATAACATCAGCGTGGGTGTAGTTTGTCGCTCTTATCAGATTTATAGGATGTTGTCACAGGTGAAGTACAATTGTCTCCATTTCCCACCTCATGATTTCAATCATGTCAAGAGATAACAAAAAAGTAAAAGTTGTACACCCTACAGGAAACATCTTCCCTTAAATAATGGTCTTGATTTCTTTCCTAATCCAATCTAATTCATCAAATCATATCCCATAAAAACTGTGATTAAATACTATACTACCTGGAAAAGAAATAACAGACTTACAGGAACTAACAGTAAAACAGATTTCTGAATAAAGCAGATAACACAGCAGAAAAAACCTGACTTTCCTGGTCTGGATCAGTTACAAAATTAGTGAAAAATTCAGTGTTATAATTTCTGTAGGGAAATAAGGAACTCTGTTAGAATTCATAAAAATAACCCAAGCAGGCTTGAATTATGAGTCCTGTCAAGTTTAGCTTGAAAAGCTAAAAGCAGATTGATGGGAAGCTACAATGCACTTTTATTTGCTAGCAGGTGGGGCAACTATTGTGATACCATAGAAGTCCCTTGTTGATTTGGCATAATATAGCTTTTATGCCTGTTCTTAAAGAAAAAAACCAACAAATAACACACTGAAATCTAGAGATGATGCCAAACTGAAGAACTGTCATACACCGAGGGCATGAAAATAACAAGAAAAACATCATAAATACTGGCAAGATAAAAATAAGATTTAAGTGGCAAAACAGCAGTTTATACATGTTGAGAAAAATAAAACAAATCATCAGACCGTAATCCATGAATACAAAGCAGATATTCAGAGAAGGAAGCAAACATATACTGAAATTAGATTGAAACATCTACATCATTTGTTCTAGCCCCCTTGTATTTGCAAAAGTATGCTAAACCTGGAAAAATGATGAAGGCAGACAATAAATTAGGTAAGCCTTAGAAATAAGCTGCACTATATGTATGTATAACACCCATCAGTAATAGGGTTTTGTTCTAGAAGAGCAGAGCTACTGGAAAGGAAACCATAATTTTACTGACATATTCCTCAGCAACACTTCAATTCCTTACCATGAGTGAGGTTACATGCCTTGTTCCCTGTACGCCTGAAGTTCCTGTCAAGCAATTTTAGAAAGTGCAATGAATGCAGGACTAGTTCAAGAGCAACTCCAGGCTTGATCTGCCCATGCCCTACACCATGACCCAAGGTAAAGGTATTGTCTCCCTCAAATGTAACGGATGAGAAAATACACAAGATGCCTTGTGCTTCACTATCAAACCCAGGTAACCAAATGCATGGGGAACGGAAGAAAAAAACCAAAGAACGAGACACCTTAATAAACTGATTTAGAGAAAGAATTCAAAACAAAACAACGCTGAAAATCAAAGGGTTCAGGCTTCCCAACCTACAATAAATATAGTAATGACTCACAAACATTTCCAGTTTGCAAAAAGAGCTAAAAGAGACTTCAAATCTCCTGCGAGAAGAATGGGATGGAAATGTAGAAAGGAAAAACAAATTAAAGCAATGCTATATTGTGTTTTGGGAAGGGTGTTTCTGGAGTCTGCTATTGCTAATATCATGCAAAGGGTAGTCCTGGCTATATTAGGTATAATAACAACATACTGTTTGTAGCTTTTCCATTTGATTATTATTCATTGTGGTCACTGTGGGTATAGGTGACATTCACTGATAAAATCCATTGGAATAGAAATTACTACCAGGAAGAGTTATAACAGGGTAAACAATTGAGAACATCATTTTTTTACCATTTATTTATTCCTTTTTTATATCTCTCTGATTTTTTCAATGGAATTGTACCCCAATATGCACTGCCAGGGCTTGAAAGCAGCTACATCCATGCTCATGCTACACAAAGAAAGAATTTCCACTTCTTTTTGCAAGCTACTTCCAGCAGCACATTACCTACCACATACAAGACCTACAATATGCTCTTGGACAGACGGTTCTTCCCTCATGTGTCTTCCCTCGGCTGTTAACACAAAAACTGACAGTCCCCATTCTTGAAGTCAACAAAAACTGACTAGCCAGTAGACCAGTCCCTCTAGCTTCCCTTGGACTTCTTATATAATTTTCCACTCTTCAAAGGTCACACTTGACTTAATGCTGAAAGAATACCAATTTCTAACATAGTGTCACATATAGTTAAAGTTTAAAAATAATCAACAAAGAAATAGTTTCAGTATTGTGTTTTATAAGTGTCTTCTGAACAATTCATATTGTTCCATGACTCTTTTTTTTCAGCATTCCCTACCAGCTTTGTGACTCTCTCAGGACAACTACCCAGCCCAGGCAGACCTGTGCTCACACAAGTGCCAGTTAGAGATAGATGCATCTTTTGGTACTACAAAGATAGCAAGTGGTCCTGGTCAGACTAAGCAAGTACAGCATATCCTCTTTAGGCTATACAAAAGATTAAAACCAAATCTCTGAGGACCTCAACCCAGAGCAAACAGCTGAGAAGAGAATTAAAGAACATTTTCAGAGTAGACATTTCCTGTCCCATGAGAGTTTAGGATTTAGACTTTGTCATTAGGATGTATTCATACAAACTTGTCTTTCAGTCTGAGTTAACTACAGCAAAATATGATTTTGAATAAAAATAAACATGGGAGAAAATTCTTCACAAAATTATCTTCCAGCTTTGCTTTGAGGTATTAAGCCAAATGCTCACTTTTCCATTGAATCACAAAGATATGCTGCAGGTTGGCTTGATAAATTCAGTTTCCAATTTATCATAGCCCTAAACAGAAATTAATAGTGTTAATTAAAATACCCTTAAGTCATCTGATTTCTTTGATTGGCTATTTTAACTTTATCCAAGTAAATAAATGAAATTTCTGTTATCTTAATTTAAGATAAAAAATTAGAATACACATACAAATTAAACTTACATTGACCTTTTAATGGTACTGAAACTAACATCCAGCTTTTCATTTCAGTTATAATTTAGCACTGCAATAGGGAAACGAAATGAACACAGAAATGCCGGTGATGTAAATTAGCACATTTATGGCTTACTGAGTATCAGAAAGTGCCAGTTTTGATCCTAACACTATAGATTCATCCACTTTAGGAAGGAACACTGTTTCGTCCAGGAGCAACGTGAATACAAATATAGTCTTTAAACATCCTAGATTTACACACAGCAGAATTACACAGAGAAAGTGTTGTGTACTGTTGAACTCAGGTCAATGCATGCCTGTTAAGGTGCTGAAGAGCAAATGGTAGAGATAAGGCTATTTAAGGAGATTAAAGTATTTAAAGAATCTGTGGAAATAATTTCAGCCTTTCCAAAATAGCCCTGTTTATTTTTTGAGTATGTGACCCTTCTAAATAGCTTTATTCTCAAATTTATAGGTGCAGTTATCAGGAAAAACAAGATCTTACATTTTTCTGCTAAAATACCTAGTTAGTAATTTGCTGTCATTTACTTTTAAATATTGCACCGTAGTCATCAGTAAAAATTAAATTTACTGTTTGCCGGTCAGCAGAAACATGTGCTGGGTTTGAAGGTATCTTGGGATAAAATGCAGCCTAAGCAATAAATATTAATCTGCTAATTCCACCTGTACAACACATATTATGTTAAATTAAATAAAGCAGATAAAGAAAAGAGGTTTCTAAATACCGTGGCTGTTGCATCGTGATGTTTCCACAAGTCGATTGTTTTGATCATAGCATGCCATGGCCTGGTAACGATAGCCTTGTCCACATTCCTTAATGTCTCCTTGTACCTTTGTTCCCAGCAATACTTCCATCTTACCCTCCGGTAAAATACAGTCCGACCAGTTTCCCACAGGCTGAGCACTGTACTTGTCACATGGACAAAACTGATTCTCAATCAGAGGATACAACTGAGAGTTTTTGCATTTATCCCTTTTCTTACTTTTTCCTAGAAAGAAGAAATAATTCTTTTAGAAATTTTGTATCCATTTATGCCTCCCAAAAATTTCATTTAGACTTCTGTAACAAGTGCTTGCAATCAAATACATATGCCTAAAACTAGTTGCATTAATTTTTATTAATCTAGGTTAATGACTTGAATTTCTAAAGTAATGGATGCCTACAATTTGCACAAAGGCAACATCTTTTAAAATAAAGCCACATATTTATATCTACTTTGGATAAAGTGCTGGGGGAGTACAGCTTGAAAAAGTCAGCAGTTAAACAAATACACCCTTTTTTCCAATTTCATCAGGGTGCAGTCCAATAAAAAAATTGTCTCTGGATAAAACTTTCTCAAGTTGAAGAAAATGGCAGAATGAAGTAACATGCATCTTCACTACAGTAGTATCTTCTTTCAAAATGTCAAAATCCTTTAATTTCATCACCTGTTATTGTACATGTCTTAATTATTAACATTCTTCTCTACTAATTTAAAAAGGCTTTTTCTGTGAATTTGATTCTTTTCAATTCCCTTTTCATTTTCCTTCCACAGCTGGAGCACAGGCATCCACTCACCTTCCACTTCCCAGTAAACCTCTTTTACTTTTCTCTTTGGTAAAGTTTGCTCCATTTTCTTTTTCATATTAAAAAGCTCATATATATTAATGTAGAAGTCTTTGCAAAAGTAGTTTTAAAAACACTTGTTACTTAGATAATACTCTAAATTAATATCCTGTAGTATTTTCCTTGCTCTTCAAAAAAAGGTACTGGACACAACCTTAGTGCCTGTATTTACTACTGCCTTCACTTAGAATATAAAAAAGGTACCTCAAGAGAAGTTGATTTTTTGATACACAAACACAACACAGCTGCATACTAAAAATACACTTCTCCACATTTTCACCATAAATAATTACAAATTTGCTCCAAGTCAGCTTTACATGTTAGCCTGCGTAACACATTGTCACAGAGAATACACCACAGCACACATTACAGTCTTAGCAAGTTTGAAGGGGTAAGTTAGGACAGGGGAGCATCTCAAAGTGTTAATACTGTGGTAAGGGAATCTGTTCTTTCTTGCTTTGTTTTTAAAATTAAAAAAAAAATAAATGTTTGGGATTTTTTTTCCCTTGTGGAAGCAAACCTGGCATAAAGTTCACTGGAATTGTAAGACAGTCACAGCGAGCCTTCTTGAAGATCATTAATTATTCATTGTCCACAGGTCTTCTGATTTACAGGGGCATGAAGCAGTGGATAGTGTTTGGATCCTATCACATTCTTGCTGAGGTTGCTAATGGGCACCCCCCTTAGCTAGCTTTCCTCCACCACCAACAATACAGTCTAATTGGCAAACAGTGCTGTGACAGAGGCCATCTCTTACCCTTGAAGTTTCAGCTATAATTCAGAAGCAGAGCATGTTTTTTTACTCTTCATTTCATGCAGAAGAAAAAGACAAACCACAACAGATTAAAAAGAAGTTGAAGAAAAAATACGTTTCAAATTAAAAGGGTGGCCGTCACACAGAACGAGGAAAAGTTTGTGGCAAGGGATTGAACATCATTGGAAAAACTTTTTATTCTGTTAACTAAAACCCCAAGAGGATTCAAGGGACACAAAAAAAGAGCATCCTGAGTTGTATCAAAAAATAAGTCAGAAAATTAAGCAATGTATTTCTTCATGTGTTGATCTGAGCTGCTGGAGGAAGTCAATGGAAGAATGGAAAACACAACTTGGAGAAAAAACATTCAGCCAGGGAAAGGGCCGGCTTAATCATAAATCTGACATTCAAGACTGCAGCTAAGTTCAAAAGAGGTAAACCAAAGCTTAAAGCTGAAAATGATGAACTATAGGAAGAGGCTGAAAAGACTCAGCTGACATAGTAATTCTAAATGTACCAAAACACCACCCAAGACAGAAGTACTGGTGTAGCCAAGACCAGAAGTAGGAAGAGGAATGCAAGTGACTTACACCTGATCCTGTCAAGGAGAGATCGTCATTGACTGTTCTGTCACCAATTGGAAAAAAAATTAAAAAAAAGAAAAAAAAAAAGAAAAGAAAATCCACTTTCACCAGTTTTTCTCTTAAAAGGTTTTCTATTGGAAGCTCAGGGAAATTGCAACATTTTTTTTTTTCTCAATTACAGTTCTGTGTAAGAAAAACAAAGCTAAAGAAAACAGACCCAATTCAATCTGGTTAGATAATGCTGGCAAGATATAGCTTGTGCACAGAGTCACAGTTGCTGAGGAATCAAAACAGATTGCAGACCTGCTCCCTAAACTCTTAGCTGAGAAAACATAAATAAATCAAGAAAATGCAAATAATTAGTAGGGTCTGTGGCCACTCTGGTTTTCATTATCAGTTTTCCGAATCTAGTTTCTTGTATTAATAGAATTAAATTTGTTTAACCTTATCTGGGACTGCAAGTGATTTGAGAGTGATGTGAAGAGATTTCCTATATCAGGACTTCTCAGAGTGCCTCACACTACCGACATCATGCTGCAAACTCCAAGACCTTTGGCTTTTTACACAATTAAGCCAATCAGTATCTGTAAGTTACATGCTTTTCAACATTCATTAAATTGTCAAATATTTGCCTGAAAACTATTAGCAAAATAAGGCTTAAGGAAAAAAAATAAAGCTATTGAAAAATATTTTCATATTTTAAGCTGTAACTCCAAGAAATTGCTTGAGAGTGTAACCTCAAAGGTGTATCTTATATTTGTTAAATGCTTAGCACAAATACATAATGTCAAGGACGTAATACTGCACAAATGATAAACCATAAACCAGCAGCTTTCCTGGCCTCTTTGTGCGCAGAAGCAGGGTGCAAAATCAGGGTTTGGAATAAACACAGTATGAAAACTGTGTATTTTAAATAGCAAACGATTGTGTCCTTTTTGGTGAAACGATAACACAGGGCTCAACAAAAGTGCAGGTAAAGTTTTTTTAATCTCATTTCCTCTGATTGGATCAGATTGCTCGTTATTCACACTGCTTTACATTTATCACCTCTCTGGTGCTACAGACAATGCTGACTTGCCTGCCAGGAAAAGAAATGGTTTGCTTTGCAGTTCACTACGTGCACTCCATTTAGAAGAAACCCTGGTCTCCTATGTTCTCCCATCTTCTGTTTAGCCACTTGCCCATGATCAAGAGCCAGAGACACGTGGCAGGTGTCTGTTCTCCTGAGGGGTTACTTTTTTTGTTCCACCAACAGTACATAGAGCCTGACAGTGACATTGGGTCTGCTTTCTGCCACAATGACAAAAGTTGCTTGCTTGTCATAAGGGAACCTCAGAACAACACAGGTTTTAATCCAAACAGCAGCAATAACTAATAAAAGATGCACTATTTTTCTGGTTACTCTTACCGACAAGAGTGCGCTTTCTTGTCCTGACTCCCCCACAGTCCCCATTACAGGAAGAAAACTTTGACCAGTTTGTAAATTGACAGTCATCTTGGCAGGGAATCTGGCATATCTGTGTCAAGGATGGTAATGGTCCAGCATATTTAAGGCACTCACTGACGTCAGCCTGTCCACCGTCTTGTCTGCGACAAGTAATTGCTGAAAGCAAGAAGAGATGGAATTTAATTCAGCATTTTTTTCCATGAATGTCTCTATTCAATTTAGAAAGTCTACAATATTCTACAAAATCACACTGAAAGCCCAGAATAGCTACACAATAACCTAATATTTGCAATCAATTATGCCTTGAAAGAATACATTTGACATTTCTGACTTTTTTGAGATTCCGTTTAAATTACTATTTATCAGGACTTACCAGGAAAAAAAAAAATCTTACAGGCAACTGTAAATATTATAAAGGTTGCACCATGTTACCCACACCTGTTATACCACTTTTCAAATTATCATTTTTCCTACTGATACAGGCTATAACTCAGACATTAAAAAACTTGCAATAACATTTTAAGTAGCTGAAAAATGTATAAGCTATAAAATGTTATCAGCAATATTTATTTTAGAAAAAAAAGACAGCCATAAAATTTAGAAACATATTTGAATTCTGCATGCCAGTTAACCACTCACATCAGCATTTCTGCCTGATGTTCTTTAGCAATTACTAGTCTTGAAAAAGTGCTGAAGGGCATGTTTGCTAGGGGTGGAGTATCACTCAATAGGGGTACAACTTTTTATAACAGGATAGCCATGTCCTAAAAACTTCTTACTTATAAGAAAAAAGTTTTGTAACAAAACTTCAGGTGGCACAAAAGGAAGCAGTTGGAACATAGGGATTTGCAAAGAATAGGGCTGTTTAATTAATACAGCTTTTAACAAAGCTCCATTATTGCTTTTCACGGATATTTTTTTAACAGTGTTGCTTATTCTAACCTAAGCCTCAATAATTCTAACTCTATTTCCTTGCCCAAAACAACATAAAACTTACTACACATTAACAACATTGGAAACTTCTAGTTGCTTCTTTACACGATAGAATTATATTTATGCTACTTGGCATCTGACAGCATGCAGCAGAGGCAGTATCTCATAATGACTGTGAAAGTAATTTAGGTCACCAATTGTTGCAGTAAAATTGCATCCAAATACAATAGATCATTCTGTATACGTATGAGGGAATATCATGTTTTATATTACACTCCATAATTTAAGCATGGCACTTCAATTGTACTGACACTAATTGTTTTATTGGTATATGAATTGAAAAAAAAATGTAAATTTTACTAACCAAAGTATTATGGCATAAACAAGTTGAACTGTTGGAGAAAAATGAGGTTTGAATGCAGTTTCAAAATAAATCAGAAAACTGGCTATGAGTGACTATTTCCTCTCAGAGGAAAAAGGAAGAATATTTGAGGAAACTTTCTGGGGTTTTAGATTGCTGTAAGGTAATTGTAAAGGTTTAGTGACCTATGATTTCTGAAAAAAGCTTTTGTCTGACAGTTCTAAACTAAGTTTCTACCTCATGATGACTGTAGGAAGCTGTACCTGATGACCCACATAGTCCATTTTAAGCCTGTGTGCCTGCTAAAATATATCCAAAGGTCCCAAGTGATATTTTTTTTTTTGCCACATATCTGCAGTAAAACTCTGTGAAAGGGAGGGAGGATTGTTTTTCCAGAGATGCTAAGCAAACAACTTCCCCGATCCTTGACTGCCCTTTGGAGCAGCGCTGCCTGCAGTTTGTAATAGGCTCAATACTGCATTAAGTTGTGCTTATTGGGGGACTGACCAGCTGTACATTGTCTAATACAATTATTCTGTCAAATCCTATTATTATTGGTGTAGTTTACTTGAGGAAACCCTTTTTTTCTTCAGATATAGTTATAGTGATTCAATAAGCAAAATCAAATATCTAAAACCTGAATATCCATGCAACAACTATTTTAAGGATGGGTTAACTGCACCTACTACAGGATTTCTAAATTACGCAAATATTTTGGAAAACCACAAGTCAAACCAGTATCTTCCAATACAAGCCTAGGCTATGGTTTTGGATTGTTGTGAGGTACTCTTCTCTGCTAATATCACACATCGGTTTCCCCAAGGTAAAAACACAGTTCAGACTAGTTCTACCATGTGGAAATTCACAGAGGTCAAACCTAAATCCTCTGTCTTGAGTTTGACCTTGGCATGTGCATGCATCAGCAAAACTAATTGCATTATCTTCACTATATTCTCAGGGAGATATAGGCCACCATTTTTAGAAATGAAAACTATACCTAGCCAAGGGCTAAAAGGCCGTCCACCGATTAACCCATAGCTTTTAATAATCTTCTTCAAAAGTTTAATTCCCATTTTACATACTGCCTCCCTATCTAGTCCTTTGATAGGCCATAAACATTGTCCATTGAAGAATACTCTTTCTTTCTAGTTTCAGTTTTTCTAAAGCCAATATTCATTCCCTCATCTTTCTTGGTTATTAATCTACTCTGTCATAATTTTTTTTCAGACTCATATTAGTGCATCTAATTTACATCAAGCAGTCCCAAGTGTGAAGCTTCCCTGAGGATCAACACTTCTGTTTTTTTCAAGATTAACTGTCAGTTGTACCGTAGCAATCAAAGCAGGAAAACTCTTCATTCTTGAGACCTAAATATTTCACCTTAATAACACCACAAATTAAAGGACAGCTTGGCATACTAAATAAATTCCTGAATCTTAATTTTCACAGTGCCTCTCCATAACTATACATGTTACTACTAGTTAATAAGACCTGGATGTTTCGCTATATATTCCTTTTTCCTATTGTTATTCTACAGATTCAAGTATTAATTTGAAAGGTTTATACACTTTCTGACTGTTGAAGAGCAGATCTGGTTTTTCCCATTACTTAAAGCAGGGATTTTGACAACTGTATACATTCCATTAATGCATTATTTTGGCCAGGTAAATGTCTTACTTGACATCTGAAATGCTCTTGCTGTTAGTGGCATTAATTCTTCCACTCTCAACCTAATTTGGGCAAACTCATCCCCCACCTCTCTGATCAAACCCATGGTCCTTTAATTATAATCTGTAAAAGTTGCGGAGATTGATGATTCTCTCTACAGAGAAGTGTCTTCAACTACTATAAAACCAGTAGCAATAAATGGCAGTCTAAATTTTCTAGACAAGTGACTTTGATGTAATTAAAACTTTATCTGATAGCATTATTTCCACCAAGCCACAGAGGACTACAGGCTAATGTATTTGTTGTTGGCATAGTGAAACACTAAGACTGCATTTGAACAAGTCCTGTTATGCATGGGTTTATATAAAAACCTTGCCAGTGTTACTACCATTAGTATACTTCACAAGATTTCACTGAGGTGTAAGATTCCGTGACCTTTACACTTAAAAATTAAAGTATTTTATAAATGAATGTGCTCTACTTCCTTTGTTTTACAACACACTTGGGATATCATTTTTTCAACTGTTAAGTACTTTTAACAACAAAAATATTCTGTTTCATTTCTAGAACGGCATAAATTATTTCAGCAAACTAATGTTTCTTACACCTACTATCAGTGCTGCATGGGCTATGATTTCATCTATGTTTATTCCTTTTTCTGTGGGACATGGCAGACTAGACACTGCATGATGAAGTGTTTCTATTATGAAGTATCTTAAAGCAGAAGCATGTGCCAAGAATATTGCGAAAATACAAGCCTGAGCATTCTTTACGCACCAAAGAGAATAACAATGTGTTTCTGCTGAATATAGTTGTCTGGAGATTCTGGCTCTTGTTTTGTCAATAAAAAAAATAATTTCTCATGTAAATACTGCTCTTGCGCACTGTTGCCCAGATTCTTACTTCATTACAAAACCTGAAGCTGCCTGTTGTCCTTTGCAATGACTAAAATATGAACCAGGCAACAGGGCACTCTCATCTGTTAAGTCTCAATGATGTTAAGATAGTTTATAGCTCCATGAAGGAGCTATATGATTTTGTCTCCTTTCTTGTGCTTTCAATAAGGGCACAAAACTCCATGAGAGCAAATCCCCCACACCCCCATAAGTGATGCCCAGGGAGAGGCTGCTGTCCCTGCTTAGCTACAGCAGAAGCAAAGGGCTTGATACTGCTGGCTCTGCCTCCAAGCCTCCCTGCAGCTCAAACAAGCCTGCAAAGCCTCTGCATGGGCTCACAGCCACCCTGGCAAGCTTCCTCCAATTCCCTTTGGACATTGCTCCGTCTTTCAAATAACTCTATATACACCCTGTGAATGAAGAACAGCGAGAGCTCAGGATCAGCGCTTTAATAATGGACAAATCCCAGTGACAGCAAGTACAGCTATTCGGATATTTTGTGTGATAGCCAGGTTACTTCAACTTCTGCTTAAATTTTACAAATAACATTCCTCTTGCTATTACAGAAAATGCTGACAGATTTCACAATTTTCATCCCGTTGCTCCTACAAAACCCTGAGGAAGGTTTATGGTGGCAAGGACTGTAAGCTGTGCATCCTTTTGCAAATCTCTTTTTGGTCACTGGGATAGCCCTTACTATGTGCATCCATGCATTTACATCATGATGTGATTAGGCTATTGCAGTCTGGGCACTTGGGCTTCTCATCTGCTACATGTCCTCTTCACTTGTGCTGGGATGCAGCCCAACAAGATCTCCTTAAACCTGCAGCAGCTACTGGCAGGACAAGTTTTTTTAGTAAGTTTCCTAGGCTTTCCTGATACAATTTGAAAGGGATTTGAACTGTATTTCTAAATTTCTTCAGATGTCAGTGGAGCTGAGGTTTACCAACACAGGTTTGAAGATAGGAGCATAATATAATAGATATCTGCCTAAGTTGTTCAAAATTTCAAACTTCATACATTAAACTATCTCACTAAGCAGATCACTACTTAGAGGTTATGTACGTGCTAATAAATGTCAGCCTTAAAAATACAAAGTAGTATCTCTTACAACACCCTAACTGGAGCAGGTTCCTCTCACAGTGAGTTTTATAGCCTACATCCCCATCAAATACTAGTAGCCTGACTTTATTAAACATTTATGCTTTTGTTCTAGTTTTTGTATTTATTTATTTATTTATTTTGCATTTCCCAACACCCTGTGGCTCTCCTTCCTAGTTTTCAAGTGACTCACCAAGACATCTGGTCAATTTACTCCTGTTAACTTAGAAACAACTTGTGAAAAGAAACAACATAAATGCATTCCTGTTCTTGGTGGATAGCGTCAAAAGGAAGTTTCAAACTATTTGCTGATGCACCCATAATATCCTCTCTTAAGGGTTTTAAACAAAAGACAGAAGTCTTAAGTTACTGCAGTTCTGTAATACCTTCCTGCCCTGCGTATCCACTGTTAAAAGGGATTTTACCAGTGATACGACTGCAAGTTTTCATTCATCATAGAAATTCAACACAATTGTCATGACTATCTGCCTTGTTCAAATAAGATTCATGACAACAATTATGAATTTGCTTTAGTATTAACTGCTTTAGTAGTAAATGCTTACCTATGCTTAGGTTTAGATGTAAATTACCTGTCCATAATTAGCTTGAATGACTAACAAACATTTTTATTTAAAAAAAAACCTAAAGGAAATTTTTCTTTTCTTAAAGCAAAAACCAAAAACTACCGAACCCCTTAATTTTCTTTCCTCTGTATTGACCCAAGTTCTAATTTTGTGACACATTCATTTAAACTGACATAATTTGTAACAAAACCTTCATCACAGAAGATGGATAGAAAAAGAGCTGCCTTTAACAATGAATCACAATTCTAAACTTTATGATTCACTCAAGTATCTTCTGTCAAGGAAGACCAATGTGATAAAAAAGCTGAAGAATGTAAATAGTAAAGCTGTGATCTCAAGGCATGCATATGTTCTAGTTACTCAGAGACTTAAGACTAGACACCTAACCAGTCATTTTTAATTATTTGTAACTTCTAGTTTTTCCTTCAGATTTAATAATCTTTCTAATTAAAATATGAATGGTAACAGATTATTTTCTTCAAAATAAACTGCTTATGAATGCATAGCCAGATGTGCCTTTTCCCTGGTGTACGTTCCTTTTCTTTATTTAACGCATTTGCTGATACTTTCCATGTTAACACTATTGGTACATCAGCAATCAGATCAGAAACAGGACAATCCAATAGCATTGGCAACACCCACTGAAAAAGAGTAACTGATAACTAACTAAACACAATTACTTGCTCTACTGAGGATCAACACAAAATAAAAGGCCTGTCCACAGGAAACCAAAAGGCTGAAATTACTTCTATAAGATAATCGTTTCACTTTGTCATCTAAAAGTAAATTACCACAAACAGATGAATGAATGTGTGATTTTGGGACTCATGAGCATCAGAAATTTGAGACCTCTTTTTCAATTGAACAAAAAAATGCTCCTATGTCCACAATTTTCACAGTATCATAAACATTTGTACAGGAATCACCAACACATTTAAATGTACTGTTCAAAATACCTGTATTCCAGTATCCCATTATAAATGCAGTATCAGAATGTTATACCAAGCAGATTTCATATTTCAGTGTTTAGCATTCCCTGATTTTGGCTTGTTTAAAAGGACAGTAGTAGCTCACTCTTTTGTGTACCTACATCACAAAATAGTCTAAACAAATGTTTTATAGTACATAATTTTTAAAAACATGTTCGCATGCAAAGTTTTCCATTGTAGAAAATTTATCTACTAGAAGCCAAGCATGCAGGAGGGAGCCAAGAATTAGCAGGGAAAGAGGACAGAACATTTTCCAGAGTCTTTCAGAAACTGGTAAAATCTTTCTAATACTGTCCAGGGCAGAGCTCAGTCAGGCAGATGCTTGCTTTTAGGTCAGCCTCCCTTCAGTGAGCACCTTGCATGAAATCAACTCTTGTGCAGGGGACCAAATGAAATAACGTGCATCACTGAAAATTCACACTATCTATTTTCATGGCAGAATTTGAAATGTAAGAGGGGAAAGCGAATGTGTTAATGCTCTGTGTAGGAGATAACCTATATAAAACAAATAAAACACACTATTCATGTTCAAAATTCAGTTTTCTGAGGTAAAAAGTAAATAAAACTTCAGCCAATAACTTCTAGAATTGCAGAACCCTGTTTTCCAAAGTGAAAGTTACTTTTGTGCGAAGATTCAACTTTTAATTCCAAGTCATATTCATTGTAAAGGTGTTCAAGAAACCAGAAAATATTTAACTTTTCTCAATATAAAGAAAATCTGTACTAGTTTATTTAGCTTCTACAGATTATCAGTTTATACTACTGAGATAAAATTAAATGATACATTCAACACTTTGTCAGGTATTAAACCACTGAGATATGGTGCATAATATACCTATGTCCAAAACTTACATTTAATGTTAATTTACATCACTTACATCAATGGGAAAAACACTGAAAAGGCTGTCTTTAATGCCTGTAATTTTCACTGCTGCAACAGGCTGGACAGTATTTATATTCGTATTTACAGATTTGGACTGAGGCACAAATAATCTTAGGTTATCCAACCTGAATAACTTCCTCTGTGAATTCCATAATAAAATTTCTACATTGGATAGACTTAACAAAAAGCATGAGCAAACAAAAATCTTCCCTTTCTAACAGTTGATCTCAGAAACATTTACAGAATTCTGCTGAAACCACCTACTTTCTTCAGGCTTAGCTGCATCCCATGTTCTTAATTAATGATTGCTCATCCTACCACTTGACCACATTACACTAGAGAACTACTTCCATTATATCTGCTTGTAGGAACAAGACTATTGCTTGAATATATGATCTTTCACAAGATCAAACTCAGTCTAATACTAGAGGGAAATTCTGCCAGTCTGTTTCACCAATTTGAAAACTGTATGCCCAGTAATGCCAAAATCATGTATTACTCTGTATGTGTGTATGTACTGCACATGATTGAAGTTACAGTAAAAAAACCCCAAAACTCTCATGACACACAAGAATAATAAAACCCAATCTGCATGCACTACAGTTAGCTATCCTTCTTTATTGACTGACTTTGAGGCAAAGTCAAGAGATTTAGGTACTAGCACACAAGTACAGAAGACAACATTTTGTACTGTCTGAACTCCTACCATCAAAGACAGAAATCTTATTTGCTCAGTGTGTGATCTGAATGTATCCTCCAGAGCCGCTAGAGATAAATTGCATTAGTGACTGACCCTCAAAAGAATTAGCACAGTCGGAAGGCTTTTTTATTAGCGGGCAATACTTTGAGGTTTCATTTTGTGGTAAGCCCTAAACTGATCTCCTGTAACTTTCTGAGTAAGTGGAAGAAGATACAAGCTTCAAATTTACTTTTTAAAGTATACCATAACCTCCTTTAATACTGTGAGGAAGTTAATGACCTGAACATTTCAATTCTGCAGTAAGCAGTGTCCTTGCTCAGGAATTCCACAATCTGCTGAGCCAATATTATTTTAATGGACAGGAGTTTGCACTCAGAAAAGGTAAAAGAAAAAAACCTTCCAGGAATTCAGGGTTGACTAGTAGTTCAAAGAAATTCAATTACTGTAACACAGTAAGTAGGAACTGCAATTATTTTCATACTGAATTTATTTAACGCACCTAAAATACCCTCCTGACTATACTTACAGAGTCACACATACACAATTCTGTTAAGACCACAAAATACTCTATGAAGACAGGTGACAGCAAAGCTGGATGTGGATGCAAAAATTCTTTGCTATTAAATGCAAATGGTACAAAAATGTCTGGATCATTGGGCTTGAAGGGTCCATGGCTTTGAAGTCCAATGAGCAGCTGGTTAAGAGCACTGCACCTCAGTGGTTAATTCCAGTGCCAATTCTGTTTAGCATCTTTAACAACCCATATAGAAAGCATCCGCAGCAAGTTCAGGGACAACACCAGTTTGAGGGGGGCAGTCAATAGCTACCTGGAGAGTAGGGCTGCAATTCAGAGGACCCTTACAGCCTGGGGAATTGTTCTGGCACTGAACTTGAATAGTATAAATGAAAAGTCCTGCTCCCATTGCTCTCTACCACTACATAATTTGAGGGTATAGAGAGGAGAAAGCCAGACTGTTCTCAGAGGTATGTAGTGAAAGGATAAGGGGACACAGACACAAATTGCAGCAAGGGAAATTTAGGCTTACATATTAGTGGAAAAAAATGCAGTATTAGACTGGACAAGCAATGGAGCAAGTTCCCAGAGACACTGTAGGATCTCTGTCCTGGGAGATACTCCAAACATGTTGAGACATGGCCCTGAGCAACCTGCTGTAGCCTGGGTGGCATCTAACTTTGAAACTGGCTCTGCTCTGGCTGGAGGGTTGGACCAAGGCACCTCCAGAGCATCCTTCCAGCTCAAAATTATTGTAGGGTTCTCTGATCCTAAATTTTCAAACAAAGCCTTATATTTAGTCTAATAGATATACCCATAAACATGCCTTCACATCCCCTCCACATGAAAAATGTCACATTTTCACAGGTGAATTCACACAACCTTTTTCACAAAAACAAACATACAAAGTCACCCATCCCTTTCTTCTTTTTCTTGTTTTTGAAAACATAATTTCCACAAAAAAAACTCTTCAAACTTGCTTCAGGTAAGGATGGTGAAATAACTGAACAAACAATACCATAAAATTAAGGACTAATGTGGCATCTATACTTAAAAATAAATTAACACTTATTTTAGGAATAAAACATTTGCCAAATACTGGTTAGGATGCACCCTGCCATACTGGCATTCAGTATTTTCCTGTGCTGATGCACATAAAGATAGATAAAATTAATGTTAGGTTCTAATGACTAAAATTTTAGGCATTTCCCACACCAGTGCAGATATAGATTTCTGAGAAATAAATGACAGAAACAAAGGGGAGAAATAAATTACAGAAACAACGGGCCTAACCTCTTGCTTGTAGCCCAGGTCCACAAGTCTCATGTGCTCCTGGACTGTCTTGGCGCACATACCATGGAACTAGCTGGCACCTGCGCCACTTGTGGGTCTTCCACCTGTAATGAGAGGGGAAGCAGCCAGCTTCAAACAATCCACCTAAACTTGTAGCCGTCAGTGCTAGAGAGTGTTAGAAACCACCGTAAGTTGTTGCTTATTAATACTAACTGATCACAGACAATTCACAACAAACAGCAACAATACCGTAAACTCTTCCCTCTTTCCTGTTAACTTCTTTTCTCCTTTTACGATTAGGCCATTAAGGACACAGGGAAGGAAGGGGGAGGTGAAGGAAGGAAGAGAAAGTAAACCATATATATTTTCAAGGATTTCAAAGTATAAAGGTACATTAACACTACCTAAGAAATAAACAGTGAATACAAAACATAGTATGAGCATTAGACATTGATAAAAAGCATTAACACGTACAAGCTGTGAGAAAGAAATTTCAAAAAAGAATAATTTATAAAATAATAAAACTATATGACTTGAATACACTTTCCATAGAAGAACTCCTTTGCTATGGATTTATATCTGATCATGCTGAGTATTTTACCAGTCAACAAAATGACGTACTAAAATTTAAGAAGTAGATTTAGTGAAGTGACATTAACATCTCATAAAAACAACATGGACCCATTAAATAAGGATGAGTTTTAAATGCTAGCATGCTATTACAAACCTCCCCTCATTCTCATTTCCCTTCCTTACTTTCTTTTTTCCATTTATCTCAGTGAAGTAAACATGCTGAAGTTTCCCAAACACACTCCAGAGATAAGTCTTCAGGGTTGATTTCTGGTTCATGTAGTATTGGGACTGTCTTTTGGCAATGAATACTGTCACATATAGATGTTAGTGCATTTCTTTCACTTTTCCTTCTTTCCTCTTCCCCAGGACTTTTCTTTCCCCCCTCCCTTAGGCATTCTTTGCAACACAACAACAAATGGCAATTCTGCCTTGCTTGAAGCACAAACAATACTGGAGTTACAAAGATGAGGTCAGATGAGTGAAGTCTTAGAATTTGTTTTGTTTTCTCAAATTTCAAATGATATTATTACAAGGGTAAAGTTTTCACAACAAACAAATTGCTTTGCTAGGCTTCATCATCCAAATACTATCCCAAATGGTGAAATCAGAAGCAAAAAGGAACCCCAGCTACAGCAAAGTATTGGGACAGTGGGTTTAAATGACTGTGTGGGTGCCTTGGGCGATCCTAGAGCACCTAGAGTCTCCAGTAGCTGAATGGCAGCACTTTACAAATGTGTGAGCCAACACGTGTATATGGGCCCAGACCCTATCAAAATAAAATACAGACAAAAAGAACTTGCAAAAAACTTTGATAACAATATTGACCACCTAAACTATTCTATCATTAGTATAAACTGCTATATAACTTTTACAAAGTTCCTTTCTAGTGCTGCAGAATACCCCAGGACTTAAATATAACAACTCCAGGCAACTGTGGTTATTGTCACATCTATGAAATAATGCAGTTGTCTGAATTACTCAGAGTTGGGGTGGGGGGAAATGCTACATCCACAACTCAAACCATCAGCTACTCTCACGTTTAAAATAATCTCAATGATTTTGCACCTCAGGTTTTATTGCAACCTGCCTCTGAGGGCCAGTATCCGAACTAAGGCATAAGCCAGGCTGGGTCTGTGAGTCCATCTGTTGCAGCATGTGTATAGATCAGAAATATGTTAAAGGAAACATACAGAAAATACATACGGTATTAGTTTGTGTCATGAAATACAAATAATTGCATCTACCACTCCCTAGCAACTCTTCTTTCTTCTGCTCAGCACATTATCATGCATTAGCTCAGGTAAAATTTGGTACTGAAGATACTAAGATGAAAGGCAGCCAGATTTTAAAAGGTAAAACTCTGACTAGAAAAAGCTCTCAAGCTGTATTTCTCTAATGTTTGGAGTACTGATTTTGGTAGCTTCCCAATGCTGTTTTCCATCCTTTCATATCTTTCAGTTGAATATAGTGTGATCTCCTAATGAATTTGCAATGATAATCCTTGCCAGATGATGAAAGCAACACACTTCTTTAATCCCAATTTGTTTTCACTAAAATAAGCTTGAATTCTATTTGTACCTCTGCAACAGACAGCAGTTTCATGGGAATTAGAAGGTGGAGAAACAAAACATTGTCTTCCAATAAATATATTTTATATTTGTTATTCATAAATAAACTCTTTTTATTATTATTTTTTAAGTAAATCCAACAACTAAATGCATCAGATTTTTCTAAACTTTGTGTCAACACCCAGATCTTGTATGTCTACTTTCCCATGCCACTCAGATGGATACTATGCCCCAAAATTTTCTGAAGTAGTTGTGGTGAATATCCCCACCTGCCAGAACAGTCCTCAGTGTCCTTTCGTGAAGATTAAGTGAGCAGAGAATTTTGTGTATTAGGGGATATAATCAACTGTGGACCATTCCAGGGCTGACAGGGATGGAAGATGGAGGATACAGTGTGTGGCACAGTGTCACAGCAGAACTCGGCTGCCCTAAACAGATGAGGCTGCATTTCAGTGCTTTGGATAATTTCAAAAGGAAGATTTTTTTAATTGTATAGAATGTCAAATTATTCGCTAGGAAAGATTTATCCTGGAAAGTAATTCTTAGTTGTTGCAGTGTTCCTGCAAAAGAACAAATAAAATGAACCACTGATTCATGATGGGCCCAACTGAGTCTTCGTATCTGTTCTGAAACCTTGATTTAGCTATGTAACCTGTTTTGCTACATAGTGCATATTAGAACATCTTCTGTTAAGAAGTGGAATTCAGCAAGCTTTAGAGACATTGAAAAACCGGGTCCAATCCATCTCTGTTTGATTAACACTACCTGTAGCTATAGCAGATGGGAGAAGCTTCACATTCCTTTTCCTCAAACAAAGAGTCTGGGCACTCTCGACCACCGTTGGCGGGGAGCTGGATGATAACACGGTGACGGGACTGCTTCTTTACTGTGGCACCCCCTGCAAAAAGTAGAGGTGGCTGTTTTCCCTGCTACTTCCATAGGGATGACAGTAATTAGGGGAAAAATAAGATCTAATACCACAGGTATTTGAACTGATTGCTCTAATATCGACATGCTATTTTGTCCATAAGCAGAAAATCAAGCCTAACAGATAAAACAGTTTAATCTCAGCTAAAGGCCAGGAATCAGAACTGAACAGAAAGCAGTATTAGCGATACTGAACAAATGAATATACAGCCAAAATGAATACACAGTTCAAGTGAACAAAAATTAAACCCGTTCAGTTTGCTGCTACATTTTACAATTTCAAAGTGTAAGTTTGCCCTGATCATTTGCATGTAAAACCAGAAAGAGAAATTCCGCTGTGGAATTTATCTACAGTTTTTAATTATTACAGTCATTCATTATTAATGATAAACTGATTAATGATAATGCTAAAATAGTTCCTGTAGGAATTTTGATCTCTGTCATCTTCAGATAACAGTTCTTCTGGCAGAAAACGAAAAGAAAAGCCACAAATCTGTAACAGTTCCACAGCAATACCTAATACACCTAACAGACAAATATTGTTAGGTAAAAATCTTGGATTCCCCCCCACACCCACCCCCCATCCCTCCCCTGAGAGCTGTGGCACAGGCATTTGGCTGACTGGGTTGGATTTGGGTGGGTTATTACAGCAGCTGCAGCTTGTCTGAACACAGACGCGTGCTGGACCACAGCCAAGCAACTGTAATTAGGAACAAGCGGTAGGAGAATCCCGGTGGTGGCTCTCCACCACCTGGCCGCTTTTCAATGCAGAGGAAACCCCCCACTCCTGAGTCAATCATCTCCAGGAGATGCCAGGAGCTGGCACAAGGGGCAAGACAGATGTGCTGACCAGCAAAGCTGCTGACCAGCTTGCTGACACAAGTGGGTAAAACCTATGAAATATATATTTTTTTGTTTGTGTAGTATGAAAAGATTTTGCCTCACTGGATAGACAAAATGCCTGTATTAGTTCACAAATATACTGTCTTACAGAAGCCTGCGTGCTAGTTTGTAGTAAAAGTTGGTGAAGATATGCTCATTGCATCAAGAACTTTTTTAAAACCCACAGAAATGAGAACAGAAAAGGATGGCATTTTTGTCCAAGATGATCTGCCTCAATAAAAATATATCAGAAAGACTGATTAATACTGCTATAAAATAACACAGTATTTAATAATGAATAACTATTTAATAGATTCAGATTCAATGGTCTTAATTGTCTGTTCTTTTTTCAAGGTTATGAATTTAATCTTCCTAACCCTTTTTTTATTTGTTAGAATGCACTAATCACTAATAGGAATTAATGAAAAAATGCCTTTATGCTTTTGTCCTTTATAAAGCATAAAAAATTGGCTGTGGCGTTTGAAACGTGTATATTTGACGTAACAATATCTTACATTCTGATAATACGGTAGCTGTGAGTAATCACCATGTCCCACACAGGGATTAGCACCCTGTGGAACATGGGGTATTACAGTCTGTCTGTAATAATATATATTAGAAAAACACCTCCTGTTAAGCTTCAAAGAGAGAGAGAGAGAGATAAGGCATAAAAATGTGGGCAATATTAAGCCAGTCATCAGTTTAACTTCATGGATGACTCCAGTAATAAAAATTCAGGGGCAACCTGCACTCTTTTTAAGAGCTTTGCCAAGAGTATTAAAATGGTATTGGAATGTATGGTTAACTCAGACCATTAACATCAACTTAAAGTCTGCTGATTTTTATTAACTTTCTTTCAATTTTCCTTGGAGTAGAAGAAACCAGCCAAAATTATACACATGTGCATATCTACCTACCTACCTACCTATCGCCTAGTACATAAAGCTCAGGTTTTTCCAATGAGCAAGCAGTACATGTACTTTCAAAGACCAAATCTGACCATGTTATTATCTGACAATTCAAATACTGCAACTGTACCAGTATCTGTTTTGTTGTTAAACGAAGAGATACGTGTCTACTCCATGACTAGTTATCTCTTTATTAGCAGAAGATGTAAATGGGAGTTTTTAATATAAAAATAGGAAAAAATGAAGGGGGGGGTGTGGTTAGTCATCCAAACAGATCATATAGAAATAACTATTCTTTTCAGCAAAATTGCTAAGTCCTCCCTGCAGGTACTGTACCAGCTATTACATGTCCTCTGTCAGAAAGAGATGTGTGTAAGCATTCTGACAAAAGTGACTGCTAGCCTAACTCCTTTTTTCTTAAAATCTGTCTACTAGCACACAATGGATAAAATTACCTTCCTGACATGAAGAAGGACACACTGTCCAGTCGCTGAATGGAGTCACAATACAGTCCTTCCTACAGGGAAGCAGACAGGGTCTCACAGTTTCTGGTCGGAGGCTCTCAGGGCATCTAAAAAAATGAAAAAAAGAAGCATTATCAAATAAACAACCATTCTGCGGTAAAGTGAATCACGAGAGGTACCAAATGCCTGCAGGCATGAGGAGAACGCTAGTTGCCCAGAATTCACCAGGATGAAACACAGAAATTAAAACAATTAGCATTTAAATATATCTGGTGAAAGGAGACATAACTGGTGCATTCTGCACCTGGGGATTTAACTTTAAAAAATCATCTTTCCTCACTCACCATTCCAGACTGCCTCTTAAGTGTTACTTTCAAGCTTCCAAATGATTATGAAGAAAAGCCATCTATTTTACCGTAGAAAAATACATGTTTAGCTCTTCATAAACTTACCAGAAGCATAAACTCTGGAAGGAAGCATATTTAAACAAAACACTGCTAACCCAGGAACAAATAGGTATAAGCTGGCCGTGATTATCACAGGAATGGGCTTGAAACTGCCAGATCAATGAGACTGTCAAAGACTGTCAAAAGGGACAGAAAACCTCACTTGTTTTAGGAAAATGCTTGATCAGCATATAAAAGGGATTATTGGAGTGCCACATACGGGAGTCATTATCCCAGGTCATTTTCCCCAGCCTGTGTTTCTATTTTTCCATCAAGGACAAACAACTCTATGCTGCAATACTTGTTTTCAGAATGATGCAATAACTATTTGCAGAAGTACTGTGAATCTTTAAAATAATTTCGATATTACTATTGCCCTGAAAGCATGCAGACTGTGGACTGTCAGAGGAATATATAAAGAGATAAGAAAAATATCACTTCCATATTTTGGAGCTTTTATCTCATTAGTGAAAAGCATTGATATTACCAGCTTTTCCTCTTGTGGCTGCTGGGCATCTGGGACCAGTGAGATGGGTGACCAGTTTTATATTTGGATTGGATCAGATGGGGAAGCTTGGCTAGTGTGAAGCATCTTTCTTGCCAGGCTGAAGGGAGCACAGGCAAGCCTAACAATGAGCTACCAAGAAAATGTGTTCTCCATGGTCAGTGGAGAAGTATGTCTGTGCAGCGTGGGCGGAGAGGCAGTGGGAAAGGAAGAAAAGTTGAATTGCAGCTTTATAGGGACATATTCCTCAGCAATAACAATTGCTAGTTCATTATTTCCATTGGTTGTCTCTGCATTTTCCTGTCAATTCACATAAACTTCTCAAAGTATTATCCACTACTGTGAACCAGCACCAACTTCTTGGTGCCCTCTTATAATGACATTTCCACCTGTTCTCTTTTCTCTCCTAAAATACCAACGTGAAAGACCATAAAATATTATAGCTATAGCAAGGTAAATCTCCATCACCTCTCCATAAGCTCTCTCTACATTTTAGGTCAAATTGTGCTTTGCTTCTGTCTGATTCATAAAATCAGATTATATATGCGGAGGTCAGGCACACTTTAAAAAAAACACCAATCACACACACTGACTATGTTTTCAGAAATTTTCTCTAAGGTTAAAATTAAAAGTGCTTCTGCAAGGTATTGAACATTGGCTTACTAATGACTTTTTCCTTAAAGAACAAAGAAATTGCAAGCATACAAAAAAGACTGGATTATACGTATTCACTGTTTCACTGAGAACTTCAACTTTCAGGAGCACTGAACATTACCATGCCTCTTCAGATCCTTGGGCAAGGCAATTAGTTCAATTAGAACACCATTTCTACCTTTTATATTGTTTGTATTTAGTATATGTGGCTTAAAGCAAAGTATTGATTTTTTTGCAGTCCTTACTCAAGGTCAAATTAAACACAAAAGGCACAAGCTGAAATCTGTAACTTGTGAGGTAGATAAGGCCAATAATATTGATTGTATCATACCACAGTAATCCTTTTTATTAAGGGGACCTAAAAACAAGTTTCCTATTTACATTTTCATGTTAAATGTCTGGGTCTTTAAAAACAATTCTGTGAATTTAATGTGACAATTTGAAGGATGAACTAAGACTTTTTTCTCATTTTACAGGATTCATTTATGACACAGTAAAACAGCCCTCCACCCAAAAATTTCAGGTCAAATCAAAGGCAAAGACATTAACAGTAGATTTTGAAAGGGAGATAAATCATTAGAGGTTTTTTTTTTTAAATGTAAAATGAGTACCAAGTAAAAGACATAATGGTATTGTGACTGAATAAAACAGCAACTTAATGCAGATATGTAATATTTAGATTATTAATTTTCTGGTATTATTCCCCATATTTCCATTTAAGGTAAATTTGGAATAAGTCTGCTGCTGAATAAAGCAACAAATGGCAGGAACCACGCAAATATTTAGGGGGAGAATAGCTGCCTCATGAACTTTATAAATGACCTCTGCTATCTGCTCTTCCAGCTTTGAATCTGTCCCGAGTGGTATATATTTACAGACTTGTTAAACTGTATTAAAATATTATCAAACTCACTTTACTAGCAGGTAATCTGTATTTAACCCTGGTCATATATTAAACTGTAAAATGAAATCATTGGGCCAAAGGGATCTCTTAAAAAAAACATTTATATGGGAATAAAGCCTCAAGAAGATTGTCAACTAATGTTCAAACTAATATTTCAGACTAATGCCCCGTCAGAGCTGCACGATGCTTCACCTCCTTGGTCTGCTTGTGAGAAGATGTACTTACGTGGGTTGTATTGCATTTCGATCCAAAACAGTATGTTTGCATGAAAATGCACTAATCCATATAGTACACATATAGTTTGATTGGGGGTATCATAAGGATCTTGGAAATGGTGCTGTATTGCACACCACACCCATATCCCAAGACTTTTATCTGGACTCAACCTGATGACAGGATGGAGCCAACTGGATTTAGTAGTCAGTCAGCTGTCAGCAGAATCACTACTGTAAATATCAACTGTAAAAATCAATAGTGAGAAAGGTATTATTATATAGTCCTCCTGTAGCTTCAGTTTTATATTTTTAAAAGATTAATTGTTCCCTCATGATAACACAAAGGAGGAGGTCTTTACCTCTTTGCCTGCAGTCATTGGCGATATACATAGAAAGCAGCAAAATCCAAAGCTAATTACAGCATGAAGATATTTTTTAAGATTTTTACTTTTTTGGGCCCACTTGTCCCACGTTGACTCTCACACAGATGACCTTTCTTGTCTGCATCCCCACAGAACAGGTGGCCTCCCCATTCCAGCTGGCAGAGGAGTTGAAAGCAGAGACAGACGTATCCTCTATGCACTGTCCCCATGGGCCAGTCTGCCAATGATACACAGTGCAAGAGTGCTCGTTACAGCTGCGCGTTTCCAGTAGGGCACTACTATTTGGGCACTGTATTCCACCTGGAACAATAAAACAGGGCAAAAGTTCATGCAGTGGAAGGAAATAAAATGTGTTAAAAAAAAAAAAAAGAAAGAAATGCACTTTGAAATCTTGCTAGTTACATATTACCACTTTGATTCCATGAAAGAAACACTTTTTCATCCTCTTCATATGCCCAATATTGACTTTGATAAACTTCAGTCAACAGACTACACAGAACAGACTGTACATAGACAGTAAATGTGAATGTGTATAAGAAGGATACCAAAATAATCATAACTTCCATAACACACTACTATGTGCTTGGAGTAATATACAGCCTTTTTTATTTTGGGGTTCTCTAAAAGAGACTGCAAGAGATCACATAAGGAGGTATGAAGGCTCTAGGCAGAAGAAATTATTAAATATTCTAGTTATGTATGTGTAGAGACCACTGATTATGTCTGATTCACATATCAATTAGAAAGGTTTCTGGAGCTCTTGTCCTAGCTCCCAGTGGGTATTTATCCATGTTACATAATTACCAAAGAGGATGGCACAGCTGGCAATTTCAGGTCCAGATTGAAATAACAAAGGCTGTTGCAGGTTAAGATTAAAATGCATTCATGTGTCAATAATTGTGAAGAAAAGGTCAGATAATGCTATCTTTGTTGTGTCTGGTTTCAGATAGTATGTCCAGTTTCTTATATTCAAGCACTTCAAAGCTAATCTAGCCTCCCAATCCTCCACGAGTAAGGAAGAGGTCTTTCCTTCCAGGCTTGATCATAGGCTACTAGACATTTAGCCCTCTGACTAGACAGGTCTCTGGTGTTGCTAGACATACAGAATCTAGGCTTAAAAATTAATTTAAACATTCATGGCCCACACAGAAACAATAGAACTATCTCCAAGTGATGGAAAGCCAGGGAAATTCTAAACAACATTTTAGTTTTTCCTACAAGACAAGAACAGTAAGAAGGATCACTGAAAGAGGAACTTTTTATTAGTTACTGCAGATGAGTCATCCAACTTTTCTCCAAAAAGAAAAAAGCATGCTCACACCAAGCACATGTCAGAGAGTGTATTAGCCTTTGTATCCCAACACTGAACTTTACGTTGACCTCCTGCTCTACAGACATGCAAGAGGGAAGGGGTTTTAAGCACTTATTGTTGAGAGAAATTAAACAAACAACGAAATGTAATCAAATAAACAACATATGCTTCAAGTACTCCAACACAAGTCAAGTGTCAAAAGCACAAAAATACTTTATACCCCAAACTGCTTCTGTGGGCTGTCTAGACCTGCAGCAAACGTGAAGAAAGGGCCATTCTAATGAAAACACAAGACAAAATCCAAATCTCAAATTCTTTCCATAGAGATATTTTTTACTTCTGACTTTAGGTTAAAAATATTCATGCAACCAAGCAACAGTAAACATCTTATTAACTGAGATGTCATGCCAAAGACTAGGTAATCTTAAGTTTTGTAAAGGGGAATAATAAAAACTTTAAAAGGTGTGAATGTAATTAAGCAAGGACTGGAATTAAATTGTTTTTTGGCTCAAAATGGATGCAACTTAAGTCTATCAGAATTGCTTAAATATGTATCAATATGCAAAGCAACAAGGCAAAATGTCATATGCATTTTCCTAAAAAAGGAAATAAAACAACAATAGGTAAAACAAAATTATGTAGTAACTTTCAAAAAGTTATTCAAGCAGTTTCCTTCAGGAAATAAAAAAAGATCCCAGCTAACACCAGCAGATAGGAATATAAGCAATGAAATTAGGAAAGCAAGTGTATTTTGCAAAGAAAAAATAATAAAAGATAGCAAAGTCACAAATTATTTGGTACAGGAGAGACAACAGATTTATATAAAGAGTCTAGACATGCTCCCCCAGTACAAGGGTAATAAAAATGACACTTTAGAAGACATAATGAAGGTTACGAAATTAATTGTTTCCATATTATGTTAGCTCAAAAAGAAACACAAAGGTAATATTTAAGCAAATTCATAAATTAAAGGTGTGTGTGTGGGAAGAAATGGTTCCCCAGGAATGTATTCCATAACCACCAGCTCCTAAGGCATTTGAGAATAAAGTGACAACTTAGATTTAGTTTTGACAGCTGTGCAAGAATGTATATTCTGGGGGAAAAACAAGAGTGACATTGACTTGTAAATGAAAAACGTTGGGGCATGAATGTCTGAAGCTCAGTGGGAATCCAGTTCTGTTCAAATTAAACCAATAGTTAAAAAACTATGTAAAGAATGAACAAAATGTGGAAATAATATTGTGTAAATATAAACCACCTATTACTAGTACTAAATCTTTTTAATAATTAAAAATATACTCTTTGTTTACACATCAGTATGCCATATTCTCAAGAAAAACAACATTTCCTTGTGCTGCCTCAAATTAAAATAGGTACAGAAAAAGCAGAAGGGAGATTGGAAAACTGGCAGTTAGAGATGCCGTTTATATCATCTGCATAGGGGTAACAAGATCAGGGCTGATCAACTTTAAGGCCATTTCACCAGATGAGGACAGGTTTGACAGGAATATAAAGATTAACAAGTATGACAGAAAAAAATAGACGTAATTTTATCAGCATACGTGAAAAGGGGACATACAATACTAAATACATTATATATAATACGTGATCAGATGACTGTAAATAACTGCTTGGCAGTACTAAAAGTAATGATTTCAAGGTCCAAAAAGCAGCTGGAGCTGAAGCATTTCTTTTTGGTTTTGGATACTTAAGCAAAGCACACTTGGAATTGAAAGGCTACCTTTACAGAGGGACTTGCATATTACTCATAAAATAGCAGAGATACGAGAGTATTTTCCTTGAATGCTTTAACAGAAGTGTCATACGCTTAGATTGGTTTTCTGCCTGACCTGGAGCTGGTAATGGGTAAGACATCTCACTCTAGGATATCCAAGGATTGAATTTTATAGGTCTTCTTTGTGATACTGTCTTGATAACATCCCAATTTCAAAACGCTTAACATTTTTGAAAGCATTTAGGATTATTTTAATTAATCATTTTGATACCATTTATTTTACAAATGCATTTAATTTTAGCTATGCATTTCACAACAGCTGGAATAATCTTAAAGTTTGAGAAAACAGATGCAACTGAAGTGCCTTTTATAAGTGAGGTGTTACTCATTTCTTCTTTGCCATAGGAACGGGGCAGGCACTCCTCGAGGCAGCTGTACTTCCCAAAGAGAGGCATGGTCAGTACAGACCACTAACATAAGAACAAAGGCTGCCCTGTTGGCGCAGGCCTCCCAGTTCTGCAAATATTACGCTTCCCCACCTAGTGCACGCTAGTTACACAGACCAAGCAGACCTGTCCTATCATACACAACAGGACAGGAGTTAGTGTGCACCCACAGGAGACGAGATGTCTACTCTCAAGTCCTTTCTTGGGTAAGAGTTGAATCCCAGACCCCACTCTACAGGCAGGAATCTGAACTGAGGGGCTCCTGAGCAAAACGGGAAGCACAGTAACATCCTCTCTCCCAGCTCACCTTCGCAGGCAGGTGCCAGGTCACTTTGCAAGTCTAGCCTGAAAACTCAGGTTCCCCAGGTCCAAATCTAAGTGGCTTTGTATTCCTGCTTCAGCTGAAATAATTAAAACTCATTAATCTCCCCATCTTCCCCAAAACTGATCCTTTGGTGAATAAGCAATTTGCTGGGAAAACAATTACTCAATTATATGCGTTCAGATTTAACTACCAAGGACTGTTACGTCAAGCCAGGAAAACATAAAAATTACAATCAAACCAAGCAAGTGTAAGAGTAAATACATTAAAAAGTCATAACTCCTCTATTGTAACTATGAAGTCAAAATCCACTGAAATTTTAACAGGAATAAACTTTTAAAGCACATCAGCCATAATTTGCCTAGAGTTGAGAAGAAACTCCTTTGATCCAGCTATTCCTTATATGTTCAGTAAATCAATCTTGCAGCTACATGAGAAGTATGAGGTTTTGGCCCCCATCTAATAGAATACCAGATGAGATGGGCAACTGGTATTCTATACTAACTCAGTCACGTTTAATAGTCTGTTATGTATGATGTCACACTAAATAGTCCTTCTGGCATTATACTTTGCTAATCTATGAACATACAATAGTCACAGTAAGACATTGCATGCATATGAATCCCTGCCCTGAGAAAATTCACACAAAATCATCCTTCACTCTCATTTTACTAAGTTAATCTTTTAAATCAGAGTATTTTCTCCTTTGCATTTGACTTATGGGTGTTTTTTTTTTTAATCTTTACTTTTCCAAAATCAGTGTCAGTTATTTACTACTGATAAAACCTGGAATATATCCACATTAGTGTCATGCTGTATGACACTGGTTTGGCAGTGGCAATCAATGGCAGTGTATAGTCAATATAGAATCAATCTGCATATTTATAATTTACTAAAAAATGGAGACTCATTTAACATTTTTTAGTCTCAGGGATTGGACTATGTAAAGTAGTCTTAATGCATACTACTGATTTTGTAAGATTTATTGTAAGCAGGAAATAAAAAATGAACAGAACTATTAAACAGGAAAAAAAATAAAACAAACCAAAAATAAACAAACCCTACATTCAACAGAGAAAGGCTGAGCTGTATATGATGTTTTTACTAGACTTATGCAGAACAATATAATGTATCAGGTAACATCATTATGTCCTTTGCTGTCATTTTGTATTTTGAGACAGTGACTTCCCTGAGTTTCTTACTGTACCATGAAGATGTGTTTGACAGTGAAACAAATGAGCTACCACTACAGGCAGGCTCACAGACAGGCAAAATTATAAATCACTTCACCTTTCAAACCTTCAAGCTGAGGACAATGATCTCAGAAAAGATATAAAAAATGGTTATTGTGACACCAGTTTCCACATGGAGTCATCTCACAAACCACAAAAAGCCTTTGTCTTGAGGAAAGAGACTCTTCTGTCCACTGAATGCATGTAAATAAGCCCATCCCAGATGTGCATAACCACACTGTGCTTGAGGCTCTGCAGCGTATGCTTTGGCCACGAGGAAGAGGTGTTGTTCTGAATGATGAAATGCTGATGAGAGGGTGTACAGCCAAGGTCAGCTCCTGGCTTGAGCCAAAGTCAGTGTGGTGCTGGAGGGGCAGTCAGATCCCAGAACTCATTAGAAAACTTTGTCACTACTTCAATTTACATACAGCTTCAATTTTTCCTGTGAAGCTATTCTTGTCGCCAAGGAATTATTATAACACTACTGAATTATTCCTATTCTAAGTCATCCAAGAAAATAGATTATACTGTGGCTGTTTCCTGGGGGCCAGTTATGCTGACTTGATGGTTTCTTCAAACCAATTCACCAGCACAGATAGCTGGGAAGTAAGAAGAAAAATAAGGTCTTAAGTGTGAAATTATATAGTCTATCATGGACAGCTATCTGCCAAAATTAACAAGCAAACTAAAGAATATAGTATTTTTTTATTTCAAAGAGGAGAGAAACTGAACCATCACAGACAATACTTTGATAAGAAGCCACCTGAAATCCAGATAAAAGAACTTATTTTATATGTATCTACAGACCCTCAAAAATTTCAGTGGCATGTTAATGTTTTAAGTGTCTCAATGAACAAGAATTAGGCACTTCACATACTGTGAAGGATTGCAAGGTTCTTTGTGTATATAATGCCTGCAGTGCTTTGATCTCCAGCTTGCGGATTGAATTCTCCATGACTAGCAGGAGGATGCATGGGATCAAGGACTCACAGTAATAAACCTGGACTCCTTATGTCACCCTAGAAGCCAAGATTAGCCTTATTCATAGATTGGCCAATAGACCTGCACATTCTTTCATTAATTAATGTCCAATCCTGATAGCATAGGAATTGTATATGTTTATGTACAATGTATTTGTCCTATTGTGTTCTGAATAAAACCTCTTACATATCATGGCTGTATTATAAAGGAATTACTATGAAATGGTTTACCTAACCTGGTCTGCCTCTCATACCAACAGTTCAAATAAAGGTTCAAAAATTCAGAAGGGAACACCTGTGGGACTGTTCACCGAAACAGAACTGACAGCTATTTTCAGAATTCAGTTTTAATTGTAAATGGAGTTATTGGTCTTTCATTTAGGAGACTTGGGATTTTAGTTATACGTGACGTTTACAGAGTTTTCATTAACAGTAATGTACGTTTTTATAAGCTCTGAATAGAAATGAAAACTGCATGTTTTCCAAAAAAAGGTTCATGTGGAGCTTCCTTTTTTATACCAACAGAATACAGATGTTCAGATGCATTAATATATTCTGTGCCCCCAAAACATAAAACAACCTCCAAGCACCAACTACACAATTAGTGCTTTATTTTTTTGGAAGCTGGATGATCTCTGTCATGCAGTTCTGGAGGTGAAAAGTCATTCAGTTATTTGTCACACAGTGAATGACTAAAAGGCGTAAGAGATGTATGAGGAGAAAGACGACAATAAGTCTAATTTCAGTGAAGCATAAAAGATAAAAGCTAAATTGATACCTTTTGAATATAATATAAGCAAGGTGAAAAGGACCTTTCAGCTAGAGTTTTAATGATATACTAAGTCTGAGAAGGTTCTTTTATTTATTTATATATTTTTATTCTCTGGAGTTTGCACAGAGTGCAAAGGAGCATAGTGTTGAAGATACCTGACCACAATGCCAGTGGGAAAAAAAGAACAGAATAACCTCACCTCAGAATCCTGGTAAAGGGGTCAGGGTTTGAGCAAAGCTGAAGCACTACAACACCTAAGTAATGAGTCATCTTTCTCAGCAGTATTTTAGAGATCTCTTCACTACCACCTCTGTGGTTTGAGATCTGTCAGTCTTTGTGATCACTCTCTGCTGGTTCTGATCATTGCAAACCAGACATAAATAAAATTCACATACCTAAAATTCAGGCTGTTTAACTGCTTTGCTGCACCTGTAGGCTTGTAAATTATCCCAAGCTGTGTTAAGTGTCAAAGTCAAAATAAAATGAGTACGTTTTAAAAAGAAGCATTAAGAAAGTGGAACCATTTTCTGGAGTATTTCACTTCTGTGGCATGCTTGCCAGGATGTTAAATGTCTGTCTCCGGTACAACTGCATAAGCATATTGAAAATCTATTATCTTGACCTACACAGAAATGCAAGAAGCACATGAATATATGTTTATTTGAATTATCATATGAAAATGTGTCTCTGTGTTTCCCGCAAAATGAGTCCATTTGGCACACCATAAAAAAAGGGACAAGATAAAACCAATTTTGTTTATTATTTTAAGAGCATTTCTCTGTTACATAGATCCATCTAAGTAATTTACTATTTGAATCGCCTACTAAAATGAGTATAGTTCTGATTGTCTCTTACACTTCTAGCAAAGGTCCTCTTTCAGGGAAAAGTTTGAATATGTCTGCTATGCTACATATTTTAATTTTATTTTTTTAAAAAAATTATCAAAATCCTGTCAAATACACAGTATACTTTTAGCAATGAAGTTAAATGTTTTTGCAAACAGAGAAGTGTTTTGGTATACGATGAAGTCTGCCCCTTTCTTTTTTCATTTCTCAAAACAGATATTATGTTTCACTACTTCTATACCTTACAGCTTTCACTTTTCAGTTAAATGTCAACTTCACTTGAAGTAATAAAATGCTTAACAGTTTCAAAGAACTAAAGCGTGCACATAATCCTTTTATATTGAATGCACATGACTTTACTGTCAGAAATACATGTGAGTAAAAGGTTTTTGAGAACTCTTTGGTGCCTATGCCTCCTGGCTCCCAGTGTTTCAGAAGGCATTTTACCCTAGCACACCTGACATGGCCATTTTAGAACCATGATACATATAGAATGCATTTGGTCTATTACCCACCACAATGCTTAAGAACAAAATCTGTTATAGGAAACATGGAAAATCATCAAAGAATAGATATGAACCTATGTGTAAAACCTTTCTTCTTCTTTATATTCCATCTATGTCTTCTCTTTGCATTTGCTGCGGATGCTGCACAAGGACCATTTCAATGGATGGAAATCATTCACTAGTGAGGATTTGCAGGGTAAAACCAGATTCTGACTATGAATAAAAATGTTAATATGGTAACATTAGTTACCAGCCTAAGCCAAGAAGCTACAAAACCCATTTGTTAGTAACTGAATCCATTACAATTCTCATCTTTTCAGCATTTACATCCTTCAAAACTGGACCTAAACCAGGGTTACTAACAATCCTCTATAAACATCTTTCATAGAAGCCAGCAAAGGATAAATTGTTTACCTTGTTTAATTTTAATAGAAAACCATATATTCAAAATCAAAACAGTAACATTATGCAGAATAACAAAAAAATCACAACATTGACTGAAATAAGCAAAATAAAGTCTCCTCTTTACCATGAGTAAATGTAGGATAAGCATTTAAATAATATTTCAATATTTAAAAAATAGAACTCCATCTAATGATTTGTTTCTGTCAATCAAGAAATTACCTTGGCATTACAAATACAGTTGAAAATTCACAAACAAGAGTCTGCAAGAGTATGCAACCTTACCTTCACCTGCATATGCCAGAATGGAGCGGGCACGCATCTGCTTCCCTTCTGTGGTCTTGCCGGAGCAGGTGTGTGAGCAGGAGGACCATGCAGACCACATGCTGAGCACACAGTCCTTTGGGCATGGAGCTTCACAGACAACCGGGATTGGGTAGATAGCATCTCTACAAAGCTGTCTGTCAACCTCTTCTCCTGGGAAAGAAAAGGCCAGTAGCAGTCTATCATTTGTTAAATTAACTAAAAATGAGCAATCTAGACCAGATGGGCACACAAATAAATTAGATTCTGTTCTTGTATATAAAAAAGGTAAATAGATTTTCTAGTAAAATAACTTGTCTCCTTTGCCTTGATTCTAGAAGAACATGCTTAAACCTAGTTTAATTTGATATTCTGCTGGAGTGAATGCCAGCCTGGGTGGTCTTTAGGCTTTCATTGTGTTAATACATATTTGATTCCACAGAAAATCCTAATGCAAATAACAGAGTATATAATACACCTATGGAAAACTGTGTACATGGAAATGTGTGTACAGTAATCACCGAGTCTTCATCCACATTTGTGGGAGAAAGGAAAAAGTATCCTAACTTCCAGCTTAGCCAGTTTTATAACCCACAATTCATCCTTTGAATTGCACCTATGTGAAGAGAGTTGTAGTGAGCTGCAGTCAGCATGTCTTTCTGAGTTAGAAAAAATCTTCATTTGACAGCAAACCAGTAACACATCACTCTTTGTGTCATGGAAATATAAAAAAATCTATGCACTTGTATTCTGCCACATCAATGTGCACATTTCATTATAATAAAAAGATCCAGACTGGTATAAACCATTTAATGAAATACTAGCTAATGTTTAAGTTAGCAGGGCTCCTTTTGTTTTCAGTAAAGAAATTGTGGGAGAACTGTATCTGGAGATCTGAATAGCACCCTAATCACAACGTGGCTAGTTTTGTATGGTAACATATGATTTCCTGATCAAATCAGTTAATACCCATTAAGTGAGGAATGAAAGAATAACCACATATACTGAGGTCATTAAGTCTCACTGACAGTGACAAAAGCCTCAGGATAAATCTTCACTTTGAAGCAGATGATGGAAAAAATGAAGGAGAAAGATTGGGATTCACTGTTTTAGAGTTATAGCCTTGTTATCATACAAACCAATTACAGAACATGCTTGCAATGAAAAGCACCAGGATCTGAGGACTAGCAGAGAAAGTAATGCTGGTTACAAGAAACTGTGAAACAGTTGCATCTAAGAGCATGCTGGGCTTCTGAGGCCCTGTTAGTCATGTACAATCAAGGCACAGAAAGAGCAAGTTCATTTGTAAACATGGAACTTTTTTTTAAAATTTTCTGAGAAGCATAACTTTTCAAAGCATCTGAATGCCTTTTGTGCTATATGATCCTTGCTGTACTAGGGCATAAAAGCTTCTGTTGAATTATGATTCATCTATCGAAACGTTATTGAAGCATGTGTGATCTTGATGAGACTGAACAGGAATGTCTATAGCATTGCACTTGCTACGATCCATCATGTCAACCCTTTTGTTTTAACAGCCAATGTCAACAAAATAGTGTCTCATCAGGATCTGCAATGAACGTAAGCCTTCAATAAAAAAACACGTTTGTTAGAAATAATTATTAAATACTCTAAAATGTAATGATAAAGACATCAGCCAGTGTTAATAACTACCACCTGGATTCTGAAGAGCTAATTCAGTGAGAAATATGCATTGTGTACATGAAGCCAAAGATCTATAAACACTGCCTCACCCAAGTCTCAAATTAGCCTGTTATTGCTTAATAATAATAAAATTAATCAAACTAATCTAAGCAGAAACTATATTTCATCAATCAAGGTTTAGAGTCTTACAACCTTTCAAATAAGAATCTCTAATAAACTGAGTTCCTCAAAATAGGGCTTTCTTTAGTACTAGAGACATGAGTCCCAGAACTATTAACAACAAAATAATTTATAAAAGAGGAAAAGATGAGGGCCATCCATCCAATATTACAACCTTTTAACCAGTGTCAAATATTTTATTCATACAGAATCTTTAGGCACAAAAGAACTGCAAACATCAATCTTCCTTGGCTCTGCAAACCAGGTGAAGTCCTGCAGCTCATGCTTTTAAAATAGCCTGAAGTAGTCATAGTTATCTGAATTATAAAGACCTTTGAGATCAAGTCAGTCTCGACAGCTTTATTTCCCTATATTAAAAATACAAATCTGAGCTTTGCCAAAGGCCTCATAGGTCTCCCACATCAAGTTCTTCTTCCCTCACTGGACTCAATTTTTGCATCAATTGCTCCTTCTCTTGTATCACAGGTCATCACACCCTGACACCAATTCAGGAGGGATTCCTGCCTGCTTCGTCAGAACAGCATGTTTGGGTTGAAGGACAAGACAGGGGAGCAGACTGCAAACTTCTTTTCCAAAGAATAGAAAAAAAGCTAACAAGGGGGTGAACCTTACTCTCAAATTAGTCCATTGCCAGGTAAGACTCAATGAGGTAAACTTATAGGTGGCTTTCAGGCTTTGCAAGAAATTACAATAAAATATGTCATAATGTAAACATAATACTGTAGCAAGCTTATTTATTGCCTGCCAACTGAAGCAGTATTAACTTGAAACTGAAGCTAAATTTTGGGTCACAATGAAAAATTGTGTTAAATTAGTTTCAGTCTGTTTATATTTAAAACAACAACAAAAAAAAAAGCGCCTTCACTCTTTCCCAAAATCAAAGCCCTCTTATTCTTTGCTTTTCCAGAGAAAATATTCTAGAAATATGTATCTTCCATATTAGCACTTAGCTTTTGTCAACTGTCCAATTCTTATCTGATGAATTCAAAAGCATAGAAATGTAGTTGGAAGGAATGTTTTATAATGGATACTTCTTATCTTCAGGGAAATATTTTATGTAAACTAAATTGTTTCTGACATTTCACTAATGGTTTTATGAACAACTTGACCTTTGTTGCCTTCCTCTTTAAAGTGCATAGTGTAGTCAGCTACCAGGAACCACTCAACCATAGGCTGGGAACAATGCCAATGTAAAGACTAAAGCTACTTAGAAAAAGTCCCATTTGAAAAAGTTTGTCACATATAGTCTGACAACTTGTTGGAGTGAGTCCAGAGGAGGGCCACAAAGATAATCACAGAGCTGGAGCACCAGTCTGGTGAGGCTGAGGGAGTTGGGCTTATTCAGCCTGGAGAAGAAGGTCCGGGGAGACCTAGGAGCCTTCCAGTACCTGAAGGGGACTACAAGAAAGCTGGAGAGGAACTTTTTACAAGGGCATGTGGTGATAGGACAAGGGGTAATGGCTTTGCACTGAAACAGGGTAGATGTAGATTAGGTATTAGGAAGAACTTCTTTACTGCGAGGGTGGTGAGGCGCTGGAACAAGTTATCAAAGGAGTTGTGGATGCCCCATCCCTGGAAGTGTTTAAGGCCAGGCTGGATGCAGCTTTGAGCAACCTAGTTGCTGGTCTAGATACTGGAACTAGATTATTTTTAAGGTCCCTTTCAACCTAAACCATTCTATGATTCTATGATTTTATTTGAACTTTATAGGTATACATTTATGTTGAAGACAGAACTCCAGAAACATGACTGAAAGGCCCCTGCCCTGAGTTACTTATGCTGTAAGCAACAGAATGACAAAAAAGTAAACAGCAGAAAGATGAAAACAGAATGTGACATCTCCATCAAGAAAACTCTTCACCATTTATTAGTCGATCTGTTCATTAATATCTGGAATCTAGCAGTAGTCGATATTCAGAAACAGTGTCTAAGTAGTTGGACGATATTTCTCTCTTATGCAACAGATGCATATTTTAGGCTAAAGTCTCCAAATTGCACTAAAGGGAGTGACTGCATGTAGAAATGGCATGAGGCAAAAAAGGGTCTAGTTTTCAAGAATTTTAAATGTCAAAAACGGTTTAAACCTTTGCTGGGATTTTTTTACTGATTTGTATTGTCAGCGAAGAGTGCCAAGGAGAGAGCCTTTCAAACTCAAATCCCTTCCTTGAACTGTTACGCTGGAACCAGCTAATAATCAGCAGAGTCACTACATTCAAACCTCCTTGTGGTCACCTCCTTTGTGTGAAGACCCTCTAGTATGGTTGCACACACCACAAACAGTATTGAAATACTGAACTATGTAACTGCTTAGAAAAAAGAAAGAACAACAAAAAATCCCCAAACATAATAAGAACCCACAAATCTCCTACTGAATAGGTAGATTATTTACAGATTAGAAAGAAAGCTTGTGAGTAGCATTTAGGAGGAACTGGTTAACTATTTAGTGTCAGACTGTATTCATATCACCATTCTTGTTTTTATTACATTCACAAAGCAGATATGGTATCCATGAAAATTTGGTCTAGATGTTAAAGGTTGGGCTAGACTGCAGAAGATCTACATTCTGTGTTTAATACAGTTGAATCATGTCACTCCTTTGTGGTTTTGTTTACTCATCTGTAAAATGTGTCTGATATTTAACTTTCTTGTAAAATGCTTTAAGATCTTTCCAATGGAAAGCATTCCCAGAGTATCGCTCAAGAGACATGGTAAGGAAACCCTCTGCTTATTGTGCATCTTTTAATATGATGCATGCTTCAGTGCACAGTAAAAAATTGCTGTCAAATTCTAACCTGTAGCAAATGGAAAGGCAAATACTTAACAGAGGGCAATTTTTTTTTTTTTTAAAAAGCCTTAAACTGAACAATAAAATCACTGTGAAATTCACTAAGGCATAGAGAACAACTGAAAAAAAGTCATCATAAAATAAAAATGCTGCTGGAGTCATACACAATAAGGCAACGAACTTGGTCTCAGTCCTGTACCTGGAAACCAGCTGTAGTCTCTGAAAGGCTGAATTATAACCTGATATAAACTAAGTAAAAATTTGACAATAAAATCACAATCAATGGGATCAACTCAAGAGAGTGCTTTGAACATTAACATTGTTTAAATGTCTGTGTAATCAGTAAAGGACAGGACTATCACAGTGGGAAAACAAATCTTGCAGTTATATTTTAAATTTCACAGAAGTAATAATAGCAACTGAGCCCAAATGCTACAACTACAGACTTCAGACTCTCTATTGCTTAGTTGAATGTGTTCAAATCTACTAGTATATTTGCAACTCTAAGGAAAAAAAAATAAAAATGGTTCAGTTAAGCCAATATTTTTTTGTGGCTCCTAGTAGCCACATATGATAGTCTGGTTTTAAGTACAACAGACCATAAGAAACTATGAAGCATCATTCAAGTGGTCTTAAAATGGCACATTTGAAATAAAGATGTAAAAATACAAAAGGATGGAAAAGCCTGACAGTTCAGAACACTGCATGATCTAGATATAATTGGTATACATACCAGGGTATATACTGTGTTGTATGTAAGTTACTATATCAGTTATCGGCACCACTTTCTCAGCTGATGCCTCTCTTACCAGCTTTCTTTTCCTGCCAGTGAAGCTGAAAAGGAGGCACATGATGTGTCATCCACTGGAAAACTGGTGGGCACCTGAAATACTTGGTAAGGCACCCCAGAGCTCAATTTTTAAGGTACTCTGTATTTGTAGGTAAAGGCGGCCTTGTTATTAAACTGCCTTCAGTAATGCCTCAAAGCATAGAGGCTGCAGGAAGAAAACACAGTCAGTTTGCACAATGTTAAAATCTGTGAGCTGCGCTGGATGCCATTTACTGTTTCCTTCCTGCCCTGTGTAGAAAAATAATTAACAGGAAAGCGTTGCACTGCCTCCTGTATGGGTTGTAAAGGCTGAAATGGCCAATGACACTGTTATTTGCCTTGAACTCCCATGCAGTTTCCCCATACGAATTCCTCCCACAGGAGCATCTATATGTGTCCTTACACTGACTCCCTCGTCAATCTTCAAACGTGTTGAATGACCTCCTCAGACTGGCAGAGGAGCAGAAGCTGCTGTGTGGACTCTGCCCATCAAGAACAAAATACGCTTATCCATATTCACAACTTAGTAAAACCGTATCTGTGGTACGTGCTCTGTCCTGTTTTTCATATGGAACTAACTTTAATGACTCTCCATACCCAAAGTTAGTAAAGCACATGCTTCTCCACTAAAAAATTGTACATGTTACAATTTGACAATTTTTGCATTATTCCTGTAGATAAACAAAGATAGTTTGACTAGAATAGGGGAAAACTAATTTATTTTTTTTTTACGTATTCTTACAATTGTGAATTGGCTAAATGTCTGTTATGACTATAATTCAGGGCAGAATACAAGCAAGAAAATATCAGTCAAAGATCTAATTGTTTCAAAGTTACAAGAACATCATGACTAGACTGTAATAGTATAGAAAAAAACATTAATGAATTTAACTGTCACTATTCTAAATGAAATAAATTAAACTTCAAGAAAACACCTGAAATAAGAGAAAACTTATAAACTTCTCCAAATTTGAAGTTCTATACTAGACTTCCATTAGCAATAACCTTGTCTACACATTGACTGATTAATGTAATGCAAAATGGGAAATTCTTCACATTACAGAGAGCTATCAAATTATCAAAACCCATACATTTTTTAGATGCTAAGACATCTTATATCTGCAAATAAGCAGACAGTAATCAATCACCAGGATAAACTAACTTTATCATTTTCATTTTTAATACTATTGCATTTCTTTCAGATCACTAAGCAATTACCAGTGCCCAAAGTTCATTACAAAAGGAAAAATCCTGCCTGCCTAGCATGAACTGTCACAGCAAATTAACTTTTCCTTCTAAACCATGGTGCTGCAGCAGTAGTGTGGATTTTTATTTTTACAATGATCAGATAAGGTAGAGAACTATGTTGTGAAGTATGCATAAGAAGAAGCGGGGACCCATAATACTTTCATTCCATTTCTGCCCTTTTGCATAATCAGGTACTTGGATCTGTCTTCCTCAAATGTCCTTATCTTACTCTGACTATCAGAACTGCTGAGTGGAAATTCAGTCTTATACCTTGACTGAATTTTTTGGGGCAATTCTATTTGGTTTATTGTTTGGTTGTGGCTTTTTTTCTTATACAAGAGGATCTTTCTGAAGAAAGCTTTTTCTTAGCATATGCCTCTAATTAAAATGAATACACAGCTGTGAAAGGCTGACCCAGATTTTTCAATAGGGAGAATTTAGAAGTTAATCTCTGAAAACCTAATCAAATAAGCCACAGAAAGAGGAAAAATAATATTTATATGCAATTCATCACTTACATCTTGTTTAGCCCAACAATCTCAGGAGTATTTAGCAGAAAAAACATAGCACATGCAACTGAATTTGAGAGATCAATTTTTGTTCTTGAATCAGTTCAATACATGTATATAATACATACTTTGATAGACATTAGGAAACTTTAGATGTTTTATTAATCCCAGTAGCCTTCACAACATCTTGATGGTGTTTATTCATATCCGCTCCAAAGATAAAGTCTGTCAATGTAAGCTTTAATACTAGTAAAATGGCAGTGTCCTTCAAAACAGTACCAATACTATGTTATCTTGTATGTAATTATTTTATGTATGTATATTTCTTTATAAATATATTAATATAGTTATGTTTATAAATATCCCATATATAAATGTATTTTGTGTGTGTGTATATATATAAAATATGTATTAAAAATGTATTATTAATATATTTATGTAACTGTTTTGGTTCTTGAATGACCAGATGTCAAAAAGTCTCTCTGTATGAGATAGACTGATAAATTTTCAATATTTTAAATAATTTTAACCTCTCTAATTATTGAACATAGAGCAACATTAAACTATAATTTATATTCTCAATATATCCTACTTCATTGAATCTGAAGATTTTCAACAAAAAATGTGAGAAGATGGTGCATTTTTCTCTTGTATTATTCTTACCAAGTGAAGTTTCTGCATTCATTTCTATTGCTTAGGTGCCTAACTGGTTAAATCAGTTGCTAATTCCCTTATCACATGCCTTTCTCTCAATTGCTTTTTCTAAGTAGCATTTGCATTTAATTAAGTATGTCTTAATTAGTTGATAGTTAATATTCCTGAAGTCATTTTCTTCCAAGAAGCCTAAGCAGAAATGACACTAATTTCAATGAAGACAAATACACTAGTTTCTTACATCTGTTCATTATGCAAAAATGAAAGTTGGTCTAATAGTTTAATAATGTGAAAACACTGTAGGATTGTAAACTATTTGATTTGGTGATTTGTATGTGAAAATTTACTGTGGTTTTGGTTTCAATGTAGTATTATATAATCTATTCCTGACTAGAAGAAAAATTATAAACATGATACTTTGGCCACTTACTCAAACATCATGAATCTCATAAACATGGATGGATTCATTTTTTTTAAATGAGAAACTTGCTAGCACAAGCACATATACCTCCATCTTATTTATAAGTTTAACATGACTGCTTACACAAACCAGTGACACACAGGAAAAGCCACTGACTACTCCCCTTTCATGTGCAAATCCTGGAAGATATTAATACCTTTTAAAATACAATCCTATATTTCAAAATGTGGGTTTGGCTTTTTTGTTAAGCAAATGTGCAACGAAAAATGACTGATAATAGCAGGAACTAATACTATACAACAGGAAAATAGCTGGAGCTTAGAAACCCATCATATCCAGTGTTTCTCAAATCAAAGATAATAGCATGCCAACACACTTAAGTTAAAAACATGATTTTTTAAGATTTTCTATTCCTTAGCAAGAAAAAACAATAATTTCATGTTGATGACTATGTGCAATTTTTGTAATGCGTTCACCTTATGGGAAAAGAAATTTTGATGAGAGGGAAGACAGTGGCTTCAAGAACTCCCACATTCATGCAGAATCCTAATTCCAACAATAGTACCTGAACACTTCTGCTTCTCTGTAACCAAACCAGCAAATGCTGCTAGTACACCTCAGCTGCAGCTTAAAGAGTAGCATGCATTTGCCCACCCTCCCTACAAGACAGCGTATTAGCAGCTATGTAGAAAGAATGCAGAAGCAGGTAACCCGCTGCGAGTGGTTTATAAGAAAGCTGAAAGATGGGAAAGGCATTCTGCTACAGAGGTAGGGCAGTTGCGGTTCCAAAGCTTTTCCCTGTCCTTAAACTCAGCCAAAGGTTCAATCATGCAAATTTCAAGAAAATTGAGTTACTGCTAAGAAAACCAGTTTAGTATTCCTTAAGGCATCAAGTAAAGGTAAAGCTCTGCACTGTATACAAAACAGTTACATTAATAATCAAACCTGAAATTACACCCCTTACTTTGAAATAATGACAGCAGTAAAGGTACAACTCTGAAACAAAAATTAAAAAAATATTTTAAACACGTATATTTCCTGCTGGAATTACTACAGATGGGAAGCATCTTTGAATGTTCTTCGTATGTAACTGCTTAAAAATAATGAACTCACACTTTCAGATACAATATTAATGCTTCAAGTAATCCCATTTTCATGTCTGGTAATAGAACATATGTAATTCCATTTATATTAGAGTCATCTATCAGGATTACAGTCATGTAGATACAGTCTAAATTTGACAGAGGGAAATAAAACCAGGGAAATTAATAGTATTTCTTCATCAAAAAAAGTATTTTTAAGACGTAAAATTCAGTGTCATCTGGCCAGATTAAACAACAGTATGACAAAATATTATTCCATAGTTATGTCAACTCAGAAATATACAGTAACCTGAGGTATTTGGCTGGGGAAAAAAAACAACAACCAAAACTTGCATTTTTTGTTAAAGTACAAACTTCTTAGTTATGCTTGAACTCATTACTTAATGAGAATGAATGGAAGAAACTATTCTGCTCTCTTTGTCATCTTGACAAGAACATTTTATGGTATACACTTTCAATCTTAACCTCTTATTCCTTAATCTTATCTCTTATTTTTCACTATTCTTTGCAAGATTTACTCAGGTTGAAAAACTAAATTACACACATTTCACCCAGAAAATATGGAAAAAGCTTTTCCAATTATCCACATATTTTTTACATAATTTTGTATGTGGTGATGGTGATGGAAGTCACAGTATCAGTTCCCCCAAGCATACATCAACCACTTGGCTACCTGTGAAACTCCCAATTAAAATAAATAATAATAAAAAACCCATATATATATATATATAAATATATATATGAGGCCAGTTCCTTCACTATACATACTGAGGCACACTGAGGGCATCTTACACCACTAACTATGGCTTAAAAAGTAACACCGCCTTTTTATCTCTAACACAACCCTGTAAGTTACTGAGTGCATATTTTGTATTATGCATCAAAGACTAATGGAAAACTCTTCTTGCAGATGACACCTTCTTTGAATTTTCACTACTGATACCACTGAATATCCAGCAGCATGAAGAGGCTGTATCGGAACTATTAGTGATAAAATGAGCATCGCTGAAAAGGGCTGATCTAAATAGGCATACAGAAGAATTAATCCAAATTAAATAAAATGAGACTTTGCAAGAGATTAGTTAAACTGTATTAACATTTTGCATTGCTATCCTTATCCAGAATGAAATAGAAAATTCTTAATAAATAGAATTAAGGCCAACTTAATTCTGAATACAAGGATTCACATATATCTTTAATATAGTTTAACTAATACTATTTTTGTGGTTAATTGGAATCAACTTTCCTAAGTCTCTCCATGCAGACAACACAAAGAAAACAAAAACTGCAACATGATATACCTTTAGCCAAAAGTCTGCTATACTTTATAATTTTATACCATAGTAGACTTGTACCACAAGGGATAGTAGTCCAATATTTCTAATAAGGAGCCCAGCAGAGTACCTACACATTGCCTAACAGCAGCAGCAAGATTTTCCTACTGCTTGACAGGTAGTTGAAGCATTTCACGGTTCATTTGCTAATGTAGTCTTACTGAGAACGATAAAGAACAGAGAATACAAGTGTATTGATCATAACCAAGCACAGTTGCTTTCTAGTGTCAAATAAGCCAATCAAATGTCTTCTTGATATGAAAGAAAAAAGTAAGTTTGATGACAGGCTACGGTCCCATTGAGAATAAAATCAATATTAGTCATCGGACCAAGTGGGATCAATATGTCAGACCAATAGGCCACTTTAAGCAGAATGGAGAAAGGCGGGGAAAAGTGCTGACAGAGCTATAGAGGAAACAAGAAGACACAGTGCGAATCTGGAGGATGAGATCACTTGAAAATTCACAGTATATTTCTGAGAACACTTGGCAAAAGCACCAACTCACCTTAAAAAGATATAGCTGATCCCAAGATCAACTGGACATTCTCATGAACTTTTGCCAATCAAGCCACAATTCATATAGTGACAAAAAAATCATAAATAAAATTAAAAAATACTTTCTCCATTTGTTTGTAAAATGTTAAAAAACTACTGTGTTTAACACTGAAAAAATTCCTTTGACAGACTTTAGAAATATCAGTGGTGTTACTCAGAACACTGGTAATAGTAGGATTTAAAAACATGGATTTGAAAATACAATATGTATCTATTTTAGTATTGTAATATCTCTTTTTGTTTATATAGAAAACAAGATGCTTTATTAACCACTGGGAATTATATTACTATTTTTTTCACTACTGAGTATTTTCTTCAGATTTTTAAATTCATCAGATATGGACAAGTAAAGTGTTGAAGCCTTTACAAAGATTCCACAGGCATTTTATTGTAACTACTATTGTAAGCATTTCCCCTTCCCCTCCAATAAGCTCAAAAGTAAGTAGAGAATAAGTCCAGTAAGGGCAATGCAATGTCAATGATTTCAAAACAGTTTGATTAGAAATTGTAATTCTGATGTGCTGAACTAGATTAACATTCAGGGATATGAGTGAGGAATAGAAGCATAAAAAGGAAATAATAGGCAAGACTACAAAAGCGGTAGCATAAAAACAATGTGACAGCCCCACTAACGTCAGTAGAATGACAGCGCTCACCACAGTCAATCTTTCCAACAATCCCTGCACTGAGGTACTAATCTCCATATTTCAAAGAGCTAACTTAAATGGCCTGGTTTTCAAGAAACACTAAATAACCATAACTAATGAAGTTCAGGCTTCTAATATTCTGCATAAATATGAGTTTGGGAGGACAACTTCATACATTTAAGCTTAGAAGTTCACAAAGTTGCATCATAAATTCCTTCATAAATACTCCAGCACTGCAGTTTCATCACCAAGTATTTTCCTAGAATTTGGCCAACAATGTTTTGTTATTGCTCTCTCTAATGCAAGAACATAACCCACAGCTGAAGAGAATGACTAATGCTATGCAGCTGACAGAATATTAGATGAATTTTTCAGTTTGTCAATTATCTAATATTACACAATTATACAGTGAATTTGCAGCAAGTTTACAACAATGCATTCATAAATGTCTCTGATACCTCTCGCCACAGAAATATACCTGAAACTGAAAAGGGGTTTTAAGAGAACAAGAGAAATTATTTTATATAGTAGAAGATGATTGCAAACATTTTCTTTGCATTATTCATCCAGCTACAGCTAGTAAAGAGTTGTCACTCTATATGTAATCTGACAGCTCAATTCAATCACAGTTAAAACACAGGACCCAAGAGGTGTAAAAGAAAAGAGATCACTGCCACTGTCATGTTTACATATTTCTGAGAAAGGGTTTTATAATTAATTTCATGGATGCTTCTGTCCATGTCCTACTACTGGCAGATAAAATGCAGTCTTTGGAGAACATCTTTTTATCCATCTTGCAATGAATATCTTCTCATCATTACAAGTGGAAGGCACAGCATGCCTTTAGGGAGCTCAGACTGAATTAATCTTCTCTTTTGGAAATTTTCTTAACTGATTCCTCTCTAGAAGACTAAAACTAACCCTTTGACTTTTCCTTTCTCCCGGCCTCTCAGTAGATGGATTCAGAGAAAGAGCTCTCAGGAAAGCAACCAGAGGTAAGTACCACTACACCTTTAAAACCTATGCTAAATCAATGGAATATAATAACATTGTCACACAACAAAACTAAAAGTAGCAGGAACACATCTGCCAGTATACGGACATTATAACTTTTCAGCTTTGTTAATAAGTTAGACAAGCTCACATCCTAAAGTCATAAAAATCTGACATATTTCATTGCAGATTTGCACCTACTCAGAGAAATCAGCTGTACCCTGGAAATAAGGCCTCCTTCCCCTGTTAGAAGGACATCACTGGTTTTCTTGAAGCCCCCCACAAGATTTAAGACACTTCTAACTAGCGTTCTTCTTGTTTTTCCCCTCTTAAAAAAAACCCAAACACACACACACACAAACCCCCCCCCCCCCACACAAAAATCCCCAAAAAGCCAAAACCTTCTGAGACATTCAGAACAAGAGGTTTCATGTAGTTTCTACTTCATATCTTTTCTCTAGAAAAAAAATAATGTAACAATTTGCTATTTGTAAAATATATCAGTACCAATAAAGCATCAGTAAAATCAGTAAAATTAAAATGAAACATCTAATAATCCCTAAGGCAAAATTTACATTAACTAACCCATAAATTAACCCCAAAATTATGTCAAGAAACCAAACAGCAGTAAATGCCAGACTTAAAGCTGCCTTTGTATGATGGGGTTTTTTAAACTATAATCACACGCTTGTTATTTTTCCACTGGGTCCCTTCCTCCTTCAGTTCACAGACTGGAAACTCCTTAACGAGTAGCTATTTGATATTTTTAGTTTTATTCTCTTTGTTCAAGGCATGAGCCTATGTTTTATTTACCACATATTAATTAAACGTGTTATTAAAACAGAATTGGTAATTTTTCTAAGATCTTTCTGTCATGGCTACCAGATGCCCAACAATACATTTATTTTCAGAACACTCAAGATGTGACAGGTCAGTATTATTTTTATATTGCTGATGCTGCACAAAAGCAGAGCAAAATTAAACCCTGAAGAATGAGACAACTAAGGCTAGTTATCTCAAAGACAAAGCATTCATTACTACAAAATGCCCACTTAATGCCCAAAGGAGATATATCCATTTCATAAATAAGTAGCAGGTTCTGTGGGGAAAATGTCATGTAGGCACAATTAAATAATTAAACACTTCCATCTGATACATTCACATAAGGACCAGACAAACAACCTTAACTTCCTAATATGTGAGGACTTGGCTTTACATCCTAAAATACTTAATTTGACATAATATTTGTTTCCAATTTTCTAGTTTAAAAGAAGCCAAATGACAAATAGTACTTCTGCCATGGGTATTACACTGACTCTGGACACTTACTGCTCTGCCAGGTGGTCTCACGGGACAAAAGCAGAAGCAGACTATAATGTGCTGCATTCCAGATCTAGAAGTGGTTAATTTCCTTCACTCTTCCCCTTCTCTGGCTTATCCAGCCTTATTTTCTCCAGACACTAATCCCAGTCTGTCACCTCGTTGTCCCTTTCACCTGGCCCTGCCAAGTTCTCTCCAGCTGCCTGTCAAATCCTCCCTTGGGCTGACCGACACCAGACTGAATCCCTTGCCAAATTCATTCCTAATCCCTGCACCACGTAAAGACATTTTATAACTTTGAGTTCCTTACTTGCTTTCAGTAAACTGTCCTGCAGGAATCTAGGGTCAAATCCTACCTTTTCCCAGCTCTTAAACTCATTCCTTGGTCAGTACCAGTTTCTCCCTCTTGTCTTCCCTCTTCCAATCCCAGATACAAATCTATTCCTTTCCCTCTGCAACAGATCTGTGACTCTACATAGCTGAAACTCTGCCAAAAGCCACCTGGACCCCAAAATCTGGAACAGATTACTGGGAACGCTGGAGAGACTAGAATCCTCAATTGTTTGCTCTCATTTGGAGTAATCAGTGTGGCTGAGTATGTCTTACTCTTAGTTTGAAGTTTCTTAAATATTTAGTGGAGATGGTGCTTGTGCAGTGCACAGGAATTACAAGAATTGCAAAATAACTAAGATTATTTTAAGGCTCTTTAAATTGCCACTGAAACAGTTATCTTGTGAAATCAAATATTTCTTGGCAGATAAGAGTGATTTTACATTAATCAGTACTCAACACAAATCATGATCTGAAGGAAAGGTCAGACAATAAGCTGCTTAAGGCTAGAAGTACTGAGCATAAAATTCGTATCCATTCTGGTTCAGCATGACTAGCTAATGAAGACGTTTTAATTGTCACCATTTATCAACACACTAGTTTTATAGCATAGAAGTTTGATAACATTTATTAATAAAAATTACCATTAGCATGCAGGTTGTCAGAAAATATAGAGGTGTGTGCAACCTTTTTCTCTCAGACAGAAAACTAACTCCCATTTAATGAGAGAATACTGTCTTAGAATATTTTATCATAAAGATTGATTAGTACTGTGTAATATATTCTTCCAAGAAAGTAGTACTTAATTTATAACTATGTAACATTATCATTATATATAACATTATTAAATGTCTCTTCTGAGCATGTTTTGCAAAAATATTTAAAGTATTTTCTGAGTCTGTTCTAGGGAGTTAACACATGACACAAAAATCCAAACCCAAAGAAGTTCAATACTGGGTCTGTAAATCCAGTTTTATAATCAATTCGTAAGTCCATAACCCCCTTTTTCTTCTTGTTTCATAACTGTAATTTGAAGTAACAAATGGAAAGACTGTAAAACATTAAACTGACCTTCCTAAAAAAAAAAACAATTGTTTTGAAATGGATCTACAATTATCTTTCTCTGTATTCTTACTATGATGAGGCTTGGTGGGTTCCTGCTTTGCAGGCTGCTATGTAAATCAAAAATTATGCATCAAAATCTCCTCTCTTAATTTACCTTCTGCTATTACAAGCAGTTCTTGCAGTATCCTACTTTTTCATCTGGTTCTGCCATCAAAATAAAAAAAAAAGCAGGTTACTAGGAGCATGCATCATATGAAACACATAATTGCACTATTTGTGTTATATTTTAAAAATATGTGTGTTTCCCACTTAAGGCAACTTCTACTCCTAGATGTCTAATAAATTTTAAGTACACCAGTACAACTTCTCTGCAAAGGTGTTATAGTACATTTGAGAAGTAAACCTGCCAAAACTCAGCAAACTCATCTGACTAGCCAGTCAAATTCTGATCTATGACACAAGAAAAAGATGTTGGTAAAGTTGGCCCACTTATTTTTAACTTAATTATATTCTTTATGAACAATAATGTCTCTGTAGGCATTGTACATACCAAGTGCAACTCTGCCTTCAAAAATATACAATACATTGGAAACAAGGGTCTACTGCACTGTCCTAAGTGATAATTGCTTATTGCACTATGTAGATGAAATTTTTGTTTTGTTTTTCTTATCCCTTTAATTGAAATCATTGCATCACATTCCAGGCCAACTATTAAAGACATCAACAAAGCAAGTGATGTATTTAAGTCATCCCATATAATGAAATCTCTTCATGTTATACAAACACTAAAAGCACCCATTCTTACATGGAACTTGATAGGGATATGTACACTTTCCTAATAGCAAGAAGAGACAAAAAGGAATTGGTGTGACGTATTAAATGTGAGTTTTTATTAACAAAAGAATTACCAATTATCAAACTTCCTGAGAACTGAAATGCAAGTTTAAGCAGTAGTGTGCACTAATTTTTTCTTACATTCTTTTATACTAAATTAAATAAATCTTGTTAAAAAGAAATGCCTTAAAAATCCAGTGCTCTGAAACATAACGGCCTGAGAGTATCAGTTTCAAGGTCCTTTAAACTGACCGTATTTTACCCTCAGTTTTTACATATAACAAACATCCAGTAAACATATTCAATATTTTTTATGTAACCAGACTAATTAAAGAAAGGACCAAGTTATAAATTTCATATCCTATGTGTTTACAGTGAAGAACAAAGTATGTATCTTACATTTGATTTAAATCCCTGAGATGGTCAGCCAAAAAGCTGTCAGGCAGAAAAGAACAGTTCAAATCAATTCTGTAATGATGTTAGCTAGAAAATTAATATTGGGAAACGATGACTAATGCCTATATAACAAAGTTCCTGTAAGCATAAGGCAGTATGCGCTGAAAGAAACTGTCATTAGCTACTGTATTTTTCTACTAATTGACTGCTGAGCATTGGCCAGATTTTGATCCAGGTTCTCTTACAGGATTGACTCAATAAATCAATGTAATTCAAATAAAAATCTGGTTCTTCATTCTTTTTAAAGAACTAAGTCATAAAGTAACACAAAGTATTTTCTTTTAAAATAATCATTATAAAATCCAACCAGTCTGATGGTTTCTTCATTCAATGCATATAGCCACACAATAGAAAGGACAGAAGTAGACTCTCTATACCTGGGCACACCTGTAAAGCTTCCATTGATTCTCTTATTGTTTCCCATTATGAAAATTAATGAAGACAAGACCAGCAGCTCCTTATTTAGCATATATTTGAATCAAACCATAGATACGCAAAATAAGCAATTTTTAAACCAGCCAAACTGGTTTTCCTGATGTTTATTCTATATATTTAATTAGATGCCTATTGTAAGAAGATGCAAAGCTACAAGCTAAAAATTAAGAAACAAAATACAGATGTTGATCAGGAAACTATAGAAGGAAATGTAAACTACATGAAGAAGTCTTACAAGCTGTTCTACAAAGCAAAATTCAATAAAAAGAATACAAGAAATATTTCTGAATTAATATTTCTAAGTCTAGAGAAAAACAGTAAAAGAATTAAATCCTATAGGATTGTCACATAGCTGAATCATGGTGTCTTCAGACAGTCATACCAGCTGAGAATAAAAACAGGTAAGGAAATGTACATTGTTCCATTTTGGACAGTACAATGTTTGAGCCACTCTCTACAAAGTAGCTAAACTAATCGGTTTGAAATGTTTGCATCTGAGTGTCTTAATAAAGCAGACTCGTGTACCTTCTGTATCTTTTAATTAACTACCAGCACCATTGTTTTGTCCCCCAATACTGCAAACAGGGTACACCCCCATCTACATCTGAATATACTGATGTCACCGGCAGTTTGAATTTGCGCTCCAGTCCCAGGAAGACCAGACCCATGTCGCCCGCGTTCATCCAGGTGCCAGAAGAGAACTTGTAGCACTCAGCCACATCAGCACACATCTCTGCCTAGACAACTTCAGGAACAATTTCGCTACTTCAAAGAGTTGCAGGAATTTGCATATACACGAAGAGCCATGCTGTTGCCATGGCTCCCTCTTCTAAGGCTAGTCATCTCTCACAGCTGTGAGGCAGGAGATGGCAATAAGTCCATTCCTTTCCCCTGTGGAGCTAACTGTAACACAACAATTAGTGAGCTTCAACAAGGTCCGGAAGACATTTGCCCTTCAAAAGTGAGATCTGTTTTATCCAAAGTAACACATAAAGTGGTACAAAGCCTAGTGTATTATAAAGGCTGTAAGCCAATTTATTATTTACATGTTCCTACGAAATGAGCAAGTAATTTCAGCCTATCATCTGAGGATCAGAAGCACACTACTGTAACCACAGCCACTGCTAGTACCTGTGCTACAGAGCTCAGCACAAAGATAAAAGCCTAAAAACTCATAAGGAACGAACCAGCATTTAGTAGGCATTTTCAGCAGTAGTTAATATTGCAGATTTTTATGTCAGAAATTATTTTGCCCTATTCACATATGAATAGCACTAATGCATCTGTTACACCAGGGGTCCTCAAACTTTTTAACCAGGGGGCCAGCATACGGATGCAGTGGCAGGCAGTCATCTGCGGCTGCTTGGTTTCCCCCCCCAACCCCCGGCGGGGGAGGCGGGGGGGGGGCGTTCTGTAGATACCGGGGGCCGGACTGAGGACTGAGACTGAGATACTGGGGGGCCGTATCCGGCCCGCGGGCCGTAGTTTGAGGACCCCTGTGTTACACAGTGGAGAAGTGGCCAGCTTTCCTACTATAGATTGTCTTTAAATAATACCAAAATATTTTTGAAATTGTATTCTTCGTAGATTGACGTAGCTATAGAGCAATAGAGCAAATTCATCTGTTGTAAAATCACTCTTCTGACCTGCATTAAAGAAATTAATAATAGATAATATGCACATACCTGTGTGTATGCATGCATGCAAGTATGTCTTATATATATTACATATATAATTATAAAAAACTCAGATGAATTACAATTTATTTTTAAAAAAGTAATTTATCATTATGTCCTGGTTTCAGCTGCGATAGTTATTTTTCTTCCTAGTGGCTGGTACAGTGCTATGTTTTAGATTTAGGAAGAGAATAATTTTGTTAACTGATAATTTTGTAAACTGATGTTTTAGCTGTTGCTAAGCAGCGTTTACACTAAATCAGGGACTTTTCTCCTTCTCACCCCACCCCACCAGCAAGGAGGCTGAGTGGCACAAGAAGATGGGAGGAGACGCAGCTGGGACAGGTGACCCAAATTGGCCAAAGGGATATTCCATACCATATGACATCATACTCAGTACATAAACTAGGGCAAAAGCTGGCTGGGGGCCACTGCTCAGGAACGGGCTGGGCATTGATCAGCAGCTGGTGAGCAATTATACTGTGCATCACATTTTCTATATTCTAATTCTATTATTATTATGGTTATTGTTATTTTCCCTTCCATTTATGTGCTATTAAACTGTCTTTATCTCAACCCACAGATTATTTCCCCCCCCCAATTCTCCCCCTGCATCCCACTGGGGGTGGGGGGAGTGAGCGAGCGGTTGCATGGTGTTTAGCTGCCCACCCGGTTAAACCATGATACATTAGCAAAAGTTAATCGGTAGCATGGAACGTTAGCCACACAACTGTAATTACGAAAATGATGTATATGATGGAGGAATTCTGATCAGCTTCTGTCCAATCTTGGAGTTTCCATAACTGAAAGGAGGGTTTTTTCGCCTAAAGAACCTTCTTTGTAAAATTTCCTGGAAGGCTGACTAAGAATATTTATTCTGAAAAGGTTCTTTCCACAGTAAAAGGCTGAAGTTCAATTTATATAATAAAATACATCAAAATTCATTACAGTCTCTGCAATGACAACCTGGGGTACTGATTGTCATATTTTTTTCAGCCTGAATGAAAATTCTGATTACTGCAATCCGCTGTGGAAAGAGAATGACAATCATAGGCTTCCAGCAACAACACAGGAGGATAATCTATTGTTTGCTATTGTCTCAAAGGCTGTAATGACTCTTATCTTTACACCAAATTGAAGAGAGAAGCTCAATCCAATTATACAAAACAATCTCACAAACTGCTACTTGATTCTAATTGTGAAGTAAAACACCCAGTTCAAGACATGTTATCCCAACTAATTACGCTTTAAACATATAGAATGATACAACAGTCCACAGAAAGAGAAGATATTCATCAGTGTTGGGGTTATCTCATGTTAAAGCAGTATATTTACAGTACAATGCTTATTCTGAAAATTACAACGCCAGCCCTTTTCATTTTATAAAGCAGAAGCCAAGGGGAAAATACACTTTTGTTTTAATACAGTTAAGTCCCTTGGATCCAATCTCTCCTATCCAGGCACTGATTTAAGATTGGCTAATTAATTCATCTGAACAACAACAACAAAAAATAAATCTGAAAGTATTGTTAAGCAAAGATTAGTTCCGTTTAAGTAACAGAGCAAACTTAGGCTGTAATTAATGCTTTCAACACACTGTTTCCCTTCACAGTCATTTTTACCTGTAAAATTGAATAAAATTCCCCTTTAGATCAAAATTACAGCAATGCATGATTATTATACAAATTACATGTCCTGTTAATTGAACCATAGTCTTTAACTGACAATGTAGTCCTGTCCAAGAAGGGCTCAAAGAATATTGAATATCATAGATTTCATATGATGATTAATTTAAACCATGATGTTTAGACAACGGAAGAGTAGAATTCTCCAAACTTATTTTACTGGAAACTACCTTGCAGCTGTGAGGCTTGATGCAAAACCCGCCTGATTGCAAAGTGCTGCTCTCCTACATTTTGCAGAGCAGAATCTGGGTGTCCACAACAAGTGTTTGGTGAAGTAGGGTACCAGAGGTATCCTGTGCCAGGCTAGGAGGCCAGAGTAATAGACAGGAGCTACTTGGGAAGAGGTGGCTGTCTGTGTTTAGAGAATTTAAGAGTTGCCTACAGGACCTTCAGTGGGTTGGTGCTGTGGGAGGCAAAGTAAGATGCCTGAGAGAGTTAGCACAGAGGGAGAGACTGCTGAGGCTGGTGGGTCCTTACCTCACACTTCATTTGCTTCTACTGTATCACGCTAATCTTTCTCAGGAGAGACCTAAGCAAAAGCCATTTGACATTACTGGTGACAATCACAGAAGACTGTTTATTAAGGGAAGGAAGGGATTTAAAGGAAGAGCCGAGGCAATCCATTACATTGCTCTCTGTTGCTTTTGCATTCTCTCAAAATATATTGAACACATATCTTTGTGGGTGACTAGATCTTTGCAAAACAGACCATAATTGCAATTTGTTTCCTCCTTTCTTTGAAGCTGCGCCCACACCTCTTCAGTCTTCAAGACTGAAAGGCACACGGCTGAAGCCTGACTTCTCACTCCTTCTGGGACAAATTGCTGATGAAGGCAATGTATAATGCCGTATAATTACAGCAACATATAATGACATGTAATTCAGAAAGACAAAGATTAATACTGGGAGTTAAAAAAGTTAATCAAGTGAAATTTGGCCAACACCAAAGCTCATGCAGTGCAAAGAGCTAATCCTGTGAGTTTGAAACAGAAAAATAAAAAATACCATATACATAAAAGATAACTCAATAGCATACTCCAAATGTATTAGGGTTACAATAAATTGTAGTTAATATAAATGTCTATAATACAGTTTAGTAAGGAATAAGTTGACATGAGAGCAAATACCACTCCTCAAAAACAAAGGTAAGCCACACTAGCCAAAATCTAGTAAGGCTAAAACCCACACTTTTTGTTTTACAGATTTTTTTTCTATTACAAAAAAAAAAATAAAAAAAAAAGAGAGAAAAATACAGAACTATTTAGGAAACACTTTCATTTATGAGGAAAAGATAATTTTTCATCTAAAAATGTATACAGACAAAATTTCTGAGAGTTTCAGTATTGTTGCAAATAAGTTATTACACAGTGAAGGGAAATTTTTTGAGATAGGGAAATAATATGCGGTAGATTCAATATTGTAATTCTAGGCTAATCTCCTTCTGAGCTATAAAAATGGTTACCAGTTTTCTTACATGTATGCAGAAAAATAAAACTACACTCTAACTAAAGTTTTGAATTTGAGCCCCAAAACTCAATTATGACCCAAATTCTTCAGCATGAAAGCTCTAGATTTAAATTTCGCTATAATCAGTTCTTATTACTTCTGATCAATTTAATTACAAAATATTTTGGGCAGCTGTATAAACACTCATCATAGTGTCCTCTTACTTAATCCTCTGTAGGGAGTTAGAAGTCTCTTAGCATAACTACACTGTAGTCAGTACAATTATTTCAATTTATATGCTGCTAATATTAGTAATGAATAAGGAATATTCTCGCACAGTAATTCATGAATCATTGTAGATTAAAGTATTTTGTAATCAGCTTTCAAAATTGGCTTTTATGACTATGTCATGCAAAATCTGTTTTCTCTCACAGGGGATAATTGAATAATGGTTTGTGGGTTTTTTTGACCTTTTGAAGAAGCAAGACAGCTTGGACTGTCAAACCAGCTCCACAACGCACATCATACCATGCTTTTTAATAAACACATTATTATTTTTCTCCCAGCTATACTTACTGCAATGTGTCTTACTGTAGTCACACTTTATTTGGTTCTGGACTCAGAGGATCAGCTTTGTTAGTGGGATTACATCAGGGAATTCAGTCAAGGCACTGCAGGCTTGAGTCTGACCTACTGAAAAACAACAGCTGTTTTCTATTTACTTTTCTCAAGGTCTCTTTAGGAACCTTTGAAAACCTGTGGTGTGTGGTTGAAGGAGCTTGATCCTAGTGCAACTAGAGCGCCTATCTTTCCTAACCAATACTAAAATACAACCTCTCTAGACAGCTCCAGACAGCTTGGTCTTAAGGACTGAGAAACATAAAGACTGCTAGCCTTTTGGACTATACTTTAGCATCTTTACTCTACTCAGTGTGAACTGTGGGAAGAAGCATCTTACCATCACTGTTGACGCAGACGACGACAGGAACCTGCGTACCAGGGCCACATGGCTTCTCATTGTCGGGAATGCACTCCTCCAGCCCCACGATCCTCCAGTCATAGCAGGAGGGCTCTTCACAAGGGATGGCTTCCAGCAGGTGAGGGCAGTTTCCCGTTCCTCCTGTAGGCTCATTGGTGATGCGCCGTTTCCTTAGTTTAAAGCCTGAAATGTCCATGAAAATACAAAGGGCAGAATAAATCAGTTCTAAAATGCATAGAAGAGATTTTTATCTAGCTACACCTGAGTGAACAGTTCTGTTTCTCTTCTGTGTAAAAGATAACACAAACAGTACAACACTGCATTTTAGACAGCTGGGTAGAACTCCTCATTAAAGAAGAGAGGTAAAACTTAACAAAAGCATCAGAAGTTTTGAGCTTATTCAGTAAGCTTTGCCTTAAAACCCCTGTTTATCCTAGTCATAGGTACTCCAGGAGGGAGGCAGGAGTCATTTCCTGTGCATCACTCTTGTGGATCCATCTTATCTAACAACTCTTGACTAGATCACTGGGTTGCAATTTTTCAAATATGTTGTTTGCTTTCTTCTCAGGGATCTTCCAACAGGGAGGGATTATCAAGTGAAATCAGTTTATAAACACCCCCTCCCCCCAAAAAAAAAAACAACAAATAAAACCCACCAACCCCACCCCTACATTGCCAGAAAAGGCCAGGCCACAGGGATAAACCAAATAAGTCCTAGAACAAATTTTCAGTAATTAACATCACAATATTCCCTTGCAAACATTTATAAATTTCCTTAAGACTACCTAAGTTCATTTTGGATCAAAGAAACTGATGGGCCTTTATATAGTGTGTCATCTGCCAGGTTGTCTGCCTCTAAGAGAAACCCTCTCTCTCACTTTCAGGATGGCATGTTGAGAAATCCAGACGAAATCTTTAGTCAGAACAACCAAACTGAATGGATTCAGGAAATAGTTTCTCATGTAATGATTTTCTATAGTTTCTGATATACCTAACCAGAATGTTTTAACTTTGGCAAGGGTTTGTTTCTTTTAACATCTCTTCACAGTCTTTTTTGTTTTATTGCAATATTCCGACAGGTTAGTAATAAACAGGTATTTTTATAAAATACTACATATAACTCTCTAATTTCTACCAGGGCACAAACTAAACAGGAGTGACTTTTCAAACATGTATGTGCAAGAATTGATTCTTTGTTTGAAGACATGCCTCTTAATTCAATTACAATAAATATAACTTTAAAAATATATTTCCGTGTACCTTTAATTGATTTTTTTCTAAATTGAAGAGGTCAGCCAAATTATGTCCAAATGATTTACAGAGCCTGCCACAAAAGGCTGATATAACTACAAAAAGATGGAACTTCAGTGTCTACTGCAACAAAGAAGTCAAACGATCCACAGTAAAGGGCTACTGCTGAAATATGTAGAGACTTACTGCTAAAACTGGGAGTGTCTGTACAACAACGTCTCAGACAAACTGTCAATGCAATCATGAAATATAAGAATGTTCAGGTTAGATGAAAACATTAGCAGCTGAGAAAAGATCCCAGCTCATGTGTGCAGGAATAAAGGACTTGTGTAAACTACATTAGGCAGGCATCCAAATCAGTCTCACAAACCTAGACATTACCCTGAAAATGTAGTAGAACTTTCAGTGATGGAACAGCAACAGAAATAGCAGACTACTTGACAGCTGTATTCAGAGGAGACCTAATCCAATAGGCTTACAGACTGAACTGCTTTTTCCTTCTTGAATTGATTCAAGGCTGGGTCACATTACTGTGAGACATCATTGTAAAACTTGCATTACTGCTGCCCACACTGAAATGTAGTGAGCAGTATACCAGGAAGAAGCAGCTAAGCTAACGTGGTAATTACAGTTTCCTCCTCTGGACATATGCGGCTGCCCTTTCTTATGAGTGTTTTCGATCAAGGAACCAAGCCTGTGTTCTCAGCTTTTGTCAGATAATCATGTTGCAGCAATGACCAGGCCACTTTTTCTCATTCACAGCCAGAAACCTGCTGACTTCTTACATGAGGTCCCTGTCACTGTATTCTTGTTTTCCTATTTCATGCCTTCTTATTTTTATGTCAGGTTACTGCAATCTGTTCTGCATAGGAATAAACTGTAAAATGTGAAAATTGAAACCAGCACATATGTCGTCAGTAAAACAGTGTAACACATCAACTGTAAATGGTCCCAGCTCTTTGCCAGACCATGTTTTAATGCCGACTGCTAAATTCTTAAGCTATTACTGAACTGTAAAGCTTTGAATTACTTGAACTCTATGCATCTCAAAGGCTGTTTCTGTCCTCCTTTGAAGAAAGTGCCATATATACATATATAGAAACAGTATCCCTTCCAGTTTAAGAGGAAGGTTTGAAACCGGAATTGGCCTGTAACAATCCAAATTGACCTTGAAAATCTACTAAACAGCCTACGTATTTCCCAGATTTGATGAACCAATTATGATAAATATAGTCCTAATTCAATGAGGTTTTTTTGGATGCTCAGAGTTTGGTACAAAATTTAGTATGCCTGTGTAGCCAGAGGTGCCTAATGACTCAGGAATACAAAATAATTGCCATTAAAAGCCTTCATTGAATTTTTATATACCCTTCTTGGCCTGAGGGTCATCACAGCTTTCATATGTGCATGGTCCCCAGGCTGACCACGATGAGGTCTCACACTCTGTAGGACAGGGGATATGGCACAGCTGGGAGGTGCTGGGAAGGGGTCCCGTACACAGCTTACGGTCCACTGGCCTCGAGGCTGTCAAAACAAAGTCAACACATTTCTTATGTGTCAGTGGTCACAATCCTCAGCTCTAAGAAGACAAAACATCCCTTCATTCTGAAAGGCTGCTATCTCATCATTTTAATCTGATGAAGTGATGGAAAAATGCCTGTCTAGAAAAAATGAAACAGAAGTCAGTTTACTCTCTGCATGAACAGAGCCAAATCCGATTATGTGGAGTCAGGAAGACTGTAGATATTGGAGCACCCTCACGGACCTAGGCCTTTCATTTAATGAATAGATTATGTTACTACAATTGTTGTTCACATTGCACTCCATGTAAATTGATGTCCTGCTGTCTTATTTGAGTATGTCTTCACTTAAGAAACTGAAAAAAAAGCTGTATAAATCCCTTTGCTCTTATATGATACTATAACTTCAAAAGCCTGGTTAATTAGTATTTAGAAGATTATTTTTAAGCTATAACCAGAAACACAGTTAAAATTAGGATGAAATTTTGTTTTTTCTTTTACTCTAAAGACCTTCAAGTGCACAGTCAGCAATAAGATTTTTGCATTAGCTGCTTTAGTTCAAGAAAGGTTTTGTTTTGGATACATATATGGTTTGCATAAATTAAAATATATATGTAAAATATATTTAAAATAATTAAAACTCTGCAAAAGTCAATTGGTATTTTTTCATTAAAGAATTATTAATCTATAAAGACACATGTGAAGGCAGATTCTTCTGTACTTTAAGGATCAATAAGCCCTGGAACAGGCTAAAATCACCCGTTTCCTTCCATACTTTTTTCTTTTAAATTCCCAGGTTACACAAATAATGAGACAACTATAATAGGTGCCAGAGTAAGGCACAGAACTCTAAACCAAAATGTACCATTTCATTACAAGCAAGATTTTAATTCTCTTTCATAACATAGGACTCGAAAAAATATTACACTAAGAGAATAACTGCTATAAGGCAAAGTGAAGCCTGCCATATTTATTCATTTTGATTGATTGAAGAAACATGCAATTCCTTAACTTAAAACACTCTCATCCTACTCCCTCAGCATTCTTTCACAGGAAAATTACCTCATTAATTTTCTGCCACCACTACAAATAGTCTATTTTGATGGAAAGAGCTCTCTGGTGAAACATATTCTGAAAGAAGTTCAGAATATGACAAAATTTCCTTCTGAAAAATGAGATCACTAACCACAGATACATCATAAAAGTAAACATCAGGTTGTTAAGGTATGGTCTCATTTGTAGATATGTGTGTGTCTTTCCATTTAGGCTTTCTAAGTAGATGATCTTTCCAGTTACAGAAAAAGCATTCAATTCTCTACTTCTTAAGGGGAAAAGGAAATGGCAAATCATCACCCTATTCTGGTTTCCAGTGTTGCCTCCTTTGTCACAGTTTTACACTATGTTGCTCCACATAACGAAGGCATGAAGATGGCAGATAGTCATTTAACCTTACTGCCTCCAGCTCACCAATCTCTCAACACAAAATAATACAGCAACAAATATTCCAACATTTGCATAATGCTATGTCAGAATTAAATTTTATGACAGCACATTAAATTTTACAGTAAGTTTGACGTGCGCACCTAACATGCATAATAATCTACATAATATGCATATCTTGTGTAAAACATGGATATATATAAACATAATTTGCCTGTAATTGAATTTGTATTGAATAGTTCCTAATAATAAAAAGAAAAAGAGTAAGTAATTGCTAACCATACTTTTTTAACCTTGATTTAATCGGGGAATTACCCAAGTGAGACAGTTGAAATTAAGGGTCAATTACACCCCTGAGATGCAGCCCTGCTTCAGGGAACACAGAAAGTGTTCTGAGGAATGCTGTGCTTCATCTCCAGCCTGCATCAGGGTAAAAGCACTTACCATCACACTAGTTCATTGGATGTTACTCAGGAAAATAACAAAGGCCCATCATCAGGAAGCTTTAAATAGATGATTTTCATATCCCAGATGTTCCATATTGCAACCAGATTTTTTTTTAAGAGTATGCTAATAGAAGGTATTACTGCTACTGTAAAAATTCATTTAGCTTCAAGCTAAATTTGTGATGGTCCTGAAACTGTAAAATATGAGGAAATGTGACTGTGTTTGGCTTTAAAGAGGGTTACTTAAGTAACAGGAATGCTATTTCTATTTTTTTTTTTTTTTGGAGGTACCAGTAAGAACTCCAGGTCTTGTCAGCAAATGTTGTTAAATAAACTTATCATGAAAACACCGTCTGAAAATATCTGCCTTTTCCATCACTCACCAGAGTGTAGGGGAAGGAAGAAGTGCTTTGGGGACAGGTAAGTGCTATCAATAAATTTCTCAATATGCTAAAATATTTTTGAAATGGTGTTCTTAGAACATAAGTGATGTACAAATGTCTGCTACCAGATCTGTTATATATTGCTTTTAAAACAAAACAAAAAAAATCAACAGTAGGACAGGACAGGCAAATTATATTCCAGATTATTAAAAAGTGTTTTCACCATCAAACACTCAGAGTGTATTTCACCCAGGATTACTCAGAATTCTTTCTTTGAGATGACAGTAAAATAAGAAAACTTATCGTTGCCTGAGTATCTTATGAACTTCTTGCTCCTGTTGATTTGACTGGATTTCTTTCAGCATCAAAAAAAGTATAAATAAGATCATCTTTTGCTGTTCATTATTTAGCAAAGATGCTTTCAAAGAAAATTATGCTCGATGCAGAAATTTACAGTTTAAGACCTTGTCTTACCTCTGTTCTTTCAGACTCTTTTGTGGCAGAAATGAAGATTCTTTATTCCTTGGAAGTGATGCTAAATGCTGATTAGATTGTGTGTAATAGTACAAGCTCTGTGTGGAGTTTGACCAAATTTTGGGCCAAAAATGGAAAGAAAAGTGAATGCGTTTTCATAACATCTCTTTCTCCTTCAGTCTAACTAAAACATTAGTCTCAGTTCTGAATGAATTTCAGGTTTGAGGTGGTGACCTAAAAACTAAAATGAGATTATATCGCTCTGTCCTCAAAATCAACTAGTATATTAGGAAATTTTAGCTGAATATATTTTATACCCTTGTTAGACACCTTCCTGAATGTCTGCATTTTACAAAGAACTGAAAAGAAAAAACACAGTTGTTTTCTTAAGCATTTGCTACATTTACTGAGGTCTCAACCTCCCTGTTCTTCTTCAGAAGCCCTCAAGAAACTAGTGCCCAGCAACAACCAGGCTGTCAAGGAGGGTGAAATTGTATGTGGCTGCATCAGTATGAGCAGACACAACTTCATATTCCTCCTTGTGGTCATTTGTCACACCAGTTTCACAGCAAGAAGCAGGAGCAAATTTCTTCAACCAAAGTGTTCTCGCTCAAAAAAGCAAGAAAAACCCAAGCCCAAAACACATTATGACCAGCAATGAAAGAATACATATTCTTCCCCATTCTCTACAATGCTGGATGCTGTCATCAAAAGACAGTAGATAATTCAGGACCTGATCCTCTAATCAACTGCACAACTCCATGCTTGTAAGCAGTTCCTCTCTGTTTAACAAGACAATGAGCCAGCGTTTGCAGATGTAAATTTATGCCTATAAAGAAACTTTCCTCCCATCCTCATTCTGCATCAACGGTTTCAAAGGTACTTGGATAAAGATGACACAATCTTCCTCATAGGCTTACCTTGAGAAAAACTTTGCGACTAAACCAGTTAAACAGGTGAACAGAGATGAAACAATTTAAGTCAGTGGCAAGTAAATGGCAGAATGACAGGGACCTCCAGGAATCTTGATTGTCAGCTGCCTAATTGCTACACCAAATACTCCCTCAAGACTAAATTCATGAATTCAGATAGAAGATAGTACAGACCAAAATGCCATGAGGGATTCTGGTTCAGCTAGGTATTAAAAGTTCAGATTCTTACTGGAGCCCTAACTTGGTGTTTAAATCTACAAAAGGAACTGGAAATAACAGCTGTGATGAACGCAATGAAGCAATTCCCAGTGCTCAAAATCAAGAGGAAAATCAGCCACTTGTTAAATGGTTCAGGAGTTGAGCAGGGACCTGTCCTAGCATCCTGGCTGGCTCATGAACTTTGTTAGTTTGAGTTTAGGCCTGTCGCTTTCAAAGCGATCTGAAATTTACTGAAAGTGCACAGATCAGTTAAAATATTTCAGAGTTATATAAACATGTTAATTATACACATACAGCCAAGATAGTTTCCCTGAAAGGGATGTTGCCTCCTTTGGACACTTTTGGTTGAAAGGCCAGGTGAGAGGCCTTAATTTACCTACCTGTTATTTCAAAAGTGATCGATAGCAGAGGTGCAGCACTAGCCTTCGACTTGCTCTGTGACTGACTTTCTGAAATAACAGGGAAACACCACCGTGAGTATATGAGAACGGAGGTCTTCCAAGCAGCCTTAGTGAGACAGCATTCACTACAGCCAACAGCAAACCACACTGAAATGAAGGTGTTTCCCCACAGCTGGTAGGTGTCTCCCTGGGCTTTTTCCCATCCTTAAATTACTCATAGTTTTCAAATAGTATTGTTTTAGAGGCACTGATATCCTTGCTTCTAGGAGGGCCTGGGGAACAGCTCTTGCCCACACCAAGATGGAAGGGAAGAGAGAGGCAGAATGAGTGGAGAAGCACATCTTCTGAAAATCTGCCCCCTAATACGGAAACACCCCAGAGCTCCCTTTTAAACTAAGACCCACTTCACCCTTAGTTTGAGCTCTTGAAAAATTGTTCTCATGTTTATGCATCCAAAGAGTAGTTACATTTTAATCAGCTTTCTGGGGCCTGCAGAGATTACCTCCTGATGGGCTCCGCGTATTCCTGTCACAGTCTGATAAGGGCAGATTTCACACTTGCCTAAGCCGGCGACACTTCACAGCCTACCAAAATCCTAATCATCATTCTGAACAGTAAGCTGCCACTGATTTTATTGTTACCTCTCCTTAGCCGGGAGGTTTTACTCCTTTACTGCAAGGCAGGGGCATCTAAACTTTGTTCAGCAGAGGCGATTTACTAAAAGCCCTTGGGCGGAAGCTGATTTGCATTAAATGAAGAGGCTTGAAAGCTGCTTCTTTAATAAATACAGATGTGGGGCCCATGGAGCACACAAGTCACATCCTACTGATCCGAACAGTCACGCTGAAATGCATGTCAGCATTAATATTCCCCACAAACTCTACCTCCATGGCAAGTTTGAGAGTACCTTTAACTCACAGCAGAAACCTCACTACCCTGCGGTTTGGTCAGCTCTGGTCTAAATGTATTACACATGACTTGTATAATGATGTTGCTTTTCCTGAAATATGTGGCTATATTTATTTATTTATTAATAATACCACGTGTTCATATGAAACAGCTACAGAACAGGATAAAATTTAATTAACAAGCTAAACGCATTTAGTGTAATTCACTAATTTCTAAATCTATAGTGCTACATTAGTATGCAGAAGTAGACATAACACAAAATACTCAAGTGTTGTTCTCAAGCACATATATTACCAAATGAATTAAAGATTTTGTCTCCTAAGCTAGTCTCTTTTCTTAAGATGCTGTACAAGCTGTAACAGTACCAAGGAATAATCTCTTCTGCCTCTGAGTTAGGGAAAAAAAAAAAAACCACAAAATTATACTGGCTTGAAGTCCTGAAAGTGATTTAAGAACTTGACCAAATCAAGAAAAGAAAAATAAATAAAAACAATTCCCTGAGAATGACATCTAGCCGTATTTTTACATATTTCTATATTGAGCTTACATGCCAGAATTGACATACTCCATCTGCACATCAAACCACAAGGTGCATCACCCAGGTGAAGGACACACAGGAAATTTACAGTAAAGGAAGGAACTGAATCTGGGATTTCTGCCCCAGTTTCTCATGCTCTATCTTACTAAGAAACATCATTCACATAAGACACTATTTTTCAATAGATATTCAGAAATAGCAATTTGTAGCTAGGAACCAATATTTTCAGCATAGAGAATGAAATCTCTGCTACTGCAATTAAGCATTTTCATCTGAACTAGAAAATAATAAACTGCAAGATAAGGCTTTCATGACAGAAGACAGTGGCTGTCAAGGAGTCCTGGCATGCTGGAGTGCTCTGATTTCACACTAATTCAATTGCAAGTGAATCAAATTTACCTTCTTTTTCCTTGAGGGTATTTAAATAGGAGAGGAGATTTTCATTAGCTTGCACACAGTACATTTCACGGGTTTGAATGCCACCTCCGCACAGCGCCGTCTGATTTCCTCGCCGCTTGTCCTGTTGGCTAAGTAGAGGATCGACGCGGCATTCTGTCCACTCTGTGGTCCGCCAACCATACCTGGATCAAATTTTGTTAACTGGGTCTTCAGAAGCCATTTTACACAGCATTACATTATACAAGCTGAAACACCTTAACAGCTTTATTCATTTTCTAAAAGGCCTGAGCCCCGCAATTTCTTGCACACAGAGATATGTTGTCTGATATTTTATGTGAGTGAAAACTTTTCCTCTATTATTTCTTATTTGAAATTATTACTTTTTAGGAAGATCCTTTCTGTTCAGTTCCTGAAACATACTGCACATATAAATACTTTATTAGAGGGAAGAAAAACTTGACATACAGACACATAAACTCTATATTCAGATAAGCTGTCAATATTGTGACTCAGCATTTGTTTAGAACTAGACAATTTATATGAACCAAAGCAAAGATTTCAAAAAAATGTGCACACTGAGAAACAGAAGAGTCAGAAAAGGAGAAGGGACAAAGCCACAACCACCGAAAGCCTCCTGTTCTTTTTTGATATGAGACAGAAGTTTCTCTTGAATATCAAGGTAAAACTATAATTGTATTTTTTTATTATTACTTCAGAAAAACCTTTCAGTAAGTTTCTTTTTCACTGTCAAGAGGAAGATGGCTCTGCAGTACTGAAGCATCTCTGCTGGGTACTGATGAATGATGAGAAGCTGTGAGCTTTCTAATCAGTGAATGCACAGCAAAAATCTGTGACTCCCAGTTAAACCCCAATCAGGATTACAAACCACAAGAAATGCCACAGAATTCTCTACCCAACAAGGACTTTAAGGCTAAATCAAGCAAACTGCTTCCTAAGGTGGCTGGAGATGGGGAAAGATGACATTTCAACTCTTAAATGAAAAATATGTACTGCAGTCAAAGATGCTTAGCATCGAATGACATTTCCCCAGACCCTCTTCTCAGTCTGATAAAGAAAAAGCACAGCTGGAACTTTAATATTAATCTTGATTTGTTGATAAGGATTACAGCAATCTCTTGAATTGTAAAGTGCTTGCTGTCATTTCTCCTAAACTTTAAACAGGGTTAATTTATTTACTGTCACTGTTAGTCTCTCCCACTTTCCATTTGGGACCCAGTTGCCTTTGTTGGGCTGAATAGGAGTCTCACTAAAAAAGTCTGGCTGCTAAATAGATGTTTATCACCGCTTTCCTGTATTCAGAATTTTGTCTGCAGACAAGTACTTCAGAAAACCATGATTTTGGTAGAAACATTATGTAGGGAAAAGACCACTGACAAATTAAGACAAGTAATTTATTATGTCTTGACTGAGCCTGCATATGCATAAACGTTCTCTTTCAAAAATGAAAAAAATACATATTTGTTACTTTTTCTGTATTTAGATGAGGAAATGGTTTAACTATAAAGCAGCTATTTGCTTCTTCAGACTTTTAAGAAGAGCACTGAATAAGAAGAGCACTGAACACAGAGGAGAAAAAGAAATAAAATCAAACCTATTATCTCCTTAGTAATAGTTTGATTGATATTCCATTACCAGCCCTGCACGCTAATTTGAATTCTTCATTTTAGTATAAGGAGAACTGAAATGAACCAACTTACGTAATGCACGGTGCCACACCATCTCCTTGAGAAACACACTGCTCTGTTTCTTCTAATTGTGGGCATTCACTGTCACTGCCGATAGGGAGCTGTTTAATGGTCCGTGATCTTGTACGATTCCCCTTAGGGGTTGTCATGTCAAAGCAGGTTTTGGAGCAGGGGGTCCACTCTGACCACTCTGACACCTGGCACTCCTTCGTGATCACACAGGACTGGAATGTAATGGGCAACTTGTCTTGTTTGCAGAAGCTGTAATAACAGAACATTACAATTTTCAGCACACATATTCACAGACAGTCATGAACTCCTACAGAAATGCAGTATCTGTTGCAACATGCAAAGTCGGTAAATATTTGTAAAGCTGTTAAGGTCCGGTCCACATGTATTTGATCCCCAAAAGTCAGGCAAAACAGCTTGTTGTTAAAGTGACTGAAATTAGATATATTTTTTGTTATAGTTAGAAACAACCATTACTGCCATATCTGTGATCAAAATTAAAATATAAATCTTCATACATATATAGAAGTGCAAAAGACGAAGTAAATACAATTTTCACTGCTTATCTTTTATTTTTAGGTATACTCAATTATTTTTTCTTGGAACAAAAATGAACCAGAGGATTAATAACAGAGATGGCTATACAATGTTCTTGAAGAGAACCAAGTGCTCAAGGTCATCTTCTCATTTCCAGAGTAAAAATTGTTTAAAAACACAATGTCAAATATACTGAATACTTGGTCACTAGTAATTTGCTTTGCTAACAGCTGGTATATTGCCACAGTGATGCCTCATGGTCTAAAAAGGGAATAATCTCTACCTTAAAGCAGAGCTTTCCCTGCTGCAGTGAATCCATAGCTTTAATTTCCTGTTCCTCGTGAAGGCTGTCATGTAATTTCCATTCCCCATCTGATTGCTTCATTCATATATTACATATGTTGTCAGCAACATTTTCTCCTTCTAAATGCCTCTGCATTTTTAAATGCTATATTCTAACTAGAAACTAACATTTCTACTGTAAAGCTTGATTCACAATAGGAAAATGAGCAATAGAGAAGCTAAACTATAATTAAAGTGATCATAACTTTAACTCCTTAATTATAATTGCAACATAAATATATTTACCATGACTGTCTTGGAATGAAATTCTGGCTTCTGAAGTAGTTAAACAGGGAGGAAAAAGATTTATTAGCACTGCAGACGACACAATGAAACACTGTTCAGTACCAGTCCTATGGTAGGCTCAATGAAGGCTCATTTTCTTCCTTTTAATAGAACACATTTTGAAATAAAAGAGAATAAGGAATATTTATAACAATTTTGTTGCCATACAAAATTTTGCCCTACCCATATATCCAAGATCATGTTGAACCGCTATTAGCAAAATTTTGTAATACTAGAACAAGGGATACTTGATGAGACTAATGAGATTTAAAAACACGACAAACAAAGTATTTCTATATACAAGAGCAATTCTGCAGCTTGTTAACAGAAGGTCCTGGTTGTAGAGACAGTGTCAGCACGTTCAGAGAGAGGTTGGATGGATTTGTGGGCAATAGGTCTATATGTGGGTACTAAAATGACAAGGTGGGATATATTAGCCACCATCCCTAATACGTTGGCTCAGGATACTGGAGAAATACAAAGGGAATGGGCTGCAAAAGGCAGCCAGGCCTCTTATGCTTGGTCTTTACATAGCATCTCCTTTTACCGCTGCTGGAGCCAATAGGCCCGAGACACTTCTGGGCTCGACAGACCACAGGAGTTTACTCAGTAGGGGATTTCTTATGTTCTTGTTACGTTAAAGGGGTGTTGTTGGTGGAGAAACCCTAACACATGACATACAACATTTATTCTGCTTAAGGACAGAAACTACACCCTGTTTCAGATGAAAGACACGCAAAGCTTTTGAGAAAATTGTTCTTTAATAATGGACTTTTTTCACTTTCATGTAACCCCGTCTGTCATCAGACTACAGTACTGTCAAATGCTGTATAGGAGTTTATGTACCTTTGCCAAAACATATAGACTCATTTATCCAACAAAGACACACATTGTAATGACTTGAGAATAGATCTATTCCTCATGGATTCTGAGATGGGCAAAAGATTGGAAAAAAAAAACTTTTTAACAGAGAGTTGTCAATCAACTCCACTTAAAAATTAAGGCAAGCCCTGCGAATTAATGATATCTATTAATTTTTAAAGGTTATAGTCACTTCCTGAAAGATTACTATAGGTACTAGACACTTTTCAGACTCCAAGTGCTACTAGATCATTCACAAAGAATTCAACATAGGTGTTACTGCAACTTTAGATTAGAAAATTTCATTTCACAGATCCTTAAACTGTTATTGCCATATATGCAAAAAGACTTCCTGAAGTTTCATGCTTTTCAGTAGCCTTGTAATCTTGAATACCATGATGCTGAAAGTCCCTCTGTGGGTCATGATGCAAAATGTTTTTATAAATTTAGACCTAGATTTGCTCACAGGACTCAACTGAAGGGTTATTTGGGCAGTGGCATAGATTTAGGAGGCTAGTACCTTCTACTTCATACTAATTTTATTATTTTTTTTTAATTAAAAGCTGTTGTCAATATAGCTTTTGTAAGTAGAATGGTCATTTTATCTTGTTTGTTATCAATTAATTCCATATGCAGGTACAAAGAGGACCCAAACAGAATTGTACTATATTACTAATACCATTCATTACTTATGATCCTCGATAGAAGTAAAGCAATAGAGTTAAAGCATGCCTCACTTCAAATATTTACTTATAAAATTAATTTTAAATAAGCTATAAAACTATTAAGTTCTAAAGTTCTTGTAACCAGATCATAAATATTACTAAGGAGACAAACAAGAGGCAAAGTGAGTTATCCATTTATTTCCTTGCTTGCTTGTTAAAACTATGCACCACTTGCAGTGTTATGTAAATACCAACTAACTGATACTGTTCTAAGTCACCAGCAAACAATCTCTTTACTGTTATACATACTGTCATATTATGTTTTTGAGAGGGCAAAGAAAGTTACAATTGGCAAAAGAAGTGTCAGACAAGCAAATTAGCTGCTCTTTCTTCTTTTAACACTTGGTTTTCCTTGAACAATTTAGAGAAACAGAGCACTAATTACAAATGGCTATTATCAAGAGTTTGCCTTCACGTTGCAGGCAGCAGCAGAAGTGTTGCATTCTAGATCACAGAGGGACTAGGGAAGCATCACATTTAAACTCCCAGTATTACAAATCTGTCTAAACAAGACCTAGTTAAAACTCTTTAGTTAAGTAAATTATTATGGAAGTGCTTCAATCTCTTTGAAGGGAACAAAGTAGTCTCCAGAGCAGATTACAAATCTTTTCCCTCACTACCACCTTTCCCTGTCCCAAGTGCATGTATATCTATTATCTGCAACTAAACTACTCTACGCTTAATTACATGTTGCATCCCTACATATCCCCCTTTCCCAGAAAATTTAGGAACAATGTATTTGATGTTCCAAAGTCCCCTCTCATTTTTCAAAGATCTTTTCTCTTCTCTTACTATTCTTGACACTTGTAAAAGATCTTCAAAAGATTTTCAAACTTTATCTTATCAAGAGAAACAGATGTTTCTCATACCTTTCAGTGCAGGTGACTATATATAGACAGACATTCATAATTAAACTTACTAATTGTGTATTGTATAAAAATGTTAACTCTGAAAGATGCACATGCCATTTTAAAAGTTCAGTGTATGCAATACATTAGCTGAGAAGGCTGGTCACATTTCCTTTAAATGTCTGATCCAAGAAACTGCATAGATTGATCCTTCATTGAAACTTGGGAATGTCTTTGTTACACAAAATAGCATCTTCTGGGTCTGGTACCTAATGTTAGAGATTTGGTCTCCGCAAATAATTTAAAGCAAAGCTTAATTTCATGTAAATCGCTCTGCACTTGCTGATGGATTTATGCATCTGATTTAGTTACTCAGTTGGATGAATCTTCTCACAGGAGAAAAAAGCAAATGAGCAGGTAACAGATCAGAAGATAAAAACAGACAGCTCACATTCGTGTCATGATACCAGCCAAACCACTAGAAGTTCTGCATCAAACATCTCCATGCTCTGCGTACTTTCAGTAACATCTAAGTATACACTATATACAAAGTCAGCCATTCAAAAAGTACAGGGAATACACATAATCCTCACTATCGACCCATATAGTTCTTTCCAGATAACAGCTTGGAAAGCTCAAAGAAAAGTACATGAGTTGCATTAAAATTCTCTTATAAGTCAACAGAGCAAACTGCCTACAAGAACAGGTAGCATAAGAGTAACATGTAAAGTCTGTGGGTACTTTCTCTCAATCCAGTAAATACATTCAAAGGACAGTGCTCTAAGTGTCTGTCTTTTGGCAGGGAAGAGGACATTATACGATTTGAAGTAAGGCTGTGTTTTGAGAAAGTACCATTTCAGACAATACATAGATACAATGGGGAACTGACACTTAAAGTATATAAGCATGTAGATGACACAGTGGAAAGAGAAGGCAATCCCATGCAAACAAAAACATCCCAGGGGATAAACGAACCCTATTGCTATTAAGCCAACATCAAACCTATTCCTGACCTCAAATACTTAGATGAGATAAATGAAAAAAAAAAAGTAATGCTGGTTCAAAGGGCAAAATATGGAACATAATTGCTGCTCAACCTCTTTTGGGGATGTGTGGTCAGCAATTTGTGTCTACTCACGTTCTGTAGCCTCCTTTTTGCTCTTACTGCAATAAATAAAAACTAAATGTTGCTTTAGATAGGAAGGTTCCCCTTGGGGATTTCAAAGTAATTTACGGGGTAACTAAGGCTATACAGACACAGATTGAAGCTTGAGGCACAAGCTTGGAGTAAATTGCATGTATGGTACCCACGTACAAATGAGCAAGGTGTGCAGCTGAAAGCAGTCTCCTCATTGGAAGATAAGCTTGCAAATGTGTGATAAAATCAGATTAGTCAAGAGGCAAAATATTTATTTCTGAGGTATCCTAAATTTCTATTAGAAAGTAAATCATGCTTTTACAATTTTAAAAATCCAGACAACTTAATTTTGTATGCCAATGGCCCATTTCAGCGTCTGTAATCTCAGTCTCAAAATTTACCTTTTAAGTTGTGTAGAAAAGTCGTGGAAGGGATCATTGGAATTTCCTCCTCTATAAGCCCAACTAGAAAAAAAATCTTTTTTTTCCTAAATTTGTCCAATAAATAAAGCCATGCATACTACATGCATAAAGCCAAATACTTGGTAATGCATGACCATAGGACTGGTCTCTAAATTTATGCATAATAAATAGGAAAAATAAATGTGTTTTAAGCAAGGCAACAGGACTCATTTTACTCCATAAGCTATACATGTACAAGTAAGGGGTTTTCTGCTTTTGCTGGTTTCTTCCATAACATATTGGACTGATAACTGGCAAGAAGAGTTAACAAGAAAAGATGAACAGCAGCATGAGAATGGCTGAGTGGTTCTAACTAATAATCCATGCAGTCTGTTACCTGCCTTGGCAGTAGCAAATGGAGGGTGAAAATTGAAAGACAGCAAGTATTCGGTCACATTTTCCCAGCATACACACTGGTTTTCCAGCAAACTGTGGCTTAAAGAATTCCTGCACACAAGTTGTATCTTTGCACTGAAGAGCCCTTTATACAGTTTTCCTCCGTGAATTAGTGCAAATGCTTTCGAATCCAGATAAGATTTTGGCATCTACATAATCTTGGAAACAATGGGTTACACACTTTTTTTTACTTGTTAATAACTGCAGTTAGTTATTTTTGCTTTAAAGTTGCTCTGTAAATTTCACTTTCTGACTTCAGACCTTACTCTACTTCAGACCATACTCTACTCACTTGCTCTGTAGCATTTGTGAGCTTAGGGATTTCTATAAGCTGTCTCCTCAAGTGTCTCTGTTAGGTCCAAGAGTTCCTTTCCACTTAATCTCATTTTACTTGAACACAGTTATATTCTGCAATTACAGATCCTTTCTACTGCATGTGCAACTTTGAGATGTAAAACTGGCCTGGATTTAAGGGTTGTTCAAGATTCACTCTGAGGACACTCCCAAAATATCTGCACATTGTTATATCTGGATAATCTATAAATTAATGGAATTACGAGTCCACAGATCTAAGGTATTAAGGAGACACCATTTTGAAGATCAGTTTGCTGCTTTCCCAATACAGCTGCTCTTCATGTTCAAATGTAAAAGAGCTCCAATGTGAGGGTTGCAATTTAAACCTAAAATTGTATTGTCTTTTACAATAAATTCAATTTATTCACCCAGTGATGATATTTAAGAACTGCTATTTACTGTTTTTACCTATAATTTAAAGTAATAAAACCCAACTGACAAGGTTAATGCAAGCCAAACAGTCTCTTTAATAATTCTTGTTGGCATTATTTTGCCATATTTTTTCCATTCCTTCACCGTTATCAACATTCGGCTTTGGTTTTCTTTAATGAAATGTTCACAGCTATTATTCCTTGTTTTCATTCACTGTATAAATTCTCCTGGAATTCTGAGGTATTTACTTTTTCTCCAGATGACTTCCCATTTGATTACATACAGAGATGTCCATTGTTCTGAAATGAACAACATGGCTATGATTCAGGAGAGATACTGATGCCAACATAAACTTCTGGCACTCATGAGAAACAAAAGCCATGGGTTTGAGGTAGACTGAAAAGGACTTAAGTGGAATTTTACCTGTAAATTGAAAACTGACCTTTCATGCACAGATTTGTGCCTCTGAAGTTCCCTGCACCTGCACCTACACCTACAACAGGCTGCTCAAGCCCTGGCATGTCTGACCTACGCTCAGCCCTAGTGTGGAAAGCAGACACTCCCATGTCTCACCATCCTCATGAGAGCTCAGCGCAGCAGGCGTTATTAAGAGACACTAAACAGACATCGACCTTTTCAGACACCACACACAAAAAAATAGGAAGAAAATTTGTGTTCTTCCTCCCCTTACATCTCTCATACTATATAGTACCACAGGGATTAGATATCACATGCCCTTCGTGATCAGGACGGGGTCTGGGGTCAGAACGTGCTCTGTCTGCTGAGAAGTTCAACAACCGCACCTTTGGGGAAGAAAATTGTCATTCTTTTTGAAGAAGGCTACTCCATTTTCAGCAAAAAATACAAGCTCTGCTTGTATTCCAAAGCAAAACCCCAACAACATAATTATGTTTTGAACACTCAAGACTGACTGACTGAATTAAAAGCTTGAGAGGAGTGAAGAAGACATAACCAAAACCTAAGCTAACTGGCTGGAAGAAACCCATACTGAGTATGATATGAGGAGATTCAGCAGTTCAGCAGAAAAAGTGAGCTGCTTCTGAAAGTTTCAGATCAAAGCAGGATCAACATGCTAAAGAAATCCAGGATCATTTAACAGGTTTTTAAGTGGCTTCATCTAAACACTAAGGAAGAAGAGCCAAGACTATCTGGCAGATAAAAGAAAACACAGCAGGGCTCCCTCAGAGCAGAATGATTTAACCATTTCCTGGCCTTGAATGTCCTGTACACCATCAAGCATCTCCCACAACCAGCTGCATCATCAGGAACCATGAGAGTCTCTCTAGAAGTCTTGCTGATCTCATGAGACATTACATCATTGGATACCATTAGGAAAATGGGTTTCAGTGTTTCCTACCGGCCACAAGATGAAAACTATTGACACACAAGCCCATTTGACCTAACAAACTTGTCTGCAGAAAGACTTGGAACAGTGACAAATTGCTTAGAGAACACCAAAACTAGATGTTACTTTAGCACTTGAAAACCAAAATTACACACACAAACACAAATACACAGAAGCAGGCTCGTCGAGGCTGCATTTTTGACCAAAGGGCAAACTAAAGCTAGAGGAAGCTTCTGGAAAAGTATCAGAAAGTAGATTTGTGATTTAAAAGAAAAGCAAAATTAAAAACCCCACCAAAACAAACCACTAAGCTGGACAGTGTCCTTGCAAGACATCCTACAGCTATGAATTAACATTGACCCAACTCCCAAAGAACCTTTAAAACAATAAATAAATGAAACCAGGATTTGAATACAAGCATATTTTAATTTTCTCAGTAGATTGCTTAAAGTTTGCTTACATGTCAGTAGACTGCTGAAAGAAACATGAGACTATATGGAACACTTTCCAAAGGCCACATCGGCTTCCTTTAACTGCAACCTCACAGTGAAGGAGTAAAACATGTCCCGCACCACCCACCCTAGAAAAGCTCAGGCTTACACTGCTGGCAAATCTGACCACCCGTGGGCAGTGCCACAGCCTGGATCCTCACATCCTCTGACAGAACTACCTCAAGAAATAATCTGGTCAGCTCAGAAGGTCAAATGAACCTTTGAAATACATGTAGCTATGTGTGCAATTTTCTACGGCAGCCTTGAATGATCACTCTACCAGTCAGGAGGCCTGACAAAATCCAGTAATATTCATGCTGAATATTAATCTTCTGTGTTATTTGGGACTAAATCCAGATCTTAATATTCAAGATGTAGGGTCTCCTTGGTCCTTATCTGACCACCATAAAGCCTTAAAAGATGGTCAGTATGAGTAACAGGGATTTTGGAGTCAGCATACAGAGACAAGAATCAAGCACGATGTCCCAATGAGTTGCAACAAGCTATTTATCTTCTATGCAGTGTTCTTCTCAGGGTTTATACAGCCTGTTGGATACATTAACCCCTAAAGCAAACAAACAAACTCTATACCATTCTTGGATCAAAGGTATAGCTGCATTTTGAAAGATACTGTGATAAACTCTTTGGTATAAAGAAAAACACAGTTGATTTTCTCATAAATAAAATTAAATGAAAAAAGAATCTGTTTAATGAGCAGGTACTAGACAGCAGGAATCATAGAAAAGTGATTTAGATCTAGAGTTTAGATAACCCCCATGAGTTACTCTGAAGATGTAAACTGGAATTTGTGAAGTCTAGTTGTCCTTGAGAGTTTGGTTGGTACACACTTGTTTCTTTAAAGCAGTTAGTGAAAATACAGTGCCTGTACCTTTTCCTAGTGGCAAAATGTAACAAGTATCCCTCACGATATAGTCCTGATTAATTTTTCCCTAAAGCTGCACTGTTTAGTATTGGTCATGTTGTACATTGTTCTGAGAAACTGTTAGTACCACACAGTATAATGGGCTGTTATAATCACACCAACAATGAGGCCACTTTTCTTCATTTACAATTCAAGTACTGTCCACCTAAGTCCTTTTCACAAGACTACTTTCCCATGATTCTTTCACAACTTTAATTCTGCCAACAATTATGCACAGCCAGAAATGTTTTGAAAAAAACAAAACCACTCAGGCTTTCTACATTATGGGAGAAAAAACAGTGATTACAGCTACTGTGTCATGGAAAAATATGTTAGCTAATACAGGCAAAGCAAGAAGTTTTACTCCACCCAAACAGCTGCTGTGGGGTTGTTGCAGATACCAGGAGCATCTGAGCAGACAAGAAAGCAGAAAGTATTAGGAAAAGATACTGTCTTTCACAATCCAATGGTACAGTGACATGCATGCACATCCCATGCTACATGCTACAGGTAATTTTAAAACTGATAAAGTTATTTGGCAAAAGTCATCTAGAATAAATGAATTCTTAAAGCTTATTTTGGGAGGGTAATTTCCCTTTTTCAGTGGGAATTTTTGTTAAATAGCATTAACCAGCATTTATTTTGATCCTAACAGTTAGATTCATGGGGTTATTAACAAAGAAAAAATAACAGAATGCCAAACTTCATGAATAAAAATATGCAATATTGAAGTTAAAATAATTTTTAAAAATACTGAAAATTATATTACTAATAGTAGTTTTGTTTCAGGTATTATTTTAGATGTTTTTCCCCTGTATTGATGCTTAGCTGTAACAATATCACTGGTTTCATTTCAGTCTCCAACATTTAGAAAAAAGTGGTCAGTATTAGAAGGCATGCTGAACATTTTATTTTCAGTGGGACCACTGAAAATTCAGCACTGAAGTACCCAACTCAGCCATTCTGGGGATCTGCATCTCAATCTCTTACCAAATTAAGGCTAGAAATTCAACATAGCATCCATTCATAGAATTCATTTGTTCATGCATGGGATTTATGGCCACAAGAGATTATCAGAACAGGTGGTTCGACCCCCATTACATTACAGGCTATTATATTTTGCTGAGGAAGACCAATTACATGTATTTGAATAAAAAATGTATTCTAGAAAGGCATCCAGTCTTGATGCTTTGTACAGAAATATATGAATGTCATACATCTAAATGACAGAACTATATGAAAAGAGTTCACTATATGAAAAGAGTTAAAATATGGCATGGAGAAAGAAATGGTTCATTGATGTTGTTTCAATTATTCAGCACAGTGTGTACGTTTCCATCTTAAATCTAGATCTTGGCATGGTATGTCAAATGTATAGCAATACTGACACGCGACTGTCAAAACAGCAGCCTCGGTAAGAGATGGAGCAGGTACTTAGAATAGAAAGGAACACTCAGTGAATAGTATTATACATATTCACAGAAACTACTTTCTTCACCAAAATCACATTAAAAATATATGGGATGCTTCTGACTTTCAAATTCGTGGAAATTCTAAAAGCACAGTGGAAAACAGAAAGCAATATGATTGTGTCCTCTTTCTCTAATAACATTATGCATTTTTATTATCCCAATGCATCTGACAATTACCTTGCAGTTTTTACCTATTAGGAGGTTTTTCTTCCAAGATGACTCTTCCCTGTTCTCCATTGTTAACAGCATGCGCTCTATATGACCCCAAGTTAATTTATCAAGGTAATTGTATATAGCTTATTATCCAAAGATGTGATATTTACAGGTGTGCTGTTAGTGAACCACTTACAGCTTCTCAACCCTTAAAGTGTGGTGAGCTTGTTCTACAAAAACAGCCTTTCCAGTAACATAAAAAACACCTGTAGACATGCATACTTCCGTCTGGCCCTCAATGAGCAAGTGAAAGGTTGCTTATGCTCCTTCATCTCTACAACACTATTCCCTCACCTTCCCACAGTTTGTCCCCTTGAAGCTACTGGGCCTTAGCCACCACCACATTCATACAGATTACCCATTCTGCCTCTTGCCTCATGGCACAGTTCAGAGAGGTACTGAGAATCTTTTAAGACTTTTTCTAAGTAAGGAGTATATTATAGGGTCCAACAAACTAAGCTGCTGTATTATATGTCTGAATGTCTCTTTTGTTTGCTGTCTAACAGCGTATACCTCAGGGTGACTTGTCTGCTTCTTCAGATCAATGGCATAAAGAAAGTAACAGGCTTATGCTGTTATTTTTTTTTTTTTATCTTCCTCCTTCACACAGCCTATAATTTAAAAGAAGAGTGAGAGTCCATAAAGTGGATGGAGGCATTTGTTGCATGATTTGGAAGGTCAGCACTTGGATTAGGAGGTTTCAGGACCTGGGAAGATGGACAAAAGTTAAAATGGCATCCTAGAGGAGCAGATTCTTTTTTTCTGCCAACCCATCTGGAGTATCACTTGCTCATCAGCCTGCATGTTCAGTTCGCCATTCTTTAATTCCTCAGCCCCTGGTTATCCAGCTTAAGACTTGTGGCCAGTAGTGAATATAGTGGCTGTGCTTTAAGCAAATACTATCTAAAAAAAAAAAAAAAAACCAACAAAAAAAAGACCAAACTGATGAAAAAACAGGCATTATATACTCTCAAACTGAATGCCCAAAATTTGCAAGACAATTCAATAATTTTGGCCCTACTGTCATCTCTCCTGTCTCAGCTATAATATTGGAATAAATAAAAGCTCAGACTCTCCCAAACTTGAAAGCTAGTAAAGCACTGCAATGACACCATGATGGAAACTTCCAAGAGAGTTTAATTCATTACAAGGGGTGGATATAGTTTGCTAGCTATTGCATGAATGCACAGAATGAGTGAGGAGGATGAAAAGAAATAACAAATAATTACTTTCTGAGAAGCACAGAGGTGAAACAAATGAAACATGATCATATGATCAAGTGCATAAAGGAGCTAAAACTAATCCACTGAGGAACTTGTCAGCATTTCTTAAATTTTGGATCCTTTTCTTTCCCATTATGTTTCACTGCTGTTACTGCATAAGGTTATTTCCCAACAAAGAATAAAAGCCCTAAATATATCTAAAATTTTACTGTTGTTTCTTGAATTCTCACTTCAAGTTATCAGTAATGTTCAGCTTCACAAACAGGTTTCTGCCACAGAGGTGCTGCCATGAGAATATTAACCAGTTCTGGGGGCTGCAGCTGGTGGGGATGGTTTCCTACTTGGTCTCCTCCATTTCTCCCCTCATTCCTACAGGGTTTTTTTTGTCCCAGTTTAAGCAAGATAAAAAAAACGATATCCAAATGATAGAGAAAGGAAATAGCACAGAAATCCCTGGGGCTTTTGTTGTTTGTTGTTTTGTTTGGGTGTTTTTAATAGGCAGTTTCATCCCTGTAGAACCGCTTTGACTACAGCCCCCTTTGCAGCTATTTGAGCTAAGTGATTCTTAGCAGTTGCAGGCTGCCCCCATGCCTGTGGACCAACTGCTACAGGGGATCTTCATGTACTTTGTCAGAAGATTTCAAAATCTTTGCTGAAGTGCAGAAACATACAGGCCAAGAAGATACTCTAGTTCCATGTTCCTACAGTTACAAACGTCTGTGCTCATAACCTGCTCCAGTTCTGAATATCAAATTCTTTCCCCAATCCAGTCGGTACTCAACAAAACATTTCAGTAAAATGGCTGTATGAATTAAACACTGCTAAAACAAAATATTTTTTTCTTAGACCTCCCCAAAAAGTCTGGTCAGGAAGACAATTAGGAGCAAATGTTTGAGAATCAATAGTAACAATTTGGCAGAGTAGGAGAATGCAAAACCAGAGTATATATTACAATAGAAAATGACAAGTTTAACATGAGGCACAATCACAACTTGTAATAGTGCAAACAGATTTGTAACTCAACATGAACTTTCACATACATTTTACGTTTCTCCACATTGACAGTTCGTTGCCTAACAGCTCTCTGTGAGACCTCTGGCATACTCTACTTTCACCAAAACTGAGAAGAAAACATTTCAGAGGATCAGTACTGTCCTCTACACTAACAGCAACACTGCCCAGGTTTTTTTAGCTATCTAGAGCAGTCATGTAAATCACCTTTAATTACTGAATTCTTTCTTCTCCAACATTTCTATTATTAAGATATTTTCATTGTACCAGAATTTCAAACTAAGGGAAACATAAGGCAAATACAGGCCATGTAACTCATACATTATTGCAGAATGAGCAATACAAAATCCAATATTTCATCCTTCACGGAAGACTATGTATTGTTCACTTGGCAATAAAATGTATAAATTACACTTTGATTTTCTTGTTTCACTTCTCTTTACCCTGCCTGGTGTGCTGATGTGTCAAGAGAATTTGCCTTTTTGAAGTTTTGCTGACAGCGTTACAGACCTATTTTCTCCGGAGCACCCTTCTGAAACTTGTTTTTTTGAAACCCTTTTTATACTATACTAATTTTGCTACCTCTGCAAAAAGTATTACTCGCCTGAGGGTTTTTCTTCTTCTTTCAGTCATGCTGCCAGGGGGCTGATTGTTTCTGATTGCTAAAGTCAAAACTCCCTGAAAATGGACTATTCAAGCTGAAGAGCATTTCACACAAGCACAGCACGTTTTAGAGTCACCTTAGTTGTCTACATTATTTAGTAACACAGTTACTATGTGATGAAGATTATAAAATCATTTGAGCAGGCTGCATTGACAACCTGGGCAGAAAAATAATTCTATTACTTAAGATTCTGGAATGCAATCACAGAATCAATCATTGGACTACTTAGTGGAGAGTGCAGCTTAAATGAAACAGAAATATAGGTGATATACATAGGTCTCTCAAAGCTAAGGTATCAGTGCTGGAATTTCTCACATGAGTCATTTAACCAAATTTTCTTGTTTTCACTATCCAACTGGAAAAAAGATTCTATGTTAAGCTTGATGTGAAGACCATTAGAAATCCTTTGTGCATTTACAACATTAAATTATATCCATTAGACATCAAAATGCCCACTGCACCATTTGTATCATTTTCTCCTCTGAAGAATCACTCCTACATTGTATTATCTATTGTTTCACTGCCTCAAGCAAGAGGATTTTATCCATTTTCCTGCTACAGACTGAAGTGTGCATATATATATGTATACACTGAGGTATCTGAAATTAAGATAGCATTACTGATATGCATGAATTCAAAAATGAGTGTAAAGATTATAAGTATATCATTGACTTCCAATTAAAATATTACTTTCTTTTATGATTTATCAGAGCCTCAGCATATGAATGTTTCCCTGCCCCCCATTTTTTTTTTACTTCTAAAAAATATTTTTTTGACATGGTAGTTCTGAATTATTTGTTGAACCTTACAAAAACTTGGGAACTTTCAAACAGGGCACCTGGCTGCTATCTACTAGCAACTGATATGCTTAATAAATTATTCCCTGTATTTAAAGGGTAATGATGTTTCTGGGTTAGGCAGTGTGGGCTGCATGATGTAAGGCTGGAAAAGGAAAGGATAAAGGCAACCTCTTTCTGTACCAGCACTGAGACAGTGCCTCAGCCAACACCTGGGACTGCCTGAGCAAACTGATTTTGAGATTCCTTGTGCAGATAATCATCCAAACATGGGTCAAAATATGAAAGAACCATAGAAAAACCAGAGCTATGAAAAGACTGCAAAAATGCATGCAGTCAACCCCTTCCCTAACCAAAAATTACTCAAGGTGTGCCGTTACTCACACATGCATTTCTAGCCTATTATAAACCTTCGAGGATGGAGGTGCCACGCATTCCCCAGGCAATCTTTTCCAGAGCTTCACTATTCCCAGTATTGAGAAGTCTAACCTCGTGCAGCACTGCTGTGATTAGCCCATTATTGCTTTTCCTATACAATCAGAATACAGAGAGAATAGCTTGTTCCATTCTTCTTTGTGACGGGTTTTTACATACTCATAGACACTAGACGTCTTCACTTGCATGTCCCTCCTTCCAACTAAACAAAATTTTTCTGTTCTTCCCTGAAGCCAGGGACGCCTCATCATACCTCTCATCATTTTACTGTTTTACTGCTGAATCCTATCTTGAAAGGATATATATACTCAAAAAATATTAACTATATTAACTACACTTGAAAAACTATAATATATAATTTTATTAGAGGAAAATAGAGAGGAAAGTTCGAAGCGATTGCAAGTTCTATGACAGAATGTTTAACTGGCACAACAAAAACTCCAAAGTAAAATACCCTGAAAAAAGTTCATAAACAGGGACATAGCAGCAATGGATGTCAGCCTCATTCAGCAAGATATCTTAGTCATTTCACAGTTGAAGTAAAACTGAATAATCATGCATTGAACTAGAGGGAAGGAAATAGAAATAGTCACACGAAAGACAGAGAAAGGTAAACTATACTGAAAGAGTTTTGAGTTGGACAAAAACATTCTGGAGGATAATTAGGGGGAAAAAATGAGCTAGCACAAGAATGCCAGGTAAAACAAACAAGTGGAAGATAATACAGTTGTAGAAATGTAGCCAGAAGCCTATAAAAAGTTATCAAAACATCTGAGACTGCCAAAACTCTTGAAAAGTAAAATAATAAATAAATTATTTTTTTCAAAATGTCAGAAAAAACAGATAGACAGAATAAAAACGTAGATAAGAGAGAAAAAGAGGAAGTACGTGGAAGGAACAGAGAGATTTCACAGTCCTTCCAGGAATTTTGCTATAGGAATCAAGAAGGACAAATAGTATTTCATGCTCTTCTATTTCAAAACAAAAGGTACTGGAAAGAATAGATACTGACTTCTCATGCATCAGATTTCTCTGTTTTCTGCTTTTACTGTGAGTCTGACCTAGCCCAGCTTCCTGTTAAGTCTTTGTGCCCAGAACTTTAAAAGCAGTAACATCACCTCTTCCAAACACACACGACTTGTTAGAGAGAGAAAACCTGCCCGAGCCCACAGAAAGAGAGCAGGCATTTGAAAAATATCTTCAAGCTTTTGGAGGAAATCTGTTTAGACAAAGAGAGGCTAGGGAGTTACCATAGTTTAACAGTGCATATTTATATGATGCTTAGTATGATCACCAGCACAGTTTGCATGTTTCATGTCACAGAAACACCATGAGCTTGATAAGGGATGTTCATAATGGAAATAGCATGTGCCCCATATTGAGATTCGGGCTTGTGTAAAATAACACATGTGCACTTCTGCATGCTTTACCTTCAACAGAGAAAAAGATGTGCAGACTAATAAACAGTGATTACCTCAGAGCAGCAGTTTTCCCATTTCTGTGGGTGCAAGTGACCTGCCTGGTTTGGTAACCAATTTGTATGTCCCAGTATTTGTTCTCCTGTCTATTCTGTCTGTTTCGATTCCTCTTCTTCTTAATTAACTCATGAGTCTCGGGATCTCGAACTGCCTTTTCTCTGTCCTTTTCCTTGTCTTTATTCTTCCCGCGTTTCCTTGCTTGCCTTATTTGTCTTGAATGGGGCACTGAGCATGCGCTCCAGGGTCCCACATTTAGGCTATACAGGCTTTCTTCAGCAGCACACGGGCTAGACTGACAGATCTGAAATTCGGTGAGGTTAGGACAAGCAGATCCACCAAACTGTGGTGGAGCCACAACATGCCGAGTTCGATGCTGAAGCCCATTGCCACAGGTCTTTGAACATTCTGACCAGGGGGCGAATTCAGCCACGATGCAATCCTGCCGGCATGGGATGAGGCATGCCTGCTCCTGGCGGGGCTTGGGCTCAAAGTACTCGCAGATGACATCCTCAGCTGGCACCCCATTGGATTTCTGGATACAGGTGATGTCCCTTGTCTGAATCCCTTCCTCCCCTCTGAGGCACTCCAGGGGCTTCTCGTGGCTGCGGGACAGAACGGGCTGGCACTGGTTCCAGCTGCCAATCTGCCAGTCATACAGCTCCTTGTGCCAGTCGCAGACCCGAAAACAGCTCTGCTGGTTGTCTGGCCGCTCCGGCTGCTTGCAGTTTGTCGGCAGCGTGGTCCAGCCCTCCACATGGGCGCACCACACCGCTCGCGTCTGGATGCCACCTGGACCACATTCATCACCCATGCATCTCCCCCATGGACCTGGAAAACAAGAGAAGATGCTAACATTGCACACTTAAGTGTTTTTCTGCTGTGATGCAAAACTGAGCTCACAGAACCAGTTTTGCATTTCCTGTTCCTCTAAGAATTTCTTTCCTGGAAACTTAGAAAGCACAATATAAGTATGGGATCATTCTTCATCCTCTATTTTGATGATGACAGATATATTTCACTTTTTATCCTAGGGAAATTGAATATTTACTTACAAGGAATTAATCACACAGAGAACTAAGACCTGAGCAATCACAAAGTGATCATGGAGTTTTGACTAGCAAGACGGGAGTCAAAGTCTGCCTCTCCAAGGCAGGAATCTAATCTACTTTCTCTGCATAAATACCCTTTACTGGACTGTTTTGGTTTTTCCTTCACATTTCTACTGCACTACTCTCTACACCTTGATGCCAAATAATATTGTGTTCTCTTCATTCCATATTGTATTAAATAGTAAGAATAACAAAAGAATACATTTTGAAAAACAAAGGTAATTTTAGGTAGGTCACTTCTATTCTTTCATTTATTATAACTAAAATAAAAATTAAAACCAGTTAAGGAGTGTTTGTTCCACACAATCTGTGAAATTATTATACAGAGTGAGTTCTTGAAGACATACCAGAGACATACCGGCTGATAACTCTCCAAAGAACAGAAGTTATTGAATCACAGAATAGCAGGTTGGAAGACACCTCAAGGATCATCTTGTCCAACCTTTTCTGGCAAAAGTACAGTCCAGACAACATGGCCCAGCACCCTGTCCAGCTGCATTGAAAGTGTCCGGTTTTGGAGAATCCACCACTTCCCTGGGGAGATTATTCCAATGGCTGATGTCTCTCACTGTGAAAAATTTTCCTCTTGTGTCCAACTGGAATCTCCCCAGGAGCAACTTGTACACATAAGTAACTTGTACTCATTGCTTTTCTAAAATATATAAGGTCTATGGTAAATATTCAACATATTCTTATAATCAGTGTCAACAAAACAAAAAAAAACCCCATCACTATATCCTTGAAAGCTGATATAGCTGCTTTTTCCATTATTAAAACCTGCAATATTGAGCAGGTTCAGCTCACAAAATCCACAAATCAGAGGGTAAAAAACCTGTGCTTTTCAGGTTTTTAAAGACCTCCCCTCATACACACCATGCACTGACTTACTATGAAAGAGCAAAAGAACAAGCAGTTCAGGAAAAACAAACAAACAAACCAACCTGTAACCATTTACCAAAGAAAAGATATCAATCTGCAGACCGTTGGTCACACAGACCTTTTCTCTGACTGAGTGCTCATGTTCCCTGCAGAAACTGGGGCCGAGCCACACAATCCTCATTCATCTGAATGATCCCAGTAACAAGACTATTTGTGTAAGTAAAGTTGTGGCACATGCTGGGCTGAACCTTTGTAATTTCCAAAGCAGAATAATTCTGGTACTGCACAAGAGTAAGTTGAACAAACTACGGCAGGTACAAATTGTGTACACCACTTTCTTATTGAATGCCTGGAAGGAATATGAAGCCACATCTTATTACTGATTCCCACAAGCATTAAAATTCTCATTGACTTCAACACAATTTTCAGCTGTTCATCCAACATTAACTTCAGTAACGGTTTGGGAATGGGCTGATGGTAGGTTATACACTTACCCTCTGATCCTCATTGCCTCTTTTCTTAAGCGGACACTGCAACTGAACAGTTTGTTTGTAGTTCTAAAATCCTAAGCATTAATAATCCATAGCAATGCCAGCTGGCAGAGACCAAGTCAGCCCATGGAAACTCCTCAGTATTTTTTGCAGATTAAGGTTGAATTAGTGTTTCCAAGGTTTAGTTAACTAGCCAGAAAAACAAATGTATATTAATTACAAATACATTTCAGTTTCCATTTCAGCAAGATTACCCTACTTTATCTCTAACCAGCCTTCCACAATTGACATAATCATTGTTGTATTTAATTTAGGTGTATTTACCCTGAGTAGTGTATTTACACTGATATCATTTTCCCAGAATACTGCTTTGAACACTTGCCAACTTTGAAAGAGTAAACACTGCAGAAAATCTCCAAATAAAACAGAAATACTAAAATAATCATGATTGAAATAAAGCTAAATCGTTCACCTTGCCAAGTACAAATTTCTGTCTTATCAGATCACTGCATCTTTTGTATACTATGTGTGTTTCATGAAGAAATCCCTCTTTGTAATGAGCAGGTCTTTACTATACTCCAGATGAAGAGTTTGACCATTTGGGATTCTACCAGATTTTCCAAGAAATCCCATTGTACCTAAAAAATTGTACTTGACATCTAAGTATCTTCAATCCAAATCATTGATATGTTGACACTAATGCAAATGATAAAAATCTCAGCCTCAATGTACTAACTACTGCCTTTGGCAATGTAAAGGGGGGGGAGGGAATGAACCTGTACATGAGTGTCATAATGAGGCAAAAACAAGCTCTTTCATTAGATTACAAAATTGTTGCTTTTAGAATTAGATCCAAAATAATAATGAGGTAGACAGGCTCATGCATTAAACTGCATTATTTTGCTTTTGCTGTGAAACAGCATACAATTTAATAAAAGCATTGCCAGTGAGTACCAACAAACCACACTTACATGAACCTTTGAGCAAACTACTACTCAGGACCTCTAGGTTCACATTATTGTTGACGCAGAACTATTACTGAGGTATCTGACCCTCCCCCTTATCCACATTAAGTTGCTTTTTAAGTTTAAATGCAAAATAATCCATTTAGAGTACAAGGTTACAAGTACACCAAAAACTTAAAAGTTGCACTCTACTGCACGCTTCTTTATATGACTCTGACAGGGCCCTACAGTGAGCCACAGCTTTGGGGCAGGGCTCCAAAAGCTTAGGCTTTCTAAACCTCCAAAACGTTTAGGCTTTCTCCTTAGTGAGCTTCCTCAAAAGACTAAAGGGCTTCCACACTTGACAAATTTCATTTGCGCAGAAACTTAAACCATGTGGAGGGGAGAAGTGTTAAAGAAAGAAAGATGAAAGCAAAAGCAAGGAGAACAATAAATGAGTTATACACAATTCTTCCCCCGCCCTCTGAGCCTCCGTTGTGACTCTGTGCTTCCCTCCCATACAATGATTGAGCAGCAGCAAACTCTGTCCTGTGCTCTCTGGCCTCCAGAAATCCCTCTCCCTCTGCAGTCTGGCCACCTGCTCCATGCCATACCCCCATGCTCCCCACCCTTCTCTCTTTTCTGTGCCATCTTCCCCAACTCTGTAAATGGCTCCACAACTACTTCTTCAACAAGTGTAATGCCAATGAGGAAAAAAAAAGCGTAACCAGTACCATTCTCCACTTTTCTCTTTGGGATTCTGGAAGACATAGGGAGCAGGGCGGGAGAAAGGAAAAAAAAAATAACCACCCTAACACTTCCAATACTCAGTGCTCCTTTAGAATAAGTTGCTAACTTGCAATTAATTTAAAAAAGCCTATAAACATGTCAGCAATCTCAACAGTTTACCTTAATCCAGTTTTAATCCAGTTGTTTTCTTGGGGGGGGGGGGGGGGGGGGAGAAGAGGAATTTCTACTTTGTTACTTTATTTAGCTTTCAAAATATTATTTTTAAAAAGATTTATTTCTAGAAATATGAACAGAAACTTGCTTTGACCAAAATTATTCTGGGAAATGCCAATTTTAATTTTGTTTTTCTTTGAAATCAAGAACTGGTATTCACTTAACCAACATTTCCATCAGTTTTCAGTTGGTCCCTGCTTTGAAACATTCAGTGAGGTTATCCACATTTGCTTGTAGGATCACAAGTCACTGTTGTTAACCTCAAGCACTAGCTGAGGAATGTTGTCGCCATACATTCTTTACATGGACCTCACAAAGAGACAGAAGCTCCTCTACAATTCCCTTTACAGGTACAGATCTCTATCTGCCAAGAACACGAAGAGCCTACAGTATTTCACTTCTAATTTAAGTGGCCCCAAATACACTGTGAGCATCAAGGCCAGACATGATTCTCATTTGAAAATAATCACAAAAAAGCAGGAGAATAAATGTCTCTGAACTGAGTAAAGGGGCTTTGTGACTATCCAAATAACAAGAAGTGCATCCCAACGCAGTCCTGATTCACTGCCAGGCTTTCTTCTCATTGCCACAGGTTGAAGAAGCACCCAGCACATGCTTACAATATTTCTTTGCTGGCTGGTCAAGACATCACTGAAGATACATCATGGAAAACCAATGAAGGCAGAGGCTTTGCATGATCCTTAGAAGTCTGAGAAAACCACATACAGATCACCTGCAACATATGTTTTATATTACAGCATTATTATGGGCTGTACAATTAACACAACATTTGTAAATGTGAAATGTGGGGATAAAAGTAATCTCACAGAAACTACTGTAGCACAGATAAGCAGCCCAGCAATGAAAGAGATCAGCAGAAGGCAATGCAGAGTCCTGTCCACCACCATCAGTTCAGAGCTGCAGGAGGTGCGTGGGGGGTGGCTGCTCTTTCACAAATTCTCAGCTGATGTTAAGCATTAGTAACAACAACAGAAAGCCTATCGGAAAGCTGTCGATCCTAATCAAGGCCTCATATGATGTTTTAATTAGCTCTTTATGAGTATTCTTTAGGTTCTTTTTTCCCCCACTGAAACAGCCTTCATGCAGACACAGCCCTCCCTGCCGTGGGCTGATCCAGTTACACCCAGGCGATGGGATGTATGTCTGCTCAAACCATTTTGCACTGCATATGCTGCAAATGCAAAGTTGTTTTTCTTCGGATTTTGTTTTAAACATGTTTAGATGAACAAGTCATAGTCTACCTGCAGTAAGCTGTACCTGTCTCATGAAAATATCATGATTTAACCTTTCTGTGTTTAATCAGCATATTACAAGTGGCAGTTACAGGAATAAATAGGAACCTTGCTTCTTTTTTGTTGTGGGGAGTTGTCACCAAAGTTTTAGTGAGTTTAAAATGTCTTTTGAAATTCTTTGTCTTCTGAAGAGATTACTATATAATACAATATTAAGATTCCCTCTAAGCTTCTGGAGGATTAACATTTCTTTTTTTAGGAAGCAGGAAAGTAAGTGAATTAACCATTATTGCAAGTTTATTTTGAAATTTCAGGGAGTGATCACAATGGAGTCAAAAAATCAAGACAAAACCCCCACTAAAGCACTGACAGCTTTGCAGTAAACCAAGAACAAAGTAATCTATCATAGTATTTAATATCTTATATATTAACATTGTTTCAGGTACTAAATTTATTACTATTGGAAGCAGAAAAAAATTATTTTTAATTTTGATTCAGGGCAAATAAGGCTATGTGAAAATCCCTCCAGCCTTTCGCCACACACAAATAAGAAAAAATAGACAAAACCTTCCCCAGCTGTCCCCAAACATAAAACTCAAAATATGTCTTAAAGCAGAGCAAGACATTACTCCTATTTTAAACAAATGAGGGTTGCACCACTGATTTAATCTGAATTTTGCCGTTCTTCTAGTGAGAATTGGTTTTGACCCATTTTGTATTATTGGTTTGATGCCTGTAAGTAGCATTAACAGTCTAATGCCAAAGAGAGAGACTCGGACTGCACAAGACAGTGAGCAGCTTAGTTCTCAGTATTTTGAGAGGATTGTCTTTAAAGAGACTATTGAGAGACTGATGAGCAGAAATCTACTTTTTCTAAGTTCAGAAACAAGCTAACCTTACCCAATATTGGAGACCTCAAACTTCTCTGTATTGAGAAGGTTGTGATGAGGGCTGAGAAGGTTAACTGGGTGATACAGGGCTGAGAGTCAGAAGGACACCAATATTACAAGATACAGTTCAAGTCTAAGCAGTAAATCTCAGGAGAGGTCAAAAAGACACAGATCAAGAAGTCTTTGAAGGACTCGGGAGATGGCAGTGAATGCAAACTGCAGCTCTTGATAGCGGAGCCGGTTAAGAAGCAGGATGAACAGCTGGCCACTGAGAATGTAACAGCCTCAGAGCTGCTGTCAAAATCACTTGTAGATCCTAATTTAATTTAATTGCTAAATTAAAATACAATAAGCATGTCTATAACTTGGTACAGTATACCTATATTATCTATATTTGCTTTACACAATTATGGTGGCAAAGGAAAAACTGTGGCAGCAACAAAATATTTTTATCATAGGCAGTAGCTAATTTTGAAAGTCTAAATAGCAAACCGAGTCTCATTGATACAGACACATTCCCTATTACACTGGGAAGAAGTAATACAGCAAAACATCCTCATTCTAGATAAATTCTTGATGGCCTTTTTTTTTTTTTTTTTTAATATAGAATCTGAGATGCTGTCAACATGACAAGCCGGCCGCATTTGGAGAGACAGATTCTGTAATTTATACTATCAGGAGTGCCAAAACAGTAGAAGATCACTCATAACAAAACCTTTATTTCTGCACCTTTCCCACCCATGGCGGGACTCCCTGGGTGCCGTACGACTTAGCTGGCAAAAGAGCAGGCAGCAACTCTCCCCTCCAGGAGTGCTATGGATCACCTTCACTGTCGTTTCTATTTAATGCTTTTGTCTTTCTCTGCTCCTCTTTCAGAGGTTGAAAAGAACATGCAAGGCAGTGTCTGCATGAAAGAAAATGGATTGAGGATATGGAAGAGAGAGAAAAAAGGAAAAGATTCTCAACATAATAAAACATAACACCTGTGATTCAGAGGATGGAAATGGACAATCAAATATACCTACAAAGGATTTGACTCCTAGGTCAAATTTTTTGTTTCCTGATACTGCAAGGGAGAGTGTAAACCACACTACAGTTCAAATAATTTCAGAATCTGAAGAAAAAGTTGTTCATCTTTCTCAAATTAACAAGGAAATATAAAAACTAACATTAAAAAACAGTGATGTAGATTAATCTAATCTACAAATTTCACATTGTTTCCCCAACTTTTCGGTGTACACTTTCAAACAATAAGATAAAGATAAAGGCAAACTTGAAAGTATATAAAAATCAGCCACTTAGGTATCTTTCTACGTGTGCACGTAATTATTAAGGTACTTTAGAAATGTGGTCCCTTTTTATTTTTTCCCCTATTAATATCCATTGGGAAAATACATTCACACATGTTCCTGGTACTATTAATGGTAATTAGCATTATCCATCTGTTCTCAAGTTTCTCTTAAAATCATGACTGTAAACACATGAAATAAACCTGAGTAACTATACCAGTTTAAATTCTGACAGCATTGCAAAAAGCGTAACATTTATTCACTGTTTCCCTATCAAACCATCTTCATACTAGAACTTCACAAATTACTGGAACCAAATTTTACCTCTTTTCCTCCAGCAAGTACTCCTTTTGTATATTAGAAAACTGGTGTGTCTAAACCAAGGTTGTGACTCCATAAGAAAAAAATGTTAAATTTAACATACTTTCACAGTGTTGGAGTGGCCTTCTGTGCCATAATTCATGGCAGTTTTAGCACCACATTTCACTTGGTAGAGGAGAGTTTTGTCTGCTTTGTGCTTTTTCTGCCTTAACATTGTGACAATTGTAACAGATATTGAAAATTTTTTTCATCTGTTATAAACATGGAGAAGGTAAAAGGCAAGTATGTAGTACAAAAAAATACATAAAGAAACAAAAAGGTCTCAAATATTTTCTCCTTTATTTAATAAAATGTTAGTTCTTCATCCCACAGACGGACAGGTCCGAAAACTTAATTCAATGTGTTTTTTTTTTTAAAAAAAGTAAAAAAAAGAGAAAAACTCAACCACCTCCTTATATTTGTCACTGTTGGATATTTATTTTGTTGCTCTAGCTGCGTGGATTCAAATTTTTAAATGAACTCTATCAGGGCTCCCACTTTTCATACCACATTTGTTCCCAAAGTAATCTGAATGTACAGTGGCATTAACACCTTGAAAACCACTATCTACACTGAAGCTATCGAGAGCCTCCAGCTCACAGTAGTGGTGCAACATGATTATCTGAAGTATATGCTAGTGCAGACACAAACATGAAAGGCTGACAGCTCACAGTGCAGAACTATCTGGCTTTGTGCTGTTGTCATAACCTGTAATCAAATCCTTTCCTTTAGGCTTATTATACACTTAAGTTAATTCTCACATTATTCAGTTTTAAAACAGTCTTCCTTCAAACCTTTTTTTTTTTGTTTGTTTTACCATGAGTTCCTCTAACTATTCCTTTTTCCTTTACATAGCATAGCAGTAGCAGCCAAAATGAATATTGAATGAATACACGAAAGGAATACTTAATTGAAGCAGCATGCTTTAAAGAGAAACAGAGCTTCTATGTTCTACAAAGCAATTACACTGCTTTGAGCCTCTAGTCATGTTGTAATAAATACTTCTGATATTATAAGATATTGAATACTGTTTCTTCTAGCCCACAGTCAGTTTACATATAAAGCTGGTTCGTGAACATTTCTTAGTTTCATTAGAGGTGCTGTTAAACCATACCAACGTATTCCTCACACTCCTGTTCTCTCTCTAGTCACACTGCTGGCTGAAAAGCCAGATAACGCTCTTTTGACAAAATGATTCCCATACACAGCAAACACTCTCGCAGGCTTTGTAAGTTGGATGAAAGGCTTCATTAACCTTTGCTTGTATCTCTCCTGCATATGTCCATTTTGTTTTTTCTGATTACTACAGGTGAAAGCTGCTCTTCATTTCCTGCATGAAACAGCTATACTGCGACAGACCAGAGACCTATGTATGCCCATACCCATCTCCTACAGCAACAAAAAACAGAGGCTTGAAGAAGGTCTAGTAATGTGGTGAGCATATACAATGCCTTCCCTGGTATTTTCCCACCATTTCCACGTCACACACCAAGGTACAACCTTCTGATTCCATTAATACTTATACATGGACATCATATAAAGAACATTCATGTGTTCTTCAATGACCTAAATATCAGTTGTAGGAAGAATATTAGAAACTCCTATATTTGCTGTTCTTTCTGTGCAAGGCTACCAGAAATGTAATGATAGAAAACACATGGCATGAACCTATTTTACCTTATGCAGTGGGGAAGGAAAAACAACCAAAAACCACTCCTGTGAACAGCAGAGCCAATTATGAGCAAATCTGTGAAATCAATAGTTACTTCCAACTATTATGCAGAATGTAATCCCGAGAAAATATTAGCATTTTACAATGAAAGCTCTATAATTACATAAGCAACAATAACTTCACCACAAATTATTCTTATCTGTGTCCCTGTAGATTTTTACAGCTCTGCCTGCATCAGAATCTGATTTTAAGGGATAGGTTATTGAGAAAACCAATTCATGATGCCTGCCTATTAAAGAGGAGGATTTGATTTGTATAGATTAAGATGAGGTTTTCCCCTTGGTTTTGAACCAAGATTCACTGTTTTCTCCCTGTTAGCATTTTACATGCAATTCACTCGCAAATCTCAAAGCAGATTTTAACTGAAACATTGCTAAGAGAACATCTCACTTAACCTGAAAATCTCATTGTTTGTACTATTCTCAGTGACTATACGTGGAAATGCAGATTGTTGCACTAACTTAACTAACCAAGGCTTGCCCTTTACTTCTCATCAGTGAGCCCCAACTAGATCAATTGAAAAAAACACCACTAGCTCTTGTCACAACACCGGGGCATCAGCAAGTGTTGCTGCAGATTAGGAGAGTTTATTTCTGTCCAGTCTTATGCAATCTCATGGTAATCAGCCATATTGAACACGTTATAGGGACTTTAAATCATATCACTTTCACTTCTATCATGAAGAATTTTGCAAATCAGTTTATTAAACGTGATTTTCATCAGTACATACAGGCTGCTCTATTAAAAAAGACAAAATATTTCTGTTTCAATTAGCATCAAGACCAAGTGAATGCTTCTGGTTTTCCGGCTCTGCCTCATTTTCTGCCCTTTTATTTCTTTCCCTTGTTCATCATAGCCTCCTGCTGTGGTGCTGATGGCCAGAAGTGCTAGTTGTGTGGCTGCCGCAACCACAGGCTACATCCATCAGTGCACACCATCATGCTTGTGCCAGCCCAGCAGCTTGTAATCCCAGTCTCTGCTTACACTAGCCAAGGGCAAACAAGTAAAAAAACTTCCTTCACTGAGATATGAAGAAATTTACTGCTATAGCTTTTCAGAGACTGGCTACAGCTTTTTGACTAGACTACTAGAATCAGACATCAGAAATTAAATGTGGTGTCTTTGCGCAGTGACTTTTTAAAGGGTCAGACTTCCTGCGAGATATATATGTCAGACAAGGTAGCGGGAAGTTGGTTATAGGAAAACACTACAATTTAGTTGCATGAAGTCAGAAAGAGATTTAGGTTGAACTCTCAGACCTACTGCTAGCTTGCAGGATGATCCATATGCACCAATTCCATCTCCTTGCACTTCAGCTTCTTCTGTGTAAGGCAGGGACAACAATATGAATTTTTAAAACACATTTAGACATATTGATGAAAAATGGTGTGCAAGAAGTTAATAGCAGCAGGAATACATGTTCTGTCATTTTCTTTCTGGAAGCGCACAGTTTACTCAGTATCTTTCCCTTGAGTTTTGCCCTAATTCCCAGTTGCGTTGAAAGGTGTGTTTTAATAAAAAAGCAAGAAGCCCAGATAATAAGCTGCTGCTTTTTCTTACTCTTAACAGAAATCTTATTCATAGAGCACAGCATGCATATTTCTCATCTGTGTCTTCCCTCTGCCTCCTTGTCCACAACAGAGATAATACAGATATTCAAGGATTAAATAAGAAGGTCTATCATATCTTGGGATTCTTTATAGTTGTTTTCTTCGCCACTAACGGAACAAAATAAAATAGGAGACCTGAACTTAATGAATATCACTTGGATAATGTTCTGGACCTGTCATCCTGTTGGTTTTCTTCTAATTCATTGAAGCAAAGGAAATTTAAGGAAATTGCATCTTTTAAGTACAGAACATTACATAAAGGGTCAATTTTATATATTTATTTGTATTTGCCTCTAAATATTTCATTACTGAAATTGTCTACGTGTGGGACTGAAATAACAATCCAGTCATAAATCTTTTGAAGTGCACTAGAGAATTTATGTCTTGCTGAGATACATTCTCCCAAGCATATCCTCTGTTCATTTATTATTCATTATTATCTACAGCTTGCCGAATTCCTATGAAACCCATTTTCAGTTTTTAAATGGCAACTTTCCCCTAAAATTGTTGTGCTTTCATTATGTAGACATAGTGCTTAGAACTACGGGAAGAAAAGCCAACTAAGCCATGTGGATGTACGGGTGCCACCATGTACCAGACAAGCATAGATCTATATTAGTTTAGAAGAAGTCTTGTCAGGACCATATAAAACTTGTCACTTCAATGTATTCAAAATAAGTAATGTCCTCATGTGAACACTCTTTAATATATCATTTTAACTCCAGACAACTGAGATAAAAAATAAATTCAAAAAAGTGGCTATTACTTACTTCCATCTGGCAAATGTGTTGCACAATCATATTAAAATAAGTGGGTTTGTCTATTTTTGTGATGTTGGAAATATATCTAACAAACCCTTCTGTGTAAATAGCTTTTTTTAATGTTTGTTTTAGAAATAAGTCATAACTTCTATGAAATATTAATGTAGGCAGTCATTTCAGTATATCAGACCATATCATAACTTTGGCTTTTAAACAGAACTCTCCATTAACCACAGCAGAAATTTCTGCTTAAAAATAAATGACCTTGATGTAGTATTTTCACACTGATCTATCACAAGAACCCAAGATGTCCTATAAAAAATGCAATGAATCACTATTGCCAAAATTTAAAAGTACACAAGTATTTTAAGGAAGGCATCACAAGAATACTCTCATATTGAAAAACTCCAGATTTCTTAAAATTCCTCTCATCCACCAAAGAAACAGAGACACGAACTCAGCAACTGACCTCTGCCTTAGTCATCTGTTCTAGCACAAACCCAGCTTACCTTTCCATTGCTAGTACTACCTTTGATTTCTAAAGTTACTTCATAGAGGTAATTTCCTAAGAAATAACAGCAGAATCTCACTAGATGACACTAGGATATGACACCTACTTTACTCTTTTATCTTGATAGAAGAATGCCTAAATAGCAAGTAAAACTTTTAATATATTTTTTTAGCATCCCTTTAGACCTTCTGTAGATTTGAAAGGATCTACTCGGTTGTTATGTGGGCAAACCACCCAGTTAAGATAAGGTGAGAGATGGAGAAGGCATTAGAGGACTTCAAACGTGCAAAGCTACAAGCTTGAGGAAGGAATGTGGTATTGGGGTAAACTGCATGTTCCTCTCCAGAAAGGCAAACACAAGTAAGGAATTTTTGTCTTTTCTATTAATTTGTCACTTCTTGGGAAACTGTGCTAAAGTGCCAAGTATCAGAAGGAAGGAATGTCATTGAATATGCCTCCAGAATGATTTTATGTCACTACTATTTTACTGTCCTCAAAAACTATTTTCTTTCTATTCTCCTCTACACAGGTCCTCATTCAGCCTTCAAGAAAACTGTAGGCCTTTGATTTTGCCAGATATTGTTAAAGCCTTTAGAAAGGAAAATATATAACAGAATATGCATTGTGTGGTATTCATCAAATATTTACTGAGCCCATTCTTTTAGTTGAAATTTTAGGAAAAAAGTAATTAAAAATTTTATGAAAGAAACCCCAACTACATGTAAGTCTGACTGATTTCTTGTGTTGATCATAAAAAATAACCCAACAAAAAAAACCCCAAACCAACCACCAGAACTCTACAGGAAAGAGAAATTCTTCTAGAGAGCTCAGCATAAAGTAAAACATGGTAAGACAGAGCCAGATGTCACTTGTAACTGCTATTAAATAAGTAAAAGGAGGAAGGATATAAGCCTTTGGTTTCTGCTCTTTCAGAAAGCCAGCCACAAATCTAAAAGCCCGCCCAGTAAAGATAAACCAGACAGTACTTCTTTTTACCAGAGTACAACTCTGTGAAAGGCATGCAAATGCTAAAGTAAAATTCACATTAATACAGGATATTTAAAGGCACCCATCATACTTTACAAACAATAGTTTAAATCTGGTCTTTACTGTCACCAAATTCTTATTGCCAGCAGAAACTTAGGGATAATTTTATCAGCTGCTGAGATAAAATGGCAATATTTCATTTTCCACAAAATATGAACACAAAGCAGTACAGCAGAATATCATATCTAATCTAAATGGAGAAGGGAAGAGAAGGCTCAGGAGGAATCTTACCTGTGTGTACAAACACCTGAAGGGAGGGTGCAAAGAGGACGGAGCCGGCCTCTCTTTAGTGGTGCCCAGACCAGACAATGGGCACACACTGAAACACAAGAGGTTCCCTCTGAACATGAGTGTGCCGGATTTGGCTGGGGCAGGGTTAATTTTCTTCACAGCAGCTGATTTGGGGCTATGTTTTGGATTTGTGCTGGAAACAGAGTTGGTAACACAGGGATGTTCCAGTCCCCGCTGAGCAGCTCTCACACAGAGCCAGGGGCTTCTCTGCTCCTCACCCCACCCACCGGTGGGTGGGCTGGGGGGGCACAGCGGCTGGGAGGGGACACGGCCGGGACAGGTGACCCCAACTGAGCAAAGGGATATCCCGTACCGTATGGCATCATTTTCAGCATGTAAAGCTGGGGGAAGAAGGAAGGGGGGGACATTTGGAGTGATGGCATTTGTCTTCCAAAGTAATCGTTTCACGTGACGGAGCCCAGTTTTCCTGGAGATGGCTGAACTCCCCTGCCTGCCCATGGGAAGTGGTGAATGAATTCCTTGTTTTGCTTTGCTTATGCGCATGCCTTCTGCTTCAGTTATTAAACTGCCTTTAATCTCAACCCACAAGTTTCTCACTCTTACTCTTCTGATTCTCCCCCCCATCCCACCAGGGAGGAGTGAGCAGGCAGCTGCGTGGGGCTGAGCTGCCAGCCAGGGTTAAACCACGACAATCAGGAAACACTTTTTTACTGTGAGAGTGACTGCGCACTGGAACAGGTTGCCCAGACACAACGTGGAGTCTCCACCTTTGCAGATATTCAAAAGCCATCTGGACACAGTCCATGGCAGCCAGCTTTAGGTGGCCCTGCTTGATCAGGGGAGTTGGACAAGGTGACCTCCAGTAGTCCCTTCCAACCTCAGTCATTCTGTGATTCTGTGAAATACATACTTATCAATATCAAACACAAAAGTCACAAAGGAAGTATTTGGTTACATATTTTCCAGAATATCAGTTTCCCAAACTTCACTATGCCAAAGTTTAAATCAGTATATAAAGACTAAAATACATTATCTATTCATAAGTAGATATATTCAGGAAGTAGACAGTAAGAAAATGCTATTTGTTAAGGTTTCTGGTTCATGAATTATAGAACTTAGTATAAACTCTGTACCTTTCTAGAAACAGCTATTTAATTCCATGCTAGAGATTCTGCAACAGAAAACTGAACGGAAGAACAATTTATTATGAAAATTATCTATAGAATTTTAAAAATTAACTAATAGATAATTCCCATAAACTTTAAATATGTATGCAGTCATGCTCCATTAAACATTAACTACACCAGAAGTGAATTCCAAAATATTTTTTATGATTATTAACTTATTGAGTAAAGAAATAAATGTCACAGATACAAAATGGCAGAAAAGATTCAAAAGTATACATTGAGAATACTTTATAAAGCACTCTTTATGGATTACAAGTGTTACATCTCCTTGTTTAGGCTTCATTAAACAATGTATACTTATATACATATATTCATTCTTAAAACTCTTCCATCCACTACTTCAGAATCTTAGACAAACATGAAGCTCATTTTCTACACAGTGAAGGAACAGTCCATGTGCAAGGGCGATTTAAAGGAGAAAAGTATTGGGAGACATCTATATACCTGAACAGGGGCACGAGCATTTATAGTCAGTCACACTAGTAGAAATTTTAGGACAGTGACTGAGTACGTATCAAGAAACCACTGCAGCTGGAATCAGGAAAAATGTATTTGAAAAAGTGTCTACAGAGCCCAGTTCATGAGAACTGCTGAAACGATGCTGAGACGTCAGGTCAATCAAATGTCTAGGTAGCTAAATAGTTTCCTTAATTTCACATTCTTCAGTTTTGCTAATGATTGATTAGACCTGAATTCCTGAGTGTAACTTCAAGGAGAGAAATCTGAGAATGTTGTTTTGTGATACAATAATATTCAATTAAAAGCCGTTCCAGAAAGCAACTGCACCCGAGTGAATATCTATTGTTGCACAGACCTAGAAGACTCTTCAAAGTAAAAAACAAATCTTACCCTTTTAAAAGACTGTCCTAGCATTATACCAGTTTAGCACAGCTCCTTTGGCTACATCACTTAGGAAAGTAGAAATGTCATTCTCTATTCTAATTCACCTTCAGGTAAGAAGGTTAAATCATTGGCGAGGAAATTTTAACAGGTCAGATCTTTCAAAATCAATAATGAACTGGGTTGCAGATATCTTTCAGAAGGGATGACTTCAATTAAAACAGCCCTCACCAGAGATAATGAGTAGAAAAGGAAGGTTAGTGTTGGACAAAGAAACATTCACCCTCTTGCCAAACAGGTGATGCAGAGATCCTTATCAGCCTGAATTATGCTGAAAAATCTTCAAAAGGCTCTGAAAAAAAAAAGGTCACTTTGCTTCAAGGAGACTCTTTACAAAGGAGTAAGAGTGACTGAAAAGTCTTTCCTAATCATTTTTAAAACTCACCAACATGAAAATGTTCTCTGGGCTCAGTAAGAAAGAAAGAAAGAAAAAAACCTGTTATGGGAATTTCAATGTCTCAAAGTACATTTACAGCGATCTTACGGTCACTGTTTATTTTTCTGGAGAACGTGCAAGAGGTAATTATCCATCCAGACTACATTAGCAGCCATAAAATCTCTCTTACCCTCTTCAGTGGCACTACAGAACAAATTTTGTCCAAGCAGGGACACACATGCATTTATCCCAAGTCTCCATCATAATGTAAAATTTGACTCAATTCCAATTTTATTGGAGAATTGGAGAAGCTCTTGCTCCCTCTTAAAATATCAAGTTCATGGTTGGATAACGGGAATTTGCCTCATATGGATGTATAACAAACTAATTATAAATCAAATGCAGGAGCCTAAATTTGTCTTATGTACTTTGACCTCATTACTGAATCCTCAATACCATTGCCAATTTTTTTCCATTTTTTTCTTATTATAATACTATTTGGGATGCTTCTTTTACTTGGAGTGAAAAATAGTCACAGTCATCTAAAGAATGGGCACACTTTAAGAAGGGCACCCTTGTTTGTTCAACAGCAGGTTAATGCAGGCAAAGGAAAGCTCAACCCAGTATGGCACGGCTGGAAAACAAAAGTCAGCTGGTAGCAAAGGGAATAAAATACACTCCCCAACCATCTCCTTATTATATGCAAATCACTACACTCTGCTTAATTAGTAACCTCTGCATTTTTACTTCCAGTCTGATTTTTTAAGGCTTTATTAAGCCACTCCAGGGTAGGAGGTTATAGCAGAAAGAAACCTGACTTCATGCCATTTGATCAGAATTTCCCTTGAATAGCATGGGACTACGTAAATCATATCAGAGCTGGGTATTATACAATAGGCAAACACAACCAAGAAATGAGACTTCTTTCTTCCTTTTCTTTCAACTGTTCGAACACCAACACCCCCTAGAAGTTCTGAGATTGAAACTAGATGCTTTTCTGGAAGATGTGCTCTATTACTCATGTTCATTTTATTGGTCTAAGGACCAACCACATCTGACCTTACTGTGTTAGATATTGTGCAGCTTCAGAGAACTAGAATGCCCAGGTGCTACCACGTGGAGTTCACAAGCTAGATCAAGCTCAGGGGAGATACCTATAATGCACATGCAGAGTAAACAACGTGATGACTGCAAGCATGTTAGTTGCATTAAATTTTTGATCAATTGTTTTCTTTACTGGGAACATTTATGTCAAACAGAGAGAAAAAGGGAAATCTCTAGAAGAGTCAATAAGAAGTGTGAGTGGAGCTGAGGTACAGTGACCATGAGGAGGCAGGAAGAAAGGTTTGAAATAGTCAACCAGAAAAGTACAAGAGCTCAAAATAGTGGATTTCATATACAGAAAGTCCCTATTTTAGCTGCTTCTGCATCTGCTAATGCAGGTGGGAGTCTTCAGCTGTCTTGAAACCTTAAATTATCTTGCCTCAGTTGAGCAAGAACCTTAAATCATTTTCAACATAGGCAGTAATTGTGCAATCTACACATTAGTGCAACGTTTTGTTGTAGAGCACCTAAAGACATTCACACAAGTAACTGCCTCCTTGCACCTGATGCCCTGCCTCCAGACACCCTACCCTCGGACCAGTATCAGCAGTGTAGACAGACTGCCGATACCCTGTCCCCTGCCTGGTGCTGGCAGCACAGGCAGCATGCTGCCCACGTTATTGATGTAAGGGAGCATTTTCTCCCATCACATTGCCATTGCTGAAGCCAATGGGTGGCCCAACTTTTACCCGCATGCAGTAGGCATTTGCACAATTAGCTGTTGCTGCCAGATGACCTGGACACCAAGCACCCCTGGCAGCTCGCCAGGGCCACGGCATCGCTTATGACCCTGTGTTTGCTGTCGGCGATTAGGTAAACTGCCATATGGGCATGATGCTGCTTATCGTTCCTACTGCCTCAATAAAGCTTCGTTTTATAACATGTTGCCAGACCCCATTACCGTTCAGACCACAGCACCCAACCATACATTAAAATTGAACACTGGTTGAAAATCCAGAATTAAATTTAAGTTAGATGTTAAAGTAAAAGTGAAAATATTAATGGGCCAGGGAGCATTTTGCCAGCATGATTTCATTTGGAGCACTCTATTACTATTACCCAATCAATCCGTTATGATATATGTTAACAGAATAAAATATGACACAAAAACTGATTAAAAGATACTGTTGGGAATATTTATTTTCTTGCCTTCTAAGGGAAGGTAAAATACAACATGTGCTGTCTACAAATCACTATTAATTTGAAGCTGCAGAGAGCACTATTTTATGACGTAACAATATATACTGATTAATAAATTTGAATTAAATTTAAATAATAGTTTTATTGAAAGTATGTTTCAATTCTTAAATAAGCAGTCAAAATGCACACATTACAGTGAGAGATTTGAAAAAAGCCAGCTATTTTAGTGCTTTCCTTTTCCAATAATTCAAACACTAATAGCTAAAATCCAACAATGGAAGCTCAGACAGTGATTCTACTACTCCCTTGGTGGCCTTTAAGACCTTGGTTTCAGTCACTAATCCAGATGCTAACAGACCTTCCTCTATTACTAGGAATGATATCAGAAGCTTTCATAATTTCTCTGTAAGAAATGGAACACTTATCTGAGCAAATTCAATATTAATTGCATGTTTCACTTCAAACACTCTTTACAGCCAAGGGGCTTTTCACTATCAGCAACTAAATATGTCAACCACATTACACAACTTACAGAACAGAAATAATAAAAAGTTTGAATGGAAATGCAAGAGATTTTATTAAAAGAACCTGACATTTTCTTTAGATAATACAAATTATCAGAGATGGTTTGTAATAAAATAGTGTCTCCTATTTATTCTTCAGCTTCTTTGTTTCTCTGAAACCTTCCAAACATAAAGGTTTGAAAACAGTAAAATAGCAAAAGCAGTTTCTCTAACAGAATGGTCATATTTTAATTGTTCTACAACAACCACCAGAATGACGTCCTGATTTTAGTTTCCAAGAAAACTTGGTAGCATAAAAAGAGTGATTGGTTATCACCTTATTAAACCCTAGAAATTCCAAAATAAAAAATAAGGATTTTTTTTTTCCATTATTCAGGTATATGCTTATGGCAAAAAGCTTTCCCAATAAATGTACTGCATGATTTAAAATAAATCTACGAAGAGCAACTCAGTCGTGACTGGGACCTTATGTTAATAGTTCAATATAAATGACAAATATATATATATATATATATCTCCCCCTTTTTAGAAGTTAAAAGGATGATTTCTATCATACATGTAACAGTAATAGTGGAAGAAGGTTATTTCCGCTACTTTGTGGTACTTACCTTTCAATACATGCAGCCTACTTCTATCTAGTGATGCCTAACAATTTTTGGTATTACTCTAATCTTTGATGAGGTTATTAGTACATATGGATGTCTTAGGTTATTAACTGGAAACATGGCAAACATTACAGGGAACTATTATTATTATTATTAAGAAAACAGGAGTGACAGTCGTTGGGAGTTCAGTGTTTGAAAATTCTGAGGTTGCAGCTTGGGACCAGCATTGGTGGGGAGCAAAACACTTGCCCAGAGATGACTTACTGGTCCTGCAGAACACAAGATTATCCTCTCCATTCTCCCACAAACAGCAATTAGAAACAATGGAAAAAAGCACACTTTTACACTAACAAATCTCTATTCTGCAACAATACTGTGAAGTAAAAATTCATTACTTCCATTTCAACAATGCAGAACTGGGTCCCTGAAAATTTGCTTTAACACACAAAATTCAAAGAATCAGTGACAAAACCAAAGGCCCTCACATTACTGCTCAGTGCATTTTTGGTTCATGAGAAATACATAATTCTTTTGTTCGACACTGCATGTGTCAGAACTACTTTCAAAGCGGAGATAATGCAATAAAAGATTCCATGATATATACATACATATTAAGAATAAACATTTAAAAAATGTTTCATTTTTTGTAACAATATTTCTAATTGGTTAAAAAGTTCATTTACTCAAAGAGAATTCCATTACTATGTTTCAGAAGCACAAGACCACTGCTGCAAGCCATTGGTTGCAACCATCAAACCCTCATGGGAGCACGCATACATTGCTGCCAGCAAGTCCTTTCACTCCCATTCCTCTCTGCTAGACGCATGCATAAAAGAATCAGGCTAAGGCCTCTCACCCCTGCCTCGGTACGATTTTTAGCACCAATAACAATTTTACAATCTAGTTTGCTTTTGTCTATATATTCTGAAAGGTCCAAGATGATGGATGATTAAAACTCACACAGGGAATGTTTTCTTGACCTGAAATTACATACTTCCAGAGTGCTAGGCACCAACCAAAGAAACGGATTTTATTTTTCAGCAGTTTATGGAAGATGTGGTCAAAATGGGTAGGTCAATCCCAAGCCAATAAGTGCACCTCTTAAACAGCCCAACTACATTCACACTGGCCAAAACAGCATCTCTTGAGACTGTCCAAGATGAAAAGTGTTGATCCTACAAGTCTTTGCTTACTCTATGTACATTCCTATACCACCTAACCCTATCAAAAGACCAGCTGCTTCTGTGTCCACATTAATTTTCCTACTGAGGCCTATTATGATGGGCTAACATTCATAAAATGCATAGCAAGAGAAGGTTTTGCAGAGAGAGGTGATGCCAATCAATGGACTTCTCTTTAGAGGTGTACTTTATGCTAGAGGCAGCAAATGCAAGTCAGTGTGAGCTACTCTCCAGTGACTGGAAGTCTCATATCTGTACAAGCTTTGGGCCCTTGAGTTACAATAGGCTACCAAGGGCACTGAGCTGCATTTAAAAGATGCACGCCCTCCCTCCTACCACTACCCAGAAAACACGTTTCAAAACACCATCTCAGAGAAGATGTAGGCTGTTCTCATGCACATGGAACCATTACAAATTTTTTTCCTTCACCTTCTAACATCCCTTTTCAGCAGAAACATTTAATTACAGTTCTTGGACTGAATGAAAAAACTCCCTTCAGCCTCAAGTGCAAAGCAAAGCAGGCAGACTGCATGTATGCTTCCCAGTCTTCTCCTTCACTCTTCAGATCCTTCAGGGTCCACTTTGACATCACACATTAAAATTTTGGCTCAAAGGTGGCAGATCTCCAACCCTCGCCCACTAGGGAAGTTAGCACATGGAAAGCTCATCACCCAGACTCACCGTATCACATTCCTGGTGGTATCAGCTTTTGAAACACTCATACAAAATATCCCAGATTGAGTCCAAGCTTGTGATCCAGACAAGCTGAGCCCCCAGGGGCAGTAGCAAGGGGCTGGATGGTTACAACTCATGGCTAAGCAGCAACTCCTAGTAGAGGCTTCCCTGCATGTTCTTCTGATGTCCTCCATAAGAAACACTAGGAGGACTGCATGCTCCTCTACCCTTATTATTTTAGACCTGCTCCAATGATCATGTCAATGTCAGGAATGTGACCTATGGAAATTCTACAATACCACTGAAACAGCACAGTAGGAGCACAGCTAGTAAATCAATTTGCTCCAAAACTGTAAAATTGTATCATTGTCCTGAAAACTGCAAGCTAAATAAATACACTAAAGCTGTGGAAAAACAATAGAAGCGACGGGGAGAAGAGGTGATCTACATGCTTAGATTGTCACTGCCAAGGTGCTATGATGTTCCTAAGGTCTACTCCTAGTGAAAATCTGGATTACTAGCTGGGCTACCACCACATATGCGTTGACTTCTAGTCAGTCCCAAAGCGGTCAGGCAGTTGGACTAGATGAACATTGCAGGTCCCTTGCAACTGAGCAATTCTGTTCTATCCGGTATGACCACAGTCTAACTGTGGCTGGTCTCAGCTATATAAATACCTATTTCTGCTAATAGATCTGTGGTTTTAAAATTAAGAATAAATAAAAAGTGAAATCTGCTAAGCTCTTGACTTCAACAACTTTATCTTTCTCTAAACACCTGCTAATCCAAAACAGCTAATACTGCCTAAAGCAAGGGACTTTAAAAACATATATTTCACGTGTCTCATAATTGCATCCTTTTCTTGTGGAAAACTGAATAGATCTGAGGTGCTGGATAGCTATGCTGAGGGTCATACTTAGCATTTACATATATACATACAAATAAGATGATGGGAATCCACGACACTAAGATCTAGACTAGCCTTGTCTTTCATTAACTTGTTAATAAACAGTGACTATTTACCACCTTTTCTAATAAATGAAGGATGGGCTTCAAACAAAAGTAGAACTAAATTGCAATTAAAACCAAAACAAAACAGGACCTTCCTCATATAACATGTAAAAACAGTTTGGCAACTTTCTGTTGTAGGCAATTATGCTCAAAAAGCAGCAGGACATGGTTATGGAGGAAAAAATTAACAATAGTTATTACACAGAAAGAGATTACCACTGGCTTAGAAAAACACTTTTTGCTGGAGGCAAGGATAATATTTAGAGGTGGTGTCACTACATGATTGTCCTCATTTCATACTCTTCCTCAGGCATCCAAAAACAGACAGGGTCACAGAAAGGATATTGCATTAGATCCACCTTTGTTTTTATTTGATATGACTGCTCATTATTAATATGCACGTATAAAAATCCATTCTGATAATATTCTTCCTTCTATCCTCAAATTATCATGTACACTTTCATAAGATCCAGCAAAATCCACGTTGCCCAGTGTGTACCTAAAGCTACCACACTTAACACGGGGAACTGTAAAAAATTGATTCTTCCAGAACTCTGAGGTGGGAAAGCATGAAAGGACATGTCTTATCAAGAAGGTGTTGCTTTAGAAAGAAAGGGGTTGCTTATAGAGAGTCCAAAGAAAGCCTAAAACAGGCAAACTTCCTAAAAGGTGTTCTTTGTACAAAGGGTAAAGAGCGTATAAGCCAGTGCTATTGTAGCTTTTTTTCTCCTTTAGCTCTGGAAATTTCAGTAAATCGTAAGCAAGGTAAATGCTTCCAGAAGGGGAGTTTCCTTCATTATTATGTAGAACTAGACTAAAGGTCTTCTGGTGACATTTCCAGGGCTTTTTTTTAAAAAAAAAATACATTTACATGTGTGTGTATGCACCAAAAAAAAAAAAAAAAAAACAACCAAAAAATTGCATGACGGGTGGGCTGGGGGAACACAGACATGCCATAAAATTTGTTTAATTTCAGTATTACATACACAAAACACAAAGTGGATTTATATGCTGTATTAAATAAAGGGAGAGGGTAAAAGAAGAAAAATTATATAGGAGAAAGGCAAAACTCCCTCAGATCTAAATACTGGAGTATTTTTCTATTCTATACCATTCTAATCCATAAATATTAAAGTAAAGCACACACAGCTCTACCTAGAATCAGTATATTAAGACTCCATAACATGACAAGCATAATGCCTAATTGCTCCCCACTCAGGAAACATAAAACAGCTCTCAAGAAGCAAACCTTTAAGGAGTCTGAAGATTTTTCAGTTCAACGAAAATACACCTCTCATCCCATGACAAGACCCCATTAGAGAATGTGCTAATTGGCTACACCCTTTGGGAGCGCAGCGTACTCCACCTTTTATTTCAAGGCTGGCACTGCACCTTCATGTGAGGTTATCACATTAGTCAGTTCCTGTTGTAATATAGTGTGTGAAATATAGTGTGTGAAACTACAGTACAAGTGCAAAATGACTCAGATTTACTTTGACTGAGTGTCAGCACAAAGTTCCTGTCACATGCTATCGAGCAAATGTGATACACTAACGTGTATTCACCCACTTCCCTTCAAAAAGTTATCATCCAAACTTTTCAGTTTGGATACTACTGTTATTTTATGAATGCCTGTTGCTACTTCTTTCATTTTAAAAGGTTCTTACCTTTTTGTAGAAAACAACTTAGGTTATCATCTGTTTGTATTAGGATATTTTTATTAGCTTTAGGAAGGCAAAAAACCCCTGCAACAGATCATGATTTTTATATAGGTTTATCCCTTCATATTTAAGTACAGTGTATAACATGGAAATAAGTGTCCCTTTGAAAGGTACTTGTGCTAACAAAGGCTGCACATGCTGTCGTTGTGAAAGATGTAAAGAAAGCTGGTTGAAAAAAATCAGGAGGGACGCAACTGTGATGTCCATCTACTAACTACTGTAGAACAACCAGTGAAAGATGATAAAGCTGGAGATTATTCACTGTTACAGCTTAGTCAGAAAGAACTAAATTACACACACATCCCAAAACTCCTAATGGTACTAAAAAAACACAGTCTCTAATCCCTCAGCGCATGAAGTGCCAGCCAATCCTGCATATGAAGCCTGGGCATAAGTTAAACAGCATCAGTTCTACCCAGTTGATGCAATGAGACATCTCATTCTTGATTCATACCGTTATCTCAGGTATCACAAATATGTGAATAATCATATACAATCTTCCCTATAAGCATTTGGTAGAAATCACTTTTACCAAATACTGAAGCATTCTTTGTTTATTTACCTACACAGCCTAACATATGCACACACGTTCCCATTCCATCAAACAAGCAAAAATAGTTGGAGCAAAATGCTGATTTTTTTAATACTTAGGCAATCTACCTAATAGTATAAAAGGTATATGCATTAAAAAACCCCAAAAAAGCAAATAACCAACATCTGAATTAGCATCTAATTATTTCTTTCATAGTCAGTTCTGCTATCTTACTATAAAACCCAAATATTTTTGTTGCTTCTTAATGCAGGACAATGAAAAAAAATGCACCCTACAAAATCAATGTTAGCAGCCACACTAAGTGCAGACTCACCTTTCCCTCTTCCAGAGGCTTCCAAAATTCCAAAATGCTGACATCTGACACAGGAAGAAACTTGTGCTCTGAATCATAACAAGTAAAAATATATAGTTGGACTGAAAAAAACCCCAAAACTACAACACCAAACCACCAAAAAATTTAACACTGACAAAAACTTTTATAGTATCTTTTGATTTATAAATAATTGATTAGTACCCACTCTGACTGAAAATGTGACTGCCACTAAGAAACACCTTGTCCATTACTTGCACTATACCACTCTATGGGTGGCATTCAGGAAAATGCTCAAATATCGATCAGAGTATCAGCATTAGTAAAAGATACAGCCACAGAAGTAATTTAGATTTTATTGTTCAAACAACTTTTTCATTCTTTGAGGACAGATTTTTAAAACTTCAGGTACTTTATGGTATTTAGACAGGGAGAGCAATATAAATACATATATTTATCAGCCACAGCCTCGGGAACAAGATGAGAATGAGGCAGTTGAACACGGCTGAACATATTCTTAGGTCAGTGGATATCAGGCACTGCTGTCCCTTACATCTTGGTTCAGTTGGTAACAATTGAGAACTGCTACTTCCTAAACCATAATGGCATTCCTGATACTTCTTCAGAATTGTCCTTCTGAATTCCAGGCAGTTCACTGTATTCTATGAAAAGGCAGCATTCTATTTCATTTCTGCAGGAAAAAGTCTGCATTTAAAATTCCGCTTTAGAGTGAATATGTGCTAATATTTCTGCAAAATGCCTTAATGGTTTAACACCATGTATATATAGCTTTTATTATGTTACTTACACTTCACAAATTTATTTTTCCTAAATTTTTTTTAAGAATCATAATTCTATAATTTCTATGTCTTTAAGCTATTTTACCTACTCTGATTTTGTATTATAAGCATTTCACCTAATACTTATCTCTTTTTTTTTTTCTTTTTAATCCTTCTACAAATTCAAAAAAGTTATTTTCAGGATTAGAGTTATTTTGGAGATTACTTTAAGGGATTACATTGATGCACATTCCCCTTCTCAGAAAAATGATTATTCGCCAGACTTGCCTGCAAGCCTGTAACAGCATTTTATCTTTCATGATCTCATCAAATTTATACTGATTTTTGCATATAGCTTCTATTTAAAAGCATGAATAAAGATATTTGTAAGTCCTAGATCAGCCTTTTTTTTTTTTTTTTTTTTTTTGGATGTAAGAAACCTTTTTAATTCATTGAATGGTTGGGGGTTTTATTCCTGAGTAAGTAATCTTGGAAACATAAAAGTTTAAAACAGCAAGAAGAAAACAGTCACTAAATTCATCTTTAAAGAGAATGAATAAATAGACTGAATAAATTGTCAGATTATTACATCTGAAGAAGGGTTTTTTTCTCTGGAGTAAACCAGTACTTTTGTCTTTAAGATTGTATTTTTTTCAATTATTATTTTGAAATATCAAAGAATTGCAAAACTGTTCCTTTGTGCTTCACTTAAGGTTATGTGGGAAATTACTTACAGTTACGATATATTTTTTTTTTCTGAAAGAGAAAGAAAGATCAAAAATGCCCATGAAATTTCTACTCTCAAAAAATATCAGCCACATTAAGAAGGAACATTTCATAGAATCATAGAATGATTTGGGTTGGAAGGGACCTTAAAAATCAACTAGTTCCAACCCCCCTGCCATGGGCAGGGACATCTTCCGCTACACCAGGTTGCTCAAAGCCCCATCCAGCTTGAACACTTCCAGGGATGGGGCATCCACAGCTCCTCTGGGCAACCTTTTCCCGTGCCTCACCACCCTCACAGTTAAGACGTTCTTCCTAATATCTAATCTAAATCTACCCTCTTTTTTAGTTTAAAGCCATTACACTTGTCCTTTCACCACATGCCCTTGTAAAAAGTCCCTCTCCAGCTTTCTTGTAGGCCCCCTTTAGGTACTGGAAGGCTGCTAGAAGGTCTCCCTGGAGCCTTCTCTTCCCCAGGCTGAACAACCCCAAATCCCTCAGCCTGTCTGCACAGGAGAGGTGCTCCAGCCCTCTCAGCATCTTCCTGGTCCCCCACTCTGGACTTGCTCCAACAGGTCCACGTCCTTCTTATGCTGGGGGCCCCAGAGCTGAATGAAGTATGCCACATGAGGCCTCACCAGAGCAGAGGGGCAGAATCAGCTCCCTCGACCTGCTGGCCACGCTTCTTCAGATGCGGCCCAGGATTCCATTGGCTTCCTGGGCTGCAAGCACATGTTGCTGGGCCATGCTGAGCTTCTTGTCTATCAACACCCTCAGGTCCTTCTCCTCAGGACTGCTCTCAATCCATTCTCTGCCCAGCCTGTATTTGTGCTTGGGATTGCCCCAACTCACATACAGGACCTTGCACTTGGCCTTGTTTAACCTCATGAGGTTTGTACCAGCCCACTTCTCAAGCCTGTTCAGGTCCCTCTCGATGACATCCTTTCCCTCCAGTGTGTCAATCGCACCACACAGCTTGGTGTCGTCAGTAAAGTGCTGAGGGTGTGCTCGATCCCACCATCCATATCACTGACAAAGATGTTAAACACTTCATGAACCTGTTTTGACAGTAAAACAAGAACTAATTAGATAGTAATTGCCAACAGTCAGAGACTGTTGGAGCAACAGAACAGATTTTTGAAGTTAGTGTATTACTTAATTAGTGGTTTCTATGAACCATAGATGTTGATATTTAATCTTCACAAGAAGAATTTAAAGGGTAAGTGAATCTGCTGATTTGTTTACAGCATTACTTAAGCCTATTTACACAAGGACTTTGTACAATCTGTAGTGCAGAAACCATAAAAATGTAGAGAAACACAGGCGTGGGATTTTTATCTGATATTTCATGGCTACTATGCAACCTTGAAGATACAATATAAATCCAAGACTTCTAAATCCCATCAGCTGAAGCAAAATGTAATATGACATACATAAAGAAACACCAGGATAGAAGCAGTCGTGGTAAAATTTTTTAATGACAAAAATACTGTGGATTAAACCCAATCCTTTTCTATAGATTTCCACCTATTTCTTAAAATTAAACAACAATTTGGGGGACTTACTCGAGTGACACATTGCTTACACTGCTACAGTTTTGAGACAGACTGTTCAGAACACACAGGAGGGCAAAAGAACATTTACAGGCTGCTTTGAAAGCAAGAAGGATGAGCTACTACTCTTCACATCTGCGATACAAGCAGTAGCAGAGGGAGAGTGGTTAAACTGCAGCATCATATACATTAGATTTTAGAGAAAAAATTTCATGTGAAAAGGGCAACAAAGTACTGGAATACATCATCTCACAATGTCACAGCGTTCCCGACTCTGGAATTCCTTAAAAATAAGTGAAGGCAAACACCCTTCAGGATGCCCACGGGCAGATAAGACCACCAAGTCATTCTCAGCTTCACAGTTCTGTGTTTATGCATTATACAATCTCTATGTAAAATGTAAATCCTGTCACCATGCAACTCCAGGAGTTTAAACACAACTCAGCAAGGGGGCAATACTGGGAAAGTGGGTAAGGCAGGCAATATTGATACAAAGACTGTGATCAAGGAAAGGATCAGGGATCTGTGGTTGAAATAGCAAGGCATGGCTTAGCTCACCAGGGAACAGATGAGCTTAAATCATTCTGAGGAATCAGCGAGGAAATACAAAAGGCAATGGGACAGAGCTGCAGTGAGAAGGGTCAAAAGTAAGAGTCATCACTGAGCACAGATGTGATGGATGACAGCTGAAGTTGTTGAGCAGATGAGATTACAGAGAGGAACGGAGAAGAGGGAATGTGCCAGAGAACTGTCTTGCAACAAATCCAGTGCACTGAATCAGCATCTTTAATACTCTGTAATTCCTAATGACATCTTCATTTCAGAAAGGGCTGACTCAGTTGATAAGCTGGGCAGCAATTCTCTGATGTGCAGGGCCTCTCTAGGGGGTCAAAGTGCCTTCAAGAAGCAGTGCTGTAAAAGAGCACCCACAGCCTTCGCGCGAGGGGAAGGAGAGAGGCACACAACAGAACATAGTAAGTGCTGCTGTATTTGACAAGCGATTTCTGCCTGGTGCTACGGCTCAGCCTATATGGCAGATGTAAGCAGGGGCAAATACAGTTATTTGGAAGAAGTGCTACTGATAGACATATTGGGATTCTGGTCATGTTTGAGTGGGTATGGCAGCAAGCAGCTGACAAAAGATGTAGTCGGGGAAACAGTTTCTGTTTCAATGTGCTGATAGAAATTGAAAACCTTTCTTGCCTGCCAATCCCCTCAAAATTCACAAAAATATCAAAATTTATGTATTTCTACAACCTTTAAATGACAATTTGTTGCTTCAGCTAAGGTAGGGGCAGATTTGCTTGACCCCAAAACAATTATTTTTTCATTCTATGACAAGATAAGGAGTTGAGCGAGCTGAAAACAAGCTTATTTGTGCCATCATTTTAACTGTATCTTTTGCTTCTTCCCTTTTTGCAATCAATACAGATATTTCTACACACAAGGGTACAATGGCCTCACAACTCTGATGCTACTAGAGCCGCATAAAGAGCTCCAAAAAAAGAAGCAACTCAATGAGGTTGGCCCAAAGGACAGAACACATCTCTCCTGTATAACTTGCAATTACAATCGTATCTACTACAGGTCCGTACATAGAAGCCAGGGAGATAGTATAAACAGAGTTTTTATTTTTACAGAGCAGTCTGGCAGTCTGGACAGCACTGTAATAGATACAGTTTTCTGTCTTTCTACCTTTAGTCTTTTTTTTTTTTTTTTTTTTTTTTTTGGCAAAATCCTTTTAAAATAGGGACATTGGAATACCAGCAAATACAAACCTCTGCTGCTTAAGGTAAACACCTCATGTATACTCTTATACAAATCTTTCATTTGTCCAAAACATTTTTGGAATTTCTGAATTTTACTCATAATGATTAGGCCTTTTACCCTAACTGCTCCTACTGGTATGAAACCTGGAAACCTGTTCCCAAGTGTCCCTCTCCAATTCTGTTTGATGCCAAGTTTTATACATATATATATCTTTATATACACACAGAGTCAAATTCAACCTATCTATTCATGTACTATTAGCTATTCCTTTTTGCACAAACTGTTCTGATAATTTAAAAAAAAAAAAGTGTCGGAGCATAAAGTGAAATACATTCCTTTTCAAGTTTCACTTTCTAAGTAAATAAAGCAACCCCATTTAAGCCCTTCCTGCAAAGCAGACTGAGTATCTCCTTGACACTCACAAGTATGTTTTATGCACAAACCTTTACAAATTGAATGGTTTCCTTTGTGCAGAAAGGGGCTCAATTAATGTAACGACATTGCCACACAAAATAGCAGCATTTTAGCCACCATTTTCATGTCACATTTTCAGTGGCTACATGGAATCTTCAAGTCAGATTCCTAACACTATGTTCCTCCAGCCATGATTTGTGGGTTTGTCCTGGCAAAGAAATTTAAAATCACTAGTCATATCATCTTAAGTTTTTAAGATCTTACAGTGATCTACATGTTTAGTTGAAAACCAGAAACAGTATCAGTACATAATACCCAGAAGGCTAAATAAAGGAAGAGCCATCTGCAAAAATGCTCCTTTACATGTAACATTCTTTTTTGGCATTTCTGTACTCATTAAGCATTGTTGCTTGCATCTATGGCTGGATTCTGTGATCCCAATTTAAATCTTTGACAAAAATATTCTGTAACTTGTGTGGCAATCAAAATGCAATTCTACAATGGTTTACAAGTGCTACTAAAAAGGTGAGAAAATATGCTTGTTACATAGTTAAAAATGCTGAATTTGGGGAGAAAGAAGAGTAAACAAGAGAATTGGTCATATACTGGATAACAATGTTTGTGCAGCTTTCACATAAACAGTAGTGCTGTGATCACTCGAGCTGTTCATGTCTCAACCTTATGTTCAGAAAGCATATATGCATTTTCTCTAACGACAACAAATTTAAGTTCAACATCAGCACTCATGCTTTTTTATATGAAAAGATGCTTCAGAACTCTAGGACAGTACTGAATCTGCAAAAGAGGCTGTGTTGAATGTATCTAATCTAGAGAGACTTTCATTACCAAAAAAAAGACACTCCAGAAGACTACTCTTAACATTTTGATTTGACAGCCTGACTATCCCAAAGGCTATGCTCACTGCAGTTGAAACACAAGTCCAATGAAATCTGTAGCAAGCTAAAAAGTAATCACCTTCTGTGAAGACCATTAGCAGATTAAGCCTGGGATAAAAAAAAAAAAAAAAAAAAAAAAAAAAAGTTACATGCATTTATCAAAGGGCAGAAAACCAATAGCTTGTACATAAGCCATCTTTTCAATTGTATTTAGGCAAGTGATTAGTCTTCCTCTTACCACTATCATCTTACTATTTGACTTCATTGTGGCCATACTGTGACCCAAATACAGTAGATATATCAACAACCAGATCAAGTCTGATTCCAGCTGCAGGCTTTTTAAGTCTACTGATATATTAGGGATGACTGATGGTAGCTCTCTTGGCTTTGCTTACAAATTACTTTATTCAAATTAAGCGCACATATGAGAAAAGTAATCCAAATTCCAGAAATCATTTTGCTGTACCAGCTTGAACAATCAAAAGGAAAATAGATTGCATGAGTGAACGTACACAGTAAGGATGCAAATATGCATTGTTAGCATACCTTCAAAGGCTGCAGTGTTAGAAACTATGTATTTCAGGACTGTGTTAGGAACAAATAACTGTTATCTGTTCCTAATGACTTCAGATCAAATCCTGCTGTCCTAGATTGAGCAAAACTTGCGGGGCAAACCAAGGGGAAGGATATTGTGAGGTTGCCCTGAAAATTTCCACAGAAGCAAGTCCAAGAGAAGCAATAAAGATTTTTCAAATGAAACAGGCAGCGATTCACTCCCTAAACCTCTTGATCCTGTGAAACCTTTGCAAACACAAGTCCATCTGCCACAGAGACTTTGTTTCCACCACTTGCAGTATACACCCATTCCTAACCATGCCCTTTGATTTACACAATGCTATCAGAGCTTCTTCCTGATGTTGCTAAGAAAATCAGGAAGGTGTGGTTCTTGATTAATCAACCTGAAACCATGCAGCAAGAGAACATTCTTCTCATTCCTGCTACATTTTTACAATTGCTTTATCTCCCAGGAGATTGTTGATCACAGAAAACTTTTGGGTTTCATGCTGGGGTTTTGGGGGGTATCTGGCACAGAATTGGCTTTGATTTTGCCTTTGCCTCTTTTTTTTGACCTTTTTTTTGTGGGTTTTTTTTTTTGTTTGCACAGGTAGTATGCCTGCTCCATAGGCAACCAAAACATATTCATCCTTTTTATCTAGGGCTGACATTGTTACAGACTTCCACCTTCCCCAGTCCTGTAATATATGTATCCTAATGTTTTCACTGCTACAGTCTTAGGATCTTGCTAATGTCATGCCCATCAACTTTGACATCACAGGACAACAGGAGTCACTACACAGAATGGTATTCATTTCTATATTTTTTTCTAGATTCTATCAAATAGACTTTTTCAGATTCTAATTGATATGGACCATAGTTTTTGAGTCTGCTTTATGGGGTTGATGAGCATTTTGTACAGTGCTAATGCTACAAACCCTTAAATGCTTTCCACCTATTCATATCTGCAGCTTCCATTAAGGAACTGACTGTGACCTAGTCTCTAAACATACAAATTCTATACTTACAGGGCTGGTGCAGTCTACCACGTGTAAGGTACATATTTTCTTTGCACTGTGATTACATTTGTGACACTTAAATCAGACTGTATTTTGAATATTCATTTACCACATGGAAAAAATGGACATTATGCCATTACAGAAAAAGAACCATACAAACCAGTTTATCCAGGATCTGTAACCAGCACTGAGACTTTTCACCCTGTACTTCAGGATGATTCAGCCACATTTCTGGTGGGGGTATTCTTGTCTTATGATTCAGATCTCCAGTTTAGGTAACAGTTGAAGCACATACACACACCCACATGCAGCTATAATTAATACTTAACACAGGAGATATGGAAATCTAAAGAAACATGTCAATGCTTAACACTTGTCTTTGTCTCTGATCCATTATTTCTCTAAAGCAGTCTTCTCACCGAGCTCAGGATCCCCAGACTCTCTTCTTGGTTAGCTACTGGAGTCACACATGTCGAAAGGTAAAGCACTACCCCCTTGATGTGTTTGCTCTTCTCACAACTCCTTCTAGGAATGTTAGAACTCTGACACCTCCATCCAGTTTGCTAGACTATCCATTTGCATTTCCCTGCAGAGAAGTTAGGCTAAATAGGCTTTGGAACAGAGTTCTGTGTCAGAAACGACACCTGAATGGACAAACTACTTACTAGTATCTGTCAGATACATGGCATCACTTTTACTGATTCATGCCAGGCTGTCTACATTAAACAATTGCAGCCCAAAACTAAAAACTTACATGTATTACAAATCATTTACTTCTAATCTTTAGCAGAAAGAATAATCAGTAAAGCCAATGCAAGGACAGCCAACTCCAAGCCCTCAGAAAAGCAACTTGGTTGCAGGACATAAATAGGACCGGAAATTAAATTTAAAAAAAAAAAAAAAAAAAAAAAACACAAAAAAAAACCCCACAAAATGAACAAAGAACCAAACCCCATACACACAGTTCAGGTAAAATACTCAAGATTATCCAAGAATCATCTTAGAGAGTGAGCTGTTGCAGCTGAGAACTAGCAGTTACATCATCCAACTGCCACATAAATGTGCAAGGTCTAGAGCTGGCTTGTGGGACTGTCAGTAACAAGGAGCTGGCTGTGGTGAGGAAGGCTGGGACCACCTTGTTCATTGTATCATGTACTCCTGTAGAATGAAGTTTCAGATGTAACACAACAGGACATGTGATTTAACTACTTTAGGCTAACACGTAAGATCTTTCCATGTGCATGCACATATGCACTGTAAGGGATCTCAGATGTATAGGCTCCACGCTTGCCATGTGTATCACAGCCCTTGGTCAATGAATTATTTATTTTTTCAGTTTTACTTCAGCTTCCTAGCTGCAGTATTCTCTCTGTAGACCACACAGTTCTGTTGCAAAACAACAATTACATCAACTATGACTTTCAGAAAAGAATAAGTCATTTATTAAGAGTCCCAAATGGCTTCTTTAATTTTATTTTTTTAATGCAGCTGGATCTCCTTTTCATACTCTTGTATCTGTATACCTAGTGTCTGAATAGCTTGCAGAACTAAGTGCATCCTTCATCTATGAGATAATTATTTTTGGTTCACTTAAAAAAAAAATAATATATATATATATATATCAGTACCAGAGGCCCAAACAGCCCAAGGATCCTTCTGCAGCTTCCAGCACATCAGCACTTTTACTTCAGCACAACTCACTGTCTTTGATCTCTCTTTGAAAAGATTTGCCTTGTGCTGAGGTTTCTCAAAAAAGAAATGGGCATTTGGAAAACAAAACCTTATACAACATTAATTCAACATTGGTGCTTCTCTTTAAACATTTTCTATATATCTTTTAAAATCTATGATTTTCTAAAAGTCTGTAGGGCAATGAATCTGGCTTCTGAATTTCATATCACTTACTGGCATTTCTAGCGCAGCTGTAACATAGTAAGAATATGCTAAACAAAGAAGGTACATAGTGTGAGGCTTTGCATGTGGGAGAAAGTGTGCTAAAAAGGGATCATGAAATCATTAACATGATCAACCTAAGGGCTCTTAGATCCCATGATCACCCAGAAACCTATTATCTCTTCCTATTCTGGGGGTACCTCCATCCTTGAAGATGTGAAACACCCGTCTTCCAGCTCTCTGCCACAGAGAAATTCTCATTTACTTTCAGTACAGCCAAAATTATTGTTCAGTCTTGCTCACAGTTCTTATTCCTAATATTAATAAGATGCTTAGACTGAAAGTTCATGGTAATCATGTGGATGAACTCATAAACCAATATATCAGTGTTTCATTTCTAGCTGAGTACTCTCTGTCAGTGTCTTATTCTGGAGAACTCCAGGCTTGTCATTGCTAGCTAGGAGATGCATAAGCGTGGCTTACAATTTGGGATCTCATTCTATGTGTGCACGTAGTTCTTGAGGGAAAGGTTAAACAGTTGCATTATTACTCTCTGCAATTTGATAAAATATGGAGTTAAGAATTCTACTTCGTCTAAAATAAACCACTTAACAGTTAACGAAGTTATTGCCCAAAAATCACCGCAGTGCTTCCTAGGTCTTCAATGGACTTGAGTTGTTTCTATAAATTTTTCTGATGTAAATGATGACTTTTGGATTGGTAAGACAGAAAGCATAAATATAGCTGATTAAGAACAAATGACAGCTAGAGCCATTACACTTTATTGGAGAAACATGTTCATTTATATTCCATATTTATTTAACAGATGCAGACTGCCTGATCAGACAATATTTCCACCTACAGTCACCATCTGTTTGATAATAAAGGACTTTTTATATCTCCACATACATATAGTTCTGACACCAGAGATGTATATATGAAACACACACCTCTATAGTTGCTTCTTATTACTTCGCTATCATAGCTTCAGCTATGAAATAGATTGTTCATGACTTAGGCGTAATGAAACTTGAATATGTTCTGAAAGTTGCATTACAGAGGTTAAAATTATAAACCCTAATGGTTATGTTATTAGAAATAACAGAAAACAGCAGTTATTAATGGGGAAATATGTAACATATATATATATTTATGTATCACAAGTATCATATAATTGTTTCCCTCCTACACCCCACCTGCTAGTAAACCTTCCAAACCTCTGATAAAGATTTGCTTTCAAATATGGAGTTCTTCCTCCTCGCACACTCTACAAAAATTAGATAATCCAAGGTCAATTATGGGTGTTATTCAGTACTGAGCCAAGGTCCAATTTATACTACAATACATCATAATTTTTCAGTGTCAGAAAAGTCAGCATTATTATTTGATTAGCCGAATCCATTCCAATCTGAAAACACCTCTGGCTTCAATATTCTGACAAGATTGTCTTCTCACTGAACTCTAAACAATACACACATTGACCCCTGAAAGGAAAGGCAGTTTAAATTGCTTGTGTGATTCAAGGGAAAACAGAACCAGACATATAGCATGATATATACAATTAGAATTATCAGAGTATCTTGGATGTGTGAAATAAAATATCAGAGCTTTTAGGCTGTAGATAGCAAAAATGTTGGTCTTTAGACAGAAATATATTTGTGATATATTATGCTGCAACATATCATTTATTTCACAGCAAGAAATCTCTTGCAATGAATTCCACATATACAACCCTATTGAAATTCAGTTTTAGAACCATTCCCAGAGCACATCAGAAAGGTGGTGTACAGGCTTCAGGTCTTACTGTAAGGTACAGCAGAGGACACAAAGGTAGCTACCTTCAGAATTGGACTGTCCACCAGCTTCCCTTCCAAACTGATCTGCTTACCTTTCATGGCCTTTCCTCCTCTGTGATAGAAAAGAGGCCAACTTACAACTTACCTAAAGTGACGCTTGCATCCAAACCATAACCATGTAACTCAGCTTTTCCATCAGTAGGACTAAATCAAGTTTCTTTAATACACTAATAAATAGCAAGTGCTAATTAGCCTGACATCAAATAGCAGCAGATGTGGCATGTGTTAATCCATTGTTTGTCTGAAACATGGGTGCCTGTTCCAAAGCATCTCACATACAGCTTTAACCCACCACTGGAGTTCCGTTTCCAACTATCTTGGTCTTGAGCCAGAATAATAAGGGGGAAAGGCTGAATTTTCTTCCTTTTAGCCTTAGAGAAAATACAGTGGTGAGGCACTCTCTCAGATGTGGTTTTTCACGACACTTCCAAGTTACACACTAGAAGACAAAGTAAGCATTTGTCTTCCCACAGCATTTCTCAAGAATCTGATTCATGCATCCTTGAACAACTTCTGGAGTCCTTCCAGATTGATACATATAGCTAAAGGAGGCCAAGACTGCTATGTTCAATAACACTATTAATTACTATTATATCTTACTTTACTAGGGATAGATGCAGAATTGGAATAGCTGCAAACCAAGCATGACTAAGTCACTGACTGAAATCTTAATTTTCCAAAAATGAACTAGGGAGAATCTACAGTGAAAGAAAGAAAGAAAGAAAGAAGAAAAAAAAAAAAAAAAAAAAAGCCAGTCTGAAAAACAGCAAATTTGCTGCTGACAAAGGGTGTCCAAATTACTCTCATTTTTCTTGACACTATTAGATCATACCATGCAGTGATTATGTAAGACTGCAGTGCATACATATGTACAAGCATACACATAGGTAGAGTACCTAAGAAGCTTTTGCAAATTAAAATTTTAAAACTAAAAAAGAACATGCTTGAGTTTGCTCTTTTGGTTTTTTTGTTTTGTTTTGTTTTTTTAACTTGAAAAACTTCAAGCTTCCACCCCAAACATCATCAATACCAACTAGGAAAAGAATTCATCCATTGTTGCTATTTTCAGCCTACTGAAAAAAAAAATCTAACAGGCATAGTTTTTCTTGAAACACTGACAGAATCATTAGTGGATTTTGTAACAGTGGCCAAACACTTTAAATCAACTGCAGCCCCTTTAAAAAAAAAGTTACCTACCAATTGAAAAAAAAAAAGCGGATACTTAACAGCATGCTTGTGGTGGTTGCACAGAACATACTATCATGAATGGAAAGGGAAAGATGATTCTGTAATTGATACAAGACAATACGGACCATCCTCCTCCTAAAACCCAGCAATAACTGTAGCATATACAGTGAGGTTTATGTCCATTACCCTTGAAGTGAAAGCCTTAAATTTTAAATTTAGTGTCACAGTATGTATAGAAGTCTAATAATTTCATTTGTTACAAGATGGATTTATATTACATTATGTTTTTTAATCAAAGTTACAACAGCCTCTTTCCCTCTTCCCCTATACATAAAAACAACCATCCTTTGTCTTTTATTCACATTATGTTGCAAAATACAGCTTTGTTTTGGTGTTGGGAGATTGGAAGGTGAAATGGAGGTCACCCAGTTCCCCGAGGTCAGCCAACCCTAATAACACCAGCCTCTGGAGAACGCAGGCCGTGTCCCATTTCTCTCAAGGTCAAGCAACTGCTGCAATCATTCAATGGGGGACTAATAAGACAATTCACAAGTCCTTTTTTCTTCAGGGGAAAAGGAGATGCAGCCATGCTGTTTGAATGGTTTAAAATTCTTGTAAACAGATTTCTATTCACAGAAAGAGCCTTTTAAAAGTATGGAGAAATAAGTGCAGTAACTACAGTAACATAACCACAGGGAAGGGCTTGTTTTGTTTTCCTTTTTTTTTTTTTTTTTTTTGCTTTTCAGTAAAGATCAGCTAATAATTATTAAATACAGAAAACATATAATGAACTCAGTGCACTTGGGCCCTGAAGTCAACATGTACTTGTAAAAGTAAAAAAATAAACCCAAAGAAATATGTTAATTCATTTATTAAAACTGTGCACATGTTCCTGCCCTGCCCAGAATCTTGATCACCTGTGTCCACGCTGGGCAGCACATGCCTAGAGTCTGGCCCTGCACATCACAGCCTCCACATTCACATCTCTCCTGCAGATCCAACTTGAGCCAGCTTCTTCCTTCTCAGAACTTTCGCAACCCTGTTTTCCAAAGTCCCAGTTCAGCATCCAGCTGTAAACTGCAAATTCCCTTACTCCTCCTGACAGTTTCCCCTTCAGCTTGACCTAAATCTCATCCCATATTAGCCTCCTATGCACACAATATCCAGATACAGACTTCATTTTCCAAAAAGCCACAGACAGAAAGGTGGGGTGTGTCCATGAAGGAAACGGGCAATTAGTAGCCTGAACTTCAGATATCGTTAAATCCAGCATCCACCTCTAGGCCATTGACCATAACATAATCCACTTCAGTAAAGAGAGGATCAGTCAAAACCCAGTTCTACACAAATGCAGTCTTCACCAACAGTTCCCAAAAAAATCAAAAACTCCCAAGTTATTATGAATATCAATGCACCTAGATGTTTGTGCAACTACATTTAGAAAAGCTTAAACAAAACAAAGCTATCTTCCTTCCTGCATGAAAAAGTTGCCAAAGTATTTTGCTAATGCTACCTTATTTTTGTTTTATAGTACAGTATGTTTGGTATGACCACTGCTGAATGTGAAGTTGGACAATTAATAAAAAGCCCTAGAGATAATAATACTGCCAAAATAATTATATTTTAGCTTAATATACATACATATCAGTATGGAATATATCATGCCGTTATACAAATATCATAACTCGCAATGCCAGAATCCACTACTAGTAGTCTAAAGCGATGCTACAGGAATCCCAAATAGGCATAGACTTGCATGTTGTATGAACTGCAAAACACCTCAAAGTTTTATTATGTCCTTTATGACACTGGCATCACAAATCACCAGGACCTATAAGACACTGTATGTGAAAACAAGATGCTGGTATTACAGCGTGATGACTTTTAAATTTGGAGTAAAATTGCTTAATTTGCTTTCTCTCTTGCAAAGTATTTGGCTTCTTATTTCATCAATTTATTTGAACCCTATGGAGAGACTTCTGGGCATCTCTGTCAGAAGAGACTCACTTTACAGTTCTGCTCTGAAGAAATGTAACACATGATGGATTTAATTATACCAGTCAAAATATGATTACTTGCTCTGTGAGAATGCAACATTGCAAAGAGCTTGTCTTTATCTTTTTTTTTTTGTACTACAAGAGAGCGCAATTCACAATTTTTCCCTTTCATTTTTTTTAGTGCAATGCATTTATTTAAAGAGCAGCAAAGAAAGTCCATGTTATTCTTCATGTTAAAGTATGTCCAAAATATGAAAGTAAAGCAGTTTTGGTTTTGTATTTCAGGTATATAACTTGCAATTTACTGTAAGTCTAGGCATATGAACAGTAGTTCAGGGGTTTTTAAGACAAAATTATCAACAGAATGGAGAAAAAAGAAAAGGTGAAATTGGTTTTTTAAAGGAAATTCTAAAATTATCAAGCAGTGCTAAGTGTAGATAGATTTAACTGGATGTAAAAATAAAAATGAGGCAGGTAAGAATTTTCTATTCTGTATTAATGACTTTTCAAAAGGAAATGTTACTATTAGCACTCTTCTACATTATGTCCACATAACCAGAAAGCACATATCCCTTCTGAGAAAATATACGACACAAGAGGACAACACATTACTTACAGCTGGAGTTCCTATTAGGTGCTGACTTAATATGTTTAAAAAAATGGCTTTTTAATGGTGCGCATCCATATTATGATACCTAATTCTGACCCTCCCATGACAGTTCTCTCTGGGGCACGTTAATGGGCCAGATATTTTGCTACTTAAACTTGGCACATTAGAACTGTCTTTTATGAAGTTAAGGCGATATATGCAATCAGCATCTGACGTGCATATTTCCTGAATTTAAAACTCAGATTCTTGTTTGTGCATATTTTCAGTTGGATCAGGAGAAAAAAAGAGTTAGTGGTAGGCTGGTATTTTGAGTTTTGAAACAGGGGGTGGGAAGGTGTTATATATGAGGAACAAATAATTACTCATGAGTTGGAAATAATTTAAAGTTTGGGGGTGGTTTCATCTTTAAAAAAACAAACAAAACTTTGGAGGGGGAAGGAGAGGAACAGAAGCACACAGAAAACAAGGCAGGAGTTCTAGTAAGGATAACAAGACACAAAAAGCCTTACCGTTTAGAATCATCTATCTTCTAAAGTATTAACTGAAATGTTCAAAAAACATGCTTTCTACTTACAGAAGAAAGTTGAAAAAAACTCTCATCAACATATTCAATTATTAAAACTGGTTGATATAACTACAGAGAACAATACAATAAAATTAAACCAATAGGGCACTATTAAGTCATAGGACTAACTAAGAACTTGCTTTTCACCTCACTATGAGGTTTCTAGCAGTTTACCGTATTTTAAAACACTAAGACACCAAGCAAAATGAAAGATCACTGAAGCAAAATTGGTGAATTTTGGTCACTACCAGAAACAGTTATTGTGGGAATAAATTAGCACTTAACAAATATTGATTTCATAATTTTCAATATTCCAAAGCCCACGGTTAACTATAAAGCTTAAGATATAGTTCCCATAAATATCTGATTAAAAATCATTCATTTTCTTCTTCACTGATAATTTGTTCATAAATTATAGAACATATTATCCTTCTTCATGCAACCGAAATCTCTTGATAGGTAGGTGGACTGGACAAAATAAGATTTTACATTACCAGCCCAAATATTACAGGAAATAATTTCCACCAGATGACTGAAAATAATTTTTATTAATGCTGGAACTATTTATATTTTACTGCTGGCTTTTAATTAAGATTAGCCATCCAGTTTTGAAAACTTATTTCTGTTTCTCTGTACCTGGAACTGAAACAATATTTACACTCACAATGTACATTTCACAGTTGCTTCTCAGTCTAAACCATCTCTGCTTACCAACTGTGACTCAAACATCAAAATGCAACTGTAAATATGCTAATCCAAAATTAAAGGTTCATTACTCACATAATAGAAGACATTGAAGCATTTCATAATGACACAGATTTCCCTTTTGACTACTTTTGATCTTCAATCTATTTTGGCCTGAGGTCAGCTGGCAATCAGATACCGTAGATTGATTTCTGTGTATGTGTGTTAATGATTCTCCTTTCCATCCTTTTGCTCCAAATCATCTTAAATTGGCATCAGCTATGATGATATTCAGAAACAAGACTTCATAGAATTGTCCCAATGCTGGTTATAAATAAAATTTCAAGTTCAGAAGAAAAGAATTCTTGTTACCACAAGGGATTACTGAAATTGATCTTGACACTATTTAAACATGCATAGTTTAACTGGGTTCATCACCTTTCATTCGGAACATTCCCTTTTGTAAGCACTGATACACTCACTATTTTAGCAAGTCCAGATCTTTCTATAAACACTGGATCCAATTTGCCTTTCAAAACCAATCGCAATTCACTTTGAATGACATCAGCCTAGGAAATTTGAGCCCTGAAAAGGCTGGGGCCTTTCTTTCTTATGATGTGACCACATCATGCAATATCACATGGTCGGAACACTTATTCATGCAGCATGACAGATGCTTAAACAATTGCTTCACTCCTGAAAGCATATTTTCCACTTGTGCTGTTAACTCAAAGATCACCAATATAAAAATGACACTTCTCTAGCAATTAGCATGACAGAAAGTCTATAAGGGAGTGCACAAGCAGAGTTGGCTGGAATAAAGTTTACTCTTTCCAACAGTCATGAAGAACTTACTCTACAGAATCACTGGTTAATATCAAGGGAAGCATGTGATCCATGCCCGGATACCATAAATCTACACAAACCAAATTATAATCCCTGTGTGAAGCCTTCCCTCAAGCAAAGTACTGCTGCACTTCACCTCAAGTAGGACAGGTGTTTGGCTGTTGGTGGGCAAAGTGCTGCAAAAGCAATACCCTTTTCAGTATTGCTTTTGCAGCATTTGAAATAAAAAAACAGAATATCTGAGTGTTTGGCAGACTAAGTAGCAAAGCACACGAGTTCCTCTTACACCAGCAGGCGATTCCTTCACGTTACAGTGAGCTGGTACACTGGTTAGACATTTATGAGATACAGGCAGGCCAATTTGATAGGAAATTCCCCAGCTAAACCTAAAAAAAGGTCTTCTTAAATGGCCAACTCCTGCAGTTATTTCCCAGAAGCTGGTCCTTTTGTACTGTAACTGAAATAGCAAACCGACAGAACAGAATACCACTGAACTTAAATAGATGTGATTTAAATCTTGGTTTCCCCTTCAGCCTTAATCAGCTATCTTTTCTCATTTTATATTGAAGGATAGAGTCTTCAGTATCCTTATATGTATCATATAATATTTAGGTATTTTAATTTCCAGACTCAATCAGCCCAGGCTTATTCACATGTTTATTAGGAGAAAGGTTCACATAAATAATTCTATTTGGATTTTAGTGCAGTTTTTTGGGGGTAGCAGCAGTGTAAGTCAAGTGCAGCCACTGCTGTATCACCAATAACCCCCTGAAGGCTTGGTTCTGATTGCTCCAGTTTCATATGTTGAAGTAAGTACAATGATAAAATTAAATGGAACTTTAAAAATTAGCTTATTATTCTGATTTACACATGCATAGAAAACCTTTGAATCTATTGTTATAAAGATTATACCAATGAAGAATTGTTACTATCATTGCTCAGAATCTGAGGAACTTCATTCTTCTCCTGTATATGGACCTTGCTCATGCATTTTCATGGACTTTACAAGAAAACAGAATTATGCAGCTGTCACTCAATTTAAATGAAATAAATATATTACTGTCCACAGGAAAAGTGAATGCTCACTGAGGAAACATTTCCTTTTGTAAAGAGACAATACAAGATCTGCATGAAATTCACAAAGAAGATTGGAATGATAAGCAGAGGAATAAAGCATAAAAATATTAATCTACCTTTCAGAGGAGGTATACAAATGAAATATTACCCTAATATTCAAGTTCAGCTAAAGTGCTGAGACATAGCTGCTAAATATTGGAGACTTGGCTGAACAGACTGAAAAACATTCAGAAATTACCAAAACAAGGTCTGCTCTATATACAGAACCTATAGACCTGGGGATATATTCTGTATGTAACCTCTTTGAAACGGTCATTTAAATACACTATTAGCAGCAAAAGGAAGTTCAAAGAAAATGTTTGGATGTGAGCTGGTTAGTGAAGGGTGACATGGCAAAGACTGACACAGTTCAACTTTTTTGCCTCAGTCTTCCCAGATGGTAACAACAAGGTTTGGGAAGAAGCATGACAGCCACCACTGGAGAGTAACAAGCTAGAAACTAATGAAAGAATTTGGACTTATGAAAATCCATTGAAGTGAAGAAGATTTACTTGTGGGTGCTGAAAGCAGGCTGCTGTGCCTTCACAGCCACTGTCTGTGATCTACAAAACTGGAGAAAGACAATGGCAGAAGTGCTAACAATTGGGCAGACCTGGGGACACACGGGCCAGACCAGTCCCAGCACAGTCACAGGCAAAGTCATGAAAGCATGTCTTCTGGGAAATCACTCACAAACACATGAAGGACAATAAGGCAGTATCATGAAATTTACCAGGGGACAGGGTAAATCTCATCCTGCACATGAGGAGAAAGCAGTGCAATTTAACTTGACTTCCAGAAGACTCGCGATGCTGACTTTCAACAGTATTCTCATTAATAACATGAGGACTGGACAGACAGCTAGATGCGTGAAAACTGGCTGGACTGCTGGGCTCAAAAACTGGTAAACAGTAGTCTGAGTTGTAGCTGGTGTTCAGTACCAAGCACAGTACCCTAGGGATTGATGCTGGGGCTCATACTGTTCATAGTGCACTTTATTGGCAGATGACACTAACCGAGGATGGGTACTTAACATGCTGAATCGCAGTTTCAACCCACAGGCACTTTCAGAAACAAGGGCCATTCAGTGTGTGGCCCACCCTTCCTAATTCACCTGAGGATGCTCAGGTGGGTAACAACATTCTGTACTTGCAAGGCTCTTTTCACTAAAAAGCGTTTAATACAAAAGTAAATATTATTTGCATTTTTGCAGGGAGAAGGGCTGTGGTAGTGTTTACCTCATTATCCTATACTACAGAAATTACAAGATTAGATTCTCTACATAAAATCAACAATCCCAAACCACTTTGTAACTTCTATTAACAGTTTTCAGCCAATAACACCTGTTTTCCAGAGCTGCCCCTGATTTACATATGGTTTCAGGTCAAGCAGCAGTATATACATTTCTAGTGAGTGAAATGTTTTATTGGAAATACTGGTTCTTTTCCCATCTTATTTACATTGGTCTGTAAAAAATGAATTCCAAAGAGGCAGCTAAAATCAATTTTTTAACAGAAATAACTTTTACTTGTGGTTAGTAATCCATGTTTGAGTTCCACATAGGAAAGAAGGAAAATGATCATAAGAAGTCTACAAAGTTTGATGGCATCCTTTTGCAATCACAGGTGAGCAGTCATAGAGCAAAAACACAGTGACAGACCTACTGAAGAAGGAAGTGATGCTTTCTCTAGTAAGCAGGACCATACATCTTATGCATTCTATATAACAGGCACACAAACCTTTGAAAGAAGTGGCCAAGAACATCTCAGAACCTGGAGAAGTCTATAATGATCACAGAGTTCCTCATTAAAGACCTATACACACTAGTACACTGTCAGGGTAGAACTGAGCTTCCCAAACAATATCAAAGTAGCAACAACAATCCTTTTTCCTCTGTTTTTAAGGATTAGCTCTGGTATGGTCCTATGGGCCAAATGGCAGTTAGGAGCAGAAGACAAATCAAGTGCACTCTGTAGAAAGCATCATTCAGTTTAGTTTCACACAAATCAAACCAATTTGTGCATAATGATTTACAGTGTGAAGCAAGTATAGTAAATGGAGATCAACACATAATTCAGTGCAAAACCCACATTCCTGTTTCAAATTAAAAGACTAATGCAGATGTACCTCAGAACTCCTCTAGTATCATGCCTGGCTTACAGGTGTTGCTATTTAGAAATAGAGGTCTCTCAAACTAGCAACCTCAATGTCATAAAATTATGGAGTGGTTTGGGCTGGAAGGAACCTTAAAGATCATGTAGTTCCAACCCCCCTGCCATGGGCAGGGACATCTTCCGCTACACCAGGTTGCTCAAAGCCCCATCCAGCCTGGCCTTGAACACTTCCAGGGATGGGGCATCCACAGCTCCTCTGGGCAACCTTTTCCCATGCCTCACCACCCTCACAGTTAAGACATTCTTCCTAATATCTAATCTAAATCTACCCTCTTTTTTAGTTTAAAGCCATTACACTTGTCCTTTCACCACATGCCCTTGTAAAAAGTCCCTCTCCAGCTTTCTTGTAGGCCCCCTTTAGGTACTGGAAGGCTGCTAGAAGGTCTCCCTGGAGCCTTCTCTTCCCCAGGCTGAACAACCCCAAATCCCTCAGCCTGTCTGCACAGGAGAGGTGCTCCAGCCCTCTCAGCATCTTCCTGGTCCCCCACTCTGGACTTGCTCCAACAGGTCCACGTCCTTCTTATGCTGGGGGCCCCAGAGCTGAATGAAGTATGCCACATGAGGCCTCACCAGAGCAGAGGGGCAGAATCAGCTCCCTCGACCTGCTGGCCACGCTTCTTCAGATGCGGCCCAGGATTCCATTGGCTTCCTGGGCTGCAAGCACATGTTGCTGGGCCATGCTGAGCTTCTTGTCTATCAACACCCTCAGGTCCTTCTCCTCAGGACTGCTCTCAATCCATTCTCTGCCCAGCCTGTATTTGTGCTTGGGATTGCCCCAACTCACATACAGGACCTTGCACTTGGCCTTGTTTAACCTCATGAGGTTTGCGGAGGCCCATCTCTCCGGTCTGTCCAGGTCCCTCTGGATGGCATCCCTTCCTTCCAGTGTATCAACTGCACCACACAGCTTGGTGTCATCAGTAAACTTGCTGAGTGTGTGCTTGATCCCACCATCCATGCTGCCAACAAAGATGTAAACAGTGCTGGTCCCAATATTGACCTCTGAAGAACACCACTTGTCACTAAAAGGTTAGGAAAGCTTTACTAGAAAACAAAGGTAAGATCAAAACTGTTTATACATGTCTCATAAAAATTATTTTTTTCTTATTTAGGTATCTGTCTTCCACATATTTCCTAGCCTTTGCTTGGACTTCTCAGGTGTGGACATTTTTCTGAGGGAAAAAAAAGAGGACAGTGCCAAACAAAAATGAGGGCTTTAAAAAAAAAATCCTGAGCCTTGAAAAACAAAAAACTAACCCCTCAAAAAACCACATTTTTTTTCTTTCCAATGAAAGACAAGGCCAGTTTATGATTTTCATTAAAAGTTCAACAGCGGTTGTTCACTGAATTCCTGTCTCCTCCTATGTCCATCCACAATTGCATATGACATGCCTGTATCCAAACCCCTCACCCATCCCAAAACCAAACTAAAAACCTTAAATCTGTCAAGTGAAGGCTCCTTTCAATCTAGGAAATTTCTAATTAGCATAAAATGCATGTTTCAGTATTTAAAAAACACAATGCTTCTACTGCGTCATTTGGACTTCGAGTGACTGCAAAGAGTGCTGAAGGTTGCTATTAATAAGGATCCCTGCTGTTGTTTCAGTCAGTGATTTATCACCTTCACATCTTAAATAGGAGGTGGTCAGGCTGCAGAAAGGAAACAGTTTATTCAAGGTGGTATTTCTCCTTCTGTGGTCAGCTGCTGAAAAAAGTTAGTTCTCTCTACTTAATGACAGTCTATATGGCAGCATGATGCTATTCAATTCATGTTCACAGTTAAACACGCTGCTCAAAACATTCTTCAGAGAATGCAACTTTCTAATAAAACTGATAGTTTTTCCTCATTTAAGTGTTCAATTCATTCTAGAAAGTATATGCCTTTTCTTTTATTTTATAATTTGTACAGGATTATGGAATTTCATAATTTACATTACTGTTAGCGATTATCATATGTACTGTGGCTTAAAACACTAGGATAGATATATTTATCTACTAGTTCTGCTCTAGTAATTACTGTGAAAGCTGACCAATATTTTTACAGCACTGATGGATACAATAGTGATCAATCATAATGCTAACTGTAGAAAGCAATTGAAAGATGAAATTTTGGAGGTTTAAAATTCAATGCCAGATTGAGATTACATTACTTATTTTTCTAATGAATTTGAAACAATTAATCCCTCAAAGTACAGCACATGTGGCATCATATTCCTCTTCAAATGTTTTAATGAATCTTCCAAGTTTTTCGCTCAATGCCAATCAAATTTGCAAAACTCCCCGACAATTATTTCATTGTCCACAAATGGTGGCCAACAGAGGGAAAGCTCCCAACAGTCATCTAACTGTAATTTGCTCCACTTTTCCCTCCATAAACTTTATTTTCCCACTAGGACTTCTGGGCATTTCCACAGAAGGTGGATTGCAAACTGAAAAACTGAATGGTGTATCTTCTAGAAGCAAGCACAGAGAACAGTTTTTTTCTGATTATGCCACCCTCTTCCCCTTGCCAGGAGCATTCTCCAGAGCATGCACTGGTGTCCCGCCCCACTCACATTTTATTTTCCACTCCATTGTACTTTGTTGGAGTCAGTTGTCTGCTCTAACAAAAGATCATCTTTTGCTGTTACACAGCATTACACACAAGACCCTTTATTCAGACAAAACCCCCACATACTAATAGCTTCTTACAATTTTATCTTCACTCATTTTCATCATTTACCAGAAAAGGAGGAGGTCAGGATAGACTGGAAGACAAAATACCAAGAATTTGGTTTTGCCCATTACATTTTTTTCTGATTTTTGTTTTGAGAGGCAGTTATAGGAAATATAACTGCAAAACATGCTAAAGAAGAATGGAAGGGAGTAAGGTTTATCATCAGGGTTGCCACTAAAGCCAGATCTTGACATTGTGGCTTGGCCTGGCTTCGGTTTTGTCAAGCAATCAGGAATGCCATACTTGTTATTGTTTTCTCAGTACCATTGTCTCGGATCATTTTTCCTCTACATAACATTTTATTTATTTTTCAATGAATGCAGACAAAATGCAAATAGAGATAAAGTTTTAGCCCAGGCAGCCAAAACCATGACTTTTGTTAAACTGCTGAGTTTCTACCCAGAGGGAAACAGATCATTGCCATAAATATTCTAATTGCATCAAGTTTGTCAAACCTACAAGGAAGCTGATTAAATGTTTTTATTAAAGAATCAAGGCATTATTTAATCTTGCTTGGAAAAGCTTTTTCTACAGGTAGGACCGAGTATTCCTTGGGTCTACATTCAAAATCTCAAACCACATTAATCATTTTGTTCTGAAACCTCTCAGAATTATTTCTTTGACTTTCTGGATAGAGATATTTCATCAACTACCTTTAGAAACATAAATCAAATTACCTTGTACAAGTAAAGCTGATCTAGGGATTTTTTTTAACAGTTATTTGATGGAATCAAAAAAGTAATATTAACAAGGGCTACAGAAAACAGAATGTACTGTAAAGACTGAAAAAAAAAAATTTCATTAGTTTTTTTAAAAAAGACAAATAGGGCAAAGCAGACTACACAGAGAACAAAGTAGGCTTCATGGAAGTAAAAAAACAGTGTCCACAGAGAATAACACAAATAATGAACTTAGTTTACTTTCTGGAAACTTACCTTAGATATTAGGAAGTTAAAACATTATAAAACAAAAAAATCATTTTAATAGCAAGACAGTTAACACTATCAGACTGCCCATGAATATTGCAAAACCTCTACCAATATAGGCTTAAGACAAATTAATCTTGACAAGCCTGAACTAAATGTTTCCTCTAGGTCAATTTTCTACTGTGCTATGACTTTGCTTCCTAGAACTGCATGTTCAGAGATTAACGAAGAATACATTACAATTGTCAGAATCACCATCACAATATATTTTTAATGACCTAGAAATTAAAATAGAGCTTTGTGAAACAAAACAGTCACACCAGCTGAGCTTCCACTCTAGTCTGACAAGACATCCCCTGTTATGAAGTATTGTAGAGAAGAGTTTGCCAACAACAGGCAATCCTATCTGTTTAACACAATACAAAGGTGATGGCTGACACAAGCCAAAGTTGACTATCATGACAAATGGTGTGTTGTCACAGTACAGAAGGATATTGAAGGAACAATAAAGTGGAAGACAGAATTGACACCTACATACACCTCATTAAAAAGAAAAATTTGATTGAATACTTGACTAAATATAACAGATCTTTCAAACCACAATGCTTGTAATTAAACTACTCCTATCTAAAACAAACAAATGAGAAAGACGCATGACCACACAGAAGAATTATAACACTGACAGCTGATGAATGACAAGTAAAAGCTAGTGCACTGGTCAGGAAACTAAAATGTATTAAGCGCTGCTGTGTGTAGATATGTGACATACATAACACATATAACATATGCTTATTTCGTATTATACCTTTTATATAGTATCATATTAGTGTGCTGTATATGAAATATCATATATTTATTGTATCAATAGCATATCATATAATAATGTTGTTATATACTACATTATATTGATAATGTATTCGATAAATATGTAACTTGGTAAAAAATGTTCTTTATATGCATACATACATATGTACACACATATTATATAAATGCATGTCAGGAAGATCTCAGATCCAGGAGAAAACATTTGACTAGATACATGAAACTTGTTTTGACAAGCCGTGGCTGCCAGAGAGGATGAATCCTTTGTTTTCAACTCACAAGGCTACAGTAGGTAAAGCAGGGACTTGAGCCTAGGTTTGCCATACCTCAGACGCATTGTCTACACATTTGAGGACGCAACTGAACTTCAAATATATATATACTCATAAACTTTATTTACATTCTGTCATATAGCAGACTGTCTGCTCTTAACGGTGAGATCTTTTTTTTCTTTTTTCAGTTTATGAATACATTGCTAAGACACTGATCTAAAGGTAGGCCTGCTGTACTACCTATAAATGGAGAACATGGTTGCCTTTTGTTGGTTTGCAGCTGGGAAGACATGCCATTTCATGTATGATCATTTGACCAACTGACAAAATAGCATTTGGGCTTGAAGATGATGGGAGACCAATGAATTTGGAAACAAGTTGGTTACAGCAAATTAGAAGTAAAATTTAGATCAGCTATATAAAGAAACTTTAATGGCATAAACTTAACCTCTGCACTGGAGTACAAATGCAACATGTAATTATACTTTTTTTTTACATATATATGTTCACACACACACATATATATATAAAGCTACACAGCACCTACCTACAGAGTATACATAAACTGCATTTTTCTCCTTTAAACTCAGTTTAAAATCTGCAGTAAAATGACTACAGACTTAAGGAAGACTTTGTGGTTAGCAATAACCATGTTTTTCTATTCATACTTCCAGTTATTAATATATAGATGATATTCCTTGTTTTATTCACAACAGTTAAAAACAAAATCTTGTCCATTCTTATGTTGCTTTGAAAAAGCATCATCATAAATCACAAAACAGGAGCTACTGCAGCTACAACTATTTCATTATTCTTTGAATTTTGATGTTGAAAAAAACCAAAACAACAGAAACTCCCTGAAAATGTGGAAAAGGTTCAATTTAAATTAAACATTTTTTTTTTTTTTTTGCCAAGGCAACCCTTCAAAGCTGCACAACATCCCTTTCAACAAGCATTAAGATTTTTACGACGAAGTATCAGAAACCAAAACACAAATTACCGAAGAGGAAATACCCATTTTTTAATTCTCCTACTAACTTATTTTTTGCAACAAGCAACAGTATGTAGTGCAAAAAGTAATGTATCCAGTAGGGAAGATACTTCAAGGTTTGATTCAAGTTTACAAATGGAGACAGTCAGATTTGCCTTAAAACAGACAGGAAGAGACAGACAAAGGTGGGTTAAGCAATCCATCATGCTGATCACATTTCAGTTTATTTGCTATATACCAGCACTGACTGGAAAAAAGTCACACCAAGTGAAAAGCCAGGCAATACTGAGTATACTCAGAGTGATTAAAGAGACCCAGGTTTTGCCACATCACAGAATGGGATAAGGGCTTCTTTGCCAACTCATCTTACTGCTTAAGTTATGTCAACGTCCACTGAACTTCTAACTTCATTCTAAACCATTTCATAGCAATTGCTACAACTGAAAAAATAAGATCCACAAAGAGTTGATTCTAAGATTTAATTTTTAATCAAGTAAGAAAGATTTACCTTCAAATTATGAGTCTACTGTCCAGCAAAAGAACAATCGATCAAGACCAATGTTTTACTAACAATACCAACACAAGTCTTCTTACATTTGCAGGAATAGCAGTTGTAGCAGAGTATCACCTATCAAATATGTTAATTTTGAAGTAATAAAAAGGCAACTGGATAACATTACATTCACTCATACAGCCAAGGCTAAATAGGCCACCACCTACTGTGTTCGTAGAAGTGAATATAAAATAAATAATCAGCTACAGCTACACTAGTATCCATCAAAATAAGAATGTTTTGCATATCACAGACAATTACATTATGCACATACACTAATGAAAACCAAACAACTGAAAAAAGAACCAAGCAAGCTACGCCCTAACTCTCAAATACCGCTGCAGGACTTTTAAGTTTAAAAACAGTCATGTAACTGCCAAAGCGTTAACTTAATTAAAATCTTTGAAATATGAAAAAAAATAATAAATAAAACTCCAAGTTTTATCAAGAGTTGATAAAAGTTGATGTTGATAACTTAAGTACTGGGTTTTTCAGTTTTCCACAGGTTTTCTGCTAACAAGACAGAAGTTCCAGCATGAATTGCTGGATACTAAGTCCTGTGTTCTTCAAGAATTTAAAAAAATCCAACAGCCAAACCACCCTCATATTTCAACAGTTTAGTGAATTTTCTTGACAAAAAACTGTAGTAGGTATGTAAGACTCACTAGTGTTTTCAAAGACCATCTCTTCAATTACCAGTGTCCAAAAGTCCTGGTGCAACAATGCAAGATTATTATGAAACTTCATATTGTTTTATATTAATTTTAGAAAGTACACATTACAAGTCCAAAGAAAAAAAAAAATATTTTAACATCAACATTCCCTGAGCAACATTAAGGAAGTGAGATGCTAAAACAAAATGATCTTCAACAAGAATCAGTATAAGGAGTGATTAGGGGGAAAAAAAACTAACCCCAAACCAAAACAACCTAAACCAAACCCCAAACTATTGCTAAATCATTATTTTTCAGATAACCACCTGATAAATAATGCAAAAAAAGATCCTGAAATAAAGTAAATATTTTTTCAGGCTGAAACCATCTGTGAGGAACTAAGAGAATCCCCAATGGAAGCAAAAACCTGTTGCTATTGTCAGAGCAGAGCCTCGGTGCCTCTTCCCTGGCAGAGGTCAGTGGCACCGAACACTGCACAAAGCTAATGGTGTTTTCTGACTTCAGGACAGCACAGAAATGAAGAGACAACCTTGTCTCTTCCATGAGTGAAAATACAAGACATTATGTATAAAATATATATGAAATATGTCAGTAGAACAAGTTATTCAAATATTTCAGCCCAGGTTAGATCTAGCATTTCTGAAAGAGTCCATGGCAGTAATCACTGCTTCCCCTTCCTTAAAACCACCTCAAGGCTTCTCAGCTTCAAAGGCAAAATTCAGCCTCAGCAGTGAAAGCAGAGGTCATGGTTATGTGAAGGAAGGTGTGCAGCTGGAGGGGAGTGAATAACTTAAGGCATTTAAGATGCTGGTATATTTACAGATGTGCACGCATACATGGTAGGAGAGCTACAAAGTTTGAAGGACTCCAGACGGATGAAGATTCTCCAGGGTGCTGGGTGCATAGATGTTCTCAGGGCAGTACTGCCCTACAGCCAGGCGAAAAAAAATGCTTTGTTGAGTCTATCTTTGCATTTTTAAATAGCAGTGACTGAAGGGGAATGTCTTCTTTTTTTGTTTTAGTTGTGCAGAATTTGTTTATAATATTTTTCTTTGTTTTATAGAAGTACCAAAAAGTATATAATGCTTTTTATGTTGCTTACAGATTCCTAAAAATCACAAAACAGTTGTGATTGGAAGAGACTACTGCAGGTCATCTGGTTAAATCCTCTACTCAAGATGTGCCACGTAGACCTGGGTACCTAGGACCACGTCCAGAATCATTTTGAGTGTCTCCAAGGATGAAGACTCCACATCTCTGGGCAACCTGTGCAGTGTTAGTCACCCTCATGGGAAAAAAGCATTTATTGATATTTAGATGGAACCTCATGTGTGTGTTTGTGCCCATTCTCTGGTCCTGTCGCTGTGCACCACTGAAAAGAGCCTGGGTCCTCTTTGAATCCTTCCTTTGGCTATTTATACGAGTTCATAAGGTCAGCCTTTTGTCTCAGCCTTTGTCTCTCTAGGCTAAACAGTCCCAGCTCTCTCAGCCTTTCTTCATACAGAAGTTGTTCCAGACCCTTAATCACCTTTGTGACCAGAACTGGACCCAGCACTCCAGATGGGACCTCACCAGTGCTGAGTAGAAGGGAAGTAGAGGATCCCCTCCCTCGACCTGCCAGCAGCACTCCTAATACACCTGAGTACCATTGGCTTTGTTTGTCACAAGGGCACACTGCTGGTTCAGGTTCAGCTTGGTGACCACCAGGACCCCCCAGTTGCTTTTCTGTTGTGCTACCAGCTGGGTAACCTCAGCATGTATTGGTGCCTGGGGCTGTTCCTCCCCAGAAGGTGCAGGACTTTGCACTTCTTGAACTTCAGGAGGTTCCTATCAGCCCAGTTCTCCAGCCTGTCAAGATCCCTCTGGATGGCAGCATGACTCTGTAGCCTATCAGTAACTCCTCCAAGTTTTGGTGTCGACAAACTTCTGAAAGTGCACTCTGTCCCATCACCCAGACCATTAATGAAGATGGTAAATAGGACTGCCCCAGTATAGACCCCTGGAGTATATCACTAGTTATTGGCCCCCAGTTATGTGCCACAAGCTGTAATCAGGATAGTAACTTCAGGATCTTTTTTTGCATTATGTATGCAGTTGCACCATGTAATATCATAGATGGCATTTATTGCCAAAAGAGTTAGTTCTATATTAAATGACAACATGAAGAAAAAAAATTTCTCTATAACACAGTAGAATAAGGCACATCTGGATTTTATTTCTATCCAAGAGACACCAAATCCAAGCCAGTATCACCATGAAAAGAGCTTAAAATAATTTGCTTCACCATGGTATCCACATGAAAAACCCCAACACATTGGGATGGAGAATTCGTTCCTCTTTTCTGTACCTATCAGAGCAAAGAAGCTCTTTAGCAGCCTGAGGGGTCAATACACTGCGTATTAAATTTTCATTAGGTTTTTTTTTTTTACCTTCCTCATCTCTCTCTGCCCTTTTTTTATATTTCCAAATTCCTGTTTTTCATTGTATCCAAGGTTTATCTTTTAGCAAACAAATGCTTTATTTTTTCCCACTTCTGACCCTCTCTCTTGCACACCCACAGCTCCCCTCTCTCCTAGTTCTGCGTGTATTAAATATTACTGGCTTCTCATTACATTCAAACTTTTAGATATCTGGTTTGGGTCATCCTGTAATGGAAAAAAAAAAGAGGTCTGCAATTAGATGGATACCTACATTAAAAAAAAAAAATCAAAGCTGAAAGCGTATCATTATGTAATACATTAAGTATTAAGTTGTATTTTACAGCTTGCTCAGAATTTAAAGTCAAATGTCTTCTCATCTTTCTCAGCTTTACATGCTTCATTAGCATGAACAGGTTTTGACAGCATTTTTCTCACATTCTGTGTATCGCTGTGTATTTCTAGAAATGTAGGATGCCAAAATCCACTGTTTACAGTCACTGAATATCATTGACTTCTACCTTAAATCAGAAAGGAAGATATAACTTGTGCAAACATCTCAAGTGTCTAACAAAGCAGATCTCTTGTCACTACAGTCATGGATACCTTCACCGGTAGCGGTACCCAAAGCAGAGTTTAGATTTTGGGAGGGTTGGGTAGGGGAAAATGTCATGTCATTACTGCCAGAAGTCTTGCAGCAGGTATTTGCTGTGTTCTTAATAAATCCCATGATTGCTGTAAGCAGATACTAGAGCTGGGGGCCACAACTACAGCATGGAGGAAGATTTGCTCCCAGAGAAGCAGTAGTTTACTGGTCATGCCAAAGTATGCAATATTCCCTGACAAGGCTCTCCCACTCTGTTCACAGATTGCTAAGCGCCGACCATAACTATTTAAAAACTTGGCTAATGCCTTGTACCAGCAGCTCCTTAATACAGCCTGCAAATCTGCAGTGCAGGGAGGGAGGGAGAGGGATGCTCTGGCTGATGCTGCCAGCACAGGTCTCTCAGCTATCAGCAGAATTTCTTTCGAGCAATTTCTTAGCCAGAATGGTACAGATGAACCAGAGTGCACAGCAGCAAGCTCACTCAGCAGCCAGCAGCACTCATCAGCATGGGTGCAGCAGGGCAAGGACAGTCGGACTCCTCTCTGACGTGCAGCAACACAGCTTGGGGGTCAGGGAGGGACCCAAAACACCAGATAAAGTTTTGAACCAGGCAATACACTGAGAAGATATATGAAAAAGAATTAGGTAAAAACTGAATTTTAGGAGAAATCCTTTATTCCAGCTAGAGGATGGCACTGATAGACGACTTAGAAATATGGCCAGTATGTGTAAGATCCATTTACCTGATTCCTTTCAGTGGGGACAGTCATGTGTGGGTTTTCTCCTTGGATACTCTTATTTACTCATTTTTTTAGGAACATTTTAGTCTGAAGCTTCCACTTTCCTTTCAGATTTAAAATGTGCATTTGATTATGTAATGTAATTAAGTCCAAAATTAGTGAAAAGAATGACAACAGAGTCAGTTTCCTAGAAACGCGTGCTACAGGAATCACAGGCTTTGGGGAAGGAAAGAGAAATGTCAAGGAAATAAGAGTGAAAGCACAGGGCATGGCAAACCCATTTGATTCTTCTGTTTAAGGGCTTCTCTCTCTTAGTACACTCACAAAAATTGAAATGGACCCAAATACTGCTTTGTGATCTGACATGCAAACCCATGGCCCACTATGACTTATGCTTTTTACTTCTAGCTAAAATCTCACTTAATATATATTCTAATTCTTTGACCTCCAAAATTTAATTCTGACTAACAAAAAATTTCAAACTTACTAAATACTGTTAATTGAGGAGCAGTGCAAGGGCTAGACAAGTTTAAAACAACATTATGACAACACTTACAAGAGATATTTAGAGATAAGAAGGTATATTATTGCTATAATATGCACTCATTAATTTTACAGTGTATTTTTCCCCCCAGTACTGCTCATTCTTGCAGTAATCCACTGCCAAACTCCTGGCCCAACCCACCAGTAAGAAAATAAAAGAATTCCAGCAGGATCCTGAGATTTGGGTTTTTACAAAGGCTGAATGCAAACCAGCATGCTAGGAGTTAGATGGCTCTATCCCATATCACTAATATCCAGCCATTTCTCATTTACTATGTTATTTCAATCATACAACGGGCAATAAGATGAATGTGAGGATAACAACTAGAAGGTACGCTTACTAAAATAATTCCACAAGCCCTTTGACAACAGGGCACAAAACTCTGCCCTTTAAGAGACCTTGGCTTGGTTCTTAGCATTAAGCGGGGGGGGGGGGGGGGGGGGGGGGGGCGGGGGGGAGAGAAAAAAGAAACGGTCAACACACAACAAAGGAGTGATACACATTTGCCATTAAATCAACACTAAGCTACTCCCTAACAGAATAATGAAGCTTTACAGAGTGGAAAACACCAGCACCACAGGGCCTTGAGGGTGAAAACTGCAGGGCACACCTTTAGCACTGTGATAAGGGGGACAAAGAAAAGCTGGAGGTAACAAAAGCAAGGTCAAGAAGCAGGGCAGTGCAAGCCTGTATCAGAGAGCAGATCACATGAACTCTTTAAAAGAGTGTGATCTTATAAGCATATGATGTTAGGATTAGAAGATGAAGTCCCCTAAACAACACATTTGTATATTCCAGATCAGTTAATGAAAATGTATATACAGCAACTGAGGAAATATAGTATGAAATAAAACCATTCTAAATTAGATGCTGTTAATGTTACCTTAAATGTCATTAATACTACTGTGAGACTGTGGCAAATTAGTAACAAACAGGGGAGAAAAAAATCCCTAGAGTGTTAGAATTACACACGGGAACTAAAAAAAAAACAAAGGAAAATGTAAAATTTAAAATATTTAGATAACAGTAAAACAATATTGCATGAACATCTGAAGATACCTGTTTCTTTCTCTTTTTTTTTTTAAACCCATAAACATGATTTTGAAGCAAAACCTGAGAATATAGCACTGTCATTGGAATATCTGGCTTCAATTTACAAAAGCAAATCAAAGAGCACCAAAACAATCATTACTTTTCCATTTATTTTTAATGTCACTTTTAAAGCTTTATAAAAAATACTGCATATGAATGCAAAGTGGAAAATCAAAATATATCAGAGACCACTGTCTGATGCAGAAGGATGGACAAATAGTTCTTTCTGAAGAACTTTTATTTATAACAAAGAAAAAACATATAGGAAACAGAACAGGTAACAGCATAGTTTTCTGCTTAAATACCATCACCTGTTGGTTTGTCATCTATGATGTTTAACTCATTATAAACAACCTCAGATGTTTGTGGATCTATGGTTAATTTAGACAGGGCTTATATTTCTGAAAACATGTTCTACTGTATCTTTTCACAGACTATAAATATGTCAAAAATAGTTTGAAGCTGCCACATTGCTCTGTTATTAATAGATCAAAAAGACATTCACCTGGAAAACAGTACCAATTGATTTGTCTCATTCACCTATTTTTTAAGAGAATGATAAAAAGCGAACTAAAAGAAATCCAAATTGTATGTAGTTCTATACAAAGTACTAGAGGAATAAAACAAAATAGACAGAAATATTATTCTTCTAAAGTGCGTAATATTAAATGTAATAAAGATTCTGTTTTCAAACCAAAACAGTGATGTCACTTTAATATACAGGCATTAGCGTCTCTCAGCTGGGAGCAGCAAGAGAAAAAATTTGCAAATGACACCACCTTTAAAATTTCTGGTCTAGTGTAATAAACAGAAGATAGGCAGACAGGTTCATAGGAAGCATATTTTCATAATCAATTCTGTATTATTATTTTAAAAATTGGAAAAAAATCTGCGTTGTTTTTAAACAAATAGGTAGAATCAAAGCTTTTTTAAAAAAATCGAATTTTCAACAGGGAAGTATCTTGAATTACCTATTTGTACCTACCATATGCTTTTGCTTTCCACAAAACTAGTATCAACAATATATTCAAGGATACAACTTGGCTCACAATTTTTTCTCTTTACAGGAAAGAGAACCATATTTTACATTTCATGTTATCACAGAAGATGCCCAACTGTTCTCCTGTGAGTACACATGTAATGTGTAATGGAAACAATATATTATGTATGACAGTGGTTCTGCTTTGGAGCTGAGCTAAGATACTCACACAGCTCTGAGGGACCTGCTGGCAGGAGTAGTTCTTCCCCAGTGGAGCAATACTACATCTGTCCTTTACAAAGCAGGAAAGCTCTTGATCCACTTTCTAAACTATCTACTGTCCCCAGTCTCATTTTCCTTCTGTGCTTTTACTCTCAGCTGAACTGCATAACCAGAGATTTAAAAGACAGATCAGTAGGATTGTTTCTCAGTCTTGCTAATATTCTTTGCAAAACACACTTCATCATTCAACACACCCTGTACAGGTTCAGAACATAGAGGTATATGCATGTGTGGCATAATTGATTGTTTCTGTTTGAATTAATCGTGAACAAAACCCTATGAGCAAACTCGGATTAGTTAACTTGAAAGCTGTTTCTAGTATTTTAACTGTTAACTACTATCTCCTGTGATGGGATCCTTATCAGCACCACATTTTGAAAGGAAAAAGCATCCCATTTCACACATTTCCTACAGTGACGATTAATTATGGAAGCTGCTGCCTCAAGTTTGAACATTATTATTGACAATAGGCCATATTTCATAGTGTCAGCAAAACCTTTTTTTTTTAAAAAAAAAAAGCTACTGCTGATGTTCAGCGCATAGTTTTATTGGTTATAGAGGAGCAATTCTACATCACCAGCTTCGTGGTGCCACCGACTCTAGCCCTGTACCCTCCAGGCCCAAGCAATCGCAGTATTTATAACCAGATCGGTCTCTGACCCAGATACAGTACTGATTATTGAAGCTTCCATTTGGCAAGAGTAATTCTGACCTACTGTGCTAATAATTTTGCTGATGGGAACTAATTAACAACGAGACAGTCTACACACTCTTTTTAACCTAGCTGTTAACAAGCTCATAATGAAACTTCAATCAAGTCACACTGTGCACTGGGTAAATAAACACACACACATGTGTATGAACCCTGAAATGATGGCTATAGTGCTGTGTAATCAGTGAAGGTAAAAGCAAACATGCTAAAATACAGACTAGTGTCCTGTGTTTATGTATGTCTCAGCACTGACCAAGATAAGGACAAGAAATTGAAGTGGCTGTATTTTTACCTCCAGGGTATTTCATACAGGTCAATTCAGGACAATCCAACAGACACTCGAATCTCACAGCTATGTAAGTAAAGCCCTTCTCTGCAATAGTGCATCAGTGCTAGGAGAAACACACACTGAACTTCATCTAATTAAGTAAAAAAAATAAAATAAATTAATAAAGGCTTATGAAGAGTTGTGAATACTCTCATGTTAGGACATAGCTGGTCTCATACAACTCTGAAACAATGTTAGTGTCACTGTGCTAATCCACCAAAAGGCATAACAGCCATGGTTAGGCCTTTAGAACAGAGCTAAATTAAACAAACAAAAGAAAAAAAAAATCCAGTTGTGTCAGACTGAAATAAAAGAGAAAGGGGGCGGAGGACCATATGTGCTAAAAAACATGCCATTCTATACAATATTCTAAGTAAATAGTAAATTCCTGTACACATATATCACAAGTAATGCACCAATGCAATCAAGGTCAACAGTGAAAGCAGAAGAGAACAAAATCACTGTGTTAATCATCTCCTAAAACAATTAAAGATTCAGGATAATCAAACAGAAAATAATCTTCATGGATTAAATCAATATATGTTGAAGCAAAGCATGTGGATCGATTGCTCTTAATTTCTCTTTGATCGTTTTGTGCTTCAGCATAGAAGCAGTATTTAACGCCACTTGAATGTGGCAGGTTCTGCAACAGCAATAACTCTTAGGAAAATAGCCAGTATGAATTAATCTAAATATCACATTTTAACTGATCAATATCTACCAATTTTCCCTAAAGATATTAATGATGTATACTAAAGGTCCCACAAAACTTTATGATAAAACTAAACAACTAAACATCTTCTGTGAAAACTGAAGACAAGCCTGAAACTTTTATTTTGCTCTGTCTAGTACTTACAGTCTAGATGACACTCTAACTGTTCTTCTACACCATTGCTTTGCCTCCACCAGACTCACTAATACCAGAGTTAGACTCTTCGTTACATCATGTACTTTTACCTCTGAAAAAGAACACTAGACTTAAACAATCTTAAATCAGGCTCTCTGACCTTTTCTGATTACTAGTGCCCATTCAACCTTTTCAAGATGAATGGTGGATGTCTTTGCCCAAGACAGTTTATTCAGAAATCACAGTATTTCCTATAAGTTAGATAAATTGAGCGGTCACTTAACAGGGAGAAAGGCCAACATCAATTGCAGCAAAGGTCACTCAGTTCAGTTATCATGCACTGTATTAAATTGTAATCAGATCTGAACAGCATTTCATCAATAACCCATCCAACTGGAATGACTATGAATGTTAGGAACCATCCACCCACCCAATGGTGGGTGCAGAGCAATTAGGGAACTAGTGTGTCTCTGCAAGGTGGTAATAGCAAAGGCCATCGCATAAACACCTCAAGGGAACAAAGGTTCTCATCCACCAGTTTGCAGAAAATGGAGGGGAACAGAAGGACACTAATAAGCTGATGCTATACAGTATAATCTCTTTCATAGTACTATAAACAGCATCCTATACGCTACAGCCTAAAAGCACAAACTCTTTTCCGTGAACCCTGGGCTTGAATCTTTGCATCACATGTTTTTGGGTGCTCTTGCGGTCACTTCGGGAATACGCTGTTCTTCCCAGCACTCCAAAGTCACTGGTCAGTTCTACTGACTGCTTTAATAATGAGGAAGATGCCATAGAAGAAACATTTACTGGATTTTTTTTAAAAAAGAGATACAAATACTACCCAACATGTGATGCAGAAAACAATTTCAATATTATTTTGATCCAGTTACTACCAAACTCCTAAGTGTAAAGAAAAACCTTTTAGTGTTTATCATAACCAAGTGTTTATATTGTTGAAAAAACATTATTTCATTATTTTAATGAAATTAAAATAGTTCAGTAACCCTAAAAATTCCCATAAATATGAAGAGTTCAAGCATGAAATATTTATGCAACATAGTAATTTCTATTACAAGGAAATGCAATACATGTAAACTGACTCCATAGAGAGTTAGAATTTTAAAGAAAAAATAGAATTAATTACTTCTACACATGCTAACCGTGCAAAATAAAAGCAAGGTCTATGCATTACAAAAAGACACATTGTGCTTTGCTTTTGTTTTGCATATAAAGTTTCAAACTGCTAACTGAAGTTACACTTACTTTTAAATAATATCTATACTTTCATATTTTCCAATAAACATAACCTAATTTTCAGACAATCCATGCTGAAAACAAATATGAAAATGAATGCCTGAGCACTTACAGATGAAATCTATACTCTCTACTCAGGAATCTGCAAACCAACAGCTGGTGTTACATCCAATCAGGAAAGACAAGCAATACCATATGGCGTATTTTTCTAATGCAGCTCAAAACACTGAATATTCAAAATACCATACTTAGGGAGAAGAAAAAGGTAGCTGAAATCCAGCCATTACTAATAATTAGTCCATTCCATCACCAATAATTAGTCTACTCTGCTCTAAATTATTTAGCTTTATTCCTAGCATCACCTCTCACCTATGATATTAAGATCTAACTATACCATTTGATAATCACATTTAAGCAGAGCAGAACTATTTATCATTAATGAATCGTTGCTTGAGAAAGGTCGCCCAAAATAACAGAAAGAAAGGCTCATATAAACTCCATGTTTTATATTTAAGATGATTTAGAATCACTTAATTAGTTAGGGGGTTTCTCATTATATGAAAAAAATGTTATTTCTAAACACCAGGAACAAGACTAGAGGGTATCATTTAAAGTTATGCTTCCAAGCGGGGAGAGCCAGCCACCATTCTCCTCTGGGAAAGAGCAGCAGAAGCTTTGAAGAAAGATGGATTACTTTAGGACATATGAAAACTGGCAATATAACTGTCTCTTTTTCCTTCCAATTTACACTCAAAATCTATGCTGATGAAATTAAGGCTTATACTTGAAAGCATCATGGTATTAGAAAGGAAACACTCAGAAAAAATACAGGTGTGATCAGCAAAATGTTAGTTTTCCTGTTACCTAGAAATTTTGTTTGTAACAAAGCACAAAATGCAAACTTTTAACTGGCAGGAAGGAAAGTTGTTCTACACTTTAAGAGAAGAAGCCACCTCTGATTGACAGAGATATGTATTTATAGAGATCATGATTCTGTATCTATATTCTGAGATGCAGTTTTAACAACCTGTCACTGAATCCACTGAATTAATGGCAGATTACTCTGATACAAAGAGAATATATTGTATGAAAACATAGTTTCACTTATAACCAACTGTGGTATTAACAGCTTTAACATATATACTTCTCAAAAAAAAAAAAAAGCAAAACCTAACAAATCTCTTTAGCAGTTAAGAATTTAGCATAAACAAATACATAATGTTTAACATGCAATTATCAGAATTTTTCAAGAATGAAGAATGTATGTTTTAGAGTGTTTGTCTCATGAAAATAGTTATCTACAAGCAGTAAAAATACTATGCAACATGTAACTAAGTTGAAAACCCACATGGAAGAATCTCCATGTTCAATACATTTAAAGCAAAATAAAGACTTGTTTCCTTATTTGTTCTCAGATGCTCACCTTGTCTTACATAAGGTTAACTAGAAATTAGTTGAGATTCTCTTGAAAACTCATAAAGTGCTCTCATAACAAGTAGATTAAAAATGAATTTTTCATAAATGAGGACTTCTCAAATGAAATCAAAACTGAAGCACAACAATCCAAAGTGACAGCGGTGCTAGCTGTATTTCACAGCAACATTTACTGCTCCCAAAAGCACTCTGTAAAGCAACTTCACTGTGCAGGGTGAACCCATCTGTCCCATTATTAGTCCATAGCTAAGAATGAAACAGAAACTCCAAACCTTCAGTTTGACTTTACTGATTAAATACTGTGTCTAAGGCCATCTGCTAAGTTACAATAATATGTCAAGATGTCAGAAATTCTGACACTGAGAAACAGAAAGCAAAGACCTTTCAGTGACAAAACCCACATTATGTAATTCTGTAGCATCACTATAATTATGTAGGTATTTCCAAGAGTCTACTTATACTTAATCACCACAAAGTATTTAAGACTGTTCTAAAACACAGAAGCACCAGGCCATGCTGGTGAAATGTGTTCTTATAAGCACATCAGTAATAATAAAATAGACTCTAATAATTTTCAAGCTGAGAAACTCTTAATTCCACTGGCCGAAGAAGAAATATTGCATTCCAAAATGCCTTACCAAATTTCTTCTTTGGAAACAAATTACAAAAATCTTGTTAGCTACTGTAAATAGATGGATGACATTGAAACTGCAGTCTTAAAGGTGAAAGAATGGTCATACATTCATGTCATATTTTACTTGATCTTCTATCCCCACAGTAGAAAGATTGTTTAGCTTCCTTTATTGTACTGAAAAGCTATGTAAAAACACTAAATTGGAAAAATAAAATCTTAAAACTTAACAAAAACAAAGACTAACCAAAGTTATCAAAAAACAATCCTTTGATTACTAATTCATCAAACTGTATGTGCATGCTTAACCTTTAAAATTAGAATGGGCATTGCTTTTATGCTGCCAGGAACAATTTCTGCATCTTTACCAGCACTGAAGATTGATGCACTATTATCAAGGCAGATAAAAGCAGAAGCTTGGGATCATACCGAATTGCCTCCTTCACAAGCGGCTATCATGAAGTAAAATTCAGTTTGAAAGCTTTTGCATTAAGTAGGTTTTAAAACAATTCATTCTCATTTTGAAACTTTTCTTGAGACCAGTAATTTTTAAACACACATGACATTCTTGGCTTTGAAAATGGAATAGCAATGAAAGGACTGTTTAAATACTAAGTTGTTACCAACAGCCAGGCCAAGGGTACTCATCTACCAGATTTCAAAATGACAGGTATTATACTTTAAAAGTTTAACTCAAATTTCTTTGCAATCACAAGGAGCCTTTTTGCCTGTACTGCACTGAAATTTAAAATTATTTTTTCTACATAACCAAAGGACCTCAGAGGTGGCAAAACCCACATGACTTATGTAGCACTTTTTATTACTTCAATTCCGTAGAAGGCAATGGTCTTGGTAATTGCAAAAATTAGACAGAAATTTGTTGTGCACATAAACAACTCCTAAATAAGATCTTGAACTATCAACTACCAATGTACAGTAACAATAGGAACTAACAAAAATCTACATTAAATCTTCCCCATCACCCAAAGAATACATCCTTCATTACAACTGAAAAATTAAAGGATGACAAAATAACCTATGGTAATTGAAAATTCACATATCCATGTTTATCAGGTTCGGCTTGATAAAACTATGTTGGCATTACACTCAATCAATTCTAACAGGCGCCTGTATTTCTGAAGGATACGCAAGTAACCATTTTTAAAAATTCTTCCAAAACAAGAGGAAACTAAGTGCCACCTAACTCTATTTCATCTTCTGGTTTTCATTCCTTTTAATTCAAGGGATTAGGTGTTATTCCCTAACTAAAGCATAAAGGCTAATAAGTTCGAGACATGATTTATACTTTTTGTTTTGAAAGTAGGGTTTAACATGGCTAGCTAAACACAAGACAGTCAACACCGGGCATTACATATATTGCATCAATGAAGGCAACTAAGGCAAACTCCTTTAAAGGAAATTGAAAAGAAAATGAAAGTTCATGAGCTTCTGGAAAGCTACTCTACAGGTCACTTTTGCAGTTAGGTGTAATTCCAATGACACAGGAAGGAAGAAAATTCCGAGGATGCTTCCATGATGGGAAAAGCCCCATCACTGTGATCTATATTAAACTGATACAACAGAAATCTCAGTGTACTGAGCTGCACAAAATGTTTTTAAGAAGAAAGTGATACTACAAGATACATATTAAAGAAGAAAGATCAATTTTCAGCATAAAATATAAATTAAACTGAAAAAAACCCACCTAGAAACTTCTCAGGGATAATATTTACCCCTTTCTATCCACTAAACATGAAGCTGCATTTATAATTTTTTAATCTCAAGTCTCCATTGTCCAGTTAAAAAATACTAGTTAAATATCTTCTCTGTAAACACCTAAAATTATGTTGTGGCAAAATACTGCTGGCTTTTCTACCTTGGGATTCTTATATTCCAGAATTGATGTTGAGCACTTATTGAAGCATTACCTTGAGTCATAGGAACTAAATGCATATAAAGTTGGACCCAGAAATTTTGTTTTCTCAATGGAAAAAAATCCCACAGAAATATACCGTTATTACAATCTGTATAGTGACAATACAGTTGCATTAAACTTCCTGCTAGAAAGATTCAGTATTGCCTCTCTCTCAATCACGACAAAAAGGGAAAAAACACAGAATTATTAGATTAATTAGGAAAAAAACCCAAAAAATCCTGTTAATAGATTGTATAGCTGTGTCATATTTTCCTTATTAAGCTTACACTAAAAGTTTCTCACCTCATGAAGTGAGGAAAAAGGTGCGACCTCTTAATGTCACATATTTGATGATATCATGAGCACTGCATGTGACAAGGTGGCTTGTAGCCTGGGAAGTGGAATACAGCAAACCACTGACAGCTTTATCAGTTTCCTAATCTGGGATTCCAGGTCATCTCTGAGGCTGCAGGCTCTAAAGAAACAGCAGTAAATGTCTTCTGAAGCACCGAATGTCTCTACGGAGTACAGATGAATATTCAAACAAGTTTTTCATTGCCATCATGGTGTGACAGTCAGGATTTATAACTTTACAGATCTAGAATACCATTAACAGAAGCACCAAAATGGTTCAGGCTTTGTCTTCTAATTTCAATTCACCTTTGATAAAAACTCTTAGATGTTGACAGCATGAGATAAATAAGACTGTCTTTGTGTATCTCTTATTTTTCTCTTTAGAAGTGCATTAATACAAAACCACAAAAAGGTGAACCACTCTTTCTTGTTGCAGGTAGGGGGCTATGGCAGTAAGAGCATGCTTCTCTAGGATACTAAGCCGTTATTGAACAGGCAGCTAACGCAGACCCAGGTTATGTGAACAAACATCTCATACAGCATCCATTAGCCTACTGAGACAGAAAAAAAGGTAGGATATGGAAAAGCTGATACAAATCGTATAAGAAACTGGGATGGGGACCTAAAAACTCTCATTTTTACAAAAAAGGAAAAAAAATATAGACAACAGATTTCAAAACTCATTAAACCCTCTATTTTAAAAAAACTTACTGCATTTTAAAGTAGTCTGAATGATTCATTTCTCATCTGACTATCTATACTGCACCCAGAATTCAGAACATGCAAGAAAACATTGCACATCATAGCAAACTGATAGTATATCACTATGTGGCAGCTTAGTTATCAGAAGAAAACCCACTCCACTTGAATAACATGGGTTTGTGGCGCGCATGTGTGTGTGTGTGTCTGTGTGTGTGTGTTTTCTTCCTTAAAATAGGTTCCCGACAATCTTCGTAACTTTATTAAATACATTATTAACAGTCAACTTAGTAGCTGGAAAGTATGTGTATTTGGGCAATGATCACATCTCAGAAGGAAGTAATTCTCAACCTGAAATGGAAGATAAAAGTCACATTAAACCAACTAGAGTAACAGTTATGTAAATGGCAGATATTGTGCTGCTTGGCGCAACACTAATAGGTTGATTTATCAAGAAAGATTAGAGTTCACTAAGCACAGTTCAGCTAAGTGATAGCTGAGGGGCATGACAACTGATAAATACTCTTCTTGAATAATCTAGTCACGAAGGGAAAAAGGATTACAGAAAAGGCAAACTAGCTATAAAATAGTGCGACATGAAGACAATAGTGTAGTCTTTCAATTACAGTGATAGAAATCCTACTGCTTAAAACATTTACAATAAATGTAAAGCAGAGCTTGGGAAAGACATGGCATATTGGGAAGAAGGAAGAGAGAAGGGGTAATTATTCAGCCTCATTAAATTTTTCATCAGAAGCAGCAAACTATCATAGTTTCAGCATTTCCTTTTTCATTAGAATGCTTTTTAATATTGACATCCAACCAATTATGTTCAAACTAATTCCCAGAATACTGTGAGAGTGTAGCTACTTTCAGAAGTTTTTCCAGATTAATGAACTGCATTATTTTTTCATTAGAAGTTGCAGTGTGCTCTGAGACATACAAAGTGGGGAACAAAAAAACCACCCTGAACAGAACATATTCTCCAAAAAGCCCTTGGCTTTCCTAATGAGTGTCTATCTTCAGGGAGCCTTCTTTATCTTTAAAAATTCAAAACCAAAACACAACGCTACTACTTCAAATGGACTCCTCCTTTATAACCAATTGCAGCAAATTAGATTAACTCTCTGTTAGCTGCAGACCCAGGTGAAGTGATATAACACAGAAGTAAATTTGTTTTTTTTAATTGCCATGCTGTCTTTAACATTCTACATTCTTTCATTTTCATTTTTTTTGTTTTGTTTTGTTTGATTCCCCCCAAGATGTGCCATTCATTAATGTTTCCCCTATCTAAATTAAACTACTTCAGTAATATTCTGGAAGTTAAGTAAGCCTTAGCTAATGATAACTTGTTTCTTTTTATATAGTTTCAATGAAAAAAAAGTTAACAAAAAGGCAATATATTATCTGATTTATTATACAGAAAGCAGGGCAACTCTGGTTTATGGCTTCTTAATATATTTTGTCTTTCCAAAATAACTCACTGTGGTCACATTTATATAAAAGGTGATTAATGTCCTTCTTAAATTGAAAAGAAATTGCAACACTGAAATGCCCTAGCAACTAATATAGGCATCACAAGACTGAAAAGTCAGTGTTTGCTCTTCCTTTAAATATTTTAACTAAGTTACACCTTTTCTTCATTTCAAGTTCTCCTTAAATCCGTATTTTAAGAAATGCTGCCTCTAGAAGTGCTACTCATCACTCTCAGGGGATTACATACAGACTGGATTCCATTCATAGTACAGTAATAATAAACTTTCTGGATAAGTGTTTTACTTGCTGAGAAAATGTATTTAGAAAGGTACAGACGTATATTGAAGATTGCCTTTAATCCACTAAAACAGCAAGGTTATTAGTTCAGAAGATGTACATACAGCTTTTCGAAAATATATATACAGTACTTTAGAAGCAGATTTTCTACTATCATCTTTCTTACAATGGCTTACACCCAAACTAGCATCTATATATGGACAGTAACAATACATAATTTACTCTCAGAGGCACAGATTCACTGTTTCATCTGTTTCTAGTCTAACAATAATATGAAAGATTTCTCATGTATATGAACACACCTATATCCTATTTCTTAAATGAGAGTGATGAAGACATTTTTAAGCAACAAATTTTGTCATTTCAGAGACTTTTTTTCTGTTTACATGGCAGTAACTTTTAGTTCACTGAATTGTTACTTCACTTCTAGCCAGCAATCTCCTTTTATGTGTGAAGCTTCAGATAAACACCTATTTTGGAAAACCTACAACCAAAAGGTAACATCATTACTACCCAACTTTAGATTTTAGTTTTGGACTGTGAGCCTTAAAGGCTATTACTTTTGTGTTAACAGAGAAACAAAGCAGTAGAAACTATGGAGCATATATAGTTCAGGAGAAACTATGAAGCATGTAACCTAGCAAATTCAGTATTTTGAAGGGAAGCCATTTACTATATAACATCCTCAGAGCAATAAAATGAACTTCTTGCAGAGTTAGCATCATTTTCCTCTTTTTCTTACCCTATCTCAAAACTCAAGTTCCCTTATATCAATATAACAAAATCATTTAAATTTAGAGTCACTTCCATCACATATAATTGGTAATACATCTATCTGTTAAAACAGCTTTAATCTGTACTGTGGCAAAAGAACAAAGATTCAATTATAATCAGTACATCTACTCATCATCTTGATTTATTCCATAAAGCTTTTAAAGTATATTAAATACAGAGAGAAAAAAAATGAAATATTTATCACTAGCAAATATGTAAATCACCTATACAAATCTGTCATGGCATGCACTTTGCAGAGTTTCAGAGAGCTCACTCTTATGCAGCAGAGCCCATAGACTTCTCCTGCAGCTCCCTACAAAGACATGGAAGTACAGGATAGAAAATAACTTGAATTTCCTAGCTTTATGGTTGAGGCACCCAGACTATTCCCAAGGTGTTAACATTCATATATCAAGGTGAAATATGGAGAGGCACAAGTCATTCATCCATGTCAGGTTAAAGACTACAAATCTCCCTTGTATGTTCAGTCACTTTATCACTCTCCCTCCTCTTTCTTTCATTATCTTCTGCATGGCACCAAGTATGTTCTACAGGAATGAGTTGGTCTTTCCAGTTCTGCTGTCTAAAAAGCAACGCCGAGTCTGAATTTCATTTAGGGTTACAGAAAAAGGTGGTTTCAATCACAGCCTTCAGAGTAGGCCTCTTAAAAATGGCAAGCTGAGCAGCAGCAGCGAGGCTGGAATTTCTTAAAATAAGTTAGTGGTATATATAAAAAATACACTTCTGCTATTAGATGTGACCACAAATTCAAGCTGTGCTACCATTTTAGTCAAGACACTGAAGACCTAGGTAACCTACTGCTATATGTATTCTAATGTAGTGCCACTGGATCCATACAGTGTCATTCAGTAATGTTTTCAGACCATCATATATATTGTATATCACACATACAAGCATCCACACACAGATGTGTTGGAAATGTCGTACGAAAACAGCTTCCAGACAGATTCATTAAAAAACTTTGTTTTAAAAATTTTCTCAGTCCCCTGAGTTTTTCAATCTCACAATCTATTTTAAATATTTGTATTCAACAGAAAATAGCTTCTGTTTGCTTGCCCCATGCTTTCCGCGTTCGTATTCTCCACTCACATAAACTTCTTCCTTCCTATTGCCCAGATGTCCTAATCTCTTCCATTACATCCATTGCTGCTCGCATATGGCAAGTACTACAAGTACAATAAAGCATTAGTTACCTGTGATTTTTGATATAGTTTTCATACAGTTCCCAAGTCTCAAAGTTTCTTCTATTTTGTTTTTGCAGAGACCTGCAGAAAACTATACTCACATAAAAGTTTACATTTACAGAAGAGGAAACAGATTCCCAATGTCACCACTGAAAACCACTTGCAGAGCTGAGCCTAGATTCAAGATCCAGCTCCTCTACTAGCGTACAACTGGGGGTTTTTGTTGTTGTTGTTTTGTTTGGGTTTATTTAATAAGGTTTGATGTTCCTTGTTGCAAGATATAGCAGTCTTACTTATCCTAATCCAGGCATTATTTTGACTGAAAAAAATCACAAGCAGATCAAGTAAAGCAGAATAAAATGGGACAAAATTAATTACAATGTACACTTGATTCAATCAGTCAGTAGAAAACTGCAAAACAAGCAAAATTTTACGTAATGTAAGTGATCTTTTAGGACAATCAAGCTCATTCTTATCGAATTCAAAACAGGAGTTTTGCTACATGCACATAGAAGAAGGGATGACTGCCAAATACTTAGCATTTTCACATTCATGTAACACTTAAAAACATTTCTCTTACTACTGAAGACATTTTCTCCCAATGATGCATTTTAGAACTATTACACAGACAATCCTGCTTCAAAGGTTCTTCATAACACCGTTTTCTTATTAAAATAATTTTCTCCTCTATTATCCTCCAGTATGGGATCTTGATATCAACTATTTGAACTATTTCTGGCACTTGAAATTATTTGAATGTTCTTGTAGAATGTTAATAATTTATCTTTGTAAACAGCATTTTTAACAAGTCTTAATTATGTCATTTTGTATAAAGCTGTGGCACATAGGAACACCACCAATTGAAGAGAATTCAATTGTGCTAGGCACTGTACAAAGACAAGTCATTATAAAACAATCTCTCTCTGTTCTGTTCTTTATTTCTCTAATGGCTTAGTGGTAAAATAGCTATTCCCCAGCACACATAAGGAGAATTATATTATTGTTCACTAATATAAACATTTCATTTTGCATAATACAGGAGGTAGAAAGTAATAACGTATCTCATTAAGAAATTTCTCATTGGATTAGCAGATGTCATCAATCTTTAAAATGTTTAAGTATGTCTCATTACATCAGAAACCATTTCCAATTAATATCCTCAAACTCACTTCATGCAATATAAAGAGTCTACACCCTCTCTCTCTCAAAATACTTATGGAAAACTCTTACTGGTATCTGGACGTTTGAAAGCTTGCTGTGTTTCCACCAACACCATTCATTAGGAATCATAAAAGAAACCTTCACTTGGGCCAGTCAGTAAGGGTTGCATCTGATGCCACTCCTTCCCTGAATCCATGCAAATACACCCGATTTTCATTCTCTATTCCACAGACATAAAAACACTGAAACAATCTTGGCAATGCTCACGAAACACAGAAAGTGAATTCAAAAAAACAGCTACCATGGTCTACTGACAATTTCCAGAAATGTCAGCCGCACCAAAATGCACAGTGCTAATTAATGCTGAGAACGTGCTGATTGCTACAATAAATGTCTGTTGGGTTTTGTGCAAAATCCCAGACACTGATATGTTTAACACTGTGCAGCATTCATACAAAAGTGGTAAATAATGGGATTTCTAGGGGAGATTAATTTGTGCTAGTGGTAGCATAACTCCTTACATTAATTCTTGCTTCACTGAGATTTAATATCCAATTTCATACAATTATTTTAATTGTGATCATTTGGGAAAGCTTTTACCAAATAATATGATTTTTTTTAGGGTTTCTGGATTTGTTTCTCTTATCTAATTCTTCCACTATTTTAGCTACTCCATATACTTTTTTCTGCGTTGCTAGACAGAAATAGACACAAAATGAAAGTAGTAATCCATAAACAGCACCCAAGTCAATGTTACTGCTGTCTCCAACCATAGGCTCTGCCAGCCCATTGCTGCCTCTGTGGCTCCACCTGAAACAACCAGATCTTCAACTTCTTTCAGTTTGAATTTAAACATATATTTACCCACCTAAAGAACCCACCACTTTTTTTCAGCTTCACTAGTCTAAGAGAAACAGAGATTTTGACTGGACATACATCCAGAAAAGGGTCTCCCGGCCCAGTTACATGGAGAAGACCTGTTTGTGGACAGAAAACAGATCACAGAGAAATACAAGAAAAGTAAAAAAACCGCATATATAATTAAGAAATTTGTCAAGGAAGGAAATAAACAGAATAAATATAATGCATTGTCCTAAAGCCCAGAAGTTACTTTCCCAGCTACAATATATAGTTTAATGCATATTTTTTTATATACCATGTAAAATTTTACCTCAAAATATAGATTACTATTTGTCTTTCAGAATACTAGCCTTTATATTATGGGAATTGGGCTTTCTATTAAATCTAGAGTTACTATGTTAAAAGATACACACGTCTGACATCTGAACAACTGAGTGGATAAACATGATAAAAGACGACATTAAGTGGAGTTGGGAACTGTAAAGTTAAACCCTGGTCTAAAAGATTTATTAATATAACTGAATTAATCCAATGCTGGAGCAGCCAGCCTACAAAACAAAACCACCCATAGCTTTTGAGGTATTCTCTTAATCCAGCATCCATATAAAATGAGGGATTCAGCTGATCCAGTTAGCATAAACACTCCAGGGCACTTGCTGAAAAACAATGCAGACATACTCAGCTACCAGTACAACATGATCAGCTACCATTTTCCCCTTTTCTGCCAGTTTCAAAATGCTATCCTACAAGTCAACGATCAGCCCAGAGTATATTACTTGTTTATCTTAACTAAAGGCTTATAATATCACCCACACTTTTTTCTATTTTCCTATTTCAGATATCCCAAGGTAATGGCAAAAGAAAAGGGATTTCAGCAGCCAAATTTTTTTCTCAAAACATTTAAATATTTACTCTGGTTTTGTCAAATAAGCACAGATTACTAAAAAACATCTATAAATAAATTTTCTTAAAGCAACCATTTTCTGCATCTCTGCCAAATGTTTTGTTGCCAGGCTGCACTAAAAAATTTTTGCATTAGCCAAAGACTTAATACTTGCCTGGCACAATTTCTGTTGAATAAAAAAATCTGAAAGGATATTTTATAAATGAGGGCAAAGAGCAAGAGTGATGAACATACCTAATTGAAAATGAGTATTTCCTTATTCAAGTCATAGATAGACAAGCCCCATTTGACTACATAAAAGTCAGATTTAACTGAAAGACAGACAGTAAACATTGTAGTTGCTTAGATGCACATTACAGAATGCAATAGAAGTGATAAATTCTAACTCTAATTAATATGAATTTATTCAGGGCATATGTAACCAACACTTAACCACGTTCAGTCCTGGAGGATCGTTTATATTTTAAATCAATGAGGTAAGAGTAAAGCAGCTTTAGCACATTCTGCTGAAATAATTTTTATTCTTTTAAAAGCTGATTAAATGCAGCTTTTACTAATACTCCTTTTATCTTTCTGATTCTGCAATGGAAGACCTGAGATTCAAAAAGATGAATACTGAAAAATGCCTTTTACATTTACAGTTTTAAAATCTTGACCTCTCACCCTCCTTAAGGATGTGTAGGTATCAGCTCAAGTTCACCACACCATAACTAGAGCACCATTGTCCCTTGAAGAGGGGACTTGCCCTCTTTCATCATCACACATGAATTCCCCTCCTGATAATCAGGCTTCAAGTTAAAACATCTTTTCTCATTTAGTATTTTCCCTAGGTCTTCAAATCTAATCTTCTTCTTCAGATCATTTCTTCATAATCTCTTTAAAATAGGGAGTTTTCTATTTACTGACACAGGCTTATCTGCCTCCAGTCTCAAGTGGCGATTACTGCAAAAATTCTTTACTCTGGTTTTGAAAAAATAAAAATATGAAACAAACAGCAATTTTTCCACTATATGATGGAACAGCTTCAACAAACAAGCTGACACAACCTTTGAAAGGTAAGTGCTTTAATCAGCAGGCTGGTTAGGTAATTTTTCTTTCTCCCTCTTCCCTTGCGATCATTCCTGTCAGTGTGTATTTAGGCATATTTTGAAATGTCTCCTGGACTGCTGGTCCTAGCAAGGACTTCTGCCCTCCTCAGGCATTAATATGCGACATGCACACTCAGTCCTGTAAAAATAAAGACAGTCCTAGGGACATACATAGGGAGAATGAAATAAGGACATTTTATTCATTGATTTTATGTTCCTTTGCCACCAAAGGTGTTAGAAAAGGAATTTCAGATAAAGTGTTGGAAATGCTCCTCTCGTCAGTTCTGCTTGTGGCACCAAACTCTTTTTAAAATAGATTTGGGCCTTGGAATGGGTAAAAGTTTTAAAACCTGACGAGAACGCAACCGTACAGAGGTTGTTTGTTCTACTCCATGGGTAGCTGGAAACCAAGAGGTTAAAAGTCAGTGGGGCTGGGGGAGAACCAAGTTCACATCCAGCAGTAAAGAAGCATGATTTGGTTACAAGGTCCCACAATAACACCTTGAAGCAGCAAAAACAGTTTTTCATAGGCTCTTCAGGTGAAGCAGGAGGGCCTGGCACAGTCCTCTTCCCAAGACAACGGAACAAGGTAAAATCAGAGGTGATGCTGCCCGAACAAGCCAAGAAAGAGATTAAGGAGAGCTCTAGGGCTGCAAAGCTTGCCAACAGCCCTCTGGTCCCACTGGAAACCACTTGGCACAGATTCCACTCAGGGTCTCCACTACCCCAAGAGTACCTGTGATCTTTATGTTTCCTACGCCTGTATTATCGCCTTTCCTCTGATTCTCCACTGCCTCAAATGTTGAGCAAGTTATCATCTAAGGACCAATTCTCACATACTGAGACATGATATAAGCACAAAATAAAGATAATTGTAGTCTTCAAGAAACAAAGGCTTTTCCCCATCAATTTTAAAAAGGCACTGCCTACAGAAAGTCTATTTCAAATCCTATCTTTGTTAAAAAGAAGGAGAAAACATTCAACAGCAATTGTTATAGAGAAACCAAGTCTTGGTATCACACAATTGTGGATAGGTCAAATAATTCAGTGGAGCTATGCTGATCCATACTATCTGAGATATGATCAATAGTCTTTAAAACAGATAATGATGGTAAAGGCACTACCTCACAGATATTTTCTTATGACTTTTTCTGTTCTACAGATATCAATCCAATGCTGCGTCTTCCACTTCAAGAGTGTAATGTGCATTACTTCAAACTGTCAGAAGAAGAAATTTTAGAGTGTGATCAAGCCTTGCTGATTTTGTGCAGCTCTTCAGTAATTATATTAGTAACTGTAGGCAGGCATTACACCCAACACTGACAGCACATCACAGATCACTGTGTTGGTTGATTTAACCAAAAAAAATGAAGCACAGGGTAGAAAGAGGTAAAGGAGAGTTCTGACATGGCAAGAAATCCCTATGCTTAGTCAGTTGTATATAAAAATGGTGTATATATATATATATATAATGGCCTGCATCATGAAATGCCAGACCAAGAAAAATATGCATCATCTTCTTTTGGAATAGTGTATGGCAGTCTTTATTTAGGAACCAGCAGTCTTCACACTGTTCACTACAAAACTTACAGAGACATCAAAATCTTAGCCTATGGTGAGCAGTATAAACAAGATTGTAAACTGTTCTTAAATATGAAAATTTGCCTTTAAAAATAAAAGAACTTTTGTTAAATGTTATTTTCCAGTTTAACACAAGCAGTTTTTACTACATTGTGGCACAGTTTTGTGGGGTTTTTTTGTGCATATATAGAAAAATTCAATAAGGCTTTGTAAAAGTTAAGGCAGAATATGAATGCAATTTAAAATGTTTCAGGAACTCACAGAAGTTCAATGTAGCATTGCAGAACCCAAACCAAACAATTCTTCATGACAAATGAAATTGGTAGACTCAGAGAAAGGCAATTACTGATGAACAAAAAAGGTCATTCAAAAATTCTTTCAACTTCAAAAGTCCAGTGCTTGGCAGTGTATGTCCACCTCATATCAGTGGAATCACCACCCCTTAATACCACAACTTCTGCTCTCCGAGTTGCTAAAATCTGCTGTTCTCTATCTCAAATCATCAAGCAGGCAGACACCATGACTCAGCTCTGGGAATCTAGCTGTTTCATCACCCTGCAGTAAAGAGCCAGGTATCCTGCACAGACGGAGACTTTGGTTTAGTTTATGTTGAAGAAACCAGATGGCTTTCCCAGTGACCAAACAAAATGAACCAGCTGTGTATTCATAGCTGAAAAAAAATGCATACACAGGGTGTGCACGGTATGGAATGAGAACATTTGCTAAGAAACCTTATTTAAAGAATAGTAACTATGATGAACTATGTTCACCTAAATACCATTCAAAACACTGAAGGTCCCTCAAACACACCATAAGTGCAGCATAAATATGCAACAGCAAATACTCATTCTCACAAGAGATCAAAAAAGTTACAAAAGCCAAGACTTCAAAGCAGTTTCAGTTGGAGAAGTAGGAATGACTTAGTGATGGCATCCGTATCACAAGATGGTGGAGATTAGAAGGGACCTCTGGAGACCACTTAGTTCAATCTCCCTGCCCCAAGCAGGTTATTCACAACATTAGCCATGCTGAATCAAAAATAATTAAACCCCAAAATGATGAACCCGAGTATTACAAACACCTCGGATTTTTATGGTAGTGGATAGGAGGATGGTAATATACAGGAAAAGTCATGACCCCTGAGAAGTTTTCATAGGTTGGAAGTAAACAGTTGGAATTTGAATTAAAAGAATGCTCCGGCCCCACCTCCCAAAACAACAAAATTCTAAACTCCACAAAATACCAACCCCTAACAAAACAAAAAACAAAACAAACAAAAAAAGGAAACTGTACTAGATACCTCTATTGTTACCTTATAGGAGAAAGAATGCCTCAACTCAGACCTCATAACCCCTGCAGATTATTGTCAAGGGCACCCTTAAGAAAACACATTGCAGTAAACCAGTGTAGGAGATGTGGTGTAGCATACATCAAGACATTATTTCAAAAATCTTTAGAAATAAAACCCAGACACATGCAATTCATGAATAGCACTTACAAAAGCTGATGCCAGACTAAATTCAATACAAAAATAGGATGTTTCTCAAAAAATGGACATAACAGGTCCCAAAAGGCATATGAACAAGCTGGTTTTCTAGACAATCCTAGCCATGCATTCCCCTGACCCATTTCCCTCACAGAAGGAAAAGCAAAATACCATCTGAGCTGGGTGAGCTCACCACTTAGTTGCTCAGTTGTATTATTCCCTCTGGTACTTTAGCTGAACTTTATACTCCTTGTACTAGATATTCCTTCAGATCACTGACCAGTGATTCTCCTAGTTCACTTTCTAGAACCTACCACAAAAAGCAGGGGAGAAACAGCAACACCACTCAATAAACTACTAAAATAAAGGGTGTGAAGATTTCATTAGAAGCCAAACACAGATACACTGCCTTACTCACTGCATCTTGCCGTTCACTGTTTGAAAAGAGCCACTCTGACTTGTTTTTCGTCATGTCATCATCAAATCACTGATGTTATTACATTAAAAACTGTACAGTGAATATGCTTATCCTATTCCTTATTGCAGGCAAAACAGAGGAGACAGGTCACAGAAAAAAAGCTGAAGGGAAGAACTAGCTTTTCATCAAGCAACACAATTAGGTCATACCTGTTCTAAACACAAGTTTCTTAAGAGCTGTCTTTTCCAGAAAGGGAGAAAAGGGGGACAAAACAAAAGCCAACCCAGTTTCCTTCTTGCTGGTCTAACTGACATGACTTCAGAGCACGTGCACTATATGCTAAGTAAGCGGAGTTCAGTCCATATCGAATTGACAGTGCATGTTCATAACTATTAATTGAGTTGTTAATACTCTCAACCTATGTTACTATTTTAACATTTTAAAACACAGCCTATTAAATTGTTAAATGGAGACATAATAAAATACTGGAAAGTTTATTCTACTGATTCCCAGCAAATTTGGGTAAATGTAAAAGGTTGTATGAAATGCTATATTATTTCTGTGCTTTTACATAAACCTGTACATGCATTTTATCTCTTTTTAAGTGTGTGTTGAACATTTGCAAAGCAGTAATGGAACTGAAAACAATGTTTTGAATTTGTCAATGGTTCAAAAGAAAAAAAAATAAATAAAGGTCACTGTCACTGTGTGACCCATCTTTCAGTTGGAAGTGAAAGTTGCAAAGGATTTTCCTTTCTTCAGATTTCTCTTTCTAGTGCTATTGGAAAGCTTGTCTTCTTGTTTAAATGAATTTCCTTTTAATCTCCTCCCTGAGCTGCCGGATAGATGGAGCCTCTTAAAAAATTCAGGATATCACTGTAATTGTAAATTGATCTGCTTCTGTGGCAGAAGGCTGGGGCCCTCCATCCAGGAAAGAGACTGTCTTGTCCAAGTTGTTTTTCAGACAAATGATTAATTTGTATTCTCTCTTACTACTATGTTATTCTTTAATGGAAAAGCAGGTTTTATACAAAAACTACTACTTTTTGCAGTGTTTTATTCTGGCAACATACAGGGAAGAAAGCCAACTGCCAAAGCCAACATGAAATATTTACTGGCTTGAAATTTTTAAATTTCCTAAAGGAGACGTTGACTCTACTTAAATGCAAACTAAAACTGTATTAAACAACTAAAATGCACATATTCACCACTACTAAAGTTCTGAATTAATGTAATATATTAATAGACACAGGAAAATTCCCCACTGATGTTTAATGCAAAGTAAAGGTTGAAACACTGTTATGACTATGCAATCTTTAAAACAGACATGTAACTCAATAGTATCAAAGTAGAGGAAATTATCTATCTAGTGTGGTGGTGAAACCACATAGCCTATTTGCCTTTGGCTATTCGGTTATGAGATCTGGCATCACTTGGATTATTTCACCTAATCCATCATTAGCTTTCACACGTCCTATATACCGTGCAACAAACCTAAATTTAACAAACCCAACTCCCCATCAATTACCACACTGAATATATTACATGTCAGCACAGAGCACAAAGATTAGACATGAATTACATCTTTCTTTGTAAAAAGTCAATATTTTTAGAGCACTGCTAACGTTGCTGACTCCAATTGTAACAAATGTTCCTTCCCATTGAGGACAGGCACTAATGTCCTGACCTTTGCTATTTACATCCAACACAGAGCTACTAAACAAAATCAAAAATCTCACAAGACACAGAAAATACATAAGAGATCACAGTAACAGTGCCACAGAGTCACAAACATGGATTTTTTAAATTGCCGTATTTGCTTGGCTGGTGGAATCCTGGAAAATGACCCAATTTTTTTTTTCCCCTATAAAACCTGCAAGTAAACATTAGTAGTTTAGATTTAACTTTCCCCACGTACACAAAAAGGTTATTACTTACAACAAAAAATAAATAGGCTGCTGTCATATTAACATAGCATCTTTACTTACCGGTCTTCCACAAATACACCGATGAAGTTTGAAATTCACTTTGTGCGCGAGCGTCCCAGATTCCCAGCAGCAGAAGCACAAGAACTCCCACGCACCGGGCTGGCACGCCAGAAACCCCTGGACCACGGCAGAAAGCAGCGCTCCTCTCGCTCAACCCCATGCCTCCAGCAGCCTGCTGCCACCTCCAAAACCCGCAGCACGACCACAAAACCTTCTTCAAATAGTATTTCCCTTTTCAGAATTTCTTTACAGGGAGAAGGGGACTAGAAACCTCTCTGCTGCTATCATGCATGGCAGTTGAGAAGGAAAAACTGTTTAACACCAGGGAACAATAGAGTCCTCGCTTGCTCTTGCTGCTGCAGCGGCGGCGGCTACTGCTGCTAGTATGGTTGCTGCTCCACGCTCTTCCATTCAGCTGTTAGTAGCAGTTTTCCATCAGCTAAAAGCGAGACAGCTGTCCGCAGGGGGCTCCAGCTGACTGAGCAGGTTATCTTGCTCTGGGAGGCAGCAGCAGTCATTTACACCAGCTGGAGAGAGTGAGAGACAGAGAGAAACAGAGATGAGGAGTAGCACAAATAGCCCATGCTGTAATCTCAGCACCGAGACTGACTGCAAAAGGCTGGCTTCCCAGATACTCTCTCCCCGGAATATCCGAAATGATATATACTAAGAAGAAATCATCATCATCACACATGCTTCAGAAACGCAAGTCATACAAACAGAGCAATATAAATTACTTAAAAGAGCATCAGACATTTGTCCTGATAATAAGATGTACACTGCATTAACCATTTACAAACCACCAAAAAGAAGTGATTACACATGCATTAAATAGACAATCAGGATCTTATGAAGGGAAATGGAAGAAAATGAAAAAAAAAAAAAAAAAAAAAAGGTAAAAGAACCCACACACACTAACTTGCCTTGTATATTTATCAAATCTGTTTCAGTAATAAGATATAGCTATCTGCTGTGAGGACAGATGAATATATGTATATGATAGCGTGTGTGTATGTGTAAGCACACCACCTCCATGCTAGATTAAGTGTGCATGTAATATATAATGCAAGATAACATCCTTTCCTATCCAGCAAGTGTGTACACATATATATATGCATAAATGTCAACTGTGTAATTTAAAATAATTCGAGGATCAAGTTATCAATCATTTTTAAAACATACACTGAATTTTACATATGAAAGTATTCAGGATACATTAGGCTGTCATGATGATAAAAAAAGCAGTGGAGACAAAGCTTTTTAAACAGGGATCTTTATCTCTCCCACCCACTACCCAGTGAACAGATGCAGTAACAAGCCTAAAGATCAGGTTTCGGACACCTATAAACTGGGAAGCAAAAGAGGAATTTTCAAGAAAACTGCTATCATATTCAAAAAGTTTCATTAAAAATGCAAACAGCTACAAAAATTACACAGTAAGAATACAGGACCCATAGTTTGAAAATGATGGAGCTATTGTTGTTTAAAGAAGAAACCTTCAGTCAACCTCTCTTGGGACGCCTGTCATTTTGCACAACCTTCCTAGACTCAGCCTTTTCACATGCATTAGATTAAAATCAGCCTTGATCAAATAATTCCCAAGTCCTTGCCTGTTTAAATATTCTGACATCAGAGCAAATTAGCAATGTTGAAGGTTGCAAATTCGTCTTTGTTTACTTTCCACTCTGTTACGCCTCTAAGAGGGAATTAAAGGCTCAGGGAGCTCTAGCACGGTGAGGCTGTGATTAAGAGAGATAAGCAAGTGTGGATTACTGTTCCTCAGCTGTTGAAAAACAGGCAACAATCAGGAGATTATAGGTTGATAAGGGATACATAGAAAGCCATGATCTTAACAAATTTATAGCATCCTGATGCAGAACTAAGCACTTCTGGAAATACATTTTATTCACTTCTGCTACATCATGCTGTATTCACTTTAGAATGCATGGAAACCCCTTCAAGCCTTTGCTTTGTTGAACTGGACAGAATATTATTTTAAATAAAAATGGTCACTGAGTTTATAGAATTATACTAATTTAACAAGTAAATTTGGGGTTGTTAGAATGTAAAATAAGGTGCATGTGACTATGGAGTAGAACTTCAGAATGTTTGACCTAACAAAAATAATGCCAGCTCTGTAATTTATGAAAAATAAGATTAAGAATTCAAGAGCTCAAAAAAATCTTACGATCATTAGGAAATCTGTGGCAATAGCTTTACTGACTTGCATATATTTTATTTTAACTATGCAAGTTATACATTCCTTTGAAAAATTAAGAGTAAAGATATTGGCTTTTCAGCTGAAGCTATGCATCAGGGGAAAAGTCAAATTTATAGGGAGACTGAGGGAAAAGGCATCCTTTTCAGTGTTATTAAATACAATGGATTCTACCTAGAATTTTTATGAATGTATAAAGAAAGCCTCAGAAAATATTTTGTACGTGACTTAGATCATCCAGAAACACCATCAGGGAACAGATCATCCATGTAGTTGGCACAATGAATCAAAGTGGTTTTTGACAGCAGAACAAAGCAGTATCATGGGAGAGGATGAGCACACATACACAAACACTCAAATATTTTCTTGTATTTATGCAACGATAGGACCACATACTTTTAAAACCACTAAAATAGAGATTAAAATAAAATAATTTCACACTACTTTTTACAGTTGAACCATTTTTCTGTCAAAAATCAATGAATCACAAAAGAATAATTTCACCTTTTTTTTCTTTTGGTAAGAAGCCATGATGCTTCTAAAACTGTTCAGAAATGCAACACAGAGAGAGAATGGAGGGAATATTTATAATGCAAATATATTTATGTGTCTGGAAAAAAAATAAGGATTCCTGAAGAGCTGTTTCTGGCAAACACCAGATCACTTCTGCAGTACACAGACACATCTTCTATTAACCAGGGCAAGGACAGACCAGTGAAACCACAGGCCAAAGAGTAGGCTGATGCTTGCAGACAGACACCCCACACCAACCTAACTGCAGGAGTTAGACTTAAGATGCAGGAGGCAATGTATCCTGACTGCAGGCTTCAGCTGCTATCATTGTGCCTCTCCCACCCCAGCGCATCCAACACTCTCCATTTGCTACAGTGAATGCAGGACCTCCCTCCCAGTTACTAGTGTGACCACTCTTTCCAGCCCAGGCTGCCAACCCATCTTCTAAGGCATACCTAGCGATCAAGATTGATCAGTCATTCTTGGCTTAGACATTCCCAAGGAAACGGTGAAGTACTACTGAGAAGAAACCCCTAGACAAAGCGCAGAAACAAACTACAATCAGCATTAGTATCCATATCACTAACATAATAGTGTCAGTGCTGTAGCTTGGAGCACTAACGTGTGAGTCTCATTAGATTTTATTCAGATACAATTATTTATTTGAGGCACGCAGCTCTGTGGAGTCTGTAAACTGCTCACACAAGTGATTGACAAGTTAGCATCTTTTTGTTTTCCAGGGAAAAATATGACTAACCTTTATGAAAATGAGGTAGAATTAGCCATGAAATACTGGAATTACTTTATTCATGTTTCCCAGCACTAAACAGTTAGAAGATGACAAAACAAGCACGCAATACCTTTTATTTACTGGAAAGAGAAATGTGAACAAGATACAAATTTCTTAGCTGCTGGTCATGAAAAGCTGCCTGCCAAACAGAATCATCCTGCTGATATTCCTCTGCCAAGAGGCAGTCCCATGCTAGCATCCTTCTCTGGTTAGGAAATGCCACAAATTTTCTTCAGGATCATATTATCCTTCAGGATGATACTGTCTTCCATCCTGAAAATGTTGCATTTCTACATATAGTAAAGTCAAAGAGCGTGCAGAGAATACAACACATGCACAGCACATCTGTTTCTAGAATCAACAATACTTAATGAAGAAGTTTGTCCAGCATCACTTTTGTCCACTTTCAATTTCACAGACTCTGGCTAGGCCAGAAATCTTTAGAGAAGTTTCAGGCCACTCTTTTAGATCTATAGAAGAAGTTTTACAAACTCTACAGCTGTACCCCACTAAACCATCTATGCTGCATGAGTACTAGAATACCACAAAAATCACCCAAATTCTAAAAAATGAAAAATGTATGATCCTCATCTGAACTCTGCTCATTTTGATTCATCTCCAAGACTTTTTCCCTTCACTTAGGTAGGAAAATGACAAATGCTGCCAAAGACAAATGAGTCAACTATCTCCCTGAGAAGAGCTCTAGAGTTATAATTTTATTACAGCCAATACCCACTGGATAATACAGTACCACACATTTCTGAAAAACACTCTGGATTTGTAACATACTAATCGGGTGCAGTCACCATTTTGGGATGCCCTTGGATGTACTGCCTGTATGGGTTGTGGTGCTACGGCTGCACACCCGTGACTGTTCGAAAAGTTATGAAGGTGTTGTACGTTCACTTAAACATACATTTGTTTTGCAAAATCCATGATCTTAACAACTCACATAACTCAAAAAAAGCTGGTTTTTTTCTTCATTCACCAACATAAACTCATGGGCCACAAAAGGTTCTAGCTCTACATTTCGTGAAAGCCTGACTTTCCTGCAGATATTTTACTACAGATGCAGGTATATCATAAGGATTCTCTTGAGATGAGACCTGCATGAATTGTACCAGATTTTGAGAAATTCAGGATGGAATAAGCTGTGTAGGGCTCCCACACTCAGTAACGGTCTGTTATTTTTCTCTATATCAATACTGGTGAGCCTTGTCAGGGAAGTCACAAGAAATATCCTAAATGTGAACATTGTGGGGAAAAAATAGAATCATGTGTTGCAATATACTCCATCTCTTGAAATCTGGTAGTTCCATTCCTTAAGTCCAAAATTAAATGTGCCATGCAAAACATGCAGCTGAAAAGTTATTCTTTAGGGAAACTAAACATATGGCCTCTAGGTGTCACACTCGACCATGTCATGCTATGCTATTTATGGATTTCTCTTACTCTTTCATAGCAGGTAAGAAACCTTGATTTCATCCTTTCAAGGAGTGATATTATGCCATATTCTCTTTTCAAAGTTGTAATTATAAAAAAAAAACCACACACAAAAACAAACAAAAAACGCCAGCAAATTTCTGCCTCTTTCATACAATTAGTACAGTTATTTTCGCTTTTACCGGAGTAACTGAGCAAACTCTAGAAGTGTCACAACTCCTGTTTGTTAAATTTGTATCATTTGGGGGGAAAATAGATTTGGAGGACAAATCAGGAACTTCAAGAGTTATTTATGTGAGTTGTGCAGAGCTAAGAAAGCATTACACATACAAAATCACTAGAATATGTTAATAACATACAGTTAAACTCTTCACTGTTTCTCAATTACTTCAAAAATCTTTGCAGCAAGAAAAAGTTATTTTCAAAAAATGAATGAAGATTCTACTTGTATGAATGTACAAGCAGCAAACACCTGGATCTCATCTAGTTCTGACTTTACAAAAGCTTTGTTTTTATTGTGGTAAGTTAGGAATTCGTGGACAGATGTATCATCTGTTTGTTTGATTAGTGAGTGTGTGTTTAGTTGTTTTCTTTTTTAATCTAGGCTAAACCTAGAAGTTTTCCTAGCCATTCTTTCATTGGTAAAGGGTGGCTCTTTTCAGTTGCAAAAAAAGGTATTTTTTTTTTTAAATCTCTACTGCTGTATTTCAGTAGTTCTCTCAGTTTGCTTTAACACCCGGCTACTGCATTTTTTTTAGATCCCTTTGGCAGGCAACAATCAATACTCTCAGCATGGAACATTCACGGAAACTATTCTTTGTAGGAAGAACATGGTAAAGGTGTGACCAGGAAGTACATCAAACTGCCTGCTGGAAGGTAAAGCTAAAGGAATTCAAGTAAGATGTCAATGAATTTATCAAAGAGGTCACCTAGCCTCAACCGAGATCAAACTACCCAGTGAACGAGTGTATTTACCATCTTTGCCTGTCTTCAAGAAAAATGTTAGTTTTGACTTGGAGACACATTTTAACCAAGGAAAGGCTACTGGGCTAAATAGATCAATACCTTTGTGAAACGTAATGGCCCAAGAACTGCAGAAGGTCAGATCAAATCAGCTAAATCTACCTTCTGGCTTCAGGCTCTCTCAAGGAACATTGTCCTTTCTGCACAGATTACACTGACTGGCTTCAAAGCTGACTGCATGAAGCAGAACCTTTCCAAAGATCAGCACTGGCTGCAAGTGTCCATGATAGTTCCCTATCAGGAATTCTCATCCCTATTTAGAATTCAAGCTCTTAACATTTCCTTATCTATTTAGAGATCTGTTTAGTAGCCTCTGGTGGAACTTGCTGTATAGCAGGAAAAAACAGTATGCGTTTTTCATTGGAAAGCCAACAGTGTTAATACACCAGCTTGCTCAGATATGTTCAGTATGTTCACATATTCAGAAGCTGATGGAATAAGTCCTTCTATTTGAAATTTCTGTTGCAGAGACTATACGCACAGGATAATTCTAATCACACACAAAATTCACAAGCAAAATACTAATTAGGGTTAGGGTTTGTAGCGAGGTCTGCATCTACCCTGACTCTCTCAATTACACTTCTCATTTTCTTAAAACTGCAAAATTTGCAGGTTCATAATAACTTCACAGATAAAGACAAAAAAAAGAAAGAGAAAAACACACAAAACCTATGTCCATTGTGGTCCCTGTCATTTCAATGAAGAAGAGAGACAATCATTACTTTTCTGTGTTAATAAAAAAGGGGAAAAAAATGTGTGTGAGGAAAGTGGTGAACTTTTCACTGAAAAGCTTTTGGTAATGTCTGTTTTGGGGAAGAAACTTCAACTTTTCTTGTGTTTGGAGCAATCACTGTGCTCTTATCATAATCTCCAAAAAGAAGTCTGCACACAATTAGAACCTTTTCTGGAATTGTGCTGCCAGTATGCACTTGCTTACAGAGTGCTGAGGGGGGAAAAAAACTAAGATTGGGTACAAAAGTGAGACTGGAACATAAATCTGGTCTCTAAGTCACTAGACTAGAAAGCCTGGGAAAGATTAAGTGATAGGAAAAGCTAAGACAACAGACTGAAATCAGGAAAAGAAACCTAAGTGGAGGGAAAAAAAATACTGTGAGGAAGTAGTGACAAACAGAATTGGTGTGGGTGTGCTATTTACCGTTTACTCTTCTAACACATTTGGCATGGATCTACCTATGTGATTAAGACTGCACAAAGAACGGAGCTTTTTTAATCTAACTTTAGTTATCTGACTTTCAGGAAGTCCAATACAAACTTCACTAATGGAGAAAACCAACCCAGGTGATCAGGTGCCCGTAGAACCAGTTTTCTATCACCAAGCCCATTATACTAGATTTTCTGACAGGAAACCAAAAGGAATCCAGACAAGATGCTCACTGCAGAAAAACAGCAGTTAAAACTGATAGTTTTAAATGCAAATAAGTAGAATAATTTACAGGACCTGAAAAGCAGGCAGGTAGGTTTCAAAGACACAATGAAGGGGTAAGTACTGAAATCCCTGGCAAGGGAAACAGAAAGAGAATGGAATAAATAAAGAAAATCAGTGCCCATTATTGCCTTTGAAAATCCTCTCCAGGGAGAGCTTAGTAATTTGCACAAACCAAATCACCTTAAACAAAAGCCACCTTCAGTCAATTTTAAACCTTCTCCTTATTAAAATCCTATTGATTGATCATTCTTCATCTAAATGTCTGACAAGCCAATTTCCATTCTCAAGAAGGAAATGTTGGTCTTCTTTTTCAAGCCATAAATCACTCGTTCTGTTATCAATTCTCAAATTAGTTAAGTAATACAAATTAATAAGAAAATTAAACAAGGCTGCTTTTAGTGAGTTGTTGTTTCAAATGTGTTTTTTTTAACTTAACCAATACATTTAATGGTTTCCAGAAACCAATAGGCTCAGTAGTTGTGACAAACACAATAAAGCTGAAAACAGCTTTTAATGATTTGTTAAGAGTTCTAGCCTACCTGGCCAAAAGTACAGCTGTGTGTTTTGTGCTGACTTCAACAGATGAATAAAGAAGAAGAGTATAACTTCAGGAAACAGATTAATGGATCTCACACCATCCTGATATGAGGTAAGATAAAGTGAGATTTAAACTATATTAAATTAATGATCAAGGTTCAACTGTGATTTGCTAACTAACCAAGCCCTAAGACAGAACTATATTATATCATTAATACTCATATCTTGCAGAATTTTAGGTTGTAATAAAAGGTACAGCACAGAAAAGAATATCTGAAAATAAATCCTTCACCGTCTAATTTTATATGAAAGATTCACAAGTGTGTTCCATCTGTTATACTTTCATTATACAGTACCTGCTTTAACTGGGGGGTGGAAGGGAAATGTGTTCCTACTGACCAATCTTCCTGTTGAAAATTGTAGGTCACTGTCATTGAAGTCAACTCTGTAGCAAACCACAATGTAAAACCTAAATCTAAATAAGGCAGGCAACAAAATTAATTAATTCTAATCTCATATTAATGGAAACATGATATCATTTCAAACCACAAGGACAATTAGTTCCATGCTGATTTGTATTAACAAACCTCCCATTTTCTTAAGTGCTGACTTTTCTTCCTCTGCTGTTGCGGCACCATCCAGTCCTCTACTCCTGTACCAATATTTCTGTGGCAAAAAGCAAATAACCAAATCTATGCACTGAGATAAATGACATCACAACCACATATAATTGGATTTTCTGCAAACAGATCACAATGCACTTCACATATTCTGTGTGCTGCTGAAAAATCTTCTCTAAATTATCAGCATTAGCATTAAAATTAGAGCTTCACTAGGGGGATCAAACCAAGCTTAAGGTGATGTGACACTTTCAGGACAGGAAAAAAATTCATTAAATTGGCACTATTGTTCTTCCCTATGGTGACAAAAGACATTACTGCCAGTTTTCTCCAATCACTATTATATTAGTGTATCTGAAAATGAGAGAAAAAGCTTTCCAATTAACTGCTAGTGGCAGCTCTGTTACTTCCACAGGTTTTTCCCATGAGACTTAAAACTAACCTTGGTCTAAATAACTGACAACTGCATCTATATACTCTCTGTAGAATATATGACAACTTACTTTGATATACTGTTCGCTGAAGGAAGAATAGTATGGAGGAGTTCAAAAGCAGAAGGAGTTTTCTCAGTGACTGCACTATTACTGAAATAGTGTGGAAGCTTGCAGAGCAGTGGTCTCTACATCAACATTGAGCTCAGTTGTTACCATCCAGCTAGATGAATGGAGTCTGACTTCCCTGGGACAGGGAAATTCAATCTACACCCATTAAGTGGGGTGGGCAGCCTTGAAAAAAAAAAAAAAAAAAAAAAAAAAGAAAAAGAAACATGACTTTGAAACCACAATAGAAATGTTTGAATGGCACTGAGTTCAGGTAAAATAACAACCTGGATTCAGGTAAAGAGACAAATGTTCTACGTTCTACCGGGGGCGGGGGGAAGGTAGGTCATGCATAAAGCAGAAGTAAAATTTTACATAAGAACTTGTTTCCTACATATAACAATAGGATAAAGAAAAAATTCTTGATTCTTTCATCTTAATGCTTTTTCAATATACATATTGACTTTATCACTTTTACAAACAAAATATCAACACGATTTACTCAAATTCTCTTAGCACCTCTATATAAGTACAGATACAATACACCTATCTTTGTCTGGCTGTTGTTTTGGCACCAAAGCAAAAGCTTATTCTTCTGAGATACTCCTCATAGTGAAAGGAAAACGGCAATTTTTGTAATATGTGGCTAAAATACCCTCACCAGTAGGCCAAACTCCACCCATTGCCTGCAGATACTTCTACATATGCTCCAACGTTAATGTCTCCATCGCACATATTGACGCTAGGAGATATTTTCAATGTTTCCAAAAGTTGTTTTTATATCAACTACAAAACCAATTAATTCAGAATTTTACAGAAAGATGAAGAAAAAAATATATTCTGCCTCCTCTCAAAACTACTAGAAAATGATCAAAACCAACTTGCTTTGGAGACCTTGGAGGATAATTGCACATTAAACTCCAGATCATTTCAGTTCTTCCTTCTTCCTACAGATATACAGTCTTAATTATAACATATGTAGGAGTTTGCCCATATCTTATTTAGTACATGCACTTATCTAAAGGAAAAATATTAATGTTATATGGTCTTTGAATACATCTTAAATACTGAAACTTGCTAAATAGCAGGGTACACTGCACCTCACTCAGGCTCGAGTACAATTCAATAAATTATTCTCCTATAAAGTTACAGGGTTGACATAGCAAAGTACTACACTGTAGGATTCAGAGAACTCCATTAGGTCAAACCCTTAAAATGAGCATATGCCTACACCAAACCCCCTCTCTCTGCCCATAACCGGCTGACTGGCAGCCAACAAAATGCTTGCTTGCTTGCCAATATTGTGAATCAGGATATTTTAAAATAATAATAATAATTATAATAAAACTTAACTATATTGAGGTATTTGACTACAATGATTTTTAATTAAAAAATGTCTTGTTTTGGGTATAGGCAGTTAGGCAGGGTTTCTTCTAAGCTCCCAAGATTTAATTTTCACTTCTGAAAGGACTGGTGAAGTACACTGAGGGTTCCTAGCCTCTGTTAAGAGTCAAGACTTCTGACTTCATGTCCTAGGTTTCCTAGGTGTATACAGAGTTTTGACAAAGGGAAGAACAACGTATCTTGCATCTTTAGAGGAAAGGAGGAAAACAAATCTTCCTATTTCTCTTATATATATGCAAAAGAAAAATTGCTATTGTCTTCGGTCAGGACAGAACTTATTTTCACCAAGCATTAGGAAAGTTTAAAGAAAGTTTTAATCTGTTACAGAAAAGATTTCTGGTAGTGTTATCTTTGTAAGAAATTCTACAAAAGAAAAATAATTAAAATATGAATAGGGGAATGTCATTTTCATTGCATTCACATCTTCAGAACATAAATCAGAAACCCAGTGTCTTTTTTTTCCTCATTTGAAAAAAAAAGTGCAAGAACTTTCTCTTCTGTGTTTCATACTCTCTTTCACATTATGTTAACCTGCAAATTCAAGTAGTGATCTTCAGATGATACCATAATGAAATAATCTCAAATGAGGGTTTTTTTGGCTTCATATAATGGAATACAGAAGACTGTATTCATTTGATTTCAGAATGGATCATTAGCCACTGTATTCTTAAACCATTAGAAGAAAGAATTTGAAATCAAACAATAAATAAACCTAATGCATACCTCTAAGCACAAAGTAATTAAAATAGACAGTAAACATTTGCTTTATTGCTTGTTTTCCCCCTTAAATTATGATTTTTGCAACAGTTCTTTAAATGGCTTTCACTTTAACTGCACTGCAAAAATGAGATCATATTTGTCGTATGCTCTTCATTAACTCAACTGATGGCATTTTAATTCCTACAACACACAAAATCTGATGTTCGTTTTGCAATTTGACATAGCTAGTGTATGTTGAGAATAATTAGCTTCACTATGGCAGAACAAATGATTTCTTTGCAAAGAACACAAATGCTTTTTAACAAAGAGTATTTGTAAATTTTCAAGGTATTTCTTGTCTTACAGAAAAGCAACTATTTCATGTTTAATTAACTTTTCTCTACCCTTATTTCCCTAATGAACTAATAAACCATGTTCTATCTGATGGTAAATACTTTCAACAGATCTAAAAGAGGATGAGAAAGGACACTTGGCACAAGTGTGATGTCTGCTATACTGAAACACTTGGGCATTATTATAAGCAGTAAACGCAGCTTAAAAGACTAAGGGTTAACCAGAAAGGCAATAGCATGGAATTTCATTAAAAATTATTAAAGTAATTATTTTCTGCCTAAGACTTCCCATAAAAGGACAAACACCCCACCTACAGTTTGGTAAACATATCTCAACATATGTAGGTATCGTATAAACGAAGCCCAACAGTTACACTCTCACACAAAATTATTCTACTCATTTATTTTTAGAATTACAACATAGTGTCCATAACATGACCTCTGAAAATGTGCAATTACGTTAAAATATTATGAACATCAATACAGGCCATGGATTAACAAGTGACAGGAGAAGAACACCTGAAACATTTGTAAAAGTGCACCTTGATACCATCGTGGGCTGATCAGACCGGCAGTCTGGGGCTGCCTGGCTAACACACACGTACACACAGTGGGGGAACACTGGTTGCACAGAGGTCCGACACCTTGCAGAGTGCCCGAGATGGCAGCGGTGTGGGCTGTCACCAGTCTGTTGCCCAAAGCCTGACACTGTGACTGGTCAGAGCGAGTGCTGCATTCTGCCCCTGCCCTGGCTCAGCTGTGCCAAACCACTGCAGTGCTCGCCGGGGCACATGTCAGTTAACTTTCAAGATGTTTATGTGTTTTGTGTGTGTCTGCATGTGCGAGGAGCTCTCCCTGACACAGCCCGTCCTTCCTTGCTCGGTTCACTAATAAACTGAGTGCAGCAGCACCACATTGCCTAATGTTCAACTCCCCCCTCCCCATCACAACACAGGCAGAAACGCTGGCATTTTATGTTCACATCATAAAAATAACATTTAGACCTTACTGTATTCCCTAAAAGCCTAAAGAAAAAGAACCAATCTTGCAGTCAAAGAACAGCCAGTAGAATAGATCTCTCTTATTCCTTACCCCCCAATGATATTTAAGGTGGTTTTGCAAAAGTAGTATTATAAATCTTTTACTGTGGCAACAGCAAAGATTAGGCTCCAAGGGTTAGATATAGTCATCGGACTCTAGGTCAACCACCTTGAATCTCACCGAGATGGAAGATGACAGTTACTGTGATCTTCAAAAAAAGCATGCAATGTTAATATTGCATCCAGAAATACTAATTAGGAACAGTTTTGTTTTCTGATATGTATCGTCATTGTGGGATACATTAGTAATTCTGGCTTATTCTCATAGAAATTCAAATTGCTTTGGCAAGAACAAGAGAAACAAACTCCATCAATACATAAATCAGAACTATATATAGAACTGAATGGAGCCTTCAAATCTTCTAGGCAAAGGAACAGAAACACCAGTCTGAGTTAAGGCCAGCAGGTAAGCTGATAAGTAGTTGCTATTATTGAGTTTTACCCATCCCTACATAAAGCTATGAAACCAAATTTCACTTTTTCCTAACATTCTACATATACTAGATGGGAAGTTAAAAAACAAACAAACAAAAAAAAAGAACCACCAACCACCAAACAAAAAAAACAACCCACCAAACTAATAATAATCAGAAGAAAAAAAAAGAAAAAAAAATAGGAAATGAAAAAGAAAACACCCCAACCAACACCCAGAACCCAGAAGTAAACCAAACCCCAGCCCCCCCCCCCCCCCCCCCCCCCCAGAACAGAGCCCTGCTATACGCGGTGCGCTAGGGAAGCCCGCGGCCCCGGCGGCCCGGCCAGCCCCCGCAGCGGGTCGGCACGGCCCAGGGCGCTGACACCCGCTGTCGCCCCAGCACCTTGGACAGGGGCCGGCCCAGCCCCCTCGGTGTCGCACGCTCTCCTGCCGCTGCGTGTGGGTTACGCAGAGCCCGAGAACTTCCTCCACCGCATGCTCCTTGTTCTGGCAGGGAAATTTTGCGCTGTTGAAATCCATGCATAGCCAGTAAACGATGGATGAACCGGCATATGCTTGAGGTCATCCATTCCTTGTTGCCTTGAGTCACGTACAGAAGCCGTTACACCTTAAAACCGTGCTACACTTTTGCTACCTACATCAAAGTATATCTACGGAAAGACACTGTAGAAATACTCCCCTTAGTATAGTATCAGTGAGCTTTCCTTTAACAAAAAAAAAAAGAAAAAAAGAAAAAAAAAAGAAAATAAAAGAATAAAACTCCAGAAATTTAGAACAAGATTGTTTGCAGGGTCTTTCCCCGACTCGCTCTGGGTGGCAAAACTTGTCATATTTATCATAAAGATATTACACATACTTCTGAGATGTTTCATTATAAAAAAAAAAAGGAAAGAAAAACTAATAAAAACTAATACTATTTTCACACTATGAAACAATTGTGATTTTATTGAGCCAGTTGAAATTGTTATCCTTAAAGTCAGTGTAAACAGAATTAAATTTAAACCTCCAATTATCATGTAGATTATATTCAGATGAGGCATAGAGGAATTTTTGCTGATGTTCTCTGCAAGAAATCAATTTAAGACTAAAAGAAAAATATTTATTTTAAAGATGCTCTTAAAAATAGGCTTAAAAATTACTATTTGGATCCACCTGCAGGCCATTTCAGAAAGATTGCAGCTGAGGGGATGAGACAGCAGGGAAACCCATTCAAGCTGATCCAATTTAGATATGCAAATTTTATCTTGTGTGTTTGAAAAGAACATTATGGCACAGCACAATTTGCACCTTGAGTTCCAAAGAATAATATTTCTAATCTAATGAAAACATGCCTCCATTGTTCGCTTTCCTACTCACCAGGTTTGGTCCAATGTACCACTCTCCTACCCTTCTAAAACTGTGGTTTTTCCGTATTTGAAACAATTAACTAACAGTAAAAAAGAGGGAAAGATAAAATAGAAAGGTATTTGGTTTTGTAGTTACCTAAAAGAGGCAACATTACAAGTGGCTGACTGATGTATGATAAAGCCTTTAATATTAATGGGGCTAATATAATCCCCAACCTAGGGATAAAATGTTACATGAAAGTAACTGAAGTTTAATGTCACATTTCCCACAGTGTACTGTTACTTTATTTTTGTCTTTTTTGTTCCAAATGGTGATATTTGCTTAACGATAAACTTCTGTAAAAATACACTTCATTTTTTTTTATCAAAATGAGTGTAACAATACTGACAATTGGTTTGGACCACACAATTCATACTTGCAACTATGATCTATTATTATTTCTTCTAATTCAGTGATACTATTGACAGTGAACAAGACACGTCTTAGAATTTATGAAAATGTATGTGAACTTAATAAGAACTAGCGTAATGGAACTAGCAATAATGCTGATTACTGTCTAGTTCAGTAAACAGTAACAATAATAGGCTCAACACTTCAGAGCAAATTTTCTTCTCAGAGAAGATGCAGAAGAGGCCCTTATTGTCTTCCTCCTAAACATGCATTAGACTTACATTACTGTAACAATAAGCAACAACAGATTTCAGCAAATATGGCTGGGATAATGTTTAAAAGACGACTCACATATTACACTTTTTTCTGCAGTATTGGAAAGCAATCACTGTGTTGCTCTTTTTTATTTAAAAAAGAAAGCCAAACACTATGCTAAAGCTTCCAAATACATAGAATACTACCAGATTTTGAATGAGAAATGACATATCCGATATTTTAAGGGCAGGTGCAGTCAGGAAGTAAATCGTTTTGGAAGAAATAGCTCAAAGATTAATATACACATAAATTCATACTGGAGCAAACTAAAATATGTGAAGTACAGTACTGGAATTACAACTTGTACCTAAGAAACACTTACGATCCTCTCATTACCATAAAATTCTATGATGTTAAAACTGTAAGGAAACATATTTAAAACACTATTCATAAAATTAAAGTATAAAATAATATGTTGAAGTAATTGGATAAAACCCCTTTGAGTTTCATAAAATACACATTCCAGACATGCCTTTAATTTGAAAGTGGCAGAATATAGTTTCACTACATTAAAAAGCACGTTTTTGAGGTAAATTCAACCTCTTTGTTGAATGCCTCCCACTTCAAACAGGGTCTTCCAGGGTTAGTTGTAATCTAACCTCTGAATTAGCCTCTGAATCTTCACCCATGAAGACAACCAAATAATGAGCTCTATTCTCATAAATCCTCAAGAGCTCCCTTGTTCCACAGGCACAAGACTTCCCAGTTTCTCACTTTCATCCACTTTGGCCACAGTGGTAATAGAATAACCAACACTAAATATTACTGAAGATTACATTTACAAGTCCTTTAGCTATTCATGCAACTATATCTAACTCATAGTCCATTACCAAAGGTTAAAAAAAGAAAAAGGTTTGAAAAGGAAATTGCTTCCAGACCTTCAACACATGTAGCTGGTTAGACTGATAGTTCATTAAACACATAGCTCTCCAGCTACAAATGCAAAGTAGGAGAGATGGGTAGTCACAGAAAACTTGAAGCTCAAATTTCTAGGAGTATGTCTGCCACTGTTACACTGCCTTTTACTTATTTCGCAAAGATCAAAGTAATTTTGTAATCTCGACGTTTCATGCCCATATTGTAATGACACCATAACTGCAGGTCATGTAAACAAAAAACAATTAGAACACCAGCAAATAAATGGTTCATCTGCTGAAAATGAGCTTAATTGAGGACGACTCCTATGCTCTCCAACCAAAACAATTACTGGAATAGCCCCATTGACAATGTTAGTAGGAGCTGGCACAGACTCTGAATCAGGAAATCAGCACAGGAAAAGTGCAAGGCCTATGCTTGTGCTATCCAAGATTAAAAAGCCACAAAAATAAGTTTGCAATGGTAAGTTTTAACCAGTCCATTGAACAGTGCAGAAAAATGACAGCCCAGTTCTGAGGATGCTGGGCTACCTTGGCTTGTAGGATGATGAAAGAGCTGAAGGGGCCTCAGCACCGGGCAAGATTGCAGTGTGTTGCACAGGACCCCCATCTAAGGGCAGTGGGAGGATGCCTGGAAATACGTTGGTGCATCAGCAATCCTGCAACTCTCTGTCAGATGACAACTAAACATGCAGTGTATTGGAGATGTTGGACTTTGACTAGGAGATACTGCTTTACCACAATTTTTATATTAATGATAGCTTCATAAAATATCTTTACTTTGTGCTTGATTTCAAATTGCTACCATAGCCATAATGGAAGTCTAATAAACATGTGATGAAAACTGAGGAAATTAAAATGTTTCAAAATTCATTAAGTCAGACAGAATTTTTCATACTTTGAAAGAGCACAGAGGAGATAAGTTGTAAAAGTTCTCCCTTCACATGGGGTTAAAGAATACCTTTGAGTCAAGAGCACTTAACCATATGGTTGAAATTAGAACTACCCTCAGCTTGCCAGCATCCCTCAGCTGCTGTCTTCCTCATCTCTACCTATTAGATCACTATCCACTGGGCCTTCTGTGGCTGTGCTACAGAATTTTGAACACAGAAAAAACTTTAGCTAAATTAAATAATTTCAAAAATACAAACATAAGTGTTTTTTGTGCATGCCAAACTTTCTAAAAGAAGGGAAGTTTCAAGGCATTTTGGTGAACATGAGCATTGAGACACTATCAAAGTATCACAATACATTCATACAATCTGTGAGTTATAGTAGCAGAACACATACCTTACTCTATGTCACAATTTGCTTTTCTTCTATTTAGATGCCTCCTTGATAATAATTTAGTTTATACGATAAGTTAATTCTGTATGGTAATTATGTTGACCAACATCCTGTTACAATTAACACTTTCCTTTCCTGCTTTAAATATAGCCACCATTTCCTGCTAAATATGCTTTCCAACAAGATTAGCACATTAACTTCCTTTGTATATTTATCATTGGGTGACGAGAGGGTAAGACGCAAGTGTTCAAAACAAATCCTTTGGCAGGAAACAAGCTACTCAACTGAATTAAAAGAGAGGTTACATAAATATTATTACATCAATTTATGTAAGTAACAAAACACCAAACTACAATTAAGGGCTGAAAAAAAGAACTCTGTTAAAAAAAAAAGGGGGGGGGGGGGGGCGCACACGGGTATGGAGTGGGCAGAGTCCATAAAACAGATTTGACAGATCCATATATATATATCACTTTGTTGGAAAAAAAAAAAAAAAAGAGGAAGGAAGGTGAATGTACAAGCAGACAGCTTTTCATGAATTCCAACTGTATTCTGTGTTCCAACATACGCCATACATAAAAAAGGAAACTCAACACATACAAGGTATTTCTAGACAAAGCTTTCATTTCAATCATCTTTCCTGTCATTTAAAAATCATCATTTTAAGAGAAAATCCTGAAATCTTCACGGCAACTCCAGGGAGGGAGATTTCTGCCAAGTTGAAAGACAAGCCTTTTAATTAGGTAAGTCAAAACTCTTATTACAGTTACTACAACTTACCTCGTTCTTAATTCAGAATAGCTGCTCACCATTGCCTTTCAAATCTACCAGATTATCCAGGCAAGACAGCACTTGCAGTCCAGTAAATATTTGCAATATGTAATAGTCTCTGTTTTGGTGATTAACAATCCATAAAGAGATTTTAAGGAAAGCTATCAGTTTAATCTAGCAGGGCTTTGCATCCAGTATGCCAGACTGAGCCAGACAGTTTTAGTAGCGAGGCAATGATGCAGCCAGAGCATCTGAACTAAGGCAGTGCATTTTTAAAAACCCAGGGGAGTTACAGCCCCATTTAATCCATCTGTGATACACTACAGGGAAAGAGAAGCAAGGTTTCCTATGTATTTATCTGCAAAATATGTTGTCAAACAACTATTATCAGTACACAAAAGTATAATGCTTGGAATGTATATAAAACATCTGGAATACAATTAGTTTCAGCAGAAACAAACAGTATTTTCATATTCTGACACAAAGTGCTGTTATGAGTAGTATTCAGTCAATCTGTGTAAGTTGTAAGACGAATACTTTTCATTAGAGCTGACCGTACATTTCTTCAATAGTGGAGCCACAGAGGCATGTATGCCCCTTTATAAATAAGCAGAGCAGTTCTGGCCACACCGAGATAAGACCTCTGAGATCGGTCAGCCTGATGTGCGGGATGGATTACTCTAGTACTTCTGTAGCTTCTACCTTCTGCTACCCATTTGCTATTACATTAACACAGGGTTGAATATACAGAGTAGATGCACCTGGTTTTATGAAGCAGAACTTCACAATACTTACACATATGCCGCTACAGTACTCTCCAGCTAATGACAACTTTTTACCTTACCTATGCCATTGGGGCAGCAAAGGGTTATGTCACCCTGGCCGCAATCCAACTCAGGCAGCTCTGATTTTCTACGGAATTTTTTTCATTTGTTTGTTTACACTTCCTTGAGTTTTTAAGTTAAAAGTTTTGAGTTAAATCCTTGCAGAAACATATTTTCCATCTCTGCTTGGCCTTCAGCCCACTCTTCTCAATTAATTACCAATCCCAGCTATTTAAGAAAACCTGAAGAGTTATCTTACGCATATTTAATGAGTTTACATGTCTGTTTATAAATACAGTTCTTAAAAGCACAGCTTTCAGATGATGATTTGTGAGGAAGGGCAGTGGCACGGTGGGAGCTGTGGTGGCCCGGCCACTAAGGGAGGCATCTGGGAGGAAGCAAGTGGCTTTTGATGGTTTTTAGGACATGTCTCAGCGTCTGAGGGTGATGAGGCATATGACACCACCAGACAGCATGCTTTGGTGAACACCTGAGGCCAGTACTGCACCAGCAGCAGATCTCTCCACCAAGACAGAATATTCCCAGCAGTGAGAGAATGTGGCTGTAGGCCATTCCCGCAGCCCATTCCCGCAGCCCAGCTGAACACGGGTGAGCTCAGCTGGGTGCCCTGGAGCTGCCAGGTGCAGTCATGTCCCAGGAAGCACAAAACACTTGGCAGCTCTGGCTTCACTCTATCAAACACTTAGCCTCCCTCAAACTTCCTGCTGCAGATAGGATGGAAATTCATGCCAAAGTACTGATATGACACATTTCTTTTACTGGCAAGATGGCTATTCATTTGTAATGGGAGATTAAATGGAAGCAATGGTGCAACACTGTCCCTGCCCATGGCAGGGGCATTGGAACTAGGTGATCTTTAAGGTCCCTTCCAACTCAAACTATTCTATGACTCTATATTTTTGGAATGCAAATCTAGTCCAAAATCAAGCTCTGTGTGTGTACATGCATTTTCAGTATGTACAGCACTCCTGCAAAGTCTAGAATAAGTGTTTGAGTTTGCAAATTCCAACAGAAACTGTATAGAACTGGGACTGGAATAACCAAGAAATTGCATTATAACACAGCGTTTCAGCAACTTAATTACAAAAAAACCCCAAACAAACAAAAAAAAACCAAAATGAAAAACACTTTTTTCCCCCCCAGTTAACTGTTCTGAATACAAGCATGAGCTGATTCAGTAACAATAAGCACTATCAACACGTTAGTTTACAAAACGGAACTTCCACAGGCTTTCCATGGATCAGGAGGCACTATTTAAAACATACCATGACATTGCACTGAAGAAGTTTCCTTTACTCTCTGTCAAAACAGTAAAACACATCTAAAATGTTAAATCAAAGATTGCATCTCACACAGAAAGTAGCTCAGGGTGTTAAAATGAGTACTTCAAAGACACAGAGGTAACCCAACCGATTCAATTCATGCCTGGTCACTTGGGGTTTACATTCTTTTACTGTATTCAGCAAGAGTGCAAAACAACAGAAATTGTTATCCTCGAATTTAAAAGTTCTCTGTTTCACTGCCTAGCATGCACATTTTACAATTACCAGTGCCCAGAAAATATTAAAAAGGACTCTGCACGGGTGGAATCATCATGTGTTAAGACATTTACATCCTAACCAGTTTATCAATGTTATGTCTTGTGCTTTTAATGAATAAATATTCTCTCAACTGCTTCAGTTCTACATTTTGAACTTCCATCAACAATTACATACTCCACAAAATCAGAAAGGACAAAGACACTTCAATACTTTGATATGACTATAAGGAAGAAAATTATTCCTTTCCTTGTTCCAAGACTAAATGAGGAAAACCATTTTAGGATGTTCCTCCATGCATTTTTACAATTTTTCTTAAATTCAAAGTTTGTTGACTACCAGTCCTAAAAGATATAGAAACCTACATCCCAGCTGATGTAAAAACACAGTGCTCCTGGCAGTCATCAGCACCCCAGTGCTTATTTTCACTAAGTCACCAAAGCTCTAATATTTTAATATATTGCATATACATGGCATTAACACTTCAAAACATAAAAGATCTCAATATTTTCATTAAAAAATATAAATTCACCAAATGTCAATACCCAAGTTACATCAAAATTGAAAAAGAAAACAAAAAAGTGCTTATAGAAGTTAACTAGTTTATCAAGCAACAACAAAAGTGAAAAGAACTATGTCTCATGTAGTCTGGGCATGTTGGCAATCACTTTGAAATATTCATACTTCCTGTAAAATTATTTCTCTGAAGTACATAAATGAGCCTTAACATCTGTTAGGCTGATGTTAACATCATTCATGTACCTTAGAAAGGTACATGAATGAATATAAAAAGTAAACTTAAGTACTTAGCATTCTTAACGGAAGAAAACTGAGGAAAATGGGTCAGAACCACTCAAAAGAACTTTCCTCCTCTCACTCCAAAATACCCTTTAAAAGCTTAGTGCAATTTATGGGGCTGGGATCGCGTCCCAAGCCTGTAATTGTATCCAGGATAGGCAACAGCTGGAGAAATCTGCTCAGCTTTTATCTGAAAGAAATCTTTCTTGATCACATTTGCACAGAATGTTCTGAAACAGAGGAAAAGTTAAACAATCCAGTGTGACCTGCAGTCTGAGAGTTCAAAGATAAACAGCACTTTTCAGCATAAATCAGTCAACCATACAATACATTTGATTTTTTCCTCCATTAATCAAGTGCTTGAACTTTCATATTACTATGCTGGGAAGAATGGATATAATTTTCTCACAACTGTTTCAGAAAGTACATGCATTTTGATGTAAATGTGCAATATTGCACTGCCTGTGGGTGTTCCCCAATACACATCTTGAATAGGATTCATCAGTGTCCATTGTTGTTATCTACATTTCAGCTATGCTTCATTATAGTCAATAAAGATCTCGTCAATAACATAAATTGTATCTTGCCTGGAAGTATATCTTTAAAACCAGTCAGATGAATCCTGCCCTAAAATACCAAAATGCTCTTTGAATACAGAAGAGGTACTATGTTGCCTACTCAGCTACAGACACCTAAATTAGATTAAGCCCATGTCCTCTGGCTTCCAGATTTGGAGTATGATCCTTCCTTCCGCAACAATAATTAAAAAAGAAAATTTTATGACAATTGAAGTTCTTTAACACTTTCATTCATAAACCAGTCAACTCCCTATTCTTAGGCCTCTCACAAGCTTTCTTTCCAGTGAATGACTTTTTTGGACTGGGAAATATTTACTAAAACTTGGACTATTAACATATCATAGTTTCCAACACCAGCCATCTTGATCCTTTTCTATGCTTCCAGTATGACACACAAATTTTGAGATCTGGGCGGGCAAAGGAGAGAATAGCCTCTACAACTTGCTAATAACAATAACATGCTTATGAGAAAGCCCATTTGCTATCTAGCCCTCTACCAGCAGTAGTGCAGCTATCTTCAGTTACGGGCTGAAACATAAACTGACAATAGGGCAGACTCCCCTGTCCCCAAAGGCCAGGGTGCTCTGATGCGGCAGCCCAACATAGCTGCCACAACCAAGCAAACATGTTCCAAAGCCAGGCTGGAACACAGGTCTGAGAGCTGAGGATTCAGTTACACCGGTGTGTATCAGCATCCGGCAAGGCAGTAATTTTCACTATACTTAATTGAAGTCTCTATCACCATACCTTAAGTCCTCCCTGATGACCATAGCATAAGTGGATAGCACAAGACATCTGTTAGTGAGGAACTTGACCATGAAAACCTGGCTACAACACCCTCCCACCAAAACAACTCCAAAAACTATTTAAAAGACAATAATAATTTTGAAATAATAATTATTTAAATAAATAAAAAACCAAACATCTCAAAGTGAAGAGATGCCAGCATTATGGAATCTCAGACTTGCTTATCTGTGCCCACCACAACATAGATGGACTGTAATGGGATACTTGCACTTCCCACACAGTATCTCTGCCTGTACTCAAAATATGTTTCCCTAAAGCTCCTAGGGACCACTGGGCCAGAAGACTTTGCTGGGTTATTACCAAACCTTAAACTCCCCCAAATATTTCCAAATCACTAAACATGATTGATTTTCTAATGTGTGCTTTTCAGAAACACATTTACTTTAACAGAATATTTTTAGCACCCAATATTTATTCCCTCTCTGAAGGGTTTATGCATCTTATTCCTAGTAATACTTAAGACTGTTGTCAATGAAATAAACAGGCGGGTTTTGCAAAGTTTCCTTGAGCAATATTTATGCAGCGTTTTTCTACATTGTCTCCTGCTCTTTTGCACGCTTTTAAACTATCAACATCAATCACTAAGAATTTTTCCAGTATTGATTTTGCAGACCAAAGAATAAGTCTTTTAGCCTTTCTACTAAATGCCAACTTTTAGTCTCTCTTGCACTATTTCACAGCCAGAGACTGAACAGATATCTGTCAAAATGGAGCCTCATGAAGCATTACTTTTTCTGCTCTGACTCCCTAAGTCCTCTCTAGAGTCAGTGCTTTCCCCAGTCAAGGATCCAGGAGCTTTCTGAAAACATGGTGTGCCCTTCTTGTTCCTAGATGCATCATTTTGACTTTGGTTAGACCAAATCGTACTTTGTCTGATTAAATCCATATCACCAACCAGTCCAGATTATTCCCAGATGACACTCTAAAAAAAAAAAAAAAGTTATCAACTGCAAGTTTCACAGACACCGATTTCAAAACCTAAAGTCAGGCTACATTGTAAAATACAAAGTATCAGTGTTTCCTAAACGAGTAGTGCTTCAACAGAAATGAGACCATTCAATAATGATCCCCAGTATTTCTTTTTGCAGTGTGACCATTACTAATTTTTTAATTCAGCTGATGCATTTTTCTTCACATTTGTATTGCTAATGTGGGTTGCTAAACTTCTGTTTAGAATTTCACCAGGGACTTCCTCACATGTCTTATCAAAGCCTGGCTGTTTGCTACACTCATCTCTATCAGATAACCTTAAAGTACTTTAGAGGGCATACACAACATATATAAAGATGAGGTACACAGGAAGCGTCAGCCAATATACTTCAATGGAGCAATGGAGCAATACTTCAATTGAGCATAAATATATTTGTTTCATTATTATTACTATAAGCATTCAACTGTTATCCCGTACAACTCTCAGCTTTTTCATATGTGTTCAGCTGCTATGGTGAAGGGACACATTAAAAAGATTGAAGATACTTCAGTTTGGGGCGGGGGGCTGGGGGGAGCCATCATATTCTGAGTTAGTTCAAAGACTGACAGAGTTGAAGTTGCTTGATGTTTTGGAGTGTTAGCAGTCAATCCTGTGAAGAAGCACGCAGATTTCAGAGACGAGATAGAAACACAAAAAGAACTAAAAAACCTCAGACCTTTAAACCTTCAATATGATAGACCCAAGCTGACAATATTTTCATGTAATTTTTTAAGAGTATGATTCACAAGGGTCTTAGGAAGTTTGTACGACAAAAGCCAGGCAGTGCAGAGGCAGGTGCTTCTGGGCCCCCCCAATGCTCAGAACATGGTGGTAGCACGAGCAGCGCCCGTGTGCTGCGGGGGAGCTGTGCCCCTTGCTGCAGCCCAGGGCAAGCACTACCTCCAGGTACATGGTAACCCCTGGCTCCATGCTGTCCATGAGCTACTCAGCTCTGTAAAGGCAAAAAAATAATGATAAAAAAGGACATGAGAAAAAAATTTCCACTGTTGGAACATTTCAACTACAGTATCTAATACTACACATGACTAAAAATGGTCACAATTAGGTACTCATTAAATATCTATACCTTAAGCCAAAGTATATGTACCAACCGGATTTTGGATGTGCATGCAATAATCACAGTATAACAAAGTTTTAAGAAGTATGTCCAGCTGAAATAACACCAGAGGAGATGTAGACGCAGTTCATAACTCTGGATTAGCAGTAACACGTCTTTGTGAATCACTACTGTTGGAATGGAGGTATCTTTCAGTCTTTTATGAAATGAGATTTTGTACATCAGAAATAATATTCTTGTAACAGATTTTCAAAACAAGTTTAGTTCCACTCATGAAGAACACCTGAGCCAAACTCCAGGGAAAAGCGGAAGAAAACAAACAAACAAGTAAATCTAGCAAAACTGTCAAGTCAGAACAGTGAACCACATCATTTAAGACTCATTTCACACCTTAACTAGCAATTATGTTGTAACGGAGGAATCAGTTCGATAAATAAGCTTAGATAAGCAAGAAATACTTCCAAAAGAAGATTGGTGAAGACTACTTTTTTTTTTTTTTTAAGAAACAAAGACTTTCTTTCTGTGTTCGTGACGCAGAGCACACAAAACCCACAGTTTCTCATGAGACAGAGAAGAAATACACATGAAAGAGCAAGAAGTGCATCAATACTGAAAAAACTAACAAGTGTTTGCACTCTCTCACCCCAACCTCCAAAAGTAAAAGATAACCAAAGGCCTATTTTTCCTAGAGTAACTAAAGTTATTAGAGATTCCATAAAAATAAAAGGATTACTTTTGGAATGTTTCTGTAATATATACAGAAGGCTTTGCAATTAAAATGTTAGCCTTAAACATCTAGTTTATTGGAGTAATGCCTGGGCTCGATATTAACAATTTCCATTGAAAGACCGCATTTTAGTTGATTATTGCTAATTCAGTCTAGTTATTCTACAGCCAAACATATTCCTCAGGATTATGCTTGAGGTAATGATTTTGTGCTTGTTTTGCATGGATTCTTTTTAAGGAGTGCTGAATAACAAGAAGTTAGTTCAAACAAACACATCCCAAAGAACACAACACCCACAATTTTAAAAATAAATAACTGACAATGAATGCCCTAAGAAGGACTATCATGATATTCTTTCAAGCTAGAAGAGTTCGAAGTTTAGCAAATAGAGATTGTCTGGCATCAGAGATATACCTCTTGACCTACTCAGAACAAGAAAAGAACACTTGGAATTATAATAAAGGTTTAAGAATCTCAAGTCATGCAATTCCCAGAAGAGACAGTAAATGGAGAGCACTGATTTCATTACATCAATTACAGCCCAGCTTGTGTGTGAGACCCAATTATGCAGGTGCGATCCTTCCAGCAGAAGAAGTATCACTACAACAGCCCAAGCACAGACTTTGCTGGCAATTACTTTTCGCACTGCAAGGTAGATGCAGAGCAGCCTCCCTGTGTTCCCAACACCATCTCTATAAGGGCACATGATGGATGGCAGGGCATGGAAATAATTTTTTTAGACTAGAATGTTAGCTAAGGAATCAGAAGAGAAGATTTTAGAAAAGAGACAGGTTTGGGGACAGGAAGGAGGAGAAGGACTGAGTGATACTGGCATTGGTAGTTCAGGACTGGAACAAACTGGACCCTACCTAACACGATCTGGTATGAGCTGCAAAAAGACAAAGTGTCATATGCCATCAGAGCATGCCTTCCAAATCTTCCAGTACCATAACCCAATACTTGATCACCCAAAAAATTTTGTAAACTTTGTTTAAACAACATTTAAACTACATTTTCTCCAAACTTTAAATTCATTTAAAACATGCATGAGGTTGTAGTCCCATATACATTTCTTCTAATAGCAAAGCCAGCTTATGCTCCTTTCTTTAAAACAAATCTCTTTTCAAACATGCATTGAATTCTATATATTTATAAGTCAGCTAATAACTATGCTTATACTGCTAATTACACTTAAATTTTACACTTTGTTACTATATAAAAACAATTCTAATGAATTGCCCGAATACTACACCACTGGAAAAATTTGAAAAGCCTAGTGTATTGGAAGCTGTTCCAGAATGTTGCATACTAGTTTTAAAAAGACAAATAAAGTCTAGTTTCAAAAGTCTATAATTTTGAAAACAAAAGTCTTCAATTAGCTAATCAAGGATTTCTGAACATGTTAAACATGCAGGTTTTGTTTCCCCTGTTAAACTGCACAATGAACTACATCCTTGGATTCTGTCCTCAGTTACATTCAGGATGCTCTACACAAAGCTGTACAGAGCAATGCTGGACATAATCTGAAGACAAAGCAATTTTCCTGAAAACTGTTTTTCCATAATGGTCTTCCTGATAATGCAGCTGACAGCCAGGATTTCAAGACACTGATTTTTAACTACATAGGGAATCTGGATTAATAACAGGGGAAAATATTAAGTTATCCTACTCAAGTAAAACAAACAAAAAAAAAATCAGAATCTGCAGAACTAAGAAAGGGTTTGTGGTTGTTTTTTTCTCACATCCAATTTTAGAAAAGATTTATTCAAGAAGTGGTAAGCAATGGTTTCCCATCCTCAGGAGACAATTCCACAGTTTAATATATCATTTGGTATGGCTTGAATATGTTTTACACTTAGTAAGTATCCATTGCATAACTTTCCTCCACTGTCTCTAATTACGCCATTAAGCAAGCTGGTACTTGCATTCGCACTTAAGAGAAGCTGCACTAGAGCTGCAGGGCACAAGAATAGAAAACCAAGAAAAAAATTAATAAAACATTATCTTTCCCATTTAGTAAGTTCCCTTTCTTTTTTAATGGAAACGTTTGTATTGGTAGACTATCTCAGCATTGCAAGGTAATAAATCACATAAACCTCGTATTATTCAAGCTGACCCAACTGCGGGATAAAAGTATCATCACTCACTAATGGCACAACTTGCCCTTAAGCTTTTCTCATTTTACAGTATTTCTGAGGAGTCACTTTGTATCCAAAAATGTTATTCATAACATAGAAAGTGGTCCAAATGTAATGAATCAAAAATCATTCTTGGCCTAAACTTTTTACATAGAAAATGAGCTACAAAATTCTTTTACTGTGTTTACATCATTAACTAATCCAGACACATTTCCAAGAAAAGAAAGATTAAGATCTTAATTAATAAGTCAAAAAGTGTACAAGACATTACACATTCTTGGAAACAACTTCCGAGTTTCAACACTATTTTTCAGCCAGGCCAGATAGTTTACAATACATCCATCACAGACTGGAAAAATAATTATTACTATTACATCAGCATGTTCTCAAAATAGTATGCATGCAATGAAGAGTAAGAAACAGAATAATGAGAAGCACCAATTTACTCATTAAGAGGCATTGCTACTGAAAAGGCAGCCTTGCTGGTTGCTGCGTCAAGTAGCACCAGGCGCGTGGAAGCTCCTTTCCCTATCGGACAGGCTATCATGCATTAGAAGGCTGAGATATTACTTATACAGATGAAGGAAGCAAAGTACCAGGTTTGATTTTGCCCATTCCCTGATTTCCAAAGTCCTGTTTTTGTAGCTGTTATAAAAAGGTCCTATTCATCTAAATGTATTATCTACGAAATTCTCACTATACTACTTTCTTGTATCTGGCAGGAACAACTCTATACCAGGAGTTCTGCCATCCCCATTAAGACTTTCCTCCTTTTAATGAAACTGATTCCAACTGAGATCTTTTCCAACCATCTCTATTTTTCACTTTAGAGCAAAGATAAGGCACCTATCAAAAAAATAGAAAAAACCACTATTTTAGAAGCATCAGAAGCCTATCACAGCATGAACTAATGGTCTGTACCAATTTTGGTGCCAAAATTCAGCTACTAACTCATATTTGACAGTACTTAACATCCTAAAAGTTACCCTCTTACCCAAAGTAGGTGTGTATATACGCAAAAAGTTCTTAAGGGGGGTAAGAGTAGCATACAATTAGCCCACATATTACAGTAGCTGTATACTTTTAATAATAATGGTTTTCCACATAAACTTTCTATGTTGCCACAGTATAGGCCTAAGATATACTATTTAAAATGTTTAAAACACTGTCCTAAACGAAATTTTGCTAGTATACCACTTTTCACGAGCCATTTAATTGCATTGCTCACAAAGGATTGTGAGGACAAAGGACATGTGATTTAGCTCAAACAGCATATTTATACACACTCACATAAAACACAGAGTAAAGATGCAGCGGAGCTGCACATCACTTACACATCACACACACGTCACACCAATAAGAAGGAAAAGAAATTATCATGCAACTCTTATAAACCTTAATCTGACACTCTATTTCAGTTCAATAACTGATTCAGCAATATCAAAGAGTTTGGGCACAGCTGCCAATTCCTCCCAGTTTGCTGAGAAATATTTCTTCCTTTCTTTCTGAAAAATTAAACATTTAAATCCCATGAAGAGGCACATGATAGCGGTTAATTAGGGAACATTTTACAAGCAAAACTAAAAGTTGTCATCAACTCAGCAGGCAAATATTGACATTTTTACAAGCATATCCATGCCACAGTTTAATTTCTGGTTCCAGAGCTCTTGCAGGCAGGCAGCTGCCGCATGAGCAAGTTCAGAACCTCAACACCTACTGCAAATCCCAGCTTTCAGACACTTATTCAAACTGCTAAGTAACATTCCTCCTACATCACTTTCAAATATTTGACAGCCTGGCCATCCATTAAATGCATCTCACAGACATGTCGATGGATCATTATATAATTCTTCCTTACAGCTACTAAAAAATAATGGGATGCATAGGAAGCTGGGAGGGCTCCCAGGTCCCATGGCACCCGATAGACAGGGGTAAAGCAGGAATACAAGTCAGCAGGGTGAAGGCACAGGACTGATGGGAGAAGACCAGTAACAGATTACACTGATTAACAGGTGAATACGAGATACTCTTCTTGACTGAGAAGCTGGAGAGCAGGGTTAGCTGCTGGGCACGTAGCAAACAGATATTTGCAGTGAGAATTGATGCAGCCTGTTGCCAAAAGTCATGCCAATCAAATCTGTGCAAGGGCAACACCAGCTGCCACAGGCTCACAGAGAATAAATAAGAGAAACTAATAAAAATATAAAAATAGAATAAATTAAAAAGGCAAAAGCAAAATAAAGCAATACAACAATAAAATCCCAAGATTCCCTTTCTTCTCCTTTCCTAGAAATCATGCAGACTTTAGGTGAAATCCCATTTCCACTCCAAACTTGAAGTTCTAATGCTAGGTGTAGCAGATATGATTCAGTAATGCTGTCTTCCTGCAGTGGGAGACGGAGCCACAACCACTGCAGTAGGTATAGACACGTACATTCCATTATAGGGGCAGCTAGAGAGGATAAAAGACAGATGAGGTCATAGAATCATAAAGTCATTTAGGTTGGAAAAGACCTTTAAGATCAAGTCCAAGAGTTAATCCAAGACTGCCAAGTCAACCCTCCCTCCAGAATACAGATGCTGCCAGCGGAGCCAATACTGGGGAAAAGGCGATAGAGCTTAACTAGCAGCTGGAACCCAAACACTTTCTTTTTGACAGTTCAAAACTTAAATCTGTTAAAGTGGCATAATTTTAACCAAGCACTAGCACATATATTAACAGAAACATCCAGCTATTTCAGTCATTTTTACATTTTTCTTTGGGTGGTCTGAGAAAACAACATTTTTCCTCTCATTTACACGCCACCACCCACCCACAGGATAAAAACAAACAAAAAAGCCCTCACAGTGTCAAAGTCCAAATATTTAGCATAACCACGATCAAACAGCTTCATACAGTATGATCCATACTGGTTTTAAGACATTGTGCTCTGCAGCACAATGAAAAATTATCTCTTTCAAAACATAGTAAAAACATATGTGCTACCACCACTGTAAAACACATCCAACTCATTTTCAGAGTCACCTGCCGCAAACACTGCTCCCTCTTTTAAAGGCTAAGATTACAGCACTTAGTCACATTGTTACAGCCATAGCCCAAACAGCCAAAACCGTTTTCTAAAAGCCAGCCAGCAGGCAGCCGCCGCGCTGGCCGGAGCCGGGAGCAGCGCAGGACACCCGAGGCAGCTGGGTGCCCCCAGCCCCCTCCCACTGCACTCCCTTCATTGCAAAACGTCAGCTGAGGGCAGATGTGTCGGTGAATGATCTAGAACTTTATCTCATTAACCAGAAACTGTTTCCTTTCCGATATGTTTTGAAACTCACATTTACATTTGCCAAGTGTTCAGATGATGTTTTCAAGTTCCGTATGCCCATCAAGATGACATTTTTATGAAGCTTTAGCTAACTAAGATCAGCCAATTATGCTCAGGAAAAATTCATAGCTTTTGTAATTTAAAACACACACTGAATGCTCAAATTTTAACCTTACTGTCATTTCAAACCTATATCCAAGAATGTTTACTTAACAGATAGAAGATTTAATTAGATAAAGCAAAATGAGTTGTTGGAGAACTTAGGAAGAAATATTTCCTAAATACCTCAACAGTTTTGCATAAAAAACAAAACATTCTCGTGTTTATTCAGCTGGTAAAGTTTTGGCTTTATAATTCATATGCTGTTACCTTGCCAGGGATTGTGTAAAGCAACAGTTTAGTCAACATATTTCTTTTAATCATACGTCTTCTCTATTAGTAAGTTGAGCTGGTAGTACGGACTGTCGCAGCACTCTCCAAACTATCACACTACAACAAGGTATTTTACCATCTCATACCAACATACTCTTCATGTCAGTCCCTCTGCTGCCTTCTCCTCACCCAGGGTGTGTGTTCTCTCTTCTCTCTGCTTCTTCCCCATCTCTTCCTTGGCTGCTACCCCCCACCATCCGAGGCCAGCCCGCAACTGTATATTATCAATGTTAATTAACCAAGCTTCATTCCTCTACAATGGACTACGCAAAATGCCTTTGAACATTCACCGACACTGTCCAGTTAATCTTCTATTGGGTTTAGAACCCATGTCAAACTCATTTTATAATCTCCATTTTCCACTGGCATAAGTTTTTTAAACCATTTCTATTTTACCACTGAACAAAATAAACAACTCCTCATTATTAAAGATTTTAGGAGTCAGACACAGAAACAGCCAAAACTCATTTGCTGAAACCATTAATGACTTTCATTAATGACCAAGGAAAAATTGTTAGAAACAGAATAAATTATGCAGAGTTCAACATTTCAAAATGTAAATGTTTAACAGAAAACACATTTCTCTGTTAAAAAAGCTAAACTTTTAAGCTACAACTAAAAATGTATACATTTCACTGTAACATTATCTTGAAAACAGCATTTTTTAAGAAGTAAAATGGAAAAGAAGGAGATGAAACCTTCCACCCTTTCCTAGTCCATGGCTGAACTTGGAATTCCCAGCACAAATAGTGAAAAATATGAAATACAGGGAAGGTCTTCTGGGTTTGATATTCACCTGTCTTTTGAGCACCACCAAAATATTATTCCTCAATTAATATCTGTCAGAATCAGTAAAATGACATCCCTTTACTGCTACTGTTATTTTGTTTGACCTTGATATCATGAACAAGAATGTAATTATGCTAATGAACCAATTATTTTCATACAATATAGTGATCAAAAAGGCTACCACTCATCCCTCTTCTCATTATAATACCTGAATGTTCTGGTTGTACTTAATCTTCAATTGCTCGCATGTAACCATTATCAACATTTTACTTTGGGTTTAGTTCTAATTTCCAAAATTAAAAAAAAAAAAAAAAAAAAAAAAAAGGAAAACTGAAGTTTAAAAGCATCTATAACAGCATGCCTGATATATGATTTATGTAGGACAATAAGCAAATATTTTGATGTCTGCAATATTTTGCAGGATTTACTGGTATGAATTTGGAATGGCATTTGTCTGTTAGGACAACTACCTGTCAATAATGTAACAGCTACACCATTGTATGCACTGCATATTTCGTATAGTTTATACCAGGGGTCCTCAAACCTTTTAACCAGGGGGCCGGCGCGCGGATGCAGTGGCAGGCAGTCATCTGCGGCTGCTTGGTTTCCCCACCAAGCCCCCGGCGGGGGGGTCTGTAAATACCGGGGGCTGGATTGAGGACCCTGGGGGGCCGTATCCGGCCCGCAGGCCATAGTTTGAGGACCCCTGATTTATATAAAACCAGTGTTAAGGATGTTTGAGAAGACTTAAATTTTTTTTAGTAGTTTGTCAATAATGTAGCCATACTTACCTTCTGAGGGACTTTTTGTCCCATAGTTCTTGTAATTTCCATAGAATTTTGTCCAGTAATTGTTATATTAAACCAAATAATTTGGAAAAAAAAATTGTAGCCTTCTGATTATGAATATGAAGTGTCTGAGTTATTGTGATGTCAGATCTGTAAATTACAGTGGCAAAGCAAATCAATTAGAACAGAGTATGTAAAAGTGACTTGATTAGGTTTTCACTCACTGAAATATAATTCATACAAAACTGTTACCTTAGTCAGACTACCGACTCTACCAAAATAGTGGCTCCACAAAAGCTCCTGGCTTTGTCCCCAAAGATCACAAATTGACTAAAAATAATGCTATTTTAGAGAAAAGAATAATTCCTGACCAGGAGATGAAAGAATCTTTCCAACTTCCATCACCGTAGGATTCTGCTCAAACTATACATATACATAAGCTGCAGAAGAAAACAACATTTTTCTGCTACCGCAGTTACTTTTTTAGTCAAAGCCAATTTACTGAAATATAGATTCACTTATGACAAACCATAGAGTTTCAAAATCATTTCTTTCCTTGAAAGACAACCTAAGTGCACAACAGCAGTTAGTTATTATCACCTAGAGACAGCTTTCTTTACTCACACATATTTATAACTGGAACAAAAATATAAACCTGAAACTCCATACATTTAATTTAGACAAACCGCAGTTTACTGTTCTCCACATAAGAATCACGTCTGCTTTCTTACTCTACTTACAGAATTGCTTTATGCAGATTGTGACTCTCTGTAAATCATGTCTCAGTTAAGCAAAGATAATTGCTATTGATTTAAAAGAAGTTTTACATTTTCTGTAAGAAGTATCAAAGCGTTGACAGGAACGAGACAAACCAATATTCCACATGGAATTCCTCCATGTTTAAAAATTTTTAAGTAGTAGAAACTAAGGATACCTTTCTGCCAGAGTAAACAATCATTCTCCACTGCTGGCAAGGGACTTCACAACTGCCATGATTCCACACAGTGCTAGAGCAATACCACGGGGGCAGGTAACTTCTGTGCAGCAAATTCAGAAGAAACCTATAAATAAGCAAATGAAAAGTCAGAAGGCAGAATTTCAACCAATTCCCTATACGAGTTCCCTCGATAATTCATTAAGGAGAGGATACTAATGGACACTGTGTTGCGATGATCTATACTATGTACAACCAATACTAAATTCAGCATTAATATCTCTGTATATCCAAAACCATATGCTGATAAGCATATTGTAATGGCTCCCTCATTTCAAAGCGTACCATGCCTCACATGTCCCTGGATGTCTTCTAATCTCCCTGAATAGCCCAGTATTTAACTCTCCATAGTATAATCATGTCTGGAAGGTCATTCCATGCATTTTTTGATTCTGTGAAAAATTGCTGCCAGGCATCTGTTTTGAACCTTTTCTCCTTCCATTCTTTTTTTCCAGTTTTGCTATCTGATCACATAACGTCCATCCATCTCAAAGTTCTAATTTAAGAGGACATTCCACTGAATCATGGCTTAGTCCTGCCTGTACTTTTCCAAATAAGTTGAAAGAGATTTTTATTTTCACCCTGAAGCTATTAAAAAAAAAAAAAAATAAAAAGTAAATACAGTTACCTGTCAGCCATTACTATCCAATAATTAAATTTTTACAGAGGCTTATAAAAAAAGTTCAACTTTTTCACAAATGAATTGGCCCAGACAACCAATTGATATAAACATCATCCAATATATTGAGCACATCAGCACCAAGTAATGAACAGGACAGGCAGAATGATTCTGCATTTATACAATCACGCCTCCAAGTTTCCTTAACTAGAAGTAATATGCCAGCTAAACAGAAAGTCATAACCATTACACATTCTCTTCTGCTCTAGTTTCTCTATGTCCCTTTTTGGAGTTCAGGGAAATCCTCAGCCTTATTGCTAGTGTAAACACCCTCTCCTGTCTTCCGAAGGACACAGAAGAGCATAACAAGTTTATTACAAGAACGTGGACCGCAATAAGGACCACTTTTTCATTAGTTGTATCCATGTTTGCCTACATTAAGAAAATTCTAGAATTATACCTAATTTCATTTGAGATCTTCCTACCCTGTTTTAGCTTGTACTGTTAAAAAAAAAAAAAAAAAGAAAAAAAAAGGGTCAGAAAACTTTTATGTAGCCAAGACTTCATGCAAAGAAGTTTAAGTGTTATCTAGATCTTATTGTACAAAGTGTTTCCACATTTAAGCTGCAACATTATGGTTTTATATTGACTACTGTAAAAGAACTCCAGTAACAGACAATTGTTCTTTGCACCTTTATGACAGTAAGACTATGTTATTTGAAATCCCACATTCCAAAATCATTTTCATTTTTTCTTCATGAGGAAAGCTGAAAATATAAAGCTCTCTAGTATTAGAAAGCAATGCTGGTCTGTATAGCAGTATGCCACCACTGCCCAAGTTGGGGACTTGGAGCAAGAAGCCTATTATAAAACAGAATGAAAAATCCTTTTGTTTATTTTATTTTATTGACAATATGAGTTAGGTGCCTCCACTCAGCAGTAAATCTCTCTCAGTAATACAGGGAAGTGAAAGTTGATCTTCCTGGGCTTTTAGACTTCTTTGAACTAACAGACTGTACTGGTTTTGGCTGGGATAGGGTTAATTTTCTTCACAGCAGCTCATATCGGACTATGTTTTGGATCTGAGACGAAAAAAACTTTGATAACGCAGGGATGTTTTAGCTATTGCTGAACAGTGCTCACACAGCATAGAGCCCTTCTCTGTTTCTCACCCATCCCACCAGCAATTAGGCTGGGGGTGCACAAAAAGTTGGGAGGGGACAGGGCCAGGACAGATGACCCAAACTAGCCAAAGGGGTATTCCATACCATACATCATTGTGCTTAGCAGTAACAGCTAGGGTAAGGTGGAGGAGGGGGAGACATTTGGGGTGATGGCATTTCTCTTCCCAAGTAACCATTCTGCATGATGGAGCCCGGCTTTCCTGGGGAGGGCTGAGCACCTGACTGCCAGTAGGAAGTGGGCAATGAATTCCTTGCTTTGCTTTGCTTGTGTGCGTGGCTTTTGCTTCACTTACTAAACCGTCTTTATGTCAACCCACGAGTTCTCTAACTGTTGCCCTTCTGCTTCTGTCCCTCCCTGGGGCAGTGAGTGAGCAGCTGTGTGGGGCAGAGCTGCCCACCAGGGTTAAACCATGACACACATCTACTCTAATTCAGGACATTTTAGATCAAGCTCTATGGGCACAATTAGGAACTCTGATATACAGATATTCAGATGAGGCAATAGGGGTTAAATCTCACCCATATGTTAAAGTCCCGTCCCCATCCCCCCACAAAAAAAAAAAAAAAAAAAAAAGGCAACAATTTAAACACCCCAAGAGTTTCATACAAGCACCACAAAACAGCTTATTATATACAAACAAGTTAACCTGAGTAATGCACAGAGCAGAACAGTCAAAAGGAACAAAGTTCTTTTCGGTTGAACCTCTGAACTGTTTCAAATAAAGCCAATTTCAGCCAACTTTGATAAATTAACTTTATTATGAGCCTGATATTTCACATTCAGCTTTCAGCTTGACGCAAATCTTTACAGCCTCAAGAGTGAATTATAGTAAAATCCTGACAAGTCCTTACCATACAAACTAGTTTCTGCTAGAGGGTGGATTGCCTATTCTTGACATTTCAAAATAAATGAATTTACATTTAAGGAATGAGATATAGTTCATATTCAGAGACTGGAACTCTTTCTGGCTTTTTCCAATTAGATAGATGTGAAATAAATATCAATAAGACAAAGTTCATTTTCTTCTTCCTTCCTAAGTTTGAAGCTGAAATGCTTCAGACTTCAACCCTAAGGCCTTTGGTCCATCAAGCCTTGCATGGCAGCAGTATTTAAAAAAAAAAAAAAAAAAAAAAGAGAAGTATCCTCTGCAAAAGCAGAACGACACATGTTCCGGTGACTCAGTTTCAACCCTTATGACTAAAAGTGCAGCTCTGATAGAATCCAACAGACAGTTGATGTAGATGTTCTCCCTCTTCCTGCCACATTTCTTAAAAGAAAAACAAACAAACAAACAAACCCACCCCCCCCCACACACACCCCCAACTTATTCTGAGCCTTCCACTAATAAAGAGGTGCCACAAACAGCATTCAGAAGCAATGCATATGCAGTGAAGAGCTGTCATTTGCTGCCATTTACCACAAGAATCTGCAACAGATTGTTCAAGGAAGCATCATGACACCAATCCAGCACCCAAAACTTATAACCAAGAATATGAATCCTGTTATTTGACTTGCAAACAGAAACCTGACTACTAAAATTAGAATGCCAGAAGTATCTCCATTTATTGTTCCAATACATAGAAGATCATGAGTTAAAATGAATGTTTTAAAGAGGGCCCTAAACAGATGATTTTCCAATCAGTGTAGTAATTTCAGTTACTAGAAGATACAAAACCCAGGAAAACGGGATCTTCCTCAAACTTTTTTTTTTTTTTTTAAGTAGCCTTGATGTGATGACCTCTTTTTCACCATATGATCCATTTTTATCATTCCTTGGCAAAAGGTTCGGCTAAGCATAAGTAGAAGCGTTTCTTTCTAGTTGTGCTCATTACCTTTGTCATTGTTTTATATCAAATTTCCTGTAAACTACAAAAATAATTATGTTATTTTACTGACAGCTGATAAAATGTAAAACTATCACTATTTTCACTGGGGTTTATTTGAGCTTTATTTTCTAATCATCATTTCATAAACCTCATATTCAATAAGAACATCATCTTTCAATGTTTGTTTGATCTATATCTGCTCATTTCCAAAACAAATGGTCACTGCTAGGGAGTTCTTTTCCATACAGATTTTTTCCACGCCCTATACACATTTCAGCTTTGAAAAGATTTTATAATACCTCATTCAATCACAACTGTTATACTAATAATACTATGAATGGCACATTTTTGCATTCTGTAATTTCTATGTAGATCCATTAAATAGTCCCAGATTACACTACCTAATGTTTACACCTTCTGTAGAGTTGAACTGTATGAATACATGCAGTTCAAGCAATTAATTTTCAGATAGCTAGCCCCACGTCACAGAAATTATAATTTTCTAATGTAAAATATGACCAGAGCGTGTGCACACACACACAGAGCATTTTTGATAGCTCGCTTTTGCTTTTTCCTCTTTTGGTTATAACAGAGTTGGAAAATTTTTCATTACATTTGGGCATACTATGTGAGAAGTTTCCAGGCTTTTGGAAACCTGATCTGTAACGCACATCATATAAAGGGGGGTGGGGGGTGAATCAATCAACTGAACAGGAAAAAGTTATATATGACAGACATTACAAGCTCATTGAAAGAATCATTTATGCAATTAAATTCAAACTGAAGTATAAAGGCAAATCTTAAACTCCTAATTTTGCATATGTAACCCTGTCTTGAAATTATGCGTCTCGAATATGCTAGTAGTCCAAATCCACTTTGGATCTTTTCTCTCCTCATTGTCTTTTCCAACATTTACATGTATCTAATAGTCCTATCTGCAAATACACTTTTATTGTAACACAGGAAGAACGAATATTTTTACAACTGTACATTTTGTAAGCCACAGATAAATCAGAACAGAATAATAATAAGCTCAGAGATACCAATTTTACGAAGAGGCTTACATTAAATAAATAAATTTAAATCACAGAATTCCCACCACGGCTATAAACACTTTGGCAATGGAAGGTATTCTTTATATTTATTTACACAGTCTGCGAGTCCTTGGCCCCAAGCAGGCTTTTATAGGGACATAACTACTGCCATATCTAAGCATCTTTAAATGACATTAAAATGAAAAATAGTGTAAATTTAAAAAAAACCATTATGAAATATTCTGTTTGGTAGAGATAGCAGTCCATCTTAACAGGGACAAATAATAACAGACAGCAGGGAGATGGGTGAAGGTTTTAGGCAAATGAGTAAAAAGGTATAATAAAGGGAACGCTATAAGCATTGCAGGGTCCTGATGCAACCACTACAAGTAAACTCAAAGGAAGAAATGAGGTTTTGTCCATGATCACTGTTCTGCACATGGGAAGGGGGCGGAGATTTTCTTTTCTAGCCTCCATAGTGACATTACTTCACTTCTGCCACTATGCAGAGAATTTCCATTTCTGTCATTTACAGCACACTGTACCCTTTGCCTAATTGTTTAAAGAAAATAAATAAAATACTTCCCCATAGGAAAAATGTGTTCTGCCTCCTTTTTTGTTATTTGGAGACATTTACAGCTGGCAGAAGGGCAAAGAGTGAGTGACACCAGTGTGAAAATTTAGAGTCACCATCCCAATTACTTTAAGGGTCAATATACATAAAAGAAAAGGGCAATCATCCAACTTCTGCTGTAGCATTTATACACAGCATTATATTGTGATTCTCCTTTCCCTCTGCCTTGGCTATACTTAACCAGAATGAAGATATGAAATATTTAATTCTCAGACCTTTTCATTTCCTTGCATCATTACAATTCCAGATCACTATCTACTCTGCTTTGTATCTGGTTTTGATGCCACTGAATGCCTGGCTTCAGAAAAGAGCGAAACAATTCCTGTGTGACTTTACCTAATGATTCTTTCACATTATACTTCAGGGACTGACACAAATGGAAAAAGTCTTGGAGATTGTACTCCGTAAAATACCACTGATTGCATTGCAATTTGAATGTAATTTGAAATTCACCGAGGACTTGGACCATAATTTATATTTGCCAAATATATGTTAATTAATTCTAATGACATTAAAATTATCTTCCATTTTGGTGCTATCATACGGCAAACAGAAATGAATAAAAAGCAATTCATTCTTACTAGATTCTATTTCATAGTACTTACAAAAGGATCTTAAATGATTAAATTTCACAATAATATTCCACAAGAAGAAAAGTTCAAAACCAGCTCTTCTACAGATCATGGAAATCAGTCACTTAAGCTCACTAAAAAAGTAAGTAAATTAGTTTTCAAATGTAAAAAAATCATGTTCTCAATAATAACTAAAAGAAATTTGCTTTAAGATATGATTAGTAGTAGACAGGGTACCATCACTCAATTTCTGTTTGCATCCAATTTCTTTCTAGATTTGAGGGATTCAACAGACTACTAATTAACATTACCTACAATTATTTTTACGTTACTTGATCTTTTTAAGATCTAACTACAGAGATAATGAAGGGTTAAATGTTGTCATGTGGTCATACTTAGCATTAATTATCTATGTGTATGCATACACGCAGATATGGCTTAATGAAGCAGTCTTGTAACAATAATATTAGACTAAGTGCAATCTCTGTTATCACAGAGCCATTAGCAGATTCCTGCAAATTTATGATCTCAAAGGACACTTAAAAATTAATAACAACACAGTACAATTGTGTCCATGTCACAAAAGTCCTGGTACACTTTGCTGTTTAATTCACGTTTCACGACAGCACTCAAACCCAGAGTTGCTACAAATCATCCTTATGCTGAGCACTGCCCTCCTGAGCACTTACTTCAAAATGAGCCCTCCATAGTATTCATTGTCACTTTTCTTGGTTTTTTGACTGACATCTGTGTGTAGAGGACTTAATAGTTTTCTTGTGCACTGAAATGAAGGTATAAAACATATGTAAACCTGGAAAATACACCCTCATTCAGTGCTAAACTAAAATGTGCCAATCCACCATGCTCCATAAACTAAGAGTAGGCTTTTTGATAAACGTCCAGGGATTTAACTACAGAAATCATTAAAGTGAGTGCAAGTCATACAGCTAAAATTTACTGCCATAGAAAAAGTCATCTTTAGAACACACCTAACAAAATCTGAGTACAAGCTGTGGCACCTAAATACTTTAAATAAGCATTAGAGAAAAAATTGTTGTGAGGCTGCAGCATAAAGCTGAAGACAAAACACAGAGCTTTATGATGCCTGTGTCCAACAATCGTGGTAATATATTATATGCATCTTATAAGTGTCTAATTCTGTCTTCTATTTAATTTGACTACCTAAATTGTCTCTAAATGCCTATCTGCATTTGCATTTTAATGAATAATAACTGTTATTTATTCAGCACAGTCTATTTGCATCTCAGAGGTTCCTTTACAGATTAATATTTCTTATTACCTAAAACAAACTATACATAGATATTCAGATTTGGGAATTACTAGCAAGCGAGCAAGACACATGGATAGCGTTATGATTTGGTCAGCCTGTCGGTCTCAGCTTTAGCTTTTGCACCTGGACTTCAGGAAGTTGCACTGCAGTTCCAGGGAAATGAAGCATTAAAGAGACTGCTCACAGAGATGCCTCAAGGAAGATTTCAATTTATGCCATTCTTGCCAAAGAAAGTTCTGTAAATCACCCAGGATAAACGAGTAGTAGTCACTGCTTTCCAAAATTATACTGATAGTAAAGAAAATACTGGGGTATATTGTGATCAAAAAGAAAAAAAAATTATATCAAATACCCAGGCTTGTGTAAATTTATGAACCAGACTGACCAGTATATATAGCGCCTTAACCATGCAAGTCCAACTAAGATCAGTGAGAATGTTCAGCATTAATTCCAGAAAGTGCTTTGCACCTGCGTCAGTTTGAATTCTGATTTTGACAGTTACACTTCAGTAGTCACTCCAGTGATTTCCTTACTTTGATTGGCATTCTTTACAATAATAAAAATTAATAAAAACCAAACTTTACTGCTATAGTAAATACAATTAGATATTTTACAGCTGTGGATACCTACAATATAAAGAAACAAACCTATGCAAGCACAGAAGTGACATTTGGATTTCATGTTCATGACTGTTCTCTGTCAGATCAGGTTTAAATGTCAAGCTTCTGTAAAGAGATTTTCTCTCTGTAAAAAGAATCTCTCTCGCCCATACATTTTTCTCAGGAAATTCATATTCCAGCACCTTAGAAAATACTTTGTATTCTTCTCTTATTTACCTCCCTATTTCCTGGGATAAAGCTGACCCTAATCTAAACCAAGCACTCATGCAATGGGCTGCCCTAAATTTTAAAACTATCAAGTCAAGGCTGCGCTCTCTGAACCTACTGTCTTCAGATTAACCTTTTATCATACAGAGAATCTATCTAAAAATAGACATAAGGTAGATACCTAAGCCAGCCTCCTAGGCAATGCAGCTTAAGGATGAAGTCAGTCACTCTCCAAGCAGACATCTAGAATAAATGAAACACACCCTTAAAGTGCTTCTGTGTCTCCTCCAGCTGTAAGTGGATCTTACGCTAACTCAGCGATACACACCAACACCATAGGCAATGAAAATAGATCTGACCTTATGAAAGATAGTAACAAACGTTATAAATTTAAGGAGCTGGCAATATTTACACACACATTTTGCAAAGGCATTCTGCCTTAAGAAGGCTGCAGGTAGGGGACAGCACTTAAAGCCTAAAGCCAACACCATAATCTAATTAAGAAAGGCATTACAAAAAATTTTAAGAAACTTGGGGAAGATGAGAAAGAGTAATACCACTGGACAATGTATGGTAAAAGCTAGGAGAACAAGGATCATCCAAAAAGAAAGCTACAATCAAGCTACGTTATCCCTGGTTAGAGAAGGTTCTTAACAGCCTGGTCTAGAGATTTCCTTTAAATACAGGAACAGAGAAAGCATAGCTCTCAGAAGATTCAGGTCACTGACAAAACTCAAAAGCTAGATAAGACACTGGAGCTGGTAACGAGATTCATTATCATACGGTATAATGTTAAAACAACTTGTAGTTCTGTATTTTTGTAACTGGTCTCCATTATTACAAATGTAGGTTTTAAAATAAAAATTATTGTACCCAAGTATCTTGTCTACTGATGATCCCAAAATATCACTCCATCAGACAAAGCAAGACTCAAGAAGGAACCATCAGTGCCCACCAGCAAAGCGGCAGTGCAGACTCCCCGCCTAGTGCCAGCCTGGCAATCCACGCTGCTATGGCAAAGGCAAACAAGAAGAGCTGCTACGCTGAGGCTAGCTTGGTAAGCCTATAGCATTTTGGCAAGAAGCAACATACAGAGAAGACAACCTACATCAGTTCCTTTATTACTTGCTTAAGGTTTACTTTTTATTGTCTGCAAGCTGTTACGTTTTGCTGGAACCTTAACTTACATTTCTTGTTTTCCAAACAATATTCAGTCCTACGAAGATGTGGTACACTGAGAAGTTATCGACTTAAAAATTTTTGTGATGTTTAAGCATAACTGTGTTAGCAATCTCTGGCTTAACTAAAAAATTTATGTAAGGTAAAATGCTAAGGGAAAGAAAAAATTCCATTGCAGCATAGCATTTTTTAAAAATCCTAGGCTGTTAACAGTGTTAGTTACTTTCCTATCTAATTATTTTTAAATAAATGAAGAAGTAAGTGAAGATAGGCCCACAGTGTTTCAGATATGTCAAATCACATAGCTGATAATGAAAGAGAGATAAAGAAATAAGATCAGAGTACACAGCAGATTTAAAGAAAGCATATAATCATTGCATAGTATGAGATGGCCTCTGGGCTGCAGTCAGCCAGGAACCCCTTTTAAAATTATTATGGTGATACAACGGAGTGTTTCTGGTTCAAAAAGTTAGAGTACTAATACCGAGTGAAGTCCTTGCCCCATTTGATTTTAATAAAGGATTAAGGCAAGGAGGTAGGTACGTGGGTTCCCTAGGGCCGCATCCCTAAGGCTTTGCACAGTGGTTCTGGGAAAGCACTGTCATTGCTGCAGAGTTTTCAGGATGGGCCTGCAGCAACTTTTTTGATATGCCGATAACTCTGCTAACATAAGAAAGCCAGAATAGATGATAAAGATCATGATGTCTGGAGACTATAAGAGAAATGGGACTTTAGTAAAGATAAGCCAAATATATCCTTGTAAACTGACAAAAAGGGTCTTAAACTAGCCAGCTTAACTCGATAACCACGAATACCAATGAATCAGAACAGTCAGATACAAAGGAACATTAAGCCTAAAAAGTGATGAAGAAAAAAGGTTAAATCATATATTTTAAGCTGTTAGCAGTTACTGAGAAAGACTGGTTTCTGATGTACAAGACCATTACGTGGTTTATTCTTTTCTACAGAAGTGGGACACAATAACTTGTCTCCAGAGGAAAAAAAAACATTTTAAAACATTAAAATTGAAATAAAGTAAATTTCCCAGTAAAGTGAATAAATAGAGCTAAAAAGACTATGTGATAGGAGGTACAGAGATGCAGATAGAAAGAAAACTGGGCAGATCTCAGTGGGCAGGGAAATGTCAAGGTCAGCTAAATTCATTTAAACATCCTTTCACAGGCTTCCCATGTAAATCCAACATTAACAAGAAAAAGAAATAATCTGCAAAAGACCAAGGGCTATGACTGGAAATGGTAAAAATACACAAGTTCATGAAGACATTTGAGCAACATAAGAATGGCCAAGAGCTCCAAGTGCTCAGAAATTTGGCAGAAGCTGGAGGAATATTTAAAACTGCAGAAGCAAAAAAGGAATGTAGTAGTGAAAAGAGAATAAAAGAATCAAACAATGCTAAGACAAACAAATATATGATCTATAAATATCCAATTAAATGCATTTGTCTTCAAAATATGAAGCACTGAAGTCCAGTCCAGAACAGCGCTGGGCAGAAAAATTCTCTTCACATACATCAAATTCCTATGTTTTCTTGAAGAAAATGAAGAGTTAAATAAGAAAAAGCAGAAACAATACTTTGAAATTCCAGATACTGAAGATTTTTTCATGTTTTATAATCAGATGCATGCATACTTCAAAAACAAAAACAATTCCCTTTACCCCAACTCTTCTTCCCATGCACCAAAAAAAAACAAAAACCCACCACCAAAACCACGAGAACCCAAAGCCTCAACTACTGCATAGATAATTTCTAAAACAAGCAAAACAAACCAAAAAAAACCCACTGTTAAGTGGTCAAAAAATATATACGTTGCTTTCACCACAAACTAGCCTTGTTTTTCCCGTATTCTTCTATCCTTCCTTTTACATGCCGTGAATATTTTCATTTGAAGGTTTGCGTATTGAAATGCCTTGTTTATTGATTGACGCTGCTAAAAAAAGAGTCTATTAGCATTGAATAACATTAATTTAATCTTCAGTTAAGAATTCTTTATTTGTGCTTCATTGTGCTGGAAACTTAATACTTTTTTTTCCAAGCACAACCGCACCTAATCCTAAACAACATATACAGATGACAGTAGCAGAGTTCATTATAATAAAAACATTTTATACATTTGGCTTCCACACTCTCATTCAGCCAAATTCCAGGGAAACAGCATACAAAACATTTGTACCACTTCTTCAGAGAAAAAAAAATAATAATAAAACCCACCAAAAAAACCTCACAACAATCCACTGATTGACAAGCATTTTAATCTGAGAATTTTTAGCTCTCAAACAATGAATTCTATCAAAAGGCCACATTATTCTGCAAGTTTTTGGTGTATACCTTTGTATATAACTTCCTCCCATTTTTACTTTTCATGACATACATTAAAAATAAAATTTAAAACAACCTATTCATCTTTCTAGTATGTTGACTTTATGCTTAACAGAAACCACCAGTAACTATTCATCCAGGCCAGTATCTGCAGATACAAAATGAAACAAATGTTCATCTTAGATTCTATTTAAAAAGAGCAAGCTTTTAAATGGATTTTAAAAGAAAATTAAATCAATTTTAAAAGAAAATTAAATTAATTTCTATTTTAGTCCATATTGCTTGTATTGCTTAAAAAAAACAGAGAACACTTCAGTTTATCAGGTTTTAACACCTGTTTCTGAGTACAAGGACTCAGGGATATGAGCTATCCATACCTGTACAAGAAACTAAAAAGAAATAAAAAAATACAACCCTTCAGCATGGGCTACAATCAGAGGAGAACAGCGACTTACTTCTAAACCTGGTGTGCACCAAGAAACACCCAGGAATACAGCATCAAGTCCATCATGTCACAACTTGTCCCTTTCAGGAAAAGTGCTAAACTGGAAGCACAGAACTAGCACTTCTCTCTAGGATGCAGGGCTTGAGATGTAATTCTCCAAGCCCCCTGCAGTGCATGACACAGAATTTCTCAGATCACTGAATATCCTTTTAAAGTATCAACTGCTGAACAAATAGATGGAAACAAGATCTTTATATATATATATTGACCATTGTTCCTTTCAGAATTCATGGGTTTCCTTAGCCCTCTCATGAGCAGTCTCTAAGCACCTCCCCCACAGTACAGTGTATGAAGACCACCCACCACCTTTGTTCCCTTGTCCTCTTTCACTGGAGAAGAAATGTAGGCAGCAGAAGCTTCTTCTAGGTTGTGCTGAATGTATCCTTCTAATGCCAAAAAGGCACAGAGTAACTTCTCAGAGACAAATTTTGTCTTTAAGCAGCAAAGGTATTTATTTCGTGCAATGTTGGGGAGCTAGCCAATTCGCACCGAACGAACTAGCTCCGAAGTTTTCAGTGAAAAGTTAGGTATTTTATACAGTTTCCCTGAGAGGTTACACAACATCTTTACATACATACTCATTTGATTTTGACACCCAATCATTCCATTCACAGTAGGAGGGATCTAGGTGGAGTAGACCTTTTAATTTTCTTTGTTCAACGATTTCCTGACTTGATGGTCTCCTTGTCTCCTTCAGGTGCCCACCTTATCTTTTCTAATTATTCAGAGTACATTCCTTTCTCAACACAAACAGCATCACCCAGAGCATTGTACCAATGTCATCCTGACTAATTTTTTTTTTTTTTTTTTTTTTTTTTTTAAGACCTTGTTCTGTTTCACTTCTAGAGTTATGATGGTCTGAAGACCTTAAGCGAGGCAATGTTGGTGGCACAGGTAGCACCTTTTTCCTCCCAAACTGGCTGGGGAGTGAATGATGAATGATGTACCACTTATCTATAGGATGGATGTACTTATGTTTATCTAAAAGTTGGGAAACGTCCAAGGACCCTTATTGCTAACATGACGGGTGTAATAATTGCTAAGTCCTTGGATCTGTCATCTTTAAAAAGGCTATCTGGTCCTAAGTTCCTGTTGTTTATACAACGTGGCAAAGACAAGGACTTAGATCATGGTCACTAGTTCAGTGAGATATGTAAATGAGTTCCTGGAATTGTAATGAATATGTAAACGAATTCCTGAAAAGTTAATGAATAGGTATGAGTTGCTTGTATAAAGAGGGGACTGAAAAATCCCTACGGTGTGCATGACTTTGGCGGAGCAATCCCCCATGCACCCAGTGCTGCCAAATAAAGATAACCTCTGCTCACTCGAATATTGGTGAGTGATTCTTTAAAATCAGGAGAAGAAAAAAATAATAAAAATCAGTCCCTTTTCAGACACAGATCCAGCAAACTTCAGAGCTAATTGCAACTAGGATGTTGTTCTAGGATAGCATTTCTCTTTATGTAGTGATTTTTGTAATCATATACTTGTCTCTGCCATTAGGTTATAGAAAACAATGTCAGAAAAAAAATTATTTCTACCTATTTAAGAAAAGCGTGGGTCTGCAATTGCCATTAGTTCTTGTCTGTGTAACCATTTCAGACTCACCTGTGAGGAATTTTTATTTTCAAGGCAGGGAAGAATAGTATTTACTGTGCACAGCCCTGTTGTGCCAAAGGAACAAAGCACTGCCAGTAGCTAGCCAACAAAACCAATAGTCAACCAAGTTGACTGCAGTTCAATTTATCTGCAAACAGGTTTGGTTAGTTCAAAAATCCTTGTAACTCAGAGAAAGTTAAGAACAAACATGCTGTTTTCACAGTTTGAAGAGGGAATAACCTTTTTTGTTCTTGTAGTCCTTGCATGCTTGAAGACTATGATTAGCCTCACTTTTTAATCAAGCAAACAAAGCTAACATTTTTTTTAGAACATAATCATATAATCAAGGACAAACTCCAAATCTGCTACGTATTTTCTAAAAAGCCCCCAAAAATGATATTTAAAAGAATTATTTCACACTTCTTTGGGAATATCAGCTAGCATTTCTCAGAATGGTCACTTTTATCAAGTCCCCAGTTAAGAACTTGCTCAATAAATTAACCACTCTAAGTAAACATTTAAAGCAGATGCTAGCAGAGCTTAGAGAAATTCTATTTTTAAAAGTCGTTAAACTTTAGATACTGTTATATGCTATTATATCAAAGTCAAATATGAAACTTTCTGAATGTGTGGCTCAGCATCAGACTACAAGTTTCATGTACATCTGGAAGCTGGTTGGTGTGGGATATGCAAAATAAAACAATTACGAAAAATTGTTGATCAAGGGTCATTTAGTTCTACTGTTATATTGAAGCAAACACTGTTGAAGTTACTAGAAATTGTGACAGCACTCTATAATCTGTGCAAATGCTCAGGCCAAACAATAACTGTGATACAGTGGTGCATGTTTTCACTGGCAAAAGCAAAATGACATAGAAAGACATTCCAAGGACATTTCTTTTTTAATGTCTAAAATGGCCTCTTGTGATTCCTGGAACTGAATGAACCTAGACAGGGTGTAAATAAGAGCAAAATCCTACCTCATGTCACCACAATTCACTACTACAGAGGAAAAGAGAAAAAAACAAAACAAAACACAACAGTTCAGTAGAAATAGATTATGTGTTATGAGTGCTTCATAGGAAAAGCCCTTCTGCAGCATGATTAGCACACATGATATATGCTTACCCCAGAGTCTGACAAGCCTTATGCCCTACACATTCACCTCTGCACCATTCCTAGAGATAAACAGCGATTTCTATTTCGCTAAGGAGGAATCTAGCACATACATGGGCTTGTTCTGGACAGGCTGAAAATACTGATCACGTGCACTTCTTTGCAAAAGCAGCAGGACCCAGATTTTCAAGCTACCTCTCCATTTAACGTGCCAAACATCAGGAATTCCAGACAAAAACTTTATTACAGAGCTAATAGAGACTCGGGGAAAAACTGTCATGTAAACTTATATACTTACACAAAAAACTGTATGTATCACTTACATGTAATTTTTACTTTTGCTTTGCTTATTTATATAGGTCAGATGTTTAGCCCTGATCTGGAAATAAGGATCCCACAAACTCTACATAAGACTGACCAAAGTATCTCCAAGAGGGTGTCTCAGGCTATCAGGGGCTTATTCTTATTCTGTTTGAACATTTTTGCTCCCAATTTTGTTTGAAATCCGAAGTCTTGTTTGCCTTCTTTCTAGGGAAATTTACACCATCCCGAGGGGCCATCTTCTCACAGTGCTGGCAGGCAGGCAGCGTGCAGCTAAACTTGAGAAGGAATGCGTGTACCCAGACCCTCTGGAGTATGGCAGATACATCATTATAAAGGTATTATTTACACTTTCAATGCAGAACCAGCTCACACATCATGTTTGAATAGAACAGAACAGACTATTTTAGTTGGAAGGGACCTATGATGATCATTTAATTCAACTGCCTGACCAATTCAAAGCTGACAAATTGTCCGTATGTTAAGGGCATTGTCCAAATGCCTCAAACACAAAGACAGGCTTGGGGTATTGCCCACCTCTCTAGGAAGCCTGTTGCAGTGTTTGACCGCCCTCTTGGTAAAGAAATTTAATTGAGAGTCCAAAAAAACAAAATACAAAGCTTGTGGTGACAAATTTGGTATGTACAATACCCCTGGAAATAACAAAAACATTTAGCTACTTCAAGTAAACAAAGCTTGAAGTAGTTCCTGTGCCTGGCCAGGTCATCATATACCTTAGTTACTGTCAAGTGTTTTATATTCGATACTGCTTCATGGCATTTACACAGGTACCATGTAAAACATGCCAAATATTTCTAATTCATCTTCAAACCCAACACTGTCACTGAGTCTTGAAGACAAAGACAATTTAGGGCATCCTAAGAGCAACATGTTCTTTTACTCTCACCTGTTTCCTTCTCTGAAAGCCAGCTCACAGAAATCTATGTAGCTTTTTACCGCATGCTACACAGATGATGCCCAGTAAAACCAAGGCCAACACAGAATCTCTAGATGTGCCGAAGCAGCTACTAAACATCTCCTGAAGTGGGGCCATCTTCTGCAAAAGAAATTCCTGTCACAAGACATTAATTCCTCCCTGGAAGTTTCTAATCCATTAAGATCTTGGCACTAACATTCAGAATCTACTCTACAAAAGGCCAAATTGTATTTTACGAGCTACCATAAGAGTTTTATTCCCCTGGAACAACAGAGATCAAGGTCCAGAGCAATATGCGTAAGAGCATGCTCAAGGAGATTTGGCCAGTTCTGTAAGGCAATACTGAATATTCACTAGAGGAAAAGGCAGAATGACTGTCCCAGTTGCAATTAGCTAACCTCTTAAAGTGTAATATCTTGTGCTGCAGCATGCTTCAATGAAGGCAAGTAACTATTAACAGAAAATATTTTTTCCCCCCTAGTGTATGCAATGAGAACTATAGATTCCAGTCCTCTGGACAAAGATAAATACTAGGCTTATCACTAAATGTCTGAGCCGTTGGTCTGCCTGGCAAATTTGAAAGCAAGAATGGATGTTCCTCTAGCTCTTCTGTTTCCTGGCATCTACAACTAGTGTACCAAGCTGAAAGATTATGTCATTTATACTTTAGATAAATCTACAAAGCAAACATGGAATTAAAAATAGTTTTGGCTGTCTCAAAATACCACCTTGAACAAAATGCACAATTAGCCATAAAAAGAAGTTAATGGGCTTTAAACAGGGACCACAAATTCAATTTCTTCAAAACCGCTTATGATTTAAGACCCGAGTACCAAGAAGCTTTCAACTTCTATCACGCATTTCAGTCAAATATGGTCTTGTTTTACTGTTAGTTACAACAAAGACACTGTTATCAACCTACTTGCACCACAGTGCAGTTCTCTTGTATTGAATTGTTGGCAAGGACCCCCAAAACCCATGAAGGCTTTCACTCCACAACCATTGTGCACAGAGATAAATCTGATAGCAAACATATCTTGTTACACTGGAACCATTCTCTCAGATTCTCTCCTTCAACGTAACCTTACTTGCTTTCACAGGTTTTTTTAAGTCTTCCAACAATGACTTCATATAAGCATTGTAAGTGGCCTAACAACAAATTGTCATGGCGATTACCTCTCACAAAAGCAGGGAAACCACTGCACAAATATCTCACACAACATGCCTTCAAATTAGACTTCTGTACGTGTAGTTTTAACACCTGTCTACCCTTTTCACAATATTCTTATTTACACAAGTCATTGTTTAGCATTCTTAGATTAGGATCTTCTACAAGAAATACTATATATAGGAATGGACATATGGGACACTAAGGCACAAGAAAAGCATATAAAACCAGATGTTTACATCTAAAACCATATAGTGCAAGTATTAGTAAGAAAGAAGCCTGAAAGACTCATATTAGTACTTGGAAATTTGTGTGAGAGAATGCTACCACATCTAGTGCATCTGCGATTTTTACAGTTTCTTAACAAACTGCTAATTCAGGAACAGAGGTTCCAACCAAGTGTTGAAAAAGTAACATTAGGTTAAAACGCGAGGAATTAAAATGTATTTTCTCCTTGTCAGAATGTAAATTTAGGCCAGAGGTCTGCTTTTTCTCTCCCTAGGGAAGGTTTAGAAATGCTTATTGTCCCATTTTACTCTAAAAATTTAGCCCATAGCAATTTGCATCTGTTATGGTGGATACCTCGTATTGCTCACATATCCAGTCTAGGTTACTTTACTGGAATTCCTTTCAAGATTTAACTGATCAGTATGAGCATACAGTCTTACTCTGGCTACAGAATTAACATTCTCACCCAAACCAATTCTCCCAGTGAGAGGGTTTTTTGTTGGGTATACAAAGGACAATTCACCACGCATGAAAAAAAACCAAAACCAACCCAACCCATAATGTTCATTTCCATTACACACATCCTTGTGATTTCATGAAAAGAGTGAATAATACATAAGACTATTATTCTCAATGAAAGAATATATGTTAACAAAGCATACTAAACAAATTCTGATCTCTACTGTATCCATGCAGTCCTGCTGGGTGCACTGAAGCTGACTGAACAACCATAGACACACAGTTTGGCTCATGGAGGGTATTCACACTGTCTAGCTAAGATATATAACATCAGTAAATCTCCTCTAGGGTGCAAGCCAAGAGTATTGCCAATAAAAATCAGGTTCTTGTCTTCAAACATAGTAGCTAAAATAACTATGAGATGTAGGTGATGTGAATAGCTCCCAAAATCAATGTGGAAGAAACCTCACTATTATTTGAGATTAGTTATAGTCAAAGACCACAACAAAACTTACTAGCCAGCTTCCACTTTGATATGCCTATAAGATGACTTCAAGGGTTTTTTTGGTGAAATTGAACCTCATATGAAATCATCAGTTTCAATGGTAGGACAGACTGCTTGGATTTTACCTACTTGGTCTTTTACTTCACATGAATGATTATAATGTCTATTTGGCTTTGTCATCCTAGTAATCTATAACCCCATAACATGACACACTTCATGTTATCACAAATAGTTGAGAGGTAACAGAAAATAAATTTTACTCACATTCATTAATCTCTTAAATGATAGGCACCTCCTATTCACACAGATCATCTAAAAGGGGGAAACAGTAAATTCTATCTTACAAATCGTAATACAAAAACGTAACACAAAATGTGACATGAATTTGTCACAGGATCTGCAACAGCCCTAGACCTATCTTGTCAAAAAGCCTTGAGCTACTCAGAAAACTCGAGGTAATTTTCTAATACCCTAGAGCATGACTGTATCCCTGTATTACTTCTCTGCTAAGCAGAATCATTAGCGAAGACAAATTCTTCATATGCATTTAAAACTATTTTTTTAAAATAGAAAATATTACACAATACCATAATTTCCATTAAAAAATTCCAAATGCTTTACTTTTTTGCTCTTTTACAGATTGCCTACCATTAAAAATGCACATAGTCCATTTACACAAAATGCTACATTATTTTAACCTATTCAGTGGGAGCACCGACAAGTTTATTGATTGCTAAACATGAGATTCCATGTCAACCTTCTTACCATCCAACAGGCAACTAATGACAACTGAGTAACAAAATATTTTGAGTTACTGCACCAGTGGCACAGGGTTCTATATATACATTGGATTTAACTCAATTTCACCATCCTCCCGCTACCTCGATCAAGGACGGAATAAAAAGCAAAGCTAGCTATATAACTCAGTTCCTTCATATTATTTAGGGCTTAATATATCATGCACATAACTGTGTTATCTGACACTCTTCCAGGGAAGGGAACACAATGCAACACAGATTACTGTAATATTTTCCATTCAGAAATGTGTTTATCTGTGTAGATCTCTGGCTCCTCACTTGGAGGGTCAGGAAACACCCCCGGAGTGACAAGCCACCAGGAAGCAGAGCAGGGACCACATCCAGGAAGAGATAGCTGGGGCTAGGGACAGTGAAACCAGATGAAGCCCACAGCTGCTCAGACCCTGGCGCTACTTCTGTACATTTTCGCAAGGCTGGCAGGACACTCACAGCTGGGAAGAGCTGAGAGGTGACGATGTGGATTTTGGCAGCCACTGGTGCCCCAGCCCTTGTTCAGCACTCCTAGGTGGAGCCTCTCACTGCAGCATCATCCTGAGCCTCCAGCTGGGGGTCAAGTGGTTTCCTGCTACAATGCCCAAGGTCACAGGTAATGGGCATGGACACAACTGCAGGGACAACAAATAGTTTTCAGGCTGGAAAGGCTGAGCTGTATTAAAAGAGTATCAGGAAAGTGTTGAACAAACACTCCCAGTAGAAGCTATCTTTATGCAGTTATTCCCATATTACACGCTGCAAAACAGTTCATCCCTGATGTGTATTTATCATACAACCAAACATTTGAATTGGACTAAAAAAAACCCCTCTATTCTATATAAGAACTCATAAATTAGTATTAATGTGATGGCATACACAGACTTGCTTTCCTTCTCCACTTGAGTTTTATAAAGTTAAGTCCACATCTAGAATAAGGAATTAAAATTTGTGAATAAACTGTTTAATACTGTTTGTAGTTAGCTAGGAAATACACAGGCGCACACAAACATGTACATACATGCACCTGCTTGTCCTAAGGATGATTGTATAAAATCATTAGGATCATAAAACAGTTTCTACTTGTGTATTTTGGTTTTAGTCACTCTATAATAGCTAGCAGGACAAAACACCTTTATCTCAAGGCTTAAAAATTAGAGTTGTTCTATACACATTCTATCACACAGATACATTAAAAATATACTCTGTAACATATCAAGACATTTTTTCTTTTACTACACTTCAGAAAATATTTAAGAAAGAATTTAATTACAAAAATGTTTTTGGCTAATAAGCGCATGATACTTCTCATTAAGGTAAGCAGCTTTGCCAGTTTGAAAATTCTGTATTTGTCAGCTGGCACTGGATAACTTGCTAAACATCTGCCAAATACATGTACTGAACAGTGCACAATCATTAAGTCACTCATCGTTACAGTGAACAAAACTGCTGAATGTACCCTGAGTGTAATATTCTACAGCCAATAACTTTAATCAACACTTAAAATGATAGCATTACTCTAAATGAACCAAAAAAACAAGCCAGCAGTCTTGCTGTCTTGTTCTGAACACCGTTTAATGCTTCTTTTGCAAAGTTTAATTTCAACTTGTCATGTTTATATACATAATTACTAGTATTTGGTGATACTACGGATGCAGGTGCCAGGAAAATGAGACAGGCTGTGCTAAGATGTAATCCAGGGGTCTGGGCAGAGTAATCAGCTATTGGTCAGCATCACAGAATTGGTTAAAAATTTCTGCCTTGAGCTCTGGAAAAATTAACCATTCCAATTCGGTATTTAACCTATAGAGTCTCATAGTACTAACTCAATCCAGACACAGAACAGGTACACATCAAAATGTTAAACTATACTTGTTATTCTGAAACACAGGAACACATGAAAAAAAATTTTGTTCATCGGATTTATAGGCACAACACAGATTAACTTCAGGACATGCATACCATTGCAAAGTACTACTGCAATCATTATCTAGATCAATGCAAACAGCTCTTCACAGCAGCACTTGGATGAAACATAAAAGCACTAACAAAAGATGCCATAGCCAAAACTCTGGACAGCAAAAATATGAACTTCAAAGGATAATTTGCTCTATAGCAACTTGAACAGAGATGGACACATCCTATGAATGGAAAACATAAACAAGCTTTGTGTAAGATATTTGTGCAGTACATTGATGAATGAAGCCACAAGGTATTTAACATAAAGGACTGATTGATTCTATATACGAACCTTACAATCAAATTGTTCTTATTATTTTCAATCTCTTGGGGAAAAAAAAAAAAGTTTGAGAATACAAATCAACTCTAAAGTATAGAATTTCTAAAGTCTCAGTTTGGAGAAATATTTTTATCACAATGCCATCAAAAAAATCTTAATACTTTTAGTATCCATGCCACATTACCCAATACATCTCTGTCCAATGGGAGAAATAATTATGAATCTTCTGCTTTTATGCATGATACAATTTAGAAGTTTAATGTTCTAAATCAAGCTACTTGACTACCATTAAAGTTTTCACATCAGTCTTGTGCTTGATAGCCTGGGAAAGAAACTATACACAAGTTTCAAAGTGACACTCCATCCCTCTGAAAAAGGATATTATATTGGGATTTTCAAAAGTTCAGAATTCCTGTCTGCCACGAAGAATTCAGACAGACTGCGGCAGCGGGGTGGGCCTGTTTTAGAGAGCTATAACAATTAAGAAATGAATCTATCACAGAACAAATCTTATGCAACACTGACTTAGGTCACAGTTAGAATTCCATGCGAAGGAAATCCAAGACTTGGTATCTAAGATTTCTCCAAGAGCTACCTCACGTGTGAAGCCTCAATAAAAGCAAATGCCACTGAGCGACACATTAGTTGCAAACTACTGGAATGGGCTCGCAGTAATTTTAAAGTCATGAGGAACGTGAATGACACAAAATGTGCTATTTAAAGAATAGGTAGATACTAATATTTAAGAACAAATTCAGTACAACAGGAAATTTTAAAACTTGCATTTTTTCCCAGGCTGGATAAAACTTGTTTGTAACAAAGAAAAACGCTGTATAACTAACACACGCCTACTCAGCCCTTTGAAACAGGAACCAAGTAAATGGTGTTATTCTAGGGGGAGCAAAAACAACCTAAACCAAAAAACAGCTTCAGCATGAAAAAAAAAAAAATCTTCTGTCAGGTACAGAGTGCCATGCCTAACAGTTTCCAGAGGAGCTGTGCCTGCAGCTCAGCGACACAAACCCTAGCAGCTGCCTCCCAGCACCAGCAGCTCCGTAGCTGTGGCCCCTGGGAGCACCATGGGCTGCACAGGTCAGGCAGGGTCCTGTGCAGCTCCCACACCTTGCGCTGGCCTTCAGGCTGCAACAGGTACACACCGACCAAAATTCAAACCCAGGGCAGCCTGAGCTGATCTGTACGAGCTGCCCCTGTACCTACGATAGCACTGCGGAGAGGTCTTTGAAAGGTATACTACAGGCATCTGCATTTCAAACTTCCTGCAGCCTTTCTATTACAAATATCCATAGTATCAACCTTTGTGTAAAAGCTTCACATGTTTAATCTTATGTCACAATCAGATGTCAATCTCACAGAATTAGACCTGTTCAGTGAAATATTGCTACCTTATTAATACAAGCAATAAAGTTTTGCTTCTACCCAAGTTAAGCCCTCTCTTTTTCTACTGAATTTCAACTAAATTATAAGAAATAGGCCAGACTGCAACATAATAGAAGTCAAGACATACTATTACCTTTATATGGAGAAAAACAGGCGGTAAGCAGGAATTAGATGGTTTTAACTGACCATAAGCATTTTATAGAACTAAAGGTTAAATAATCTACCCACATGGACATCTGGAGTGTCTCCCTTAAAAGAGCCCTTTGAGGATTACTCTGATCTTTTGTGATTCATTTCAGAAGCTCACAGTTCATAAAGTAACTTCTTACTAGCATTTAAAAGAAGCATAATTTTTGAGGAAAGCTGTCCGGTACATGATGCACGATCTCAGGAAGCCTGTTTGACAGGGTGCTGAAGGAGAGTAACACTAGCTCGGTTTTATATTCCTGCTCCAAGCACAGCCCATAAAGGCAGAAAACTATACTTAGGAACAAGCAGATCATCAAGGCATAGAAAAGTTACGGGGTTTTTTCCACCTCCAGCAACACAACCACCAAAGGTTTGCTGCCTTACCTAGTCAAGAGACTGCAAAGAGGGAAACACTAATGATTTGGCTTCTCTTCAGCTCATATAGCTTTTACTACAGGAGGAGCATCTCCTCAGAGAATGAGAGCCCTTCACCATGCCCTGTGCTGGCAGGAGAAGCAGCAAGCCCTGCACTCCAGGTTTATCACTCTGCCCCACTTGGCATCTCCATCCTTCCTTCCACTTCAACCCGTAGAAAGAGGCAGGACACTGTCTCTCTCCTTAAGGAACCAGAGATTTACTCCATCACAGAAAGACTTTCCTTTCCGAGTTTGGGATGTGAAATGTAGAGCGTGAAACCTTGACTTGGGGACACCTATTTTAGCACTTACTAACTAACCCATCTTTTCCCCACTAAAAACTGGTTTTAGAAAACACCTCAGTGATCAGACTAAGGGGGGAAAAAAGCATGACTTCATACTGGTGATCTATTATAGACCTGCTAGCCAGAGAAGTGGTAAGACATATAGAACAAATAGATAAGCTCAGATGCAAACAAAGCTATATGACTTGCTGTGCAACCTGCGACACATCCCTGCATCTCTTTGCTGTGCTAGGCTGCCAGAAACTCAAAGGAAAAATAGCACACGCATCCTCCACAACCCCAAAGGTAATTACTCCATCTCCCACACCTTTCAACTCCTGTCACGGTGTCATTTCTCCCTCAGTGCCCCACTGCCAGGCTGCCTCCCACCTCCTCTGCAGATGCTGGAAGTGGGATCACTCCATGGATTTAAAGCATGGGTCCTGCTCCGCTGCACTTTCAGACCAAAATTGACATTCTGGTTTTCCTGATAAGCATTCAGGGAGACAAGGCTGCAACTAGACAGTCCATTTCTGTTTCCGTCCTCCCTTCACTCATCCGATTTTTTTCCATCATAGATCTCTTACCTTCCAATCATTTCTTCTGAGCATACAACCACACAAAGACAAGCCATGTCTTCAGTCTCAGATGATTTAGAACAAGGTTATTTAACTACTAAATCATCTCCACTTAAGATTTCAGAGAAGATACAAGAACATGAGAGGTCTGTTAAAAAAAGTCATCACACACAACCTACAAAACACAAAATAAAAATCAGTTATTTATCAATTCACATTGATTTTGGAATCAGACATGGCTGACATGCAACTAAGAGGTAGACATGACAATCTCAGTTTCTCCTAAAAGTCAATCATTAATCTTACAATTTCATCAGGTGATTGCAGGGCCGCTACACCATACAAGACAGAATGCAGAAACACAGAATAGTATTGATCTTCATCAACAGGTGAAATGAAGTCTTAAAATCCTAAATATAAGCTCTCTTCTATTAGAACAAAGACATAGCTGAAAAGTTTTCTTTTTCTTTCTTGCTTTTTTTCCTAGAAAGACTTGGAACACTTGAATGGAAGAAATGGGCAGCTTAACTCTTGACATGTCCACTGTGCACTCACTAACCAGCTCCAAGGCTCACATGCACAGATGTCCTGTGCATTTGCATAAATTTCAATACTATTCAGCATTACTTTATACTTACTTTGTACACAAATTTATCAGAGCACCACATGGCAATCAGTCCTGTCCATGTGGGACATTAGTGACTACACATGTGGTGCAAAGGATATACCTGCCATACTGCAGACAGACACAACTCTCAAGCCTAAAGCACACTCAGCTAATTATTTCAGCTCAATACATGTGCTTAAACTAGAAACACAGATTAGGAAGCAACAGTTTCCTAGCTGGGAAATAAAATAGGCTCAGGTACTTTGTTCCTCATACTTTATATCACATATTTTGAGAATTAATGAGAATTGAATAAAATTTACACTATTATTGGTATTCTGGTAGAAATGTTCCACAACAGTATTCCGCTTCTCTTTTAGAAGTAATGAAAATAAAAAACACAGTTTAGTCTCACTCTTTGATGAATTAGCACCAAGGGCTGAGTAAACGTTTGATCAAGAAATGTCCTAAACCATAAACTAATAAGATGCTTTCATTACTATCACCTTTATAGTATGGCTTGAAGTCTTGTATTTATTTGCCTGGGCAATTGGTCGGCGGTCTATCTAGTTATTTGTATAGAGGAATGTGCATTTTTCAAAACCAATTAGGTTTAGAGAGCAAACCAAGACAAACAAGATTTATTAGATTATATCTAGATCTAGATTAAATCAAGGTCTAAAAACACTTTGCTTCAATTAGACATGCCAGGTAACATTATTCGTCTCTTGTGAAAAACATTTCATGGCTACAACAAGAAGAGTAGTAGATTTTAATAAACTTCAGGTACACCCAATGGAAGCCACAGTGTGATCCGTTTATATTCTGAAACAAGAATTAATAAAAAGCTGCGTTTATTGTTAAATAGTACAGATGTATTGAAAAGTTTATGCCTACACTAACATGTAAGGCACTAAAGACAACACAGTACTGATTAAATACAATTCAGTAGAGCTTTTGTATTATCTAATAATTTTCTTTCAATTACATGTTATTAGAAATTAAAACGTGCAGGAAGGGAAGGGGGACAAAATATTAAAAAAAATAACATGTAATGTTAATAATACTTATTAGTTCAGTGCTGCTAGTACAACATTCAATAATTGCCCAGTTTTCCATTACTTTAAAAAATTTTACTCATGCTAAATTGTGCTATGTTTTGAACTGATATGTCAACATACGCTAAGCAAAACAAAATGAACAAAAAAAAGTAAACCACAGCAATTTAAACTGAAAAAAAACCCCACAAAAAAACAAAAAAAAACAACAAAAAACAACCACCACACAACCAAAAAACCTGCTACATCTTCTCTCCTATAGATGGCTGTTGCCTAATAACAACTTTTGTTTCAGATCTTCAAAGTCAAGCAGAGCTTTTCCGGGACAGCATGCCCTAATTAAATTCATTTGCAGTGGCCCATTTTTAAAGATTCAAATTAAACAATTTTTTTTGGTAGTTGAATGACAGTTTCTAAATTCATTTATTATGCAAGAACAATTCTCCATGGACAGTAACTGAAATTTCTGTAAAACTGTATTAACAAACACTGAAATATAACTTATACTTCTTAATTTCAGCTATATATGAGGTCTGCAAAACCTTTCTGCTCCTGAGTGACAACAGAGTGGCAATGCCTCAGTTTCATAGGACAGGATCCTTCCTTGAAAGGTTTCCCTAGCTGAATTCCAGCCATGGTCAGGAGTGAGCAAAAGTACTCTTTTTCCAGACTACAATATACTACAACACTTCCTTACTTTTTTCTCTTTGTGACCTTCAAGGAAACCATACTATGGTTTACTGGCTGACAGTGATAGAGAAGAGTTTAGTAAAATCCCTTTTTGGAAGCCTTTGAAAGAATTTAGCCTGGATGAGGTATGCATTAAAAATTAATAAAAAAAAAGTTAACAAAAAAACCAACAACCAAATCTAAGTCCCATCTGGAAAGAGTTAAAATATTGAAAACAGGCTGCAGCATCATTTCTGAAGTAACAGCGGTGTTCTTGCTGGTGATGTGCATTTAACAGTTGTGAGTCTACAAATGATAGGTTCAATATCCCGGTCACAACTTGGGAATTCAAAATTTATGAGGAGCCATTTTGCTGAGTATTTAAGTACTACAAATTATTTTTTTTTGGCTTGTATTTAGGTTTTATCAAAAATACTTCAGTTACAACATTCTTTCAGCTTTTTGGCAATCATGGGAAACCTTAAGACTCAACAATACTAACTATGAAATCCCTATAAGATTTCATACCAATTCAGAGTTTTACACCTTTGATTAAAGCAAAAAAAGGAGAGAAATTGAATATGTTAAAAGATTTAACAATAAAATCTAAACTAAGCTAAAACTGAAAGGCTTTCAGTCATTAAAAAGGCATAATTTTACGTTGTTAATTACTTAGGAGACAACCTGAGAGTCAAGGCAAGCAGAATTTGGGTCTAAACACAGAGTATTATAGCCTTAAAAGTGATACCAGTAAGATGGCAAAATGAATTTTATACTCCAATTCATATTTCAGCAAGAAACACACACAGCTTAAGTGGTTTGTGGTGTATGAATGATTTATAGTGCATGAAACAGTGCTGGAGATTATAAAAACAACTGTGAAAACGAGACTAAAAATAAAACCTTTAAATGACAAGGATGGTACTCTCTCTTGCATATTGTCAGTCAAAAAGAAATAATATCCACAACTACCTGTGATTTCTGATACAACTTTCAACTTAACTTCTTTTATGATCAAATTGGAATACTTACCTTAAAACACTCTGTGGTAGCAAAGACCTCAAATGAAGCCCACATTTCCTGGCACTCGTTTTTTATAACAGCCTGCTCTCAAATTCTTACATACCTTCATTTTCACGTTCCTTCCTGACAAACTGATAGAATTTGTTTTTGTAACTTGCGGGACTATATGGAAGACAATGCAATGAACAATTAAGTGTTAACAGGGCTCTCTGAGACTTTCAAAGGTGTTTCGCAAACATGTAAGGGTTTTTATCTGTTTTGTTGCCATTTGTTAAGGGGAAGAAGCCTCACACGTTCTGACAGTTGATCAACAAAACACGCTTTTGAGGGCTCTGCCTCAATACTAGTTTGTCACTTATACCTAGCAGAGAAAGGGCTTTTCTTTTCAAAGGACAAAGCCCGAACCCCCTTGAGTGTTTCCACCAGGGATCCAGAGTCATCTCAACAGAAATACCCTGAAAGCCACCTTGTGCAAGAGACCTCACTTCTGGAGCAGCTGCCTCCCACATGGCTCCCATCAGTGGTACCACACGGGCAGCCAGGACCACATCCCCCAGCCCGCACCACCACCACCACCTCCTCTGGCCAGCCCCTCCCAGGGTCTGCTCTGGAACGACTTACTGTAAGACACACAGTGCCACGTCTTGGACTTTGCAAGTTTGGGGTGAAAAATGTTGATAGGTACTGCTGCGTGAACAGCTCGCTCAGTTCTCATGATTTTGTGAAAAAAATCATTTTCCCAAATGTGTCAGTAATATAATGAAAATATCCACAGGATTTTGACTAGAACATATAGAAGCTATAACACATCACAGATCACCCTTTTTAAAATAAAAAGTACATTTTAAAGAAATCCACCTCATCTACGATGAGCTAATCTAGGAAACATTTGTATTGCTGTGACATTTCTTCGCAATCAAAATCATTTCTGTAGTCGTGTTGATCTCAGGGCCAGGAGCTGTCTGCTCTGATCAACTCAAAGCGAATCTGCAGAGCAGATCCTAAAACACTTCAATGTTATGCTCTTTCTTTCCACATTGCACTTTTTACCAGAACCCAATTTACTAACACGGTTAGACTTCAGAAAAAAAATAAATAAATCATAGCTCAATTTACATTGAATAAAATAACCAAAAATCTATTTGAATCAAGTTTCACTAGACAAAAAAAAAAAACAAAAACAAAACCACACAGAAAAAAAAACCACACCCAAAACACAAACCAGGAATTCCAGGAATTGTTAAGGCTATGGCTGATGGCTGAAACTATCCTGGCTAGTCTGGTCATGGAAGCAGCTTTCAGAAATTCGCATGGTCTGTTCATGCTCTTGTAGTTACGTGAGAAGGATTACCTAAGTCACCAAGCGATGAGTTCAGACTTAAAAACTTTGTACCTTTTGATGTTTTTTTTTCAACACAAAAGGCTGAAGTGTTCAAAATCTATTTCTCCTGTATATTAAGGAAGTAGAATGATGTATCACTGTTTCACAGTGATAATTATGGTTTATTTATTAAAAAAAACAGGTTATTAAATAACAACTACTGGAAGGAATATTTTAAAGTCTTCAGAAGCAGAAAGCATGTATCCCAAAGTATTAAAATATGCTGACATTGGTCCCTGGGCCTCCAATGTTGCCATAACAACGGTATGGTCCAAGAGATTCCAAAGTTACACAATGCAAAAAGAGAAAGCTAATGGTACTTTTAAAACAAAACCAACCAACCAACAAGGATAGCAGACAGATTTATACTTAGTGTGACACTGATTCTGCAAGTATCACAGAAAGGTCAACAAAGTAAAAAAACCAATATCCCTAATGCCAATAACTGTGGGTTTGACTGTGATTAAACAATCTCATTAGAGTAATGAAAAAAAGTGTTAACAAATGTATTTGGGTTTTTTTGAAGAAAACAAATCATGTATAACACATACTAAAATAGATTAAGAACTGATTAAATGATAAGTGAAACAACTTCAGACATGGAATTGGTAAACAACACTGCTGGACTGTTTTTTTCGTGGAGGCAATGATTTTCTTTAGTTTTAACAGGAAGCAACAGACCCTTTTGGTCTTGGCCTCTTCTCAACCTTCCAGAGTCCAAAAGTGAACAGAAAGTAATTGCTACTAGTAATTTATAATATTTATGAATGATGAAGAAGTGGCTTAATTGTAAATAGTGACAGGGATTGATCAAGTGCCAGCCTAAAGTGCTCTGCCTAAGCTGTGTGGCATCAGTTTTATCATGGATTTGAAAAGGCAAAAAACAATCCCAAGCCTTACAGATCCATTCTCTCCTAGTCTTCCTCCTATCAAACACCAATAACTGTTTACTAATGCTAATGTTTTGGTGTGAACATCTGTTCAAACAAAATAGATATTAGTTATTAAATTTGCATTGAGTACTAAATATGAGAGGAAAATTCCTCAAAAGGAGACAAGTTCAAACCCACATATCTACCCTGTAGAACTAATGCACAATCTCTTTGTTACGAATACGAAACAGTGTTCTTCCCCCAGATACACAAAGAACCAATTCACAAACAACTAAAGAGATTCCAGGGGAAAACTAAGCACCGCTTGGCTGTCAGCGCTTAGTGTGTTTTGAAAGCACAAAGAAAAGAAGTGCCTCTAGAGCGTCCAAGAATGCAGACTTTATCTCATGCCAAATCTAGTCAAAAGCATTAGATACAGTGGATCTAGATCTCATAAACATTCAATTTTTTTATCCCTACGTTTGCATAACCACCACTAAGTATTAAGACTGATTGTATCATTAAAGGCAACTTCAAGGGCTCAGCAGAAGTCTATCTCTAGCAAGGTCAATGAGTTCATCCCAGCACATTAAATCCATCTACTCTGTAGTTTCCCACTTTGTGGGAAAGGCTTTCCAAACACTAAGAGTTCACTTGCTCCTTACTCCCCATTGAAAGTCATAATCTCATGCAACATCAAAACTACCTGCAGCAGAGGCAGAAGTGTCAGAGACCTGAGATTTCAGGATTTAAAGCCCTGACCAGAGCAGCCTGGTTCCTAAAAGATCCTGTCTTCCTACTAGTTCATATAGCATACATAATAACAGGGTGAAATTTTAACGGAGAGATTAAAATAGTTTGAAAACAGTTTGTTCCACTTACTCTTTTTCTTAGCAGCACAGCATGACAGTGTGCAGCTAATGCTCTGTGACAGGTTGTGCCCAGCAGAAATCCCTCCCAGGAAGAGAGGCCTGATGGCCTATTTCTCCTTATGACAAATTTTAAGCAAATTAAACTGATAACCATATCTTGAAAAACAATCCTAAGGACAGCATTGCTGACAGGACCCCCAGAGGGACACAGTCCATGCTAGCAGACCAACATGACAAGGCACAGGCGGTGTGGTACTGCAGAGGGACGTGATGTGGATTGCAGGCACCAGGGACCAGGCGATGCGGGAGTCAGCCACCGCTCCCGAGGGATACAGGATGTCAATTAAACGGCAGCGAGATCTCTGCCAGCCAGAGGTGTGTAGGCAGCCCCGAAGGGTCCTGGTTCCCCACCTCAGGCAGCTGCAGGGAGGCCAGACCACACGTCATGTCACTGCTTTTCACCTCTGGGTGCTCAACAAGCAGACTTATCTTGTGAGTTTCAAGCTGTGAGTGACAGCTGGTATGAAAGCTTTCAGAGGTGTGTCTGCACTGCTCAGGTGACCCCAAGCTTTAACAGAGCTGCCGGTCTGGTCACCACTGGACCTCTTGAAACCACAGCAAGGGTCCCTGTCCCAGCTCCCAGTTCTGCCCTGCAGCAACAGGGGAATGATGCTGGAGGAGATCAGGGCTTTCTGAAACCTGTCTCTTGAGTAATGTGCTCCCACCAGAAACTTCCCGTCGTGCTGCAAGCAACAAGGCAAAAAAAATGCTAAAATCAAGAGGTTACGATGAAGAGCAACCAAGAAAGTAAAGCATTTTTCACAGCAAGGGGCTGAAGAGGGACCAGTGGCACAATGTTGGCCTCTGTGAGATGCCAGGCATGGACCAATTTGGCAAACTTGACACAGAATACTTAACTTGAAGTCAGCTAATCATAGGAGATAAGAAAATGCTAGAACAGAATTAAAGTTCAGCAGTTTTTAATCCTATTTTGTATTAAAGCCAGAGTAAACCTGTAGCAAGACCAGTCTACTAGCTCAAAGTAGTTCAGGTCTCATCTAGAGTTTAAGTGCTCAGCGCGTTCTGTACAACTTCTGGTTGGTTTAAAGTTAAGGCAGATGTTAATCTCATCCACTAAGCACCACAAGGAACCTTTAAGGATATGCCACATCGTATCTTCAAATAGTGTGTCCATTTTTATAAGTCCAGAAGAAGCAGGAGTACACAGGAAAGCAAGCCTGTTTCAGTGGACATAGTGTATAATGCAGGAAAACAACCACCTCTTGCAGAAAAACACCCATCCATACAATAAAACTATGCCTGTTTTCTTTTTTGTCTTGGAAATTAAAATGCTAGATTTTCTTCTTACAAGCTCCAGTTCAATGCAATTCAATAAATACTAAATTATTAATCATGGCTTTAGTTTTTAATTAACTCAGATGATAAATACTCAAAGACTCTTTCATGTCTCCATCTTAATTATTTTGATTATTTCTAACACCAACAAGCATAAAGTATTCTCAGATAAGTCAGATTCCAGGACAAGGAGAGCAACAAAAGCTCATATGAATTTCTCTACTTTTCCCAGCAATTTTGCACTCAGAAGGGAGCTATAGAGAAAATGGCATCATGAGGAATACAGCCAACGTTTCTAGCTTAGTCTTGGCTCCTTCTGAGGCCACTGGTATGAAATGGCACTAACCTCAGCCCCCTCAGGCTTTTGAATTTGCCTACAAGAGTTTTTCATCCTGTGCTGCCCAGACAAAAGCCAATTAACTGACAGCAAACCAAGAAGCTCAAGTCTTCATAGCTGACAGGCGAGATCAAATCAAATAAAGGTACCATCTACATGTATTCCTACTGTTATTAAAAATCTTCAGACTAATTCCTGCCATCGCTGTTTGAACTGGAATTCAGATAAAAGCACTCACATCCAGTAAATGGAACCATTTCAGGAAATATGCAAACATTTGGTTCTTCTCCTAACAAGAAACAACTTTTCTCAGTTTGAAAACAAAGCACAATAATTTAATGAGCCTAAGCAATGCTTTCCAGTTCATTCTTTTTAAAATGAAATGCAGATGTACCCTAGTTCAACATTAATTATAATCAATATCACACAGTAGGTCACAGCAAGTAAATACTGGGCATTTAAGAAGCATCTAAAAAAAAAAACAAATGAGCAAACCCAAAAAGCAAAGCAACAAACACAGAATAATAAAAAACCCAAACCAACAAAAAAAAAGAACCAAACAAGAGAAACCCACTTAAACCCTATTTCTCATCTTCAACAGCTTCCTACTGGAAGCACTGCAGTGCAGGGCTGACTGGGTGACATTGACTCAATCTCACATAAGTCTGTTCACATCCAATTACATTATAAAATAAAAGTGCTATCCAGATTTCCAAAACATTTTTAAAAACTCTTCTAGCTTACTTAAATGGGGAGGTCATTGTTTTCCTTCAGATTTATTTATTGTTAACATAGCCTCTCAGCTGGAAAAAAATGGTTTGATCCTTTCCAGTTTGTTTGGAGAATCTGATATTCCTTAAAAGTGTTGTTCAGATGCAGCTGAACTCTTTACCGAAGTTTACACAGCAAACAGAGGCTATTTGTTGCACTCAGCTGTGAGGAAAACAACAAACAAGAATATCCTTACCCACCACAGACTAAGAGCCATAAATTGATAACGAGGAACAACATCCAAACATACAACTACCAAGGAGTAACCACACAAAATGCCAAAACAGCCCTCTGAAATTCTGAGAGACTCACGTATGACGTAAAGCAGTATTAGTACTGCACACAGACAATAAGCCATCTCTCTCAAACTAAGTACTTAAAATCATAAAACTTCATAGCCCATGAACAATTTTGACCTGGGTCTAATCCTCACCTTCACTGCAAGCCTACGGACAGCATGCTGCACCCAGAAAATCCCTGCTGCTTTGCTATATAAAAACAGAGTACACAGGACCTTTTACACACAGGGTACACACTTCCCTTTACCCCCAGGCGAGGATTCACAAAGGGTGTGTAGAGCATCCCACAAGACATACCCACACCTTCACCGAACCCACACGCTTACGAATGCGTTTCAATGGCAGTGTTTGCACCTGTGATGAATGCACACATACACATCCTGCTTCTCCGTATGCAACTGTTGTACCACAGGGAGCTGCTTCAAGAAGGTATGAACATAATTGGTATTTCCTTCAATAAATCTTCTCAAGATATAATAGCAATTGCAGAGAGAGCAACGAGAGCTGGGTGCAATGGAGAAGGCATGAATTTTACCAAGTTATGCAAACTGGGTTTCAATTACATTTTCCAGTTGTGGAAGTTCTCTAACAGACAAGTATTTCCAAAAACTTAAAAAATTGCAGTGAAACTGTTCATAAACAATTGTTCTACCCCGCTGAAGCAGAGGTTAAAACCACAGAGCCAGAGCCTTACAAATTTTAAACATTATAAAATTAAATGTACTCCAGGGCCCTCCAAAAAAACCCCGTCTCCAGGTGAAGTTGCATTGCAGGTTTTGTTCAGGTGGATATGGGACTAATAAAAACTAGTTTTGATGCCTGTCACTAGTTTTAAGCATCTCAGTAAAAATCTCAGATTCGGTGACTCCAGAAGGAACTCTCATATATCAAATATATAAACTATCTGTATATAGATTTATATATACACTTTTACTCATAAGTCAAGAAAAGGTAACCGTTCAAAAAGTGATAGTGAATAGTGATAGTGACCTGCTAATAATTCAGAATGGTCAAAGCTGCAAAAGGATCTCACAACCACAAGTGTGGAAGTTGAATTACAAATGAAAATCACTGCCTATAAATGTAAACTAATGCGTTAAAAAAATACACACACACACCCAAACACATATAAACAGAGATGGGCTCTACACCAGCTTATACAAACGACATTTTAGGGTCATCAAGGATGCTGTCTGAAAATGTCATCTTGACATCTAGCAGCAGATAAAAATCTATTAGTTTTGGCAACAGAACACAGTGGGAGGAGGCTTAATGGGAAAGATTTAGATAGAAAACTAAGAACCATTATATTGTGACTTCATAAAAACACATAGCTCCCTGGTAGCTCAAATTCTGGTTGCCGTTTACTCCATCACAAGAAGAACTTGAAAGGACATAGGGCATAGCAGCATGGCTGCTCAGAGATTAAACAGTGACTTTTATAACAAATTTTTCATCATGGAAGAGAGATGCATACAGGCTGGCTAGAACAGAGGTCCCTAAAATCAAAGGGTATGAAAGAGAAACTGAGGCTCACAAACTAGAGGTCATTTAATAAAATGATTGACAATTTTCAAATGAAAGGAAGAGTTATTTTACAGATGCTTTACAGTTTTGTGGAATTCATTGTCACAACATACTCCGAAGGTCAAATGCTACAAAGGAGGAATATAGAAGGTAGGAAAGCATAAATCATTAAACATGATGATCACGTAGAGATCTGGGCTTGGAATACATCAAACTGCTGACTAGCAGAAGCCAATAGTGTCTTCCAAGCAAAAGATCGCTTTATGCTACCTTCGTTTCTTACACTCTTAAGTATCAATTATTTGCTAGTGTTGAAAATTTTCAACTTCACTGTGATCCTGTAGAGATACTCTTGTAATTTCCTTTCTCTTCTCAAACATTTCTAATGGAAAAAAATATTTAGATTTTATGTTCTAGTAACTTTAGCATAGTATGTACAGTGTATTATTTACATTAATGTCTATATATATAGTTACTGCCAATAATCTAACCAACAAACAGCAGTAAACAGCAAACATTAAAATCTCCTTTCTTTTGACAAAAAAAAAGTTATCATTTTTTCAAGGTATCAAGAACTGAAGGAATTTTCTTTGTAATGTATCAAGAACTGAAAGTGTGTGGGGGGGGAAGCATGTCCAGTAAGCTATTTAGAAGTTACTAAAATAGTCATTGAACTTGTCAAGGTTAAAAAAAAAAGTCTCCCCATGTTATGACTGCTGCTATTTGTTTTTCCATATTTTAATGTACGCAGTATACTGAATTCAGCAATGCATTTAACTGCATTTGTACATAAATTGAGGACTTAGCTAAGAGGAAGATGACACTACTCAAGGTTTTGTTTCCATTGACTCAGAATGGCATTTCTGATGAATAAGAAATTGCAAACAGGAAAATAAAACCATAATGGGCCATGCAGATTTCTACAGCAGGTACAGGGTATATATATCTAGGGTTAAACCTAAGTCATGCCACAAGAAAATGCAAAAGGTTTGTACACATCAATGAAATCCTGAAGTCTCCAAATGTTAGCATGTGAATCCTTGCAGAAGCCTCAGCACTATCCAAAGTTCACAGCTGAGCTCCTTTTAAAGTGATGAACATTTTTATTTTCTAAATGGCTTTAAGGAGGATTTTTTTTAAATTGTAATATAGATATCAAACAAAAAAAATACCTTAAATCATTACCCACATGACTATTTATTAGGAACTGGTCACACTGTACATGTTTGTGTACTTTAAACTGCAGCCTAGTCCCTTCTACTATTTACATCCTTCAGCGTTCAAGCTTGTGTCCCTGCCCAGTCTTAAATACCAAAAGCATTTAAGCTTATACACTTAGTTAAGAGAACCCATGGCAGCAGGCAAGTAGAAGAATGTGTTTCACATGTTGAAGACTGTCAACTTATGCTCTTATTGTAGCCTTGCCACACATTATTTTCTACTGGGGAACCATTCTTCAGAAATACTACATAGGTAACTAATGACTGTCAGCTTAAAAATTGTTAACTTATTTACTAACAGATGTCTTTTTAGATTATTAATTTCTTTTGGAAGCCTATAAAGGCTTATAACAAGACTAGTTAAATAAACGTTTTAGCTGTGACCTCAGGCAGAATTTGTTCTAAACAGCACCCTTTGGCTGATGAAGCCTGAAATCAGAACCTCAGTTCTTGGTACTGTAACCCTCTTTTAGAGTACACGAAGGAATTTTCTACTCATTAGCATACTTGCTAATGAATGAGAAAAAAAATTCCTTTGTTCATAAGAAAAGCAAATAAAAGTGACAGAAGTTAATTGCTAAAATGCTTCACAAGACTATTTTACCCAGTCATTTTTCCTACACCACATGCACTGAATGGCAAATGCCTGCCAGGCTTAAGCTGTGGTTCAGTCCATATAATGACATTACGTTAGGAAACTGCTTATAGGGCTAACCACAAGATTATACAGAACAAACTTGAGACAAAAAAAATCACAGAAGTTAACAAAAAGATTCTAATTACTTCAGTTGAATAGCTTGATTTTACTTCTACATGATTACAGTAAGTGTTCAGTCTTCATTGTACTTTTTATTTAGAAGTAGGACAAAAAGTAATAGAAAAAGGCCTCTTATCAGTAGCACTTCTATGACAAGTTATGCTTTAAGCATAAACAAGGAGCTGTGGCACTCAGATGGGAGGCATGTAATGTTACTTCTTCCCATGAGTAAACCTTCTTCTCTGATACAACAAATTCATAGCAGAAAGTTGATTTTAGCAGAACTGTGTAAAACACTTCCTCTTTCCCCCAAATAAGTTTGCTTCTAATGATTCTGCCAGTTGACCAAGCAGCTAGGTCACCAAAATTGCTGCCATCATCACAAAGAGCTAAGATGCTATCTTCATGTCTTAACAAGCTTCTTTCTGAAATCAGGAAAAAAAAAAGATAATCCCAAGTTTTGCTAAAAACTTTCACTGGGCAGGGAAAACTGTACCTGAAAAAAACCACTAAACTTCTGTAACACAAAACTACATTTGTTATAAGCCAAAAATCACAGTTACTTGGAAAATGTTTTCCTAGTAGAAAGCACTGCAATGTAACGCATTAGAAATGGTCTAATGGGTCCAAGAGGACCCCATCTAATGAAACTCTTTGCATTCTCTTTGCTATCAGTTGATCAGATCAAGCCATCACTTTCTGTGTCCTGGGTGACTTCTACACCCACTTTCCTCCTTTTTAAAATGGACCTTGTACATGCTCACAGGAAACTTGTTAAGCCTGACTAGATCAGCACGTGAAACACTGAATTACAACAAAATACTAGCATCAGTCAGTGCCAAAATCCCAAGAATCACTTTCCTTTTTGATCATAAGAGGCTCTCACACACAGGAAAAACAGAGGACAGGCCATCCTTTTATGCAGAGAACTTAGCAAAAGAAGAGCTGTTGTGAAAGGGCCGGAGAAGTTCAGAGAGGACAAAAACCTAGATCAGCTAAACAAAAACTTCAGTAACTCAGGGCAAATAGCACTTCTCTCACAAACTTTTTTTGTGTTCTGGCAACCACCTTTCCACTTCGGAAAAGTAGAGTCATGGCAGTAGTTAAAACAGCAACACAGCAAGCCACACTACTTACAGGCACCCCCAATGCCACACTTTTACTAATGCTATTCACGGCTTTTTTCCCTAAAAAAGAATAGACTGAAATTTCTGTAAAGTTTTCAGACTCCAAGTCAGACAATTTGAGTATTCTATGATGAATAATTAATACCCCAAGAGGCAGAAGATCTCGATTGTAAACTTTTTTCTGAGAAACTGTAGCATACTAACAAGGCTGGAGTCAGAGGTCAATCAAAACACTCCTGGGGAGACTTGTGATACCAATGCAAGCAGCAGCACTTTGCAACACAGTATCAGTGCTATAACAATCTTCTCGTTTTTTAAAAGCACAATAGTTTTACTTCGAAAGTGCTCAATTCCATTGCTGAAAAGCAACAAAGTTTTAAAAATTATAAGGCACATATTCAGACATATCATCCTTCAGACATGTGCCTGACAATGCAATTTGAGCCTCTGCTCTCATACAGGTAACATTATAACTAACTTCACTTAGTGGCCAAGACTGGCTGATGAAGAAATAAAACAGTTTCTAACTCAGATGCACATTGAATATATGAGTTGTTAGAATAGGATTAGATCAGTGTTCAAACTCCATGCACAGAAAAAAAGTTTACTAAGCTTGGTTTTTCCTTCAGCCTAGTTTCTGAAGTCCCAGTTCAAAAATGTAGGTCAAGTTTCATCCAGTCCAAACTTTCTCAAAGTCAGCTTGCACAGTGCAAGCCTGACCCATTTTGCATGGGCCATTCAAAACTAAATAATTAAATTAATCAGGTGGCTGCATCATTTTTCATCATACATTTTTTCTGCATTAAAGGTCTTACTTATGAAAAATATTAGCGTTTGAATTCCATACTCTGAAGAGCAGACTGTTGTAAAGAACTCGCATCTTGAGGCTGATTAGTTAGCTCAAGGTGAATTAGTTCTTTCTGCGTTTTATTTAATAATACCTAAGTAAACAAGTGGTAATATAATGGTTGAGCACAACAGAATATTTTTTTTCTGACCACAACGCATTAGTTCCATTGAAGAAGAAAAATAAATCAGAAAAAATAATGTTACTATTATAATATTATTACTGTACTGCTTCCTTCTTTTGGGAAGCTGAAGAAAGACAACTCCAAATCTAGTAGCTTCTTTTATGAGCATTTGAAATAGAGGAATGGGAAGCATTGTGGACAAACTTCTTCTAATTAATAAAACTGACCTAAATACTACCCTATGTGTGTATGTCAATTGGAAAATATTCTTGCAAATTTCACCTAAATTTTTTTCAGTAAGAAAAATATTTCTACACTAGAAGTCACATTTTCTGAGGCACTTTTAAAAATAGATTCTTTCTGATTATTAAATGATTTTATTCTGAAAAGCATGAAAAGCAGTTATCAGAATTTTTTTTTTTTTTTTGGCTGAATCTGTCTTAAAGCCATAGCAACTGTATTACTTTCTGTGCAGCAAAAGTTGGCATATATTAGTCCTCTTTCTAAAAATTCCTGGTAATACATTTCAAAGTGTTATTTCAGGCACAAATAGGGTGAATTTTTTTAATATACATACCACAGATTTTCTCTGAGGATAATCATTATGAGAAATTCAGGATAAGCCCACTAAGAAGAGCTGCTCAGGTAAAAGGACTTTCATAGCCTGAGAATTACTATCTACAGTCTTGGCACTTGGATTTCTCAGAATACAAACTAATGCTCTATCTGTGATGTAGCTAATTATTAATAGTTAAATATCTTTAAAATGAAGCATTTTTGAAAATCTCTTCCAACATCAATAACTTGCATGTATTTAAGGCTTTCATTTTCAAGGAAAATGCTAAAGGTCCCTGAATCTGCTACACATGTGTATGTATATATAAACATCCATTTGTATTCAAATACATCATTAAGATTATAAACATGTGTCCATTAAATACAATTGCATGATTATCAGATTAACTAGAGTTTTTGAGACTTTCATATATAAGGCTGGATGACAGGCCAAAGTATAATCACAGGCATCAATGGAATTCACCAATCAATAGTGGAGAATATCATCCAGTGCCCTCTGCAGAAAAAGTTTTATCAGAAGACAACCTTTGTGCAGAAGATAAATAGAATAACCCTCATTTATTTTGATAGGTTCTGGAAATATGAAAAGAAAGCAAGATATCTTTTACAGAGGAATCTTGGATAAAATACTGTTTGTGCTATTAAACTTTATACAGAATAGACATTTCAGTCAAGTCAGATTTTCAGACTTATTTCTGTTGAAAACTCTCAGCCAAGATCTTCAAAACTTCCAGCAGGTTATTTTTAAATTATGTACCCAGGCCAGAGACTTTAATCAGGCAAAACAAAACAAAACAGAAGTCTATTTGAAAAATAAAATGTTCTGTCCAAACATTTCTTATTTAGCAAGCAGCACTAGTTCACCTTCAGCGAAATTGATTATGCTTGCTATGCAATATTTGAAGGGTACATTGTATTGTAATTTACCTCTTCCACTTCTCTATACATGTACTTCTCCAACTGCGCAGATTGAATTTGACTTAAACATCTAAGAAAGGGAGTAAAGACAGAAAATAATTTACCATTTAAAAAAAATGTATTTCTAAACATAGATTAACCTTTTCCTCAACACCAGCTCATGACTTCAAGCAGGGAGGACAAAATCCTACCACCACTGAAGCAAAAGGAACTTTAACACTGTCTACAAGGCGGCTGGATATCTTCTGTCAAAATAAAGATGTAACAAATTTAACTTATTACTCATTTAAATTACTAATCTTTTATCAGGTTGTGCTTGCTTTTTTTTTTTTTTTTTTTTGGGCACTACAGTTAAGTAAAAGATTATTTTTCCATAATTACTATAAAGGCCTTCCACAACCTAACATTTTCACTATCTTCTGTATTGCATCCTATTTCCAAGTGTAATGACCCTCAAAATCCAAGATTGATTTTGGCTTTACTCTGATCAATACTAATCTCCAAGATATATTAGACTTTGCTTTGACTTAAACAAAAAGGTCATTATATGTACATTAGTCAATCTCCAAAAAATTTATTAAAGTTTATTAAAGTGATTTCTGAGACCACAAAAAGTGTATTGCTACAACCATTTCTGTCTGGGATTTCCATCCATCATTCTTAGTAAGATTTACATGCAACTGATAATTCACATAATCTCATAGTCACTGTAGTGGATTTATCAAAATGTCTTGACCTGTCCTCTATTATTTTAAGATTAATATTTTTGTATGTATCTAATGGGAGGAACACCACCATCTTATACAGTTACTGGACTATTGGAATCCATTCTTATCCATATTAAAGTCAATGGGAGAATACATCTCCCCTTCAGTGACAGAACAGAACTCTTAAAGACTGGGCAAAGAGCCTAAAATACTACATTTAAGTCTCCCAGTAAGCACATTGGAAGAAGCTTTTTCAATCAAAGGACTCTGGCCAGCACATTTCTGAAAGAAGAATCACAGCACCCAGAAGCATATTTATATAAAGCTCATTTTTGAAAAATACAGATTTCTGATTAGTTTTTTAATGATATTGACTAGTTTCAAAATAGGACTATAAAACTTATACATGCATTAAAGTAGGTGATAACATTATTGCAAAATTCTTGCTGACTGATCTGGGGTAGTCTCCTCATCACTTTTATCCTCCTTCCTCAAACACACACACACTGTCTCAAGCTTAGCAAAAAAACACTAAGAAAAGAGAAAGAGCAATAAATATTTGATTTTAAAATTATGAATTATAATTACTAAGTTCATTTAATGCCTTTTTTGTTCATGTTACCATATGTAATTTTGCCTCCCTATGACATTACAGATTTCAATAAAACTATTTGCACTTCAGATAGATAACACAATTTCCTCTTTGCATAGTAAAGACCCCATATTGTAAAGTATTTGAGGCAATAATCATGTGTTACTCTCTCCCTCAGGCAATTTATCCTAAATTAAATAATTCTACAACCTAGCTGAAATTTTATAAGGCAAAAGTAATACTAAACACTCCATGAAATTTCTATCCAGAAGTCTTAACATAATAAAAAACAATATAACATTCATCATATACTACTTTTTTTTGTATGTTACCCATAGATAATTAAATACAATACTGATAGACCTTATGTACTTACAAGTTTGACACATCAACAGCATTTGCTTAAAAATTCAACTTTAAACTTTGCCTTAACTCTGGAGATGCAGATCCTAAAAGACACAGGAGTAGGCAGAGTAAATTGATTAGTAACTGCACAGGAAAAGAGGCTGCTTAAAAAAAAAAAAAAAGCCTAAAAAAGCAGCTAGTAATCAAAAGTGAGGACATAAAAAGCCAGAGAGGAAAAAAATAGTTTTGTAAGCATAGTGACATATTTCCAAAACACCATCCAAGTTCCCTAACAATGGCTTAAACATGTCTTTCATGGCCAGAGTGTAGATGTCCACGCTTCAAACTCAAACTGTCTGATGCCTTTTGGATCTCCACTTCTGTAAATCTACAGCCACCAGTGAACTTCTAATGCACCAGAGGTGAGCACGGGACTAGTATCACTTATCCTGCTCCATTTGAAATCTACAACATTTAAAATTACCCATGTAGAGTATCCCTCTACTGCATAAAATTGTATTAGAAGTAAACTCATTTCTACCCAGAAAGACAAACAACTAGCCCCAAAAAATACAGGTTACCCAAGTATCCGCCAAGTGACAGAGTAGTATTTCCCAAACATTGCCATCCTGACCTTTACCAGAGAAAGTACAGCACATCCTCTTCGACAGTTGCTAATGGCTTAATCCAAAAGACATCTCTAAGGAACAACTGAGAGCTAAACAGAAGCCTGTGCCATTATCTGAAATGCGAGTAGTTCCGCTGAAGATGCTGGCAGGCCACATAAAAGAAAAACGACATTTTTTTTATGCACTACACAAAGACAGAGAGAGCGAGAAACAAAGATTCCCTAAACTAAAGCTCTTCTAAACTTGTCTTTCCTTTTCTTTTAAAATTCTCTGTCATTGTTAGCACAGTTTCAGCTCCACAAACTGCTGCGGACACTTCCCTTGCTGCCCTTGATATTTTAGGGTGAAAGAAGAATGTCTAAAAATGTCTAATTTGCCCACTTTTTTTCATTTTTTTTTTCATGAAAGGGCTATGATTGAAAACCATTTTGAATATTACGTGTTTTCAGGGGAAATTTGTAAGAGCCTATCAGGCCACACAGAGGGGGAGCCAGTCCTAAGCACAGACTGAGGAATAAGAGAGTGGGGGAGCTTAATCTCCCACTTCAGGCAGCCTGAAGGGCTGCTGAAGGAAGGGCAAAAGAAACAAGAATAGCGAGACAGGCTGCACACAATGCGGCTTTAGCCTTCTAAGGCACAGACAAGCAGCTTAAACCTGACGCAGAAGAGAAGTCACTCGAGAGGGGTTAAACGTTGGCAGGTGCCAAAAAAGAACGGAGGGTTTCTGAAGCTGTGTTTTAAACATACTGGCATGTTGTGTGGCATGACGGTTAAGGCTTTGACAGAAGCTAAATGCAACCATTTCCCTGTGACCATACCACTGCTAAACACATAATCCCTCCTGGAAAACAGAAAAACTCCTTCTCAAAACTTCTGCAGTATTTCCCCACCACTTTTTCTCCTGCCACTGGGTGTTTCAGAACCCATGTATTCTGGGCTGTCTGAATTTCTGCAAGAAAATTTTGTCAGGGGTAGTAGATACTCAGTTGTTCTCATACCAGCAATGTCCCTCATCACAAGGTTCTGCTTCCTTTCTGTTGATCGCTTTCTGAGTTTGCGGGGTCCATATCTTACATAGCTTTCATTTCACATGGTCAAACAACCAAGGATCTCCTTTACCTCTCCACGACAAGGCAGGCTTACCATACATTCAGACCATCCTGTTAGCTCTTCTCAGCACCTGGTCCAATTTCTGTTATTTTGTCTTGAAGATGAGTGATCAGAACATTTCATCTCATCGTAAGTTACTATGGAGGTGACACTAGTATTTTCATTAGATCTTTCAGAACCCTCTCAGGCATCATAAGGTTAGATTTTGGGTTTTACATTGCTACATTATATTGTCAGTCTGGGTGAATATTTCCTTTACTTACTCCCTAAGTTTCTATCAGAGAACAAATCTTATATATGTTATATACTCAGAGAACAAGTCTTATATATGTTATATACTCATATAGGAATATGGGGACTAATTAATTAATTACAACATCATCGCAAGGCTTCAACTTCATCAACTTGTGATATCAACATTTTTGCCAAATATACAACATAGGAGAAAAGCACAACTGTGGAGAGACTTGGTTTTCATTCTCGTATTTCAAGAAAGCTGCTATACATCCACACACCACCAGTCAACCATCTGAAAGTTAAAGTGGATTCTCAAATTTTACAACAGTGATTTTCAATCTGTAATATGCAAATTACTTCCAAGAGGTCTAATATACATACTGAAGAAAAATGGCCCTACGAACAGCAAGTTTTAAAAGGGAAATTGATTCCACTGGGAAATTGTTACTGGTCTGCAAACTGAAACAAATTTGAGAACCCCTTCTGATATACCTTTCATGGGGTAGTTTGAGGACAGGGCACAGTTCTGACAGGCACTCTATGCTTATGAGTAAAATTATGTAAAATTAGCAGTTCAAAGAAGACATTGAACATAGCCCAGGAATAGTTCTACTTCTGGAAGAAAGAGCAACTTTTACATCAGACCGCTCCAGAATAGCGGACTGAAACCTGTGACGTATGTGCATATTAGCATTCTAGTTCATCTTTTCCTGCATCTCCTTCACCACACATTTATTCCTGGCTGCAAACCCTGGCAGGTAAAAGACACAAGCACATGAGAAAATAAATGAAGAAGCAATTTTTTTCCCATATTATTAAAGAAACAAATCCCAGAATATCCCTTATATTATCTACACATTGTCTTTTCATTCTAATGAAAGAGCTGGATAAGAATTAATGTAATACAGTTTTGCAACTGTTAAAAACACTTTCTTTTTCTGATTACATTCTGAATACATTTTGGATACATTGATTAACTCTTGATTAACCATGATAAACCAGGGACTTGCACCTTTAGAATTTAAAGCGGTCAGGGAGAAATAAATGACAAGGCATTTCACTCCACTCACATTGACCGAGTAGTTACCAAAGGAACTGCTAAGAATGGAAGGCATGGGATTTGGCTGCTTCAGCTGAATGCATTAATTCAATAAGACTTTTAGTATCAAGTACAAACTAATCATTAAAACTACCCCTTCCTCCTCCAACCACTTTAATGTTTGAACATAATCCAAATAAAAACGTTGCTGTTCTCATGTGGATTTGAAGGGGGACCTAACAGAGCCAATCCTACTTCCCTCCCCCCCCTCTTATAGCCAGCTGTGACAAATATAGTATGTACAGCCGCAGTACTATATGGTACACTGACATGATATATAGCCTGTAGAATTACTGTCAGAATATCATCACTTTGTCAGCTTCCCTCTACTGCCTCTTGCCATAAAATGCACAAGATGGGAAGATAAATGTGGATCCAAGTGCCTAACCATAGCTGGAATGTCTGGTATTTTTTATTGCCCAGTAAAACAAATTATAAAATACCAGGAATAAAGTGATAGTTGTTAAAGAAGCCCTACATTCCTTACTTTACAAAGACAAGTCGTTGACAATATTAAGCTGTTCCCAGGACAAAAAATCTGAGTAAAGTAGATCAAGTGCCATCTCACCAGAAAACTTGTATTACTCCGGAGTAGGGCCATAAAAAACAATGGAAGTTCTGATAACTTCAGGTAAGAAAAAGAAACATCTCCACAGTCCTGCTGAACCTAAAGTCAGAACAGGTCTAACAAAATTAACCAGTCACATAAATCTTGATTTTAAAAAAAGGTCTTGAATTATTATGTAATATTATACCAATGGCCTTAACAGAAGCCAAGGCATTCCAAAATAAAGCCAATACTGTGGCCAAAACAGTAACACATCATGGACAACGTGTATCTGAAACAATCACTTGCTCCCAAAGCACAGCACGTTGTTCTCAAGCAACTTTGGTTAACATTCATCTCCCACTGTCTTCCAGGTGCCCTCCAAGAGACCTCTCAGAAAAAAAGAACAGAGGCTTTCTCAGCAGGATCTCTGGAAAAAGAGGACTGAAGTTAGGAAAGGACAAGATAGGTCCTGTGACCTATACATGTGTTGAATAATTTTCATATGTTATCCTACAAACATTAAAACTAAAGGATGACCTGATCAGTTTTTTGGAAGTGAACATTCTTAATGAAGTACCAGAGTCTCTTAAAACAACTTTGTTCAGTACAGCTCCACCAAACTTAATGCTGATTCATAAACTGCTAAATGTAGCCACGTCAGAATTTTAACTCACAAGTAAGCATGCCAACCTCAGCGTGACACATGAAATAGTGCATACTACCCCATCCCTAACCCAGAACTATTGTTTTCAGTTTCCATAATAGCACAGATTTACATTTCACTGAAGTTATTAAAACACCAGCAGTTGTATTTAACTTTATGCCAACCCATTTACTAAAAGAGTGATTTTTGTAATTACACCTTTATTCTCTACTTCCCTTTTGGTTGTTTAAGAGTGCTCCCCAGAGGAACTATCAGCGTGCGGGATACAAGCCTGTCCCCATCCCCTCTGCTCTGTTGCCACACGCCTCTTGACTGCTAGGGCAGCATCAGCTCCTCCCGCCCCGTTACCGAACACCCTATAGCCATGTATGTACCAGCCCCGAGCGCTCCCAGGCACCCAGCTGCGCTTCTGCTGGAACACACCGGGAACGGCTACAGCCCAACTCCTGGAACACACCGGGCGCGGCTACAGCCCAACTCCTGGAACACGCACAAACTAACCCGACAAACGAGATTTTTTTTCCCCGAATGCCTCTGAAGCACAGCAAGCCCTTGCTTACCCAGCAGCTTGCCCGTTCCGCTCCTGACCCGCCGGCTCAGCCTGGCAGACCCTCCCGACGGCTGCTCTGCGCCCGGGGCTTCTTCGCTTTCCGCAGGCACGGCTGCACGCCGCGGGTCGGCTCTGCGCCCCCGGCCCCCGAGAGCGCAACCCCAGCGCAGGAGCCGCTTGTGACACGGTTACACTGCGAAACAGCCACAGAGACCCGGAGCCTGCGCCCAGCCGGGCGCCCGCCCGCCCGCGCACCGCACGGCGGTGGCAGCCCGCAGGACCTCCGGCACAAGCCAGCTCCCGCCCCCCCGCGCCAAGACGGGGCAGCCCGGGGACCCGCGCTTTGGCCTCACACCGGGCGCTGGGTCGCGGGTTAACCGAGCCGAGCGGGGGGGGAGAGGGCGAAGCGGGGTCGCAGGTGAAAGCCCGGCCCCGAGCCGCCCGCCCGCAACTTCCCACCGCAGCGCCCGGGGCGGCTCCGCGCCCCCCGCCCCGGCCCAGCGCGCCCCGCCCCGGGCAGACGCCCCCGCAGCGCCCGGGGCCGCCCGCACTCACCGCGCCGCTGCCCGCCGGGACGCGCAGCGCCTCCCTCCCGCGGCGGGCGCAGCCCAGCGCCCCGCGCCGCCCCCCGCCCCCCGCGGGCGGCCGCCCGCCCCCCCGGCATCACGCGGCCGCCCGGCCGCCCCTCCCCAGGAGCCAGCGGCTCCATCCGCAATGCAGCTGCGGCCGCCCTCTCCTCCTCCGCCTCCTCCTCCCGCCCGGCCCGGCCCGGCCCGGCCCGGCCCCTGCCCGCGGCCCGAGCTCACCCGCTGCAGCGCGCCCGGCCGGAGCGGGGTCTGGGAGCTCCTGCTGCCCCTCAGGGGTGCGAAACCAGGAGGAGAGATGGGAGAGGAGGGAAAACAACAACAACAAAAAAAAAGCCGCAAAGGGTGTTATTTCCAAAAGGACTTTTGCGGGCTGCATCTACCCTCGAACCTATTACTGCGGCGGACTCCTGGGACAGGGCGAGATTAATTGCTCTGTGTTATGAAGAAAATGATAGATGCCATTAATCAGGGAAGCTGTAAATCATCCACGTTTGTAGATGGAATCCAGAGATTAGCTGGGACAGATGGCAGGCAAACACAGTGCTTTCCAGGGCTGGCATAACAACTGCTGGAATTATTAAACAGCCGATGACAGAATCTCATACATTTTCTTAAAGACAAGTGTTTCTTAGGAAGATGAATATTCACTTCATATTATGAAAGAGGGTTTCCAATCCCTGTTACATTTCCCTTTCTAAGTAATGAAAGTATTGGCTGTTCCTTCCTGGATGTCAGGAACTTCAAACTTGAAAAAGAAACAGGACTTTTCACACAGATACCTTCCAGGCGCGGATAAGAAGCACAGCCAGGCAAACTACACAAGTACCCAAATCACTGCTTTAATGCTCTTTGTGACAAAAACAGGCACAGTGGTGTGTTGATAGATCTGTCCTAGTATCTCCAGTAGATTTATCTTTACATGCAGTAACTACTACAGCCATTTTTTTTTTCAGGTTTTCATGAAATTTGATGAATGCAGTGAATCAATGCCACTTTTATTCACTACCCCTAAAAGAACATTAAATTCTGTGGAATCTAAATATTCCAAGTGGATGGAAGACCTTTTTTTCATTAGTTTGCCCTGATTTTTTTCACGTAGCAAAAATGTTCTGTGGTACAATCAACTTCAATCAATCTTTCATGATATCACATTGATTGATATGTCAAATGCTTGTCTAAATGTAAGCTTACCACCAATATCTGACTGAGTAATTGTGAGCTTGATTGCGTGTCCTGCAATAATGTGATCAACCCGCAGCAATATCCAGAATTTTGCAGAAACCTGCTCTATAAATTCAATAAGAACATCTATTCTATCATGTAAAAGGGACCACAGTCCAAAACTTGGAGCTTTATGTAAACTGTTTACCATGTTAACCAGTTTAATTTTCATTATTGAAAACATCTTTAAGGAAATTTCATGTTATTTATTTTTATTAGATTGAAGAAAAGCTATGTACAAAATATCAAAAGTGTCTTATCTTTGTTTTTAACGTAGTCTCAGCATTTGGATTTACTGAGCACTGTACGCTGAGGCATCTTAAAATTGCTTCAGTATCTGATGCAGAAGCAGTCTTGCACACAAATATCAACTTTCCTAACTTTGGTGCAAAATCTAGGGAAAAATAAGGTTTATATTATTTATTTTTTAAATCAAAAGGGAAAAGCTACCACTTCAAGAGGAGAACGAGGTCATTGATATGACTCAGAAATATCACTCTATACAATCAGAATAATTTAGGTCGAGGAGGACCTTTGGAGATGATCTAGTTCAACTCTCTGCTTAAGGCAGCACAACTCCAAAGCTACATCAGCTTCCTCATCACCTTGTCCAGCCAATCTCAAAAATGCCCAAAACTGGAGAATCCGACCTACCTGGAAAAACTGTTCAATTTTGCTTATTGTGGAGAATGCTTTCATTTTTCCTAATAAGAATTTCCCTTGCTTCTACTTGTGTCTCTTGCCACTCATCCTTTGCCTGGGCTCCTGAGAGGACCGTGGTTCTGCCTTCCCTGTAAGCACTCCTGCAGCAGTTGAAGATGGCAATTGGTCACCCCACCTTAGCCACCTTCTCTTCAAACCTCTCAGAAATATCACTAAGTGTTCACAAATTCACTACTCCTTCTTATTCCTTTTTAATAAATCTCACTGAATATAATATTATAAAGGAAACCTGCTATTTGTTGGGGGGGGGGGGGGGTCCCATCTCCCAAGTTTTAAAAATTGATAGCTAAAATGACTCATCTTCTTCTAAAAGAGGTACTCATGATGAAACCTATACACAACAGCGTGGTCAAGGTAAAACTTCCTCCTAAGTTCTTGTTTCTATCAGAAAAAGTAAAGATCTGGGTCAAAGTCATTTATATCCCATTTGGCCATACAAGTTGGTTGTACAGTAACTTTAAGGGTGTAAGCAGCACCTACAAAGCATTCTGAGTTTTCCCAAGCCTTACGTAAAAAAAAAGTTTAAAACTGGGTGTCATGTTTTTCTGCTAACAGTGATGATGTTTGCCTGAGATGGGGTTTCTTGGTTATATCTGAAAGCGAGTACACATTTTTACACGCGTGGCCCATGCACAGCCACGTGGCTAATGCTGAGCTGGGTTGTGAAGTGAGGCTGTGAGAGATGGTAGCTCAGAGGGAGGTTGGGAAAGCGAAGAACTGGCAAAATGGGTGGCCTGGGTTGAAGCTGTTTTCCCTTTTGTTCACACAAGCTCTGGTTTGTCTGCCATCTCAACAAAAGAGAAAACTCGAATGTCTAGCTATTGTATTAATCTTAAACTCTCTGAGTTGTTTACCAGTATTCTCATTAATAATATTTGTATTTTTATATATTTCTCCGTTACATAAATGATGTGGGTTTTCTCTCTGCGTGCACATATATATAGCTTATAAAAAAGTACATACACTTGTAAGGTATGTAATCTTAAGCATCTCCTGGTTACAGGCATCCCTGTTTTAAAGAATCTCCATTTCACACCAGGACTAAACAGGCAGGTGTATCTGCAATGTAATATTCTGCTATAATGTAGAATCACCATCACATTCTAAACAAATCTAGCAGCCTTGCAAGATGTGTCTGTAACTTGCTCTGTGTGGGTTTTTTCAGGCTGCTTAAAGCAAATCAAGGATGAGAACTGGAAAGAAAGTGTTCAGAGAGACAGTCTTTATAGAAACAAGCAAAGAATATCTTCTTAAACCTGTTAAGAACTCGTGAAACCTTTCAGAGGTTTTGTAATTAATAATTTTTAAATTAAAAAACACATAGGAAAAAATCTTCCCTGAGGGACTTGACAAGAGAAAATACATGTTCATAGTCAAGGAGTTAAACAATTCAACAAATAGGAGTGGGACAAGGAAGCTTTTGCCTCAGTTCGGCAAAGCTGTGATAAATTGACTGAGTTGTTGCTATTTTACATATTCTATACCTTATGTGACATTAATTAGTTATTTCAGTGGACAGAAGCCTCCCTAAGAAATCACCGGCACAGCAGACCCTAATTGGCATTCCTGTTTACAGTCTGTGTAGAAAGCACTAACTTTCTAGCACCATGTGGACACCGATGGCACACACAACTATACCACTGATTACATTGAAATGGTTAAGGCAAAAATGATGCTGAAGCACAGATAGACTTACATTGCCAACACCTATGATGCAACAGAGCACTTACCTGCTCTTTTCTGGACCATTGCCTTCTAGACTTGTTTGAAAATAAGAAAGATGCTATCATTGAATAAATGTATTTTTTCTTCCTCCATTTGAAATGCGATTCCCAGCACAAAGTAAACAATGTGTTAATTTTTTCTACTCAAGGACTGTTCCTATAGACTATAGGACTACAGAAGTCCCTGCGCAGAAGGCTGTGTTGTTACAGTGCAGCAAAGCATCCAGTCATTCTTCTTGCTGATTTCTCCAAGTTGTAACTAATCTAGCTGTACCTAAGGATACTCACTGAACCTTTCTTTTTTTACTTAGTAGTTTAATAGAAATTACTTTCAAAACATATGAAAGTTCTTGTGCGTTTACACATTTTCAGGCAACATACCTAACTCTTTACAAAATACGAATTACTGTCAGATTCGTAAACTATTAGAGAAATGTTATTAATTTAATGAAAAATTCAATGTGTTTTTACAAAAAGATTTATATCCCTGATCGTCTATGTGGGGTGGGGGAAATAGATTGTTTCATTTCAAGTTAATATCAGTGTTTTAACCCACCTTTCCCTTGCTTCAAGCTGAAAGTACAAGGAGTGTGAGGACAACATTCCAGTCCTGGATTCGTGCTCCTGGAACAGGCTCTGCACTGGACTCCCTGCTTTTCTTTCACAAGTACTTACTTGGGAAGTTGAAACTCTGTCATTCACTGCAGATCCAATATATACCAAACAAAAGTGTGTCAGCTTTAGCATTAGAAAAGCTGATTTATGAAAACAAGAACCTTTATTGCACACCATTATTACACTTGTAATGCCTATATGCAACCCCAGTTGGATACTACCTTTATTAATGATAATGAAACTTCTTAACATTAGTTAACTACTGAATAGGAGAGTTTTTTCTTGCCAGTTATGGTGCTTACACTAGAATTAAACTGACAAAGGATAATTTACTGAAAAATTCTTTTTTTTTCCTTTTTTTTTTCTTTTTTTTTTTTTTAACTATAGTTTGAAGACTAGAAAAACTCCAGGGAGCTGGCAAATCAAAATACAAAGGTCAGTTTCTGTTTACAAAAGGAGAATATGTATAGAAGGAAGGAATTTTCAGGAAAAGCTGGCCTGCTGTGAACTAATTGCTCATTACTGACCACCTCTTAGAAAACATGTAGATAATCCTATTTCAAGACATATAGCGTAGCTGAAATTTCGACAGAATTGAATCTGCTACAAAGGGCCATGTATCAAAGGTACAAAGGACCCGATGCATAGCTAAATCAGGAACTGTAAAAATCCAGTCTGGTTAAAGAAGACTGGGGAGACCTTCCCAGATTTGCCTGTATAGAGCTAAAAATGTATCCCCAACAGCATCCCTAAGTGTGCTGCAAGAAGTCACTAATTTATCAGTAAGAACAAATACAACATCACTCATTCCAGCCCTACTGATGTATTACTCTTCTCTCAAGGGAACCCCCTTACGTAGCTACATGGAGTAAGATCATGCTCTTTGGCCCTGGGAGTAGAAGCAGCATGGTGAGAAAAGATCTCCTAGGCTTTCATTTGTTTCAGTTGTTAGCCATAAAATTGTACTGAGTTTTTCTCAAGTGGACCAAATGCATGATGTCTACGTCGACACTATACAAGTAGCATACGTTCTACATAAAAGATTTATAGGACCTGGTCTGACAACGTAAAGGCTTATGCAGCATTTTCATCCACTAAAAGCAGGTACCAGGTCATCCTATCACTAACACGTGAACTGAAGATGAACCATTAGAAGTGGTCATTTTGTAATGCACTACAATCTAAACAACATAGTTTTCAATTTTAAACTTCATATGTCCTTTGCTGTGTTGGATAGCTCAGGTATGGCCAAGTGCAGACTGCACCTCACTGTGATTTTATCTCAGAAAAATGGAGATATCACTGCTCCAAGGGACAGGATCAGGAGATGGCATCTGTCAAACAGGAATTGTTTCCCACAGTGAGTTTTCTGTTTCCTCTTTACCACCAATTCTACTGTGATGGTACTTTTTTTTTAGAAAAGGTGACAATTTTCTACTAGACTAGAACGTTGTATAGCATACACAAATATTAATTTCATAATTTATCAATAGATCATTATTGTAATACCTCAGAAAAGATGTCATGATGTCTAAGACAACTTGATCAGGGATCTAGCATGAACTCTGCAAGGTATAGAATGGTCTATATAGGATTATTTTGGAAATGTGGATATAGAGTATTCAGCACATTTTTAGAGTATGTAGAATATCAAAATACATTTTTTTTGTGGTCGTCTTCCAAGATATTTTACTGTCACACAAAGTACAGTCATTCTTTAAACTGGTATCACATAAGCATTACCAGAAGAAAATAAATCATAATAAAAACTGCCCAGCAGAAATGGTTGCAGAGCTATGCTTGTATCTTTGAAAATCCCTCAAGGGAAAATAACTGTGCATGTCTATTCATATGACCGGGTCTTCTGACACCTTAGGGAATTTCCTTTTCTGGCTATAGAAATGTTTTGGAGGGTGAGGATGTGGGGTCAGATTTTATTCAGATTCTAGTTGAATTTTTGTGTTTGTTTGTTTTTAAACGAGGCAATAAAGTTTTAGCGTCTAATGAAAGGAGAGGTATAGCTGAAAGAAGACAGGAATAACTAAACTTGCTCTCTTACACAAAATGCCATCCACAAGTGCTACAGCTGAAATCAGTAGCATTTTCTAAACTTCAGTAAAATTGTCAAAAAGGGAATTTATAACACCAAATAAAGAATAGGCAGCCCAGTTCTCATCCTTGAGTTTGAAAGCAAAGTTTTCTGCAGCTTTGATGAGGATATTATTTCTTTGCTGCCATTTCTGATATATATTTACATATTGAAAACCCAGGAAAATTGACTAATGAGCCACACATATTTATAACCTAATTAATAATATAAATTGCTTTTTTTGAGCTAAATTCTGCATTAAGAAACCCAATTATTTTTTAACCTTAAGACTCTAGACCTTAAAAGCTAGTGTTTAGGGATGGGTTTAGTTTGTCATTTTTCTAGCTGATTTATAAAAAAAATTCAAACCAAACCAAAAAAAAAAGAAAAAAAGATACCCAAAACTAGATTTAAGGATTAAGGATTTGGGTACTCAGCTGCTTTTTAAACACTAAAGGCTGAATCCTCTGGACCCAAGAGGCTGCAAGACCCCTAGGGTGGAGGGGGCCTGGAACAAGCATCGCTTTCTCCATGACTTCTAACTCTCCACAAACTGAACAGTAATCACCCACTCAGAAAAAAATGACACCTGTTCAAAGGCTGCACTGAACAAAAGCAGAAGATTGTTTCAGTAGCTGAGAGCTGCTGGGATGTGGGATTTCAGTTACAGCCTTTTATTTTTCTTCCACTGGACACACACCACCTATGGACAAGATTGGCAAACATGATCAGAAGTATGTCTATAGACTCTGAGGTACACAAAGAAGTATGTAATTTTATTTTTTTTTAATATAAAAAGGAAGCACTATTGAAAGCTATATATCCTAAATAAAATAAGTTAAAACTTTTATTCAGCTTTCACGTGCTGAATAAAGGTGCTGGAGTTATGTTTTACAAATTGTGAATATGATAATGGGTAGAAAGTAACAACAATTTTCAACTTTATACGTTCCTTTTTCTAAATTTTTCCCCATCTTATAGCTGCCTTGGAGCTTAGGAAGTTGCTTTATAAACGTGAATAAAATTGATATCATCCCTGCAAAGCAGACAAAATTCTCATGTGAGAAGCAGAAAGAAATGTCAAATGAAAGCTATCTGGAATCCTATCTTCTACTCCACAAAGCATAGGTCATTATATTTTAGGTTTTAATGTATTTTAAAAAGCCTTCAGGACCATCAGTTTGTCACTCGAGTAATTGTCCTAATGCAATATGGAGAGAAGGTAAAAGAAAAGCTCTGGAATCAAGCTTAAGTCCTATTTTCAGAAAGTACTTACGATGCCTCACTGAAAACCCTTTGAAAAGCCACACTTAGACCTTTCTGAAAATTAGAAAATTACCGCAGTTAGTCTAGGCAATGGTTTAAATTTCTAGAGAACTATCTGGCCTAATCAAAAGCTGTCGTTCCCCACCCCCTTCTTTTTCCTATAGCTGTAGAGTGAAGAGCATGCTTCACGAAGCCCCTAGTGGCACTAATGATGCTGTCGCTCCTTTTTGCTGAGCTGTCATTTCTCCTAATTATCATTTATATTGGGTTCTGCTACTTTCTGATATTAATATTGCCACATACATACCTTAATTGTTAGTCAACACTATGCAGTACTTATTCATAAGAGAATTTCAGCCCCCTCGACTTCCCTGAAGCCTTGAAAAATTGATGGATGTCTTTAAGATGGTCCCTGCTTAATGCTCATTACCAGGGGAAGAGTTAGCTGTCCATAAAACCTTTAATTTTATACTTGCAAATGTCCATTGTTTGAGCAAAATGGATAATTGAGCACCTAATTAGCGAATACCTGCTCCCACACACAATTAGCCAATTTGCAGGAACAGATGCTGGCTTACGAACACAGCAAAACTAGTTGCAGGGGCATGCAAGTTCCTTTCACAAGTGACTCCCTTTGACCTCTTAAGTTTCAAGTTACTTTCCTTTTCCAGAGATGTGTGGAGGAAAGGAAATGACACTATGTCAAGTGTTCCCTTTAGGATTTTATACATGGAAATAATATAAAAATAGTGTGAGGGATCTTAATAAATCTCTGGAAAATCCCTCACCCTTAGATCAGACCCATGGCTCTGGCTCCATTACCTTTGTGGCCACAGTGTAACTGGACCACATGCAGTTGCTCACCTTTTCTTTTTCACATCAGTCTTAGTTAAATGGAAGGCCAGGTGATTTAGCTACCAAGATATGTCCAGATCTACTCAAACTAATCCTAGGTTCTATAATATCATTTTAGTAAATCCTACAGTTAAGTCCTGCAATGTATATTTTTACAACTGCTCATTTAAATCAATAGGTCAGCCTGTTATCATAGGTACACTTGATGTGGTTTTTCCTCTGGAAGCGGATTTCATTTGCTTTGCTTTGACCAGTTCATACCCTGCCAAGGCCATTCGCTGACTATGCTTCCACAGCTTAATCTGATCAAGTTTATCATTTGCCTTCAAAAGATATATCTCAGTTATTTCACAGAGGAAGATCTCTCTACATATTCAAATATTAGAGTACCTCTATGCAACAGATACAAAGCAAAGGGAAAGAATGGAAGTTCTCCAAAACATGAAAACTAAGCTGTTTGGGGAGTGGTACCTATCTCACAGACAAGAATCTGCCAGTGCGTAATTCTGGCACTTCAACCACAGCCTGGTCCTATAGCTTTCTATTGCTCTTTACATGACAATCAGACTAACAGCCTCCTAAAACACACAGAGAAGGGTGCCCGGCCAGGTCACTGGTTCTCCATCACCAGGGACCAGGAACGCTGCCACAGGCAAGCGGAGCCAGCAGGCTTACTGCTGGGGGCAGCCACTGATGTCAGCGTCAGCAAAATCTTACTCTTAAACCAAGAGAAAAATGGAAACCGGTACAATGCAGGTGTTTTGCCTTTGTAATGGAAAGATAAAGCTGTAATTAGAAAACATCCTGATCTTTGAAAAACTTTAATGAGATGCTAGATCTCTCAAAAAAATCTTTCCACTTTGGTTTACCTTAAGCCTTTGCAGTAACTAGATTCCTTACCTCATTACAATGGATTTATTACTTTCCCCTCCCAGAAGAAGTGAGGAACATCTGTTGTATTTTGTCATGTTAAAAGTATAATAAACACAATATGTACATCTCTGGAACAAGTTGTTGCTGTTTAAAGTAAATTCTGTTTGTGAAGAGAGGTAAGGGGACAGATGCTCTGTTAATTAGCATGAAACAGAAGTAGAGCTTCCCATAACTTTAGGCAGCACTATGACTCACTCATTTTACTAATACAAACCTGATCAATTCTAATTCTGTTTTCTACAGAGATTAATTTCCTGATTACATTTGATCCACTTGAAGAAGACTGAGAAAAATAAGTCAATTTGTAACATTAAACATTGAGGAACCTTCTGAGTTTCTAGAACAAAATTTTTTTATCAAAGCTTAATTCTAGCTTTACTTTCTGATTTACAGAACTGAGAGTTGCTTAAAGCAGTTTCCCAAATAGCTATCCTTCAACAATGATGCTCAAAAAAACAGCTTGTAAAATAGATATTCGAAGACATATTTTGATTTAGTACTATGTTGTGTGTTTGCTTAGAAAAATAATAAAATAACATCTACAAACAAAACACTAACTATGTTGCAAAATGTTTTTAAAAAAGAGGGGAAATAAGAGCTGGAGTTCCAACCAGTGTTCCCATTCACATTTAAAATAAAAACAGGTAGAGAATACAAGCAGAGTGGGTGCCTTACAGCCACAGAGTGACTTGGTGAATACTAGCCTCCCAGAATGGGGTAAAGCAGCAACACAGACACTTGCAGTCAGAGAAAGCCATCAGACTGTTCAGTCAGTTAGGGGAGAGGAAGAGCACTTTATCTACCAGTTAGGAAGAACTCTTAAAAAGTACTCTCAGCAGCCAGTAGGACACTGAAGAAAACCTGTAAATTAGACAGCAAACCTGTAAATTAGTCAGCAAATGGAGTTGCTGTCTCAGGAGGGATGAAATGGAGGTCTTCTAATGTTATCAGATCAACTGTCTTTCCTTTGCTGAGCAAAGGGACATACCTGTTTTATGCTTAGGCACAGCAAGACCTTTCCCTCTCTAAGGACCAACCAGGTAGCCTGCATTAGAAGCAATTCATAAGGAGAGATGTGGTCTGAAATGGCCCTTTTCCCACTTTTATCTAATTAGACAATGCGTGGACCTATTTGTGAAGTGATAGTATTGACTTATTGTAATTCATTACTCAGATTTTTAGGGTGTTCATTATAATCTTAAATTTTGATTTTAATGGCAGTTCATAATTTGGAAACAATACTCTTTCTTCAAACACAAGACCTTCATAAAAATCTGGAAACCTCTGGACATTAATTTTCAATTGAGGTGAGCTTCCAAGCATAAAAGGCTATTCAGTTCCTTAAAAAAAAGATTATACTACACCTGAGAAAAGCTTTTAGTGGGATATGAAGAGCTGCAAGTTTCAAGCACAGTCATTTTCACTAGAAAATCACCCTTTAACCACAAACAAATGTACTCTTCATAAAGACAACTTGCACTAAAGAACCAATAACGCAATTAGTAGCTCTAGTATATCAGAGGCCTTGCTATTTAATGCACTCTGCTTATGTAAACCTGTCAGCAAAAACCTTTTCAGAGCTTAGCAACCAGTTGCAGTCACTTCATTGTCTATTTTCATTGTCAGGCTTGGTCACTTAATTTTTGCAAAGATTTTTAACAGCATGCTTTTAAGTCCTGGGAGCAAAATGGTCACACATAATGGACAGTATGGTGCAGTAGTAACTTTCATCTGGCTTTCTACGCTATACTTCCAGCTACTATTCAGCTCAACCATTTTATAGTTATATAAAACCATAGTTTACCTGGCAAACAATAAATAGAAAATTGTTGCTGGTGTAAAACTTTGAGAAGCTCATTTTTTGATATAACATTGTAAAGACCAAACTAATAAGCATGAAAATTAGCTAATTCACCAGGCCTGAGATTCCAGCTGTGTGTCCCTGAAGTTTGCAATCATTTCCTCTAGTTGCTCATAAGACAGTTATTTCTGATTTCCGTGTTGTAGTTCTGATAATTTCATCCCACTCTGCTGCTTTAATCAGAGATATTTGTTGATACATGTGTGAATTTCCATTTAGTTTCCCTGTTAAAAAAAAAGGCAAAAAGATCCTGAAGAAATGCCACTGAAAGCACCTTTCAAAAACCGGTCTGAAACACTTGTGTCAAAACATTGAAAACTATACTTTAGTTATGCTACAAAGGATGGTGCCTGATTCAAGGTGTGAAGTTTCTGGGACATGGCTAATGCATGGATTAATAACATTTTTTAAAGTATTTCTATTCACTTTTTCTGCAGAAAAAAAGAATAGCTGTTTTCTGAATGCTCCTCTGCTATTGATTCCCATAACATAGGGAGAATATGCCCTTATCTGCACTGTTATGGCTGTTACATCATGTACTATATTGCAAAGAAGACAGTCTGTTTAGAAACTTTAACACCTGGAGGTCAGGAAAAGCCAGGATTATATGGCTTTCTTGGAATTCTAACATTGCTGTGATGTAATATGCAAACCTTTTATGACCATGCTCTCCTCACTCCTTCTACCTCCAGGTTCCTCCTTTCCAAGTTATGTTTGTGTTCAGAACATTGTTGGCCCATGCTACCTCCACTGGGATTCCCACGATGGCTAATGCAGGTTCTCTTGAGACAAAACTGGTAAACTGGAAAAAAAACCTTTCCCCCCGCCCCTCCCTTTTGATTCCTGTAAAACTTTGCCTATGCTAGGTCACCTTTCCTTCCAGTATCAGTGCTGGACTTCTAGACCTCTGAGAGTAACAGAACAGCAAAATTAAAATATAAATTAAATAAACCAGAGGAAACTTATCCTCTCATAGTAACACTGTGATTAAAGTATTTAATTGAATTATAGAGGCTTAGATAGCAAGAAATGAAAGCAGGAATACATCAAGAATCAGTTTCATGCAGAAAAATCATAAAAGTGTGTAATGGTAGGCAAGGTAATATTTATCTGGGAATACATGACAGGACTTTATGAGACAAACTACAAGGCATGAAGGATATAAAGTGCAATAAAAAGGGATAAACTCAGCAAGGCTGAATAAAAAATAAATATACAAATATTAACCCACAAATAACTGACACACCTACCATTTGTTCTTTCAAAAGTAAAGGGTTTTGTCTTAAAAATTGTGAACTTCTATGATGAGTCAAGAAGGAAACAGCCTGATATTTAAACTATTACTTCTGATTATTAACATTAAATATTATTGCCTGTATCCAAAGCTGAAAATTCTATCTGCACAATCTACTTCATCTTCCAATTCATCTTTTCAGAATACATTAGTGGTTTTAATAAAGCTCCAGAAGAAACACTTTACAATAGATTTTACTTTGCATTTCGTTAAAGAAACTAATCTACTGATAACTGTTAATACCCTCTCCTCTTTTAAATCTCCATCTATAAAGGTATGCATAATGACCAAAGATCAAAAGAAAGCACCATCTCCATCTGTGGGCTACTGTATCTAACTGCATCTTCAAACCACGCCGAACCACCGAACTTTCTCCCAGTGTTCTGAAAGATGGGTTGCTGATCAATACAATAAGTTACAACATCTAAAACCATGGTCAAGATAAAAATATGTCAAATCCTTTTAACAGTTATGCTTACAAATGGGGTTTTCCAGGAGTGATTGACTACAATGACACTATTCAAATTATAAAGTATGTTTATAATTGTTTGCAGCGTTGAGGTCTGAGGTCAGTCTGCATATTATTTTGTAATATATTTAAAACCCCTTTGATTTATGCCTAACAGCCTATTTTTAAATCCTCAAGACAGAAAGTTTCCTCCTAATTACCACATGCATCACTTATTTTTAGTCCAGATATTCAAGAATTATGTTTTCTTCTTCTTGTTTTTATTTTTGAACTACACTAAAAAACAACTCAGATGCACATTGTCTGTCCAACATTAATTTTACTTTTCTTGAGTGATCTTTGTAAACAGAAGACTAGGCTTTAACTATAGCTTTTAAAGGAATTTAATTGTCAGGTAGGTCATTACATACCATACATGACCAGACAGGAAGGTAGCCCTCGCTTATCCTCAAATGAATCAAGGCCATTAGTTAGACTGCTGTTTACTGTGCAGGCAAGGAAAAAAGAATAATTGAGTTACAAAGAAATAAACTTCATCTTCTTGAGTCTCCAGTAACAAGAAGTAATGGTGTCTCATTAAATCAACAGCTTATTCCTGCACTTATGTATATTAAATTATACATTCATTCACATTACCTACTCTGCAACGTGTTGCCTTAAATTATCACCATATTGATATTAAGCTGGATAATTTTATGGTTGTAACATTTGTATCTCTTAAGAGATGGGGTAATCAAATCTCATGCTGCAGGCTGTAAAGGAATTGCCATGAGGAGTCTCTCCCACTGCTTCAGTCAGCATCACACAGTGAGGTAGGTGCATCCTTCTCTTTCTGCACCAGCTGCCATTAGCCACAGCAGGGAGCAAGATACATCATTTAGCAGACATTTAAGCACTCGAGATGCAGCATAACATCACATTAAGGCATGCTTTTGGGATGACTCCTGGAGGAACTGAAAACTGGGGGCAGGGGAGAAAAAGGGAAACAAAACACATTCTGTTTGCTGTGGTATGGAAGGAGACATGCTGGAGTCAATAAAACACATTCGCTTTGTCTTTGTGCTTGCTATACACAGGTATGAACTGGGATGAAGAAAACAAAATGGACATTTTGGCTATGTTCAGGCGACATTAACAGCACAAAAGGATGAGTTCTCACTTCGCATCATCTTTTCCAAATGAATCAGAGTTCTCAGATGACTTCTTTCAGGATTCTCAGTAAGATTTTGTCTGTTGGCTTTGTCTTACAGCACGTTAGAACTGACCTGTTCAACTGTAGTACTTCCTCCTTTGATCAAGTCTTGGTCACTGGTGCTACACCACTGTTTTAACATGGATCTTATCCTTCGTATGGAGATACCATTAAAAAAACCCAACCCTTCCATATTCTTGCCTATATATAGTTATGTCCAGAAAATGTTACTACTCAAAAGCAAGTCTGGAAGGAAGAAAGTTCAGAAAAAGGCACAAACACATTCAGATTTTAAAATTTTCTATAAGCTTCATGCTATTGTTATTACAAGTCAAATTTAACCAGTTAGTTCCCTCATAGCATAGATAAAAGTCCAGGCCACCTGTGTGAAGGCTGAGGTATGACCTTTTTATTCATTGCTGTCTCCTTGTCTCCTACAAGGAGTAAGAAAGTATTTGTGACTGGCACACCACATACAAGGCAAACTTGAATAAACATGGAACAATTTTTATGAGGGATATCTTCTTTTCTGGATCTCCTGCTACTTAAAAACAAAACCAGTGTCTTTAAGATCCTGCACACTTTGAGTTAAAACCTGTTTCCACCTCGATGAAAACAGCACTCCTTGAAGGGGCAAGCTGCACACGCTCAGTTGCAGAGCTGCTGTCACCTTTCTGTGGTTAACCTGCAGACCTTGGCCACTTCTTTCATTTTCTTTCTAGGGCTAGATAGAAAGCTAGAAAGTGCTGCATCTCTTCAGCAGCTTTTCAGTTTCTTCAAATTCTCGCCCCTAACCTAAGGCCAGATAAAGGTGGGAAAACTAGGTAAAAAATGGTTCAAGGGGTGGAATGAGCGACAAGAACAGCGTAATTTAATGTAAAATTACTGAGATTGAGATGAAATTAAACTTAATGAAATGGTACTATCATTTACTTCAGTAAAATGAATACAATATAAAGTTGGAACTCAATATACTATTATTCAGTATCTTAGTAATATCATTTTATTACTGCTTTTATGCCCACATAGAAGTAATGAATGCTTAGACCATATGTGTAGGTGCAATCTTTTTGCCAGAAATATTTACAGATAAATGAGTTGTAGTCTGTTCACATTATTATATACTATTACATGGATAGTAGTCAGATGTTCTTAATGTTACTGAGAATCGTATAGCTGTGTTTCCACTCACTTATTTTAGTTTAAAGCTTAAGATGAAGTAGCTTTAGTGTCTCTCATTAGAACATAGGCTGCACCTGAACATCAGGTCAGTGGTTTTAAAAGACAGCTCTTCTGACTGCAAAACATGGAAAATTTTAGTAATGCTTTCAGTTAAGATAGGAATGCAACATATGACCACAGTATATTCAACTTACATACTCAAACGATCTGAAAGAAGAAAGCCTAGGTCTTCATTAAAACGAACACCAAAACAAAAAAACCAAAACACCTTAATATTTAAAAAATGTTGCAAAGAAAGGTATGGTTCAGTGCCACCTCAGGCCCCTAGATAGCACAGCTGCCTTAAGATCTTTTTTCTCAGAGCACTGATGAAAAGCAGATCATTACATTACTGGCACTCCACCTCTGTCCCTAAGCACAGGGATCCAGCATGCTGCTTACATCCAAATTAACATCTAGCCAGGCATTAACATTATGACTTAGTGAGTGCGTCCTGCCTGTGAGAGCTCTCTGTCTTCCTCTCTGTATGCAGTTTAAGAGCAGACTTTGGGATGGAGGTGGGACCAATGCAAGCAGGTGCTGATTTCATTTGAGAGCAAGCAATTAAAAGTACCCTCAGCCTCTGAGCTATCCGTCTCCAGCTACTGATACACTGCAACTACTAGTTTCTTTTTTTCACCGTGCCATTTCCAGTGTTCCCTGTTTTATTACATATTTTTAATAAGTTTCTTCTGCTTGTTGGAGTACCATGGGACAAAGCCCTGGAGCGCAGAGGAGCCCACTAAAGCTGGTTAATATTCAAGGATTATCTCCTCCAAGCTCAGAAGCCAAGTGTCCCAGCGAAGAGGAAGTCAGGCAGAAATGCCGGGAGGCCTGCATGGATGAACCAAGAGCTCCTGGACAAACTCAAACACAAAAAAGAAGCCTACAGAGGGTGGAAGTAAGGACAGGTAGCCTGGGAGAAATACAGAGAAATTTCCCAAGCAGCTAGGGACCAGGCTAGGAAAGCTAAAACCCTGACAGAACTAAATCTGGCCAGGGATATCAAGGGCAGCAAGAAAAACTTCTGTAGGTATATTGGTGATAAAAGGAAGACTAGGGAAAATGTGGGCCCTCTCTGGAAGGAAACAGGAGACCTGGTTACCCAGGACATAGGGAAGGCTGAGGTACCCAATGACTTTTTTGCCTCAGTCTTCCCAAGCAGGTGCTCCAGCCACACCACCCAAGTCACAGAAGGCAAGGGCAGGGACTGAGAGAATGAATAACCACCCACTGTGGGAGAAGATCAGGTTCAAGACCATCTAAGGTACCTGAAGGTTCACAAGTCCATGAGGCATGATGAGATGCATCCGTGGGTCCCGAGGGAACTGGCAAATAAAGTCGCTAAGACACTATCCATTATATTTGAGAAGCCATGGCAGTCCAGTGAAGTTCCCACTGACTGGAAAAGAGGAAACATCACCCCAGTTTTTAAAAAGGGAAAAAAAGAAGATGCAGGAACCTACAGGGCAGTCAATCTCACCTCTGTGTCCAGCAAGATCATGGGGCATATCCTCCTGGAAACTATGCTAAGTCACATGGAAAATAAGGAGGTGATTGCTGACAGCCAACATGGCTTCACTAAGGCAAATCATGCCTGACAAATCCGGTGGCCTTCTACAATGGGGTTACAACACTGGTGGATAAGGGAAGAGCAAGTGATGTCATCTACCTGGACTTGTACAAAGCATTAGACACTGTCCTGCACAATATTCTTGTCTCTAAATTGGAGAGACATGGATATGATGGATGGACTACTCAGTGGATAAGGATTTGGCTAGACGGTCACACTAAAAGTATTGTGGTCCATGGCTCAACATCCAAGTGGAGACCAGTGATGAGTGACTTTCCTCAGGGGTTGGTATTGGAACTCGCACTGTTCAACATCTTTGTTGGAGACATGGACAGTGGGATTGAGTGCACCCTCAGCAAGTTTACCGATGACACCAAGCTGTGTGGTGCAGTCAACGCACTGGAGGGAAGGGATACCATCCAGAGGGACCTTGACAGGCTTGAGAGGTATGCCCGTGTGAACCTTATGACATTCAACAAGGCCAAGTGCAAGGTCCTGCACTTGGGTCAGGGCAATCCCAAGCACAAATACAGGTTGGGCAGAGAATGGATTGAGAGCAGAGAATGGATTGAGAGCAGCCCTGAGGAGAAGGACTTGAGGGTGCTAGCAGATGAGAAGCTCAACACAGCCCAGCAACATGCGTTTGCAGCCCAGAAAGCCAACGGAATCCTGGGCTGCATCAGAAGAAGCATGGCCAGCAGGTCGAGGGAGGTGATTCTGCCCCTCTGCTCTGCTCTGGTGAGACCCCACCTGGAGTGCTGCGTTCAGCTCTGGGGCCCCCAACATAAGAAGGACATGGACCTGTCAGAACAAGTTCATAGGAGAGGGCCAGGAAGATGCTGAGAGGGCTGAAGTACCTCTCTGGTGAAGACAGGCTGAGAGAGTTGAGGTTGTCCAGCCTGGGGAAGAGAAGGCTCCAGGGAGAGGGGGTCTACAAGAAAGCTGGAGAGGGACTTTTTACAAGGGCACGTGGTGAAAGGACGAGTAATGGCTTTAAACTGAAAGAGGGTAGATTTAGATTGGGTATTAGGAAGACATACTCTACTGTGAGAGTGGTAAGGCACTGGAACAGGTTGCCCAGAGGAGTTGTGGATGCCCCATCCCTGGAAACATTCAAGGCCAGGCTGGATGGGGCTTTGAGCAACTTGGTGTAGTGGAAGGTGTCCCTGCCCATGGCAGGGGGCCTGGAACTAGTTGATCTTTAAGGTACTTTCCAACCCAAATCATTCTGTGATCCTACACTTCCCTGATTCTTTGGAGTTAATTTGTGGTTCTGGTGGGGTTGTTTTTTGATGTTTTTTTGGTTTTGGTTTGTTTGTTTGTTTTCTGTTATCCTTTTCCACAAAGTTCTGTCTTGAAAAAGAGACTAAGGAGCATTAATGTAGGAGGGATGGAGGAAGGGAAAACTCAGGCTTAGTTTCTGCTCCTAAAAACTGTAGCATGCTTGCCAGCGTTATCCACACCTAACTCACATGTCCCGTGCAGAGAGTGCAGCTCAAATTTGCCCAGCTTTTTTGTTCTTCTCAGGCCAACAGTTCCTACAGTGTTACAGAATCTAAGTATGATGTATGGGGTTTTGCATATGCCATATTTAGGCTAAAAGCCCTGGGCACTGGACAGAGAGTATTACCCAAGGCACAGATCTTTTTCATGTTCAGCCTTTGCAAGTTGTCCCACATAACTGGGCTCTTAGAACAACCTTTGCAGAAACTAAAGTGAGTCAGAAAAAAGCTCTAGGAAAAAAAAAAAAAAAAAAAGAAAAGAAACAGAACCCCCATATACCTCTCGGCTAACCCTTAGCCTAGTGTGCCTTTTATCTGCCCCAGGGTTTGCCCCAAAAATCTCTGCCTCGGAAGGATTTGAATGAGCTCAGTGAACAGCGAGCTGGAGGCTGGAAAGAAAAAAATCCGATCCTATTGTTCTCCAAATTGTGGCCATTCCAAGGTCCCATAACCTTGTGAGTACTTCCCTTTAGTAAGCCTCACAACCACACGTACTTTCTAATTCACCCACTTTAACCTTATGCGGTACAGCTTCTCACTGCCATCAGGAAGTACAGCATTGCTCACAATATATTCACATCTGGATTGCACTAAAACCTCTTTCAAGATACTTCTGTCTTTTCATGCTTGTGTCAAAGTATTAGCATGCTGCCTTGAGTTATAAAGCGTTGTTTTCAATTTCTCCTTTTTTCTGGCTCTTTGGATTCCAGCAGGCCTAGTCAGATGCTGTAGCTTCTTTGTGCCAGCTATGACTAGAAAAAACATGCAGGCAGAGACAAGGACCTGCTCCCAGAGAAGCACTAGGTTGGTTAGAAAAGGAACAAGCGTTTTCCAGAACCATGCAAACAGTTCATTGAGCAAAGAAGCTTGAAGCCCAGAAAATTGCTTCTCTCCAGCTTTTGTAACACATGATTTCTCTTGTTCAAGAGGCATCAGGAGAGGCAGAAAAGCCCAAATTTAATTATTTTTAACAACCTACAAGCTGGAGAATTCCCTATTAAGCTCTGTGAAGGTCTTGCTTAGTTAGCAAGGTTACACAGTTCACCCATAGGTTTGATTTATGGTGTCAGGAGTTAACCTGACATTACTCAGATAATTTGCATCACTTGAATTAGTTAGTCTGCTAAGACCAATAATCAAAATTCCTTCTTTGTTTTAGGGCAGTTGGTGATCTTTGCTTTTCTACAGACTGGCAGAAAACATAATGCTTGTGAGTATAAGCCCATCATTTGCCTCACTGCAAACCTTATGCCCCAGAACTAACCTAACAGTTTTGAAACTGATGTGACAGATGACAGGGAATTGTGAGGAGATGCGGCAATGACTGAAAGCGTTCCAGTTTTTATTGTAATAGAAACCCTGTTGCAGCCTTGGCAATGGTGCTGATTTATAATATCTAAGAAAAACTAAATTTTCTAGTGGAAAGGCCTACAATTTGCTGCACTGGACACAGTAATTCAATCTCACTAGATTCATTAATTCAGTTATTATTAATTATGATGAAGTAATGCACTGAAATGACTGTTCTTACACAACTACCCTTTCCAAAACGCTCTCCTGAAAAACAGGTTCTTATTGTAGCAGCTAGATCCGAACAGCAGCCTCCTCCCACTTGATGAAACACAGAACAGAGCAACTGCCCTGCAAACATACGGGAGTGATGTAACTCTAGAAGCTTGTCTGCAGTATTTATAGCAGCCCATTTGCACACTATGCCTTTAGTTGGATTTAACTCTAGAAATGGTGATTATATCTCGTGTATACAGCCACAGGAAAAAGCAAAGGAATGATCATAGGTTAGCCAGAAAATCCTCATAAAGGAAGCGGGGCAAAGTTCCCCACAAAAGTATAATTATATTGTTAATATATTTATCACTGAGGTCAGTTTAACCTTTTTACTAACCTGAACACATTTCTAAGAGTAAATTCATGTTTCTCTGCCTAGTGACTGCTGTTGGTTTTTGTCGGTCATATGGCAGCCCAATGGGGAAGAGGATGCTCTCAAATTCATGTTCCCTGTGGTAGGGGGTTCCCCTCTGGAGAAAATGAGGGATGCTGCAGCACTGAGCAAGGGAACTCTCACAACACTCAGCTGCTTCTGCTCCTCTACCCTTATTTCATTAGGGGTGCACCAAAAGCCACAACCCAGGAAAGTACCTCCAGTACCCACCACCTCCTCTGCTCCTGGCTTCCTCTCTCTGTCCAGCTGAGGTTAGGAGGAGAAGTCCTGCAGCCTCTTGGCTTCCTCTGCTGCCTCAGGGAAGGGCTGCTGGGGCACCCCAGCCTGCTGCCCGCTGCGGGTGCAAGCGTAGGAAGTCCCTTTGAAAGGAGTTCCCAGGAACTCCCTTCCTGTTGTAAGGAGCTGAGATCGTAGCTATATTATTAAATTCAATGCCGTTACGTTAGTGGCTTAAAAATGCAATGAAGTCATCTAAGCCATTGTGTTTGTACAAGCCCAGTGGAAAAGGAAAGAGTGGCATAAATAGTGCTAAGAAATTAGCATGTTAATATTTTCTATTAATAAGCTATGTCATTAACATAGGTAGAATGAATATTTAAAAAAAAATATTGAAATTTGGCAGCATCCTTTAAATCGGATATCATCATCCAGTCCTGCTGCAGGCTTTCTTGCTGGCAAGCAGAGCAGTGGAAACATCCCTTGGTGGAGAGTTGGTATCTGGGTTTGAGACATGTAATGCTGAAGCAGAAAGCTTGTTAGGGATCAGAAGGCCAGTTCAGAAGCTTTGATTATTTCATTTTGTGATTTTTTAGATGCTTATTTATAATATAAGGAGCTCAAAGAGAATTTTTTTTTCAAGGATAAGCAACCAGTAAAATGAGTTACTTTCCCACGCGGCACTTCTGTAATACCATTTTCTTTCATAACTGTTTCCTTTCCCTTTTGTTCACATACAACCCATTACAGCTGAAACTGTATGTCTGTCTGCTGTGGTTTAAACCTTTGTTTGTGCACTAATGAATCTAACTAGGTGTCATAGCAGACTCTAATGAGCATCACTCACTTTCATTTAACTCTACAGCTTGCCATTACACACTTTAGAAGATCTGTTGGTTTATTCATAGCAATCACTATATATTCTTTTTCATTAGATAGATACCAGTTTTCCCTGTTGTGCCTTTCATTATTAAGGGAACTATGAAATGTTAATACTGGCCTCACAACCCAGGGCAAAAATGCCACCAATCCTATTTGAAATGCAATCAGTTGTATTGTAAATGATCTTAAAGATCTGAGCACAAACAGCTTGAAATTTTCTTCATTTATTTATGAAAGAATGAGAGAAAAAAAAATCAAGAAGGTGGCTCTGTAAAACCCACTTGTCCAATTTACCTTGTTAACTGAATGTCTTGTAGTTAATTTAAGCAGCAGGACTGCAATTATAAAAGCATCCATAAACAACTACTAAAAACTGTCATATTCCCACCCAGGTTCTTAGCTCAGATTTTTAAACCCAGAAATGCCTACACTTTTCAGAGCTTAGCTCTGAATCAGTTTTGAGAGGATTTTGCCCTACCAAGCTGTCTTCATAAATGTTTGACTCTGATAACAGAAGCATTGCAAAGCAGCCCACATGAACCATATTTTTTAAGAATTTACTGCTACCATTGATGGTCAAGCTGGATATTACAAGGTTTGAAACACACTTCAAAAGGATAAGACCCAAAAAGAAATGAACTCCCTTTGTGCAAATTATATCAGTCACAAGTTTATATTAATTATATCCTGTAAGTTTAGTATTTTTAAAGAATGGATGTAATATTTCTTTTTGGAATGCTTTTAATTTTTGATTTAAAATGTTTCCATGCTTTTTGGTTGCCTTTCTTCCCTAACATTTTAAGTTTGACAAATATTTGTTTCAAGTCTAATAGAAACTTTAACACTTTTTTTACAATTTTGTAGTAAACAGTGTGTACTATCTACTCAGCCTTAGGTTTATTTAAAATGTTTAGCTTCTGTTCTGATCAAATATATAACTGATATTTAAGTAAGTACTATTTTAGACCAAAAAACCACACACAACTTTCCAGAGTTTACAGAACAACCATTTTTAGAAACCAACTGTCAGCTCTCACACTATTTTATCTTGTTTCTTGCCTGATTTAGGGTGACCAGACTCTAAATTAAGATAAAATGTAGCCATTATTTGTATTTAAATTTCATTATTCAGTCACTTCACACACTGAAGACTGAAGAAGATGCATTTAATTTACTTGACAGTCACATCATCCTTGTACATAATCTCCCACAGATACTGTATCCTAGAACATGTCCTAGAGCATTAATCCACCCCAACTAATTTATATTACTTCCCAGGTTCTCTCCAATAAACATTTGGCTAAACACTATTTATGGTTTGTTATGGTGCTTTAGTTCTACCGCATAGCCATGCTCAGAGTACAAAAAGACTCAAAAGCACAAGAACCATTTTTATTAGTTTTTTCTCTATAAGATTTGAGAATCTAAAGGGTAATAATGGAGATTATCTTCAGGTCTGTTGTAACAGCTCTTAAAACAAAGAATATAACTAATTATTTCTGTCCCTGACTAATAAGAGAGACAGATTCTCACTTGCAGTCATGTGGCCTTATTGGTATAGACAGCCACAATTATTCCTGAAACTTTTTCCCCTCCTGTGCTTGCCTGTGTGCATACAAACATAAAATATGCGGAGTATCAGTGCCCTATAGATAATTATTTGGAATAAATAACCAATGCCTCCTGCTGATTGGAACACCACATAGGGATTCTGCCATACCAAGGTTAATGGCTCAAGGAGAGGTGTAATTCCTGAAGAACCCATATAACTGATAAAGCAACTGTTTATCTACTAGATAGTCACAGCTGTAAAGCATGTTACCAGTTTCTCACAGTGGGAATGAGCAACAGGGAAGGAAATGCTTGTTGAAAACTTCAGTTCACAATACCTCAGATATAAGAAATGCAAGAATTCATCTCTGTATCTATAAAACATTCACAGAAATGCTTTTTGAAAAGTTACTCCTTCCTCTGTGCATGTATGCACATTACAAAACAACAGATTGGTGGAACTTTGTATGAGGCATTCCCCAGAAAATTCACATTCCTTTCAGGGTGTAAAAAGAAAAATTTAAAAAATCAGCTGGTTTCTCAGGTGAGCTAAAGAATTGAAGACATCATCAGTGAAAGCCTCTCTCCGACTTAAGTTGCACACAAAATGTTCTTTTCTGCTTATTTTGACATCAGTATCTGATCTAAGATTACTTTTAATTCAGACCATTGTTCAGTTCTTAAAAGTTCTTTAAGATTTCTTATCTTATATAAGTAAAAATCACTTCAGTGGAAAAAGCCTCATACCATAAGAGCTCCTGCTAACGGGAGGTTTGATCAACTTTTTACCAAAGCCAGGCATCATAAATATCTCTGGAAAACTTCCATTTACAGCCTCCCTTCAGTTTTCTCTTCCTCTTTTTAAGCCTTATTTCCATTCTGTTAAAAAATTGTTAGCTCATATACTTCATATGTAATCAAAAAAAACCAGTTTCAGTTCAGAGTAAACAAAAACGAGTAAATGTGTAACAGAATAGGGAGAAATTAGGAAAGAAAATACACTTGACTGATGAAACCTTGGTTACATCTATATTCTTTCACAGATAGTCTACGATAAGACTGTGAAATCAAGCTATGACACATCCAAAGCTGAAGAAACTAAAAAGTCTCAGTGTTTTGTTGTTTTGTTTATGGGGCTTTTTTTAATCTGAAAAAGACTTCAGAATTAGAAGGCAATTTGGCAATTTCTGCATTTACATCTTGTCTGCCACCATATAAGAAGTTGTTTCTTTCAAATAAAGCTGCTGTCAGAAGAGTCCATTTCTTTCACTGAGTTTTCCATTACTTCCATGCAATTTTCTCTGGGGTTTTTTTGGTTTTGGTTTTCCCCCCCCCCCATGTAACAGTAATTATGGTAATTAATTTTTTTTCCTGATGGCATGGTTAGAATTTCAGGATTTTTTTCAGTTACACAAAAACATTCCCCTGAAAGTTACTTTCATATTGTTTAGGTGTGTATTGTGCTAGTGAAGCAATATGCCAAGAAGGTGTTACAGATTCTTACAAATTCTTCTCAGGGTAGCTTACATTTACAGGGAGTAGGAGGACTATCATTTTTCCTGTGATCAATTACAAAGCAAAAGTAAAAGAATTATAAAGAAAACTGGAGAACAAATACTAAAAACAATCCACGCAGTGTCACCTTGCTGAGAGCACAAGTGGTTTTGAAAAGCTTCAGCAGCATAATTGCAAATATTGAACAAAGTTGTAAATGTTGAATCATCTTAATTATTCCAGAAATGTATTCATTTCTAATTCACATTAGTATGCAAATAAATCAAGTCTTTTTTCCCTCAGCAACTTTTTTCACGTGTTAATTGTTCCTTTGCCCTTGGGGTCCTTTGCCTTGGGAAGGACTGGAGTTTTCATTTCAGTTTAAATGCAGAATACCAACATTAAAGTATCTTATCCATCCAGTCAAAGTTGGTGTTTAAAATTACAAAGAGATAGGCAAGATATTGCTTGTTGTATACAGAAAACATAGCATCTTGGAAGAAAATATCTTAGAAAGTTTTTTGAACTACAGAGAATTCTGAAAATATTTTAAATAAGTAGTTGCTCACTGTATTCCCTACTTCCTTCTGCCACACTTTTCTCCTCACCTATGGCCTCTTATTCCATTTCCCCTGCACTAAAAGGGAAAGATTAGCAGATCAATGCAGGATAGTAGAAAAACCCTCTCAGCAAGCTAAGGTAGCTGCACCATAACTACCCTTATTTTAAGGATGCTGAGATTTTGGTTGCAATAACTTTGCTGCCCCCTCCCCCAAATTGGTTGCATAGGCCTAACATGACTGCAAACATGCCAAATTGCTGCATGCCTAAATCACTGCTACCAAAAGAGAGCACCCTACAGCCAGCACCAACAAACCAGTCTTCATCCTCACACATCTGCTTCACTGTCACCCACCCTGCCACACAGAATCCATCACAGCTCAGAAGCAGACAATCCATCAGCATTTAAAGGTAAAATAACCAGTCTGGGAAGGGAAGGGTTGGGAGAGGAGAGATAAATCACCCACAGGCTTACACCTGTGATCTAAGCCCTCTTCTGCAGGTGGTGGTGTACCCCAGGGGGCTGACATCTAATTAGGCTCTCTGCTCATTTGTTGAGAGGGTTCCAGTGAAACGTGATTTGCTAATTTAGCTAAATTATACTTTTAAAATATTATGTGTTCTCAAAGGAGTAAACTGGAGGCTAGAAGTCACTTATTGGGCTTTCAGAAACGGAAGGCCACACACATGCAAAAAATGGCCTTTAATTCTAACATCAGTCATATTTCATGTATGAGGAAGATTGGTCTAACATAAGAGAACCTGAAAACTTTTCAGAACAGTGAGGAATCTATGGCATTAAAAGAAAGACACACTGACTCAGGCCAGAGGAGAACTCCAGTGAATTAGACCATGAAAATATTCAAAGATTAATTTTGTTCCATTATCTCTACTATATGTTTCCTAATGATGTAAAATAAAGGAATAGTAGCTCTAGCATGACTTCCATTTGGATTCAAAGAAATTTATAAAAGATATAAATATTAGCATATCAATTTTTTTGAAAGAGAAATGAACCTATTAAGAGGTCAAATCCCATTTCATCATTTCCAGGTCAGTTCAGACCTGGGGTAAACTATAATTAATACAAAATGTTACTCATTGACCATGAGTTGCTGGTCTCAGGCCAGGTCCTAACAGACAAATATGTACCACACAAAACCATCTGTAGTAATTGCTCCCCTAAGCCTTGATCTTGCAGATGTCTGCACAGTTTTATGTACATGAGCAGCATCACTGACTCAAAGACTTTCTGGTTTTGCCCTCGTATTCATGGGCATGTCTCATAGTCATGCAGCTCAGTACATGTGTAAGCATTTACAGTGTCAGAATACAGGCTGACAGCCTTGGCAAAATTGTCACAAATGGAAAGAAGATAAAAATTAAACTGTCCATTCATCTATTTGTGAGGGACATTAATTCTTAATGGAGAAGCACTGATGAGTCTGTGTCTGGCTGTGTGTCAGCAGCCTGCAAGTGTCTGTTCTGTGGATAAAATGTGGAAGATATCTGTACACATTAAAATCAGATGATGTGAATTCTTATTTTTATAAAAAAGAAAAAATTATAAAACAATACATTTTGTGATTAGAAAGGCTACATTTAGAAAAGTGAATTGCTCAGTACAAGTTTCAATGTTTCATCTCGCCACACTCTGTTGCTTTCCTTTCCAAGACATGTGACAGAAACATTTACCATTTCATTAACTCATGGAGACTGTAATAATGAAGCCTCTTATCAGAGTCAGGTTGACCAATAAATGAAAACTCCATACCTATTTATGAATGATGATTGATGTCCTTTCTAGCAATGAACAGATTGCATTGCCCTCTGCAAGCCACAGGAACAAAAGGACCATTTTGTCACCATATCTGTATGTACATGAACAGAAAAAAGTCTGTGTAAATGATCCTTAGGAGACTACAGCAGGAGTCTACAGGAGTCAGGAGACTACAACTAACTGCTTTGCTTTTGTAGGTTATAGAAAGTCAGCTATATCACACCTATTGCAACCTATGGGCAAACCAGAGATGGTTGTGCTTCGCTAGTGCTAAGGCAAGTGTTACTGCCAGATTTTATTTTTTGTTCCTTCCCTCTGCATACATCTCTTACACAAATTAAAACAATGTACCCAAAAAAATGAAAGAAGGATTTTAAAAAAGAACTTCACCTCTTACACAACTCTCAAAAAGGTGTAAAACTATACTTTTTCAATGGATACGTTTCCTACAAGTCATACATATTTACACTAAAAGTTTGTTATGTTGCTTGTCACATTGTCATCTCTGCTACAGAGGTAAAGCCAGCTTTTTGAAGATTATTCAGCAGGGTGTAAAAAGTTTCTTAAAATTTTAGTTCTGTTTTAAAAGCACCTGAGAGAAGAATTTGCTACATCAGTGTCATTACATGTGATTTGAATATTTTAACAGACTATTTCATCTAGACCTGCCCAGATACACTTTTTCATAGTTTCAGAGTCTGTCAATGACTTCTTGCTTTACATGTATCCATGCCATATGTGATATAGCCATGCAAGTATTAAAAAAAGAAAAAAATGTATAGGGTCAGACTAAAGGTTCATTTAGTCTATGACCTGTCCTTGATAGTGCCTGAAGAGGGAAGAAAAGGTAAAACATATGGTGGTAATTCCCCAATACGCCCACCTGTTTTTCAGAGTCCTGTAGCAAAGGACTACTTCAACCAGAAAGAGTAGATTTGTAATCGGCTTGTAAATCAGACTACAGGCTATGAAATTTGGTACCGATGTGCTTCTATAAAGATTCCTTACTGCAATAAATCACTTTGAGGTTGTAAGTGCCATCTTGGACCATGGCAACATATCTGTACCTGAGAGCATAAAGTCAGAACAGCTTAAAGGTGGGCAAACCTGTCCTTCTGAAATCCCAATGTACATTTACTCCATTTAAATAAATGTAGTGATAGGATGAGGGATAATGGCTTTTAACTGAAAGAGGCTAGATTTAGATTAGACACAAGGAAAAAATTCTTCACTATAAGAGTGAAATCCAGATGTAAATTTACTCTATGTAAATAGCTCTTGATGGATTTTTCTTCCATGAATATGTTGAATTGCTTCTGTACCTGTGTAAACTTTTGACGTCCTTAAAAATCTATAGCAATTATTCTCTCAGAGTAATTTTTATGTTGTGATTAAATACCTCTTTCTGTTTGTTTTGAACTTGTCACTTGGTAATTTTATTTCTGAGTTATATTGAATAATCACTACTTCCTTATTTATCATTACCATGTTAGTTATAATTTATATACCTCTATTAACCAGCTGTCTTCTCTTTCTGAGGCTAAGGAGTCCTACCCTGTTTAGTTGCTCCTCATATGTCTTTTATCACCCTCATTACTCTTCTTTTCACATTTTCTAATTAATAAGTTGATGTATTAAATGTGGTTTTTAGTTGGTGGCACATTACTGATTTTAGTTGTTGTCTCATTGTATCTATGATTTTGACCTTTGAATTTTATTTACTTCTCAGACAAAGAAAGAATGTTACATTTTAGGTTTATATATTTAGAGTTGTATAAGTAAAAAACCCAAGAATTTTTAACATCAAGAGCAAAAAACCAAAACTCACTGAGATGAGCTGAAGTGAACTCTGTAGCATGGGTCATGCTGCAATGAAAAAAGATCAGGTGATGCATGTGCTTCTTTCCTAGATGCAAAAGCAAGTCTCACATCTTAATCACATGATAATTCATCATCCAGTTTTGATTGGAAGCTTGTGGTTTTCTTATTCCACATTTTGTACATTTTCACAGCATTTTGCTGACTCTATCAGAAAAAATGGTTATCCCTTGCAAGGCAGACGCATTACACCAATTGGAGAACCAAACAGTTTAGCTTCCCTTTTCATTGAATTTAGAGAAAAAATTCACTACTTTGAGGACTCAGCTGTCTGGCTGATCTTCAACATCATTACTGACTCTTAAACATGCTGTGTCTTGGAACCTGGCCAGCGGGCTCCAGCATCCCACTAAAGAAGCACAAAATAGCACAATACAGTAATGTATTATCAGAAGTACAGAACATAGTATTTACATGGCATGTTCTCAGACACAATGTTTCAAGTTTTCTGATAGATCATATATCTAATATGTCTGCTGAAACAAGCGGTGTTTTCCTCTGTGATGGCAATACATTTAAAGAAAGTCCATAAACCACTATGAATATTGCAAGTAATAAAAATAGCAGTAATAATAATGATATCACTAATTATGAACATCTTTATTGGAAGGAATCATTTAAGAAAAGCAAGTCATGGAGAAGGACAATTCCAGAAAGAGAAAAAAATAGAATGTTTGAAATTACTGAAAAAAGTCACCAAAAACTGGTGAATCTGCGGTTCCTCTGTAGTCTGCTGGAGATTGACCATTGGCTTGCATGGGGTTAGTAATTCATCTAGTGAAAATCAGAAAACCTTGAGAAATGCATAAAGCATCCATTGCATTGAATGAGAGCTTTGGAATTTCTGAGGATGGGTTTATCCTCCTTCAAGCTGTTCTGGTTTTATGCCCTTGGGGGCAGACGGGTTACAGTGATCTAAGACAGTGTTTGCAATATCAGAGTGATTTATTCCAGTAAGAAAGCTTTAGAAGCACATCAGCACAAATTTTCATAGCCTTTAGTTTGAGTTACAGCTTCATCTAACTAAAATACCAAATAAAATCCACAGAAATGGGATAAAACCTAACCTGGAATTAACCATTTTCTGTGTACTAAACATAAAAAGGGCACACATGTTTAGTAGGAGGTTCACACAAAGTGCAGACACTGTTCATGTGCTTTCAATATAATACTTTCTCATAATGTCCCTTTAACAATGCAAACACACATTTTAAAATATCTTTTTTTTTTTTTTTTTTTTGACAAGGGCTCTTTCGTGTGAGTGGCCTCTCATTATTTGCAAAGTTAATATCAGCAAACTTGAATCATATTTTACCAACACTTTTATTTATAGCCGTAATTAGGCTTGGCAATGTGATACCTTGTTGTCTCATCCCCTATCAACCAAAATTAAAAAGATGTCTGGTGGCAATTGCCTTGCGGAATTTGTTTAATGTCTCTGTTCTCCGTCTCTCATCTGCTAAAGTATTTTCTTCAGTAGAAGATTGACTTGCCAGCTACTAGCATAATCACAGTATAAACCAATATTTGATGCCAAGCATTAATTTGGGAGATCATTAGTAGAAACTGCAAATAGTAGTGAAACCAAGCAACTGGGTGTCCTAGGAAAATACAAATAATATTAGATAAAAATAGAACTTGAACAATTAAGATACAATTTTTTCCATGTATGGGATAATTTATCAAGGGTCACACTTGGAAACTATATTTTCATCCAAAGCTTTGGACACATCCTTACCATATATAACTACAATATATATATTACTAGGAGAAACTAAACAGAAAAAACCTCACTATTTTCTCTTTTTCATGTTTATCTACTTTGTCCAATTTGCAATACAGTGTAAAATTACACAGTTTTGCTGACAGTTAAAACACATTATCAGTTTAAACATTTGGCTAGCAACATTAGGAACAATATAAATTACTATTTTATTGGTATAGATTATAGAAATCTTCATCAAGGGTAGATCCCCTCTATTCTAATCATTGCATCCCCACTCATAGAGCTCAAAAAATGTATGTACTTGATCTTCCCCAGATTCTGAATGAGACTATCTATAAGTAATGGAAACTGATGCGTTACATAGTATTTTATCTCTAACGTACTTTTCATTATAATAAGGCCTTTGTAACAAATTGTAAACAACATTTCCATAATACCATGCACTTATATTCATGCTCATCTTTGTTATATCTGATCTAGTGAACTGTTAAGAGACTTGCTGAGCAAAGGCTTTAATCTCGGACCATGATTTGTGTGTTTTCTGCATTCATGGTGTATGACAATAAGTAGAAGGTAACCCGTGTGCCTGATGCCTTTGTACTCTCAGTCTGGAGATAAACTGATGCAGATTAAGTAACTTTATGGGACTCCAAATTATACATAAATGCAGAGTAAGAAATGGCACTAATCTAGCAGGAAAGCATAATGAGGAAGCAAAAAATTTTAGCAGGGGTACTTTCCTCAAAAAGACTGAATGAATGTTGACTGCTGCTGTTTTCTCTTTTATTGCTCTTCTATTGCACCTAGGCAAAGTAAAAGCACTGACTAATATGTGGGAATCATACAGTTAGGCAACAGGAAACTTTGAGACAGGCAGCATAAGACTGGAGCAGGGTGTGAGCAAGTGCTACCTGTGCACCCTGACCTGCAATGCAGAATAGCTTCAGTTCTGTTGCAACATAGCTGGGTTGCAATTAACTAGTCCAAAGACATGAACAAAGCCATTCTACAAATGATCCTGATTAATTCCAGCAGAGTTTACTTAGATCAAGCACAGTACAATATGAACCTGGCTATGCAATACACAGAGGACCATTTACAGACGTGCTGGGACTCCTTGTGAGCCCCCCTTCAAAAGAATACATGAGTTCAGCTACAGAGCAGACCAGAGCTGGTTTTGCACCCAGCCAATAAACCTACCAGAACCAAATACATTGGGAAAAGGATAGTAGAACCTCTGATAATGCCTCACCAGAACAGATGAACCTTGATAAAAGGGGTCTCAGGTGCACCTGGAGTGCAAGCATTACATCCAACAGTCTATCGAAGTTTTTGCTTACTCTGAGTCATTATATATCGTTATTACTTCAGCTAACGAAAGCTGACTTTTAGCAATACCTATCTGGAGGTAAAAATATTATTCCTAAGCATGCAGAGTTAGGTTATGTAGCCCCTGCACCACTGACCAGCTATAGTTTTCACTGTCCTAATCAATAAACTAATCTGATCTGCGATTAAACTGATCTGTGTTAAATTGACCTTTTTACATTGCAATTGCACATCATCGACAACAGAAAAGGTATTTGTTAATGAAGAGGCAGAAAGCAAGAGGAAGGAGCTATTTAATCCAAGAGCTCTTATCCAGGAATGCATCCTGATATACTTGGGCATATTAAGCTTAGGCAAAGCTACTAATTAAAGGAAAGAGCAGAAGACATGAGATTACAGAACCTGATATTCCCAACAGTGCTTCATGAACCAAAGGCACTGTATATTGGGAGTGTCAGCACTGCATAAGCACCTGGCTATGCACAGTGCACTTCCCATTTGCGGAGGATAACTTTGAGGACATATCCCCACAGAGCAGAGCAACCTGTGTGACAAGTGCACCTTGTAGAATTGACTAAAGAAGTCAAATCTATCTTATCAATAACAGGAATCAAAATGACAGTGGCTTAAACACCAGCAAGACACTTTGTTTCTGTTTTGTTGCTGTCCAATCCCACCCTTTCTCTAGTCCCATTCCAACTGAAACCAGACACAGAAGCTATGCTTCTAACCTCCCTGGAAAAAAAAAAAAAAAAACCCAAAAAACAAAAAACCAAAAAAACCTCAAGTGCCCAAAATAAACTCTTCCTCTACACAAAGACAAGCTGAATTTTTTGCATTCTTCTCCCCTAAAATTGCTTATCTCAAGGTGGCAGGTCTCTGAGTGTCTCCCTTACCCTGGGGGTTTGGCTGCCCAGGCTCAGGGCTAACTTAGAGGCAGGGTCACCAGTGGCCATGAAGAGACCTCTCCCAGACAGGCTGTGGGGACACCTCTGACCAACCGGCTGGCATGCAGCCTAGCCTTGGCTCCTCTGTATCCCCACACCCTACCCGGCCACCCTGGGGCTATGACTGACCTTGGTTACTGTCTCTGGACCACCTCCCATCTTTAATTACTCTTTACTCTGGAAGGACCATTATTCCAAGAATGATGGAATTACCTCATTTGAACAAATGAACAGAACCAGGATTTGTAAAAGTGGGAAAAAACAGAGGTTGAATATTAAAGGCTTAAGGCAATTGTCTTAAGTGATGGAAGATAGGTGGAATCAAAGTTGTTTTCCTAGCACAGGGTCGAGTAGAAGAGTAAGCTGGATGTCAGCCCAGGTCAACAGAACTGGCAGTCATCTACTAAGCTTGGAAGACCTACAAGCCTACATTAAAATTTTTTTTTAAAAGACAGCATTGAAGGTGGCTGAGTGATTCAGGTTTTAAGCAATTAAGGGACAATTACAACATTACACTAAAATTGTAACAATATTTGTTATAGATATATATTATTATTGTAATAATAATATATATTTATAAGATATAACAATTTATACAGACAGTGCAGATGCACCAGCAGATAACAAGTTCAGGCATATCGATTCCCCATTTGCTCCTAAGGGGAAATAGTGCTGGTCTTGACAGCTCAGTACACTCCCTGTCCTCTTGCAGTGCAGGATCACAGGTAGGGCTGAAATCAAGCCACAGGAAACCTAGCCACGCAACTGATAAGGGGTAAGAAGGAAGAGGCTGGCTGCATCTTCTATACGGCTGAGGAAAACCATAGCTGTAAACTATTTTCAGATGAAACCACTTGTGTTTTCATTCACTGCTATTTCTGAACTGTTCTGAGCTGTGGAGGCTATTATGATGCACCTTAATGTTCCCTGAAGCATAGCTTTGGTACAACTGCTGACAAGAATTGGCTATTACCTGGCTATCCTCTGGAGGTGAAAACCATGATGTCCATTCTGAGAGAGTTTCAGCTGATAGTTAGCTCATTCAAGTCCATTACCTAAGTAGCTTCTGTTTCAGTAGGTGCATTCAATCTCTCTTAAGGAATGAATCTCTAGTTCAATCAATACAATCATTACATTTGCATCATTCTTCATTGTTAGGTTCATGCTGCTTGTAGTTGATAAAAGGTGAAATAACTGGTAGCAGCCAAACCTGAGTAAATAAATACAGAACAAATTTGAACTGGCAGCCACGTGTACATTTAATTGACATGTATTGATTTACAATTGCTAGTAGGCTTTAAAATCTTGTCCAAAGCTATAAGCAGGCTGCAAGGAAACACGTTATCTTTACACATGTTACATAGTTTACTGGAGCTTTTTGCTATCCAAAAGCAAACATAATCAAGTTTAAACAACTTATGGCTAGATAGTTGAACATTATACATTGTTTGTTAAGCTTTAAAACCTTGCAGAAGCAAAGAATTAAAAAACTGATAAATTCTCCAGGCAAGTTCAGTCTGAGGTACTAGTAACTAGAAGCCACCAAAATGCTGAGCTGGAAGAAAATTCACAAGTGCAAACCGATACCACAGATGGGATGCTCAGACACAGCACTGCTTGAGGGTTCTTCATCTATTGAAGCTGCCCTAACCCCAGGCAGCAGTATTATGCTATTGCTTAGCCTGCACTCATTTATACAGGGCACATGGCAGAGTTAGTGAATGCAAACAGGAAGGACAAGTCCAGATTGTCATAAAAATATAGGCCTGCAGACTCTTTATTATTAAAAGTGTATATAGAAGCTTCAAAGGCAAAAAAACCCAGCTGACTCAGCCTTGTACCCTGCGTGAATATCTCCAAGTTTAAAAAACAAACTTGAGATTGTGATCTGAATGTCCCTCTGCTTGCTTAGGTTCTCTTCAGATCTTTAAAGCAAAGTTAAACTTTGAATTTAAAAAGTGCCTAGAATACTAGCCAGATTCAAAAGAAGACTTAGGCTTCACAATGCACTTTATGTCCAGAGCCATGAAGGCCCCCTGAGCAGCACCTGCTGTAGCTCAGAGGGATGCCTGTGTTCATAAGACACCAGTCACTGCAGTCCTACGTGAACTCCAAACTACTTTTCTTGGGAGTTCAGCATCTACCCTTCTTTGTAAGCCTTAGTGAAACCTAGAAATTTAACAAAACAACTCAAACCTAACAACAGGTGTGTGCACGGCACAGGCAGCACTCAGCTGCAGAGCTGAACCTTTCATAAAATACTGTAGTAGTTCCTTTATTTTTAAAACATGGTTGTAAAACAGTATTCTTCACACTGCTAGGTAATAAGCTTTAGTGAGATTGATACCACTCCAACAGGATCATAAAATAACTCAGTTTCCTGACCTAGACTTTAGTGAGCCAAACAATATTGCTTCTCTTTGGTAGATCGAAATGGAAAACAGCCGTCCTACTGAACTGCAGCAAGCCTCCTCCTGACACTGCAATTGGTTCTGATGCTTGTTTAAACACTCTTAAATGAAACAAACCATTTAATGTATCTTTATATCTCTTTCTGCTGAAACTTCCTTATTGATCTGCTTTGGGGAGTAATGGTATGTGATCTTTCCTCTGATCCCTGATGCATGAGGTAGCTCATTAACAGAAGTGAGATCAATCCAGATGGAGGCTGGTGACAAGTGGTGCCCTTCAGGGGTCCATACTGGGACCAGACATAGTGGGATCAAGTGCACCCTCAGCAAGTTTGCAGATGACACCAACCTGAGTGTCGTGGCTGACACACCTGAGGGATGGGATGTCATCCAGAGGGACCTGGAAAAGTTTCAGAAGTGGGCCCATGTGGACCTCATAAGGTTCAGCAAGGCCAAGTGCAGGGTCCTGCATCTGGGTTGGGGCAACCCCTGGTATCATTACAGGCTAGGGGACGAAGGGATTGAAAGCAGCCCTGCAGAGGGCTGCAGAAAGAACTTGGGTGTACTGGTGTGTGAAAAGCTGGACATGAACCAACAATGTGCACTCACAGCCAAGAATGCTGACAGAATCCTGGGCTGCATCAAAAGAAGTGTGGCCGGCAGGTCGAGGGAGGTGATTCTGCCCCTCTGCTCTGCTCTGGTGAGACCCCACCTGGAGTGCTGCGTTCAGCTCTGGGGCCCCCAACTTAAGAAGGACATGGACCTGTTGGAAGAAGTCCATAGGTGGGGACCAGGAAGATGCTGAGAGGGCTGGAGCACCTCTCTGGGGAAGACAGGCTGAGGGAGCTGGGGTTGTTCAGCCTGGGGAAGAGAAGGCTCCAGGGAGACCTTATGGCAGCCGTTAGTATTTAAAGTGGGCTTACAAGAAAAATGGGGACAGATTAAAAGAGGGTAGATTTAGATTAGATACAAGGAAGAAATTTCATATGATCAGGTTGGTGAAACACTGCAACAGGTTGTCCGAAGAGGTGGTAGATGCCTTGGCCCTGGAAACATTTAAAGTCAGGTTGGATGGGACTCTGAGCAACTTGATCTAGTTGAAGATGTCCCTGCTTACTGCAGGGGGGTTGACTAGATGACCATTGAAGGTCCCTTCTAACCCAAACCATTCTAAGATGCTATGATTCTATGAAATTTGGCTTCCTTGAAAGGCCTTCTGACTTTCTGACACAGAAAATCCTTTCAGTGGCTGGGAATTGCTTTCACCCATTATGACAGTTCTCCTGATTCGAGGAGGCTGAAGCAGCCTTTCCCATACGCTCAGATTTCACTCTCCAAACTGTGAGTGTGGCTACTTTCAAAACGTATTTAGCGGATCATGTACTGATGCCTGAAATCATGTATTTGTCTTTTTTTCTAAGCCTCATACTCCTTCGTACATTTTCAGTGGCCATCAGTTACACATTACCTGCAACCACTGCTCCACCTTTTGTTTTATCGGAGGAAGGCAGCTCATTCTTACCCAAAGTCCAGTTTGACCCCTACTAGAGCAGTTAAAACCATCATCTATATATGCTTACACAGAGTCGTGGCATTATGCTTTTACAAACCTGGAAAGTCACCTTCTGGGTTTTGTAAGATATACAAAACATATTTCTTTTCATCATGAAAACCACCAATCTACAGCAAATTGATTTTAAATAGACATATGTTTGGTACAGTAATTCAGGGTGTAGCAGCTTCAGTTCTTCTCCCACAAAAAAGCCTGGTAAATTCTGCCTGCATTTCAATTATAATTTTCAAAGCAAATATAGGAAACAAAGGCTATCTTAGTAGCTTAGTTGCCCCTCCTCCTAGTTCAGTACTGAACAATCGAGAAGCCTGCTGAGAAAGACTAACTCCTTCCTCCTTGTGCCTTTTCCTTTCCCTTTTTCTCTCCTTTCCTCAGCAACAGGGACACGGGAGTGGATATGAAATACAGGAATATAATTTTGGTTTCTATATCCTTCAAAAGAAAGGGAAAGAGATGAAAAATACTTACCATGTAGCTTAAAAGCTTAACTGAGCTTTTTTTGACTTCTCTGAGTCAAAACTCAAGTAATTTTCCACTTCATTTTAGTATTTTTTTCTGTATGACGCTATATGCCTGCTGATGATTTTCACATCTGATGTCAGAGAGTATTGTATGTTTGAGACATTATAGCTAGCTCATTCTGACAGGCCCTGTGCTGCTTAACTCTTGAGTCATATATCAGCTTTGAGGTGTCAGCTATCACAAATCAAGTGTCAAAAGTGTACATTTGGGAATAAAAATGGAGATAGAAAAGCAGCTTTTCAGCCTGATCATATTGATGGCAAAAGCTATGTCATTCCCAGAGATCCACGAGGTGGACTCAAAATAAGATATTAAATCAATGTGCTACTGTAATATATGAATAGGGCTCCTACAAACACACCTACATTTCAGATAGACATTCTCTGCTGCGCTTGCACATTAGCTTCAGTTATTCTGTAGAAAGTTTTCCAATTCTGGAGCATATGCGTGTTTACAAAATCATACCACCACCTCTGAGAAAGTACTAAAAAGCAATGCTATAAATTACTGACATACAGACTTCATACAGACAACTGCTTCCTGCAGTTGCCAACACCCGGCTCGTACATTTTCACACAGCACAGACATGGTGTAGACACACTGCAGGCTGAAATGCTGACATAAGGCCATGGAGCTGGCTGTTAAGGTAAGCTAAGTCTGGTGGGCTGGAAGAGCCCAGAGATTGTTCCTGCTGCTGCATGTGCTGCTGTTGCCATTCCCAGGCCCTGCCAGCAGTCTGGCTTGGCAGGTAGCCCAGTGATGCACATGCACACATCTGGCAGCACAGAGCGACGCAGGGAGAGGGCAGTGCCTTCAACAGCACCTGCACACCAGCGGGTTTGCATCAAAGGCACTCAACATAAACATGAACAATTCTGGTGGCCTGATCAAGTCCTTACTTGCTGGCTAGTCAGGCTCAAAGCTTGCTAGCGTGCCTGCACATGGGGCTCTCTGGCAGCTGATACACATCTATGGTCCCTCCAGTAGCTGACTCTCAGACCACCAGCCCCTCCACTGTCAAGCTCACAGTTCTCTTAACCAAGCCACCAGCTGCTCCAGCTGTGCTGTTGTCACACATGCACACAAATGGGCCACTCTGGCAGCTAACACGTCTCTCCAGTCACTGGCCCCTAGACTTACGGGCCCCTTTGACCCATGGCCTCTGCACGCAGGTGCTGGCACCCTAACCTCTCGCCCCAGCTGCCCCAGCTGCCAGCTAGTCTGTAATGAAGCTCCCTGTTGATCAGGCACATCCACATGGGAAACAACTGGGCAGAACAGACTTCAATAGCAAGATGGGCTACACTCAGGCAGTCAAGCCAAAGGCTTAGCCAAAGAGGCATGCTGGCCAGCAGCTTGTTTCATACACAAACTGACCCCTTTTTTTCTTTCCATTTTCAGACTCATTCCTCTCTGATCCATCTCCATCTCTTCTTTTCTCTGCATTTGGCCCCTTTTGTAAATATGCCGTAATAAATTTTGTTCATTCCCACAATTCCTCCCAAAAAGCCTCAGTAACTTTTACAGAACCTCCCAAGTCCCCACAGATATCCCATTAGAAGTTTGCACCTTCCCACGAGATCTGTGATAATCTTGTTTCTCTCTTTCTTATCAGTGACAAAGTTCTGGCTGAACCTCTTCAAGGCCATGCTTCAGAGGTTCCCTCAGTGGCCCATCAATGCGTGCTCTAAGGACCCCTGTATTTGTTACTGTCTTGTTATCTCCTGTTCCTTAGTGTTTGCAGTATCAGAGTGTTGAATTTATTACTTTTCTTGTCCTTGTCTTCTAAGGTGACTAGCTGTTAGCCGGACATCCTCACAAACCAGATATCGTCACATTCCACCTACCCTCGTGTTGGCAGTGTGTCCTCTCCATAGAACAGCATTCTTCTCACAGAATATGAAATTAAATTAAATTAAAGTAAATTGAATTAAATTACATCAGCGGTCTGGGAAAATGTAATGCAGTCTTTTCCATATGTTTAATTCCCATTGAGAGATAAAATATTCTTGTTCTTCACACCTGCTCACAGAAATGTCCAAACACTCTACTTTGCACATAAATATTCTCAGAAACACAGATTTCAATAACTGTTTCATCAGTGAAATGTTCACACTTTCAAAACAAGCTGTGAACACCTCAATTAAAAAAAAATCCGTCCTTTGAACATTTTACCCCGTTATTCAAGCAACTTAAGCAGTAATTTTATACAGTTTTAAACATCTTCATCTCTAAATTTTATTTTCTCAAGGTCTAACTTAGAGCAATTGATGTCATCAACTCCACTGTTTGCCTTACGTATGAGCATAAATGTGATTGTGCATTTTCCCTTGAATGCTCAGGCTACCTCTATTACAACTCTCGTTTTAACTTCCAGCAAGCTAGCTATCAGTTGAATTACTTACAATCTCATAATTTGTCAAAGGGCCATTTTTATCTCTGCTAAACACTTCTTCAGGGATTATACAAATGTTATACAGATGCTTTCCCATTCACAACTGGCTTCAAATTATTTCTGGTTATTTTAGATCGCTTCTCAGTTTCAGTGGAACTATTTAGGATATGCACACATGGGAAACTGAGTGTTAAAAAATTATAGGAATGTATATAACATACTAATTAGCAAGGTAGGCAAGCACACAGTTAGAGTTAGTTATTACTGTTGTCATTTAACCCTTGCTGGCAACTGAGCAGAGCACAGCTGCTTGCTCACTCCCCCTCGGTGAGATGGGGGAAGAATCAAAAGCATAAAAATGAGTAAACTTGCAGGCTGAGTTAAAGACAATAAGTAAAGCAAAAGCCGCACCCACAAGCAAAGCAAAACAAGGAATCCATTCCCTACTTCCCATGGGCAGGCAGATGCTCAGCCATTTCCAGGAGAGCCGGGCTCCATCACGCGTAACGGTTACTTGGGAAGACAAATGCCATCACTCCAAACATCTCCCCCTTTCTTCTTCTTCCCCCAGCTTATATACCAAGCATGACATTCTATGGTATTTGGCTAGTTGGGGTCAGCTGTCCTGGCTGTGTCCCCTCCCAGTGTCTTACACCCCTCCAGCCCTCTCGCTGGCAGGGTCTGAGAAGCTGAAAAATCACTGACAGTATAAACATGACTTAGCAACAACTAAAACATCAGCGTGTTATCAGCATCATTCTCATATTAAGTCCAAAACACAGTAACTGCACCAGTAACTAAGAATAAAATTAACTCTATCGCAGCCAAAGGCAGGGGAATTACAATGTTCATTGCTTTATCTGACACAGGGATCCCTTAACTGTGGTATATAATCGTGTAACTAGGTTCCTTACTGAGGCAACAGGTAAGGCCAACCAAAGCTTTGTGACACTAACATCTGCACATGCAAGATAAAATGGGAATTCTGTAAAGCAATCGGTTTAGCAATAAATCCATATTATTTCTGGTATCCACCACTCAAAGAAGGAGCAGAAAATCTAGAGGTTAATTTTGAAATCTAAAGCCGTAGCAGCAGAGAAACAATCTATTACAAATAACAGATTCTCATCAGGAATCAGCAATCTGTGAGCATTATGTATCTTTTGAAATAAGCATGGTTCATTGAAAAAAGAAGAAAAAAGAAGTTTAATCTTCAAGTAGCTAAGCCTGTGTTCCTCAAACCTCTACAGTGTCATCCAACAACAGAAGTTCTCTCCTGTGTTATAGAACAAAGAATACAAGGATAATTTTAGATGGCATTATCCTATTTAAAGATGGGATTGTCCTTTGTTGCAATGGAATCCTCTGCTACCTTTAAAAATAATAAAATCATGTGTATTACAAGAATGAATACATTGTCATTATGTACTGATTAGAAACACTATTTTTTAGGAACATACTCTTTGTAAAAAGCCCATCCAGGCCAAAGTGCTTTTGCAGTAAGAGACTAGACAGTAATAGGTTGATTAAATTTTCAATAAAATATTTGATGCAGTCTCATGACAATATTGAAAACATTTTAATAGGATCCTATTTCAAAGAAGTGCAAAAATGGACAAAAAGTCAGACATAACAGATTATACTTACTATCGCAATGCAATTATATGATAAACTTTTCCATGAAAAACTATTTTCTGATGATTATAATTTAAAGTATTAATTTCTAATTCCATCTCTTTTATACATATCCACTAGAATGCTGCAGAACATGTCACAACAGAAATATAAACGCTGTCTCTGGAAGCAGTTTTGCACAGCAAATATCCCAACTAAAAATGATTATTGAAGTATTTTTCTGAAGAAAGAAAATGCACCTGGCAAAAACAACCTTTGTCTGAATAGTTACTTAAAGGAGATTTATTTATTTTCATTTGCCTTCATGAGCTATGATGATGGGTTTTTTATAATAAAAAAGGTTTTGTAATATAAAACCTGTAGGAGACAGACAGGGAAGGGGAAGAAAGCTTTTGTTTATTAAATAAACTATAAAAGCTAAAGAGTCAGCTAAGCAGGCAAGAATGAACAATAACCATTGCCATTATGTGGCAGACCCTGTTGAAAGGTGAGGGAATTCAGAGTCTGTTTCTAGGACACTTACCAATGTTTAGGTCCCTTACAAAGCTTCTGATTCTGGTCTATTCAGTAACAAGTAAAAAACGTAATCACTTGAAAACTAAACCTCCCAAAACTTTAGTAACCTCTGTGAACTGGCTGCCTCTATCCATTTTCCAAGTAAAAAAATTTCACATCTTCTTTCACCTTCACATGGCAAACTTTCAGAAGAGGCTGAGAGTAGCTAGACATGACTAGAAAGATGAGATCATTACACTATTAATATATTTAGAAGTACTCAAAAAATATGTATATATTTTCAAGTAGGTTATCTAGCAGGCTATAGTCTTGGCCAAACCTTCTGTCCTTCTATCATTTTGCCACAATAGGTAGGTTATTGAAGATGTCTTGACACATGCTACTGAAGAATATATTTACTGTTGTGATATATACAATAAAAAACATTTAAGCTAAAAAGCCAGAAACAATCTGGCTTTAGGCTGTACATGAAATAATTTACTCAGTGTTATCTCTTCACATTGTTGTTCCTGATGCTGCTTCTTCTGTTGTCTCTTATCCATTACCATTTCTCATATTTTACTAGTGGCTCAAAAAAGTACTTTATGCATCTGTTAGACTGATGCTATAAATCAATGTCTATATATAAATGATGGAACAAACTGTGCAGAAGGTTGCACAGACTGACTCCCCAGCCTTAAACCAGGTGGGAGAGTCCTAAAGGAAAGATATAGGACTTAATACCAGATTTCTCCCAAGATGATTTAGATAAAGAATATGGAAACTTTTAAAGACACAAGTCAATTTTCTTGGTGCTGATCATATTACATAAAAATAATACAATAGCAAACCCCATTTATTTATTGCACTGTGACATACTAATTCTGTTGCGTTAGTGAAGTCAGTAAGAGACCGAATCATTACCACTCACACAACTTTTCAAATCCAGGAAACCAGATCTTCTCAGAGGTTTATGTGGCTTATATATATGTCACTGCTTTTCCCAAATGTATGTTAAAATCCACTCTTTTTTCAAGATAAATAAATTTGAATGTTTATAGGCCAAATGTTCCATTGGTTGTTCAAGTGTCCCTCTGGGGAGCTATGCAAGTTAGAAAACCTCTCAAGAATAGGTTTCATTCTGCATATAGCTAGTCAAGCTACACATTAGAAAGAATAAAGCTAAAATCTCCTTGCTTGTATTTTCCTCTATCAGAAACCGCAGCATAGATCATATGTAAAATAGATGAGTCTAAGATCAATGGGGCTGCTCAGTGTTATTCTACATCCGTATGCATGGCTGAAGGCAGCCACAGCTGCCACCCACTGCCATTCCTCTAAGGTAAAGACAAACGGATCTGCACATGACTTGTAAAAACCTTGTTCTGAAAGAAGCTGTTCAAAAGCATTAAAGTCTAATTACTAGGTCATTTGCCTAATCAATCAGAAGATTTGTTATTCTTTGTCTATATCTGTGGATTGTTGTCAGTTTTGCTTTTTCCTTATCAATTTCCAGCTATACATTGTTTGAATTTTTTCAAAAGAAAGGTGAGAATTTGTAAATAGAGGCTAATTTCCACAGAAAAATATTGAAAGCATATATTGCTGTGAGCTGCAGTTCTTATATAGCACCAGAATTGTGGAAGAATGGTCACAAAACTATGTTCTTACAGAATATAATCATCTCATTTATTTGTCAACTAATGCAGAATTTAAGGTTTGTGCACATATAATGAACAAAGAGAAACTATAAAGCATACAGTGCTGAAGACTGTGGAGTGTTGCAAGAATGAGAGTTATCAGTAGCTGTGCAATATACAGAAACACATCAATTATAAAAGACTGTTTATCTTTTATTCATGCAAAATAAAGTCAGTGCACAGGCCCTACCATCAGAAAATATATAGCAATGAAAATATCTGTGACAAATTATATTCAAGTACTAAATATGTCTAAAAATACTTACCACAGAATACCATTAAGATGAGCAATTCTGAAACACAGAGAATACTTCACAGAGGGGAAATTGAACTTTTTTAAAAATCCAAACAGACCAAATTAATACAGTGATTTTTTTAATGTACATTTTTAATTCTCTACATTTAGTGCAGCCACTCCTCAAAGCAGCACTAGATCATAGGATAAAACATCAAAAGTGACCAGTATGTTCCTGGTCAAATAAGTTCAGTGTTACTGTCCTGTGCCTTGAGTAAGGTCACCTCGGATTACATACACCTAAATCGTAAATGCTTTACAGAATTCTCTCTTTTTCTATAGGTTTGTTAGGTTTATTTGTTGGGGTTTTTTCCTTTTTGGCCTAAGTGTGACTTCAGCTACCCTTCAGTGATGTGACCTGACACAAGTCACCATTGCAACTACAGTATAGCTCAGTCTAGTGCATCCTGGGACTGGGGTGACTTGTGAAAAAACAGGACTGTTGGCATTGTATTGAATCAAGGGCAAAATCACTAAGAATTAGGATTGGTTTTATTTTTATCAGGTTAACTTGTAGCTCTTCTCTGAAGTTCCTTAAGAAGAAAACCATGGTGTAGGGAATCAACATTCTCTTCTGGATGTCCCTCACGAACCAGCAATTGTGGTGACTATTAAATTGATTACTGTTTATGAAAAAGTCTTTGTTCTTAATTAGGGATCACTTTGACAGTGAGCTCAGGGAGTTCAAGGACAACTGTAATGAGCAGCTGGTGCTTGTCTTGAGCCCCCTGAGCAAGCAAGATATGAGTAGGACCATCAAGACAACAAATACCATGTGCTGTGGTGTCATGACGGTAACTCCACCACACTCGGGCATCTGGCCAATGTCCCTGGTGTGTGTGAACCTTAAAAATCATGAGATACTGCATGCCTGCACTTAGCCTAAACTTAAAAGTTTACATACACTAGGTGTGTAAACTATTTTTGTTTTTCACTGAGTATAAAGGCAGGAAAGCTCCAGGACTGGGCCAGGAGCCTCACCTACAAGTGGACGCACCACATAGGAATTTTCCCAGTTACTGAGATACTCTTGGCACCACTGCAATGGGGCTTCCCAGCCAAAGTGTGGACTTGGATGATTTTAAGGTGGTAACTCATGATGTATCCTTTTCTTAGTCTCTGTAATGATCTGCAGTAATGATTTGGTGCTGTGGTCCTACTGCTCTTTTATCATACTGTGCATAATAACTAGTACTGTTTCCTTTTATCATATTGCAGGCTTTTTTTTCCTTTATTATACTGTAATATAATAAACTGCATTTATCCTTATATTTGATTTGGAATTCATTTTTCCTTGGTACCCAGTCAATCAGCAAAACAGTGATAAAGAGAAATTTAGAAAAACCATGATCTTTACAACATGGCAGAATAACTATTCGTGGGCTGCTTGAGGTGGAGGAGGAACATAATCCACATAGACAACTCTAATAGTTCTGCAAACCTGCTTTTCCGTATATACAAACACATCAGTGGTGTAATGATGAGCCTAAATTACAGGATTTGTTAAGTATCTTCTCTCCCATCAGCAACAAGTAAGCAGACACAATCCCCCATACTGCTACTTTATACATAGATGAGATAGGGATTAGAGTTTTCACATTCTTTTTGTTTGGTTTTGTTGGTGTTTTTGTTTGTTTGTTTGTTTTTCCGGAATTTGAGATAGCTTGGAGATAAATATAGGTTCTGTACCTAGCTCAGCCTTCAGATAACATGCCATCCATTTTAGCCTGGTAGGCTATATGAAAACAAGGTTTATGCAATCACCCTGTCTCTCTGTCTGTGTCCCAAGTTCTAATTTTGAAGGTGGTAAACAGTTTCAGCAGAGTTTGAGAGATTATAATGTTTATACAAATTTTATAAAAATAGATAACCAGGCAGAGGAGACACTAGGGGTTGAAAAGTTTGGAGTTAACACCTAATAGCTTTCTACCCAGTCAGCAAATTTCTACGAATTTCCACTTCTGAACATGGCAGCCTGCATGTTGCTGCCAAAATGCTCCACAGGAGAAGATGCTAGGCATATGCAGTCATAACAGAAAGTATTATTATAATGCAGGCAAATAGTTCAGCCAACCAAGAGGCAAATCCATAGGAAACCAGGCTTCATTACCTTCAGCGTTCACAGAACTAGTAGCTTATATTTCTGAAGGATGAAATAAATATGGGCAGTCTGAAGTTTTTTTGCAGACAACCACTGCTAGCGGATTGTTATTCATCATGGGGGCAAAACTGGAAGTAAATGTAATTCTTAACTGGCACTGCTAAAGTGTATGTCTCTTGTAGGTGCTCACAGGTCCTGGGAGGCTGCACACTGGCACAATTGGCTGCATATTACATGGATTGCTAACTCCAGCCCTTTCAAGGACCTGACTCACCATATCCCAGCCACTAAACTCAACTTGGAACTGGATTTATCATTTGGATTTCTTTAGTGATGTACTATCAGAAGCATAAACTGCACCCGTTTAGTGATCTGTGAGAACTAAGAGCTCGTATTACTTGCAGCTGTCCCTCAGTCCAAAGGTGATGATCTCAGCTTCTCTCTTTATGTCAAGTGTTTCCATTTCATACCCCTCCTACTAGCAATAGTATTGCATACCACCCCTCTACTACACATTTCTGAACTGATTGATTTCTGTGTCTGTGTTTAACCCTGCAATCCTCACCTAGACATATTCTATCCAGTTCATGAGCAGAAATACTGGATGTTGTGCAGTCTGTACTTTCTTACTGCAGAATACCCTTTCCATAATCACAGGAACCCTGTCTTGATGAGCCCAAGCTCAGTGGCCCATTTCCATAACACTTTTAAGCACCTCATTGCATATTTAAGCACTTCTAAGATGCTTATAATGTGTACATCTTATCACATATTTTTCATGTTTTTCAAGCCTGCACAGTGGGTGTGACACTTTGCCTTTATATTATTGCTTATTTTCAGTTTTCATTGCATTACTTTAGCCTATAGTAAACAAATTATATTTAAGGTGAGCTTGAGGATTTATGGATGGGTTTGAGGCTGCTAATGGGTGAGCCAGATACCTTTAAAATGTGCTTTCTATGTGAAAATAACACGAAGCAAACAGATATCCAGAGATATGTTCCCTTCCATGATGACAGTGGTAAAGAGGGAAAAAAAAAAAACAACCAACAAACCATTCTGTTTGTGTCAAAGCTACAGAGGAGAGGTTATGGAAAATAGTAAGAAGTGTTTAATAGGAAACATTTCTATTGATTACAGTAACGAAGAACTATCTCTACAGCCCAGGAAGATTTCAACTGTTGCTTCTATCATGGCAAAGGAAACACTTGGTAACCTCAGAAACAAGGGTAACTTTGTAACATCCTTACCTGCATGGGGCCATATAGATTAATTTGAGGCCTGGAAGTATCGGACAAAAACTGCTGCACTTTAAGTTGCAAAATTTTGATTTGATCAAAATCTCCATGCTAATTAAAATTTGGTAGGTATATTTCTCTTGCATAAATCTGTATTGACAGAAAGTCAGTCTGAGTAACTGTGAGTTGCCAGAACTCAGTGCGACTTCCCAAAGCTGTTCCAAAAACCTTTTAGCTAGACCTTTTGTGACATGTCCCCTGTTGTGTGATGATTTGGGTCAGCATGCCTGGCTGCCAGTATTATTTAAAACAATGTAAAAGGCAAAGACTTGGTGTTCTCACTTTCTGTTTGGACAGCTGCAAGCTATGACTGTTTTCGATATGGTGCTTTGTGCTCCCTAGATCAATACAAAGTTGAGCCAGAACCAAAAGCCAATAGCCAGGGAAACTAACAGCCAGGCCTGCCAGGCTTGAGCCTACCAAACTTACATCATTTGGCATTTTCTGGTCCTCTAAAGCAAGATACAAACTCCACATAGGTCCTGGGCATGCCAGGGATCTATCCAAAGCATCTTACACACAACATTTTATAGCGAGGAACCCACAGAGTACCATGGTCAATCTTGCTGCGCAGAGAGCTTTGTACGGGCACCTCAGGAACCTTGAGCACTGATGGGCCAAAGGCTCAGAAGAAGGTCTACCAGAGGGACAAGGGATGTGCCAGCTGTTGCCAATACTGTCAGGAGCTTGACCATGCCTGGCTAGGGCAGTAGAGCCAAGCCACCAATGAAGCATGCAGGACTCTGCTTGAACTGGATAATGAAGGCTAGAGACTACTGCTAGACAAGATCTCTGAAACTCCCAGAAAAAAAAACCCCAGAAGTTCCAAGGATAAACAGAATAACTGGGCTGGCATCAACCCAGGTAGATATGTGCAGAGCTTTTTTTCTCTGAGCATGTGTTTGGGCAGGGGAAGGCTATTTTCTGTGCCGATCATCTCCTGGACCTGCAGTGAGGTGCCAGGCATGCTGCTGGCAGGGCTGTACTGCTGGTGGCCTCACACCTACACCAGCTCTGGGTGGCTCCTGGAGGCCGCCTGTCTCCTCCTGGCCTCTGGAGAAGCCTGGCACCCTGCCCCAGCCTTGTGATGACTCCAAGTTGTCCTAAGGACCTCACTTCCATACCCTCTCCTTCGAGCCCTGCCACTATGCTTGCCTGTGTGTGCACTTTGGTACATGCTGTGAGTCACAGCGTTTCCCCCAGCCCCACTCACTCCTGCAGCTGGGCCGAGGCTCCCAAACCGGGCAGAGCCGCTCCCCGGTCCCCCAGCCCCCTTCACGCCGAGCCGTGTCCCCGCCGTGCAGCTCCCATCGCGGCGGTGCCCCCCCGGAGCAGCGGTCTCCCGTGCTGCCACAGGCACCGGGGGGCGAGTCGCAGGGAGAGGCGGGCACGAGCCAGGCAACAGTCACAAGTTCCTTCCAACACTCTTCCTTTCCCTGTGGGAGATCGCTGGGACAACATCTCACATCAGCTGTACAAGCGCCCTTGCGTGGTGCGACATCAGTTACAGTGAATTGCAAATGAATTGCGGTGGCAGCGTGTCCCTCGTTCCCTGCACCTCTCTCGCCTCTTTTGCGATAGCTTTCCTCGCTGGAGCACCTCATCCTGCAGCACAGCGCGTTACTTCCACCGGCGCTACCAAACCGGCGACACAAGACAGCGATGGTGGCTCTGAAGGTACCACGAAGTAAACTGGGCTGCGGAAAGCAAAATCCCCGCGGTATTCCCGTGATTAACGCCGCGCAGGGCGGATGCGGAGGAGCGGGGGCCACACGAGTGCAGGCGGAGCAGCGACAGCTGCCGGCAGGGAAACCCCGGGGGAGCCGCGCTCTGCCCCCCGCGCCCGGGCTGCGGAGCGGGGCTGCGCCACCGCCGGGCTTCCCGCTCCCGCACCGCTGCCGCTGCCCCCGCCTGGGGCCGGGGGTGCGGGGCGCCCCTCAGCCCGGCCACAGCCTCACGCCCGGGACAACGGTTTCCGTGCGATCCCCGGGCCTTCTGCCGACCGGGAAGGGGCCGGGCCGGGCAGAGGAACGGCGACTCCCGCCGCGCCCCGTCCCCGCGGGGGGGCGAGCCCAGCCCCGCCCGCACTGACAGCGCCGGGCCGGAACGGGACTGGCGCGGCCCCGCCCCCGCCGCCCCGCGCCTGCGCACGGCCCGGATCCGGCGTTTAGTGCCGGGGCAGCTGCAGCGCAGCTGGAGCCTCCGGTTGTGTCGCCCCCCGTGCCCGGTGCAGCCCGCCCTCCCCGGCCCGCCGAGCCCGCGCCGCAGGTGGGGAAGGCCGCTCCTGCGGTGGAGGGGAGGCGGCTGGGCGGGGGCCGAAGCCGAGGCTGGGCCGAGCGCGGCTTGCGGCTGTGAGGCCGTGGGGAGCTGGGCGTCAGGCGGGGGCCGCCGCGCTGGGTCGTGGGCTTCGGCGGGGCCCGGGCAGGCCCGCGGCGCGGAGCCGCTTACCCCGGGGCGGCGGCCCGCGCCTCTCCGCGCCGACACCCCCCGCCTGCCGGGCGGGGGCAGCGGGCAGCGGCCGAGCCCGCCGGGCCTTGGTCCGCGCCCGCCGGCTGGACGCTTCGCCATGTTTGCCAGAGCAGCTGCCGCTCTGGCCTGACGGGCGGGAAAGTCCGTAAATGTCGGGGAGAATCTTGGCCTCTGTGGTTTTGGCAGCGCCAGCCTTACCGAGCAGGCTGGGCCCCGGAGGTGGGTTTCCGAAGGGGTCGGGGCAGGCAGCCCTGGCCGCGTCTGCCTGTGCTGGGCAGGTCGGTGGCTGCTAAGTCATTGCCTTGCCCAGCTGCATCCTCTGTTTTGGAGGAGCTTGTGGTGTTCGTGGTTAAGACACAGCTGATAGGGTGGAAGATGGTTGCTGTTCAAAGTCTTCTGCTGTTTTGAAAAAGAAGTAGGTTTGCTATCTCAAGTTTATATATTTGCATATAAGAGGTAAGAATGCCAGCCTAACTCTTTGGAGAAATATAACAATCTAGTTTAATTCTGTAAAGTTTCACTGAGTTTATAAACAAAAATTTATCTCCCCAAGCCTTCTGTGTAACTTGGGTTGTGGTGGTTCTGTATGCTTGGGATGTTGTTTGGGTTTTCTCTATGTACTATCATACTACACTGCTGCAGCAAGTTGAAGGGCACAGTCTTAAACAAAACCAGCTTATCGTAATGCTTCTGAATTTACTAAACTCTTCCTAACAGACTGTGAAGTCAAAGAAACTCCAGATAAGTCCAAGGAGACTGGAGTGTGTATACATCAGTTACAAGGGAGAGACTGGGTCAGAGCACAGCTGCTAAGGAAGTAGGGTTTGTGACTGGTGACAGTATAGAGGCAGTCACATGTGAAGATGAGATATTCTCGGAGCTGCTACTGTTCCTCATGTAAGTGTTGGATAAAAAAAACAGTGTTCTTGAGTTTTGGCCAGCTGTAATGGAGTTCAGCGCTTGGTTGTGGGGGGAAGCATGTTGGAGGAACACATTTCACTTGAAGGTCGTTGTCTATCTTCTCACCCGTGAACTGAGATATGGCTTTCCTAAGTCTGGCGGTAGAACAACAGTATTAAGCTCGAATTACTGAAGCTCAGGTACAGTTGGTATTGGAGGATACATCTGCCTTAGTATTTTAATTAAAATAAAGGGTGTGCTCTTCAAATCAGTTCCCAGTCATACTTGTTTGCTGCGCTTCGGTTCACATCACAGTGTGATTTGGGAGTGCGTGAATGCTCTCCCTTTTGGAAGAAGCTAAAACTAGAAGGTGCACTTCAGTTGTGGGTGTTGTCAGTCTAGACAAGACCTGGTATGAAATAAACACACAAAAACATATATAGTGTGGATGTTGAATTCTCAATAACTATTTATTTCTATGGAGTTGCTGCTTGTTCTGTACTGTTAATGTAGATGTAGCCTGTGTTTACCATCAGTGAAGTAGGTCAGTTGAATACAGTTGTGGTACAACAACAACAGGGATTTATTGCTAAGTTTTCAGACCTGTAACAGTGACAGCTACTGCCTAAGCTGCAAGACTGAAGTTTTGTAGCTTAAAGGCTGTAGGTCAGCTACAAGGAGAACAGTATGCAATTTTTTTCAGAAAATTTTTTTCAATACTTCAATAGTTTTAATTTTCAATTCAACAGTTTCCATTATGGAATGGCTCCCAAACTTAGCATGTTTTTAAAAGTGCTGTAGCAGCATAAGGATAATAGTTTTTCTTCTTGTAAGGGTTTAATGACTTAAATGAATAAAATAATGCAGCATATTTTCTGGAGCAGTAACTGAGACTTGCTGGCATTTGAATTACTTTCCCCCTCCCACATTCACCTAGCCTTTGTGGCAATATAATGAATTAATGTGGTGCTTGTGTTACCATATTTGAGATCTTTCTGTTCTGTCTTGAGTGGTTGGTTTAAAATATTCTGACTTGTTTTGCTTTCTTAAGCTTCCTCTTAGGTCTTCCATTCTCAGTGAACCATGATGATTTGTAGCAGCTGCTTTAAAAATTTTTTTGACTTTGAATTTTATTTCAACCTGTTTCAAATAAGGAAGTATTCCACTTGAATCACTTCATTACAGCCTTTAGTTTCAAGCATCCTGTGTTTCAAGGTGGTTTCAATGCCATGACCGAAAAACTCCTGTAATGGGAAAATTTTAAAATTTGCATGGCTAGCAAAAATGCTTTTTTTAACAAGTCTTTATAAATGCTATGTATTGCTGGCAGCTCTGTTAAATTAACTCCCATTTTTTCCTTGACTTTCCTGGGAATCAGCCCTCTTGGGTAAAGGGAATCACCAGTTTAAACACTGCAGATCTATATTTCTAGTTTCCAAGCTAGCAGCTGATCCCATGTTCTCAAAACAAGTCCAGCCTAAAAGGTTTATTAGAATTGGGTCTGTAGTGTCTGTAGAATCCACTGAAAATTGCAAACTTGCTTTCTAGAGCCCAGTCTTGATTTTTTTGTTATACAAAGAAAGTGTTGTGTGAAAGTCTGTACAACAGCCCTGCGAAAAGCACTGCTAGAGTGTGGCAACCTTTTGCCAGCAATTTTGGTGTTCTAATTTAAAAGCCTCTCGTCGATCCCCATTCAGCCTGTGTATATTGAAGGGTCTGAGCAAAGCTCCCAGTTAGTTCAGGTGCTTACGGCTTGGGATTGACTCCAGCTTGACAGGGCTTTCATGCTTTGCAGGTCTTGAGGGGATCTGAACAGAGGGCAACAGGAGCCTTGGAGTAACGACCCTGTGGTTACCTGATGCAGAGCAATAAATGCAAGCCATGTTTGAATAGTTCTCCCTGAAAACTTCTGATTTTTATTTTAGACATGGGAAAATCACTTTCTCACCTGCCTATGCATACATGCAAGGACGATGGCTATGATGGAGGCACAGTGTCTGATAACATGAGGAATGGGTTAGTGCACTCAGAGTCGCACAATGAAGACAGCAGATGTGGAGATGTATCACAGTTTCCTTACGTGGAATTCACAGGAAGAGATAGTGTCACGTGCCCCACTTGTCAGGGAACGGGAAGAATTCCACGAGGTAAGTTTTCTTTGTTTTTTTAACCTTTAACCTATACATTTACCTCATAACCATGTGCAGTTGTAACTATAATCATCCATAGCAAATAGCTCTCCTATTTAAGATGAAGTTCTTTCATCTTTTTGGCTTTTTAGCACTAGGCATTTTGTTATGACTGTACTGGATGAATGAAACAAATTGAGATGTTTGGCTGTTGCCTCCTGGGTCTTCTCTTGTACAATGCCGGTTTTCTGTCCTTCTCAGCTTTAAATTGACACAGAACCCTAGCTCTTGCAAGCTGAATTTGAAAACCTTTATTTTTGTGAGATTTTTATTACATCTTTTTTTAGCTACCTATTTTAAACTCTTTGAATCAACATATAACTGAAAAAATAGCTGCAGATGCAGGAAGTGAAGAGTAGGCCTGTACTGCAACACCTTTTCCCTAATCAGTTACAGTGAAATTTTTTGCCCTCACTGCTGCCAGTGCCACTCAGTTTCCTTGACTCTCCCTTTGTCCCATGTGTCCTTGGCAGAGGACCTCCACGGAGCTGAAAATACATAGGCTCTCTGGCTGCCCTGGAAAGGAGTAGGCTGCACAGTGTTAGGCTTCATGCCTAACCATTTTATTTGCTTGCTGCCCTTGTTCTTTGCTTTACCTTTTAATAAAACATTCTGCTTTGTTACGCTTTTCTAAGTGTACTACACTAAGTCACCTGAATAGCTATTTAAGAAGAGACCTCCGAGAGGAGAATGCAGGTTATCTGAAACTGGGAAACAGGAGAGAGTGGCAAATGTAGTGTGCCAAGGCACAGTATTCTTTCAGCTGTAAGTTCTTCCCATTGATAGGGAAGAGGAACTGATGAGAATATCTTGTGTTTGGGACTGCTTTGCTTTTGCCAAAACTCTTATCCAAAATAGATTAGTGGGTGTAAAAACCCTCAGAACTGATTTTAATCAGCAGCTCAGGAAAATTGGGTGATGTATGTTGTCCTTGTACATGTGCTTCAGTCAGATTAGGTTTTAGTATAGTTCACACCTCCTTCTGCCTCACCTGTGAATAAGAAGTGGGGGGCACAGGATACTAAAAAGTTACAAATATGGGATTTGTATTTTAGCTGTTAAATGATACATTGTAATAAAGTTTGAGTATTTCTGAATTCAACAAATTTGAAGTGTGGAAAAGCTATGCAACTAAAAATTATTTGAACAACTATAGAGAAGGAAGTCTGTTCTGTTAGCTTGCTAACTTGAAATGCTTCAATAGAATAGAAACTTGCTATTGATATTGTTAAAATAGTGCTAAATACTGCTAAAATGCAGTAACAGTGGGATTTCTGTGTTCAAAAGCTTATTTCTTTGACTGTAAGACTTTTGGATGTAGTAATTAACTCCATATTTGTTTAAACATTTTACAGTAACTATAAAAAACACAAGGTGTCCTTACATTCTAATGAAATTATATGATTAAAGCTAAAACTTTAAATGAGTTAGAAGAAATAGGGATGTCTTTTTAATTATTTTCTAGTAATTTTGGGGGGAAAAAATAGTGTTTGGGTTTTTTTTTTTGAGGGGAGAGGGTTCACAGAATGACTGCATGACTTGTAGGGCAGACTAACGATATGGCTAAACTTAATAAAGACATAGAATAGGGTTTTGTTACTTGGACAGCTTTAGCTTTTCAGTAAGATAACAGCACAGTCCTACTTTCATACCTTTTGTTCAAAGGTTGAAGATGCTTCATTGAAGTGGAGATGAAAATCAGTTTTAAATTGGTAGAGGTTTTTTAGAAGGCTGATGTTACATACTACTACCTGCTTAGCTAGCATGCTTTGCTCAGCTTAGTGATTCAGCATGGAATCACTTCTGAGGAGTTGATTAGCAAGGTGATAATGCTGGTCAAATCCTGCATTTGGCTTAAAAAAATGCAAATCTCACTTGGTCTTGAGGCTTCTCTGTTAACATATAGATGAATCTCAGTTCTGGTTTTGTGTGCAAGCAGATAACAAAAGCTGTACAGGCAGATGTAGTCCATCTATTTTCAAGTCATCTGTGCTTGTGTTTTTTAGTTCTACTGTTAAGATATTCCTCTTTAAAATGCTGTCTAGTGAAGTAGTTCATGGCTTGGAGAAATTCCAGTAGATACTTTTTTGACTTCCAGGGTGCTGCAGCTCAGTCCCATGAGAAATGGCTGTATGTACCGGTGATGTCCAGAATGCAGCATGTGTATAACTTGCATTGGTGAAGCCACCCACATTGATACATATATTTTTTAGGATTTTTTTTTTTAAACAAACCTGACTTCTGCTTTTGAGAAGAGTACATTCAGAATGCCTTCTGGAACAGTTCTAACTGCCCAAGCTTCTGAATGTTTTTCCTATGACTTTACGTGGCCTGGTGTAGAGAGAGCTGGAAGCTGTTATGTACCTCTGTTTCTCTTGAGGAAATGGTGCCAGAGGCATGTTATCTCCTGTGCATGTTCGCAGCACAGAGGCAGAATTTGTTGCTGTTTTGGTCTTTCTGGGCTTGGTGGTTTTTTTTCTCTCCATGCTGTGCAAGCCATACTCCTATTTCAGAAAGTGACATAAGCTACAATAATATTCTGCTTGGGTTGTTATCTGGAATTTAAATGTTTATCTTTAATGGCACCAGAGAATAAACACTAAAGTTATAACAGGCACTCTTTCTTTGAAGTAACTGCAACAATACTTACTCTTTTCTTTGTTTAAATTCTGAAAGGGTGTTTTTGTTTCCAGGGCAGGAAAATCAGCTGGTAGCATTAATTCCATACAGTGATCAGAGACTGAGGCCAAGAAGAACGTAAGTTAACTGTAGATTTATGTATCACAACTGTTAATTTTTCTCTTCTAGTTAAAATTCAACAATTTAAAGGAGAGAGTGGTAAGAGGAATCAAGCAAAAAGAAGGGAATGTTTTCTTGCATTCGGTACTGAAAGAACCCTGCTCATGAGCAATACCAGTCTTAATAACTTAAGGAGTTAGAGGTTAACAGGTGTGCGTACTGCCATCACAGTATGTCTTACAAAGCTAGTAATACTGTATGATCTCATCATGTAGCTATTTATCTAAATGTCTGCAGTAATTATGCAAGTATTCATCCATCTCTGTAGTATCTTAACTGATCTGAGCAGATACATCTTCAGTGTTAAAGTCTGAGTAAAGTGATAACTTTTTTGGGCCACTACTACAGAATAAGTCACCTAGAAAATAATCTGTAAAGCTCTAAGCAGCTAGCAAAATCAAGATTCATCTTTCTGATATAGTATATTTGAATTTTTTTTCCTAGGATCTGCTTAAAGTTTTCATTACAGTCTTCAGGGCTTCTTGTTCTGACGCTTTTTTTTGTTGTGGTTTTTTGTTTTCTTTTTTCCATTAATGTTTGGATGTTTCTCTAGTAAGCAGAAATGAGTGCCAGGAAAAAAAAAATACAGTAACTTCACATAATACTACCCTGGATCATGTCTGATATTAGTAGTACAAATTTGAAACACATTGCTTTAGTGTTCTAACCTTGAGAAACCTGGAGCTGCAGTAGAACCTTTTACTTGTGTATAAAAAAATACACACCTTTTATGTTAGGTTAATTGTGAATTTCCTGTTTCTTAGCAGGAGTCTACACTTCCCTGAAAGTATCTTATGACAAAGAATCTTGTGTAAGGTGCATAAGAGCTTTATTCTTCATTCTGAGTGTGTTGTCAAATTCCTGCAGAATGACAAACCTTCTCTTACAAATACATTTTTAAGAGGAAGTGTTTGTTTCAAAGCACATAAATGTTTACCTCTTCCATTTTCCACTAAGTTCCAAATGTTGAGATAATCACATGTTTTGAAACTTGATTTCTGTATATATAAAAAAGTAACAGCTGTTTGAGACAGGTGTGAAGTGCATTGTGGCTTGTTTGTGGTTTTTTTTTCCCTATGGGAGGTGGAAATAGACTGAACTAAGTTGTATTGACTGGTCATGCTCCTTATTTAAAAGAAAATAACATACCACTATTGTTTAATGTGCTTTTGACTCTGAAATATGCTTTTTTTTTTCCCCCTCCAGAAAGCTTTACGTGACTGCTTCTGTAATTGTATGCTTACTACTTTCTGGGCTGGCTGTATTCTTCTTGTTTCCTCGCTCAATCGATGTTGAATACATTGGTGTGAAGTCAGTGTATGTCACTTACGAACAGGCTAGACATATAATATATCTAAATATTACAGTAAGTAACTATTTCTTTAGATGTTTGTAATGGATAAATGCAACAAGAGATACTGCTTTGACTGTTTAATATACATAGAAATTGTGGTTTAGCTGATGAACTTAGTGCATTAGGAAATACAGGCAGATACAATGACTGCTTTGTAAAACGTAGCTGGACCTTCTGTGGCTGGTTTCTGTAGTTGTAGTTAAGAGGTGTAGTTGCAAGCTACCATTGGGTCTTCTGTTTTTATGGGAACAGTGACCTCTGAGTGCTCTGCGTTATTTTTGGAATATGAGTGAAATGTAGTGTGTATGTAGGAACATGTCTTGGTAATGCAGTCAATACAGGATTGCCTAAAGGTTTTTCCATAAGAGTTCCTCATTTTAAATAAACTAAACCAGATGTGGGAGAAAAGGGTCCTGTGATAGCTAAATTTCCTGGAGGGAATAATCAAGAATGGGAAGAAATGCAGTATTTGCAGTGGAAGGTGGACGCCAGGGAAGTTGTGCAGAAGTTTGTGCTGCTCAGTATATTCCCAGAAAAAAAAAAAAACAAACTGGGAAAGGGCTAAATGATGGTCCATTACTCCCTTCCCCCCCACCAATCCTTGAAGGCAAGAAAATATATCTGTGTAATTTCAGGTAATACTGTCTCAGGCGTAAATCTCAAAATGTGTCCTCATAAAGATACACAGAATGAATAGCTGTTAATGTCTTTTTCATTTTTTTTCAGAACACATTAAATATAACTAATAACAACTATTATTCTGTAGAAGTGGCAAATATCACAGCCCAAGTTCAGTTTTCAAAAACAGTTATTGGCAAAGCACGACTAAACAACATCACCAACATTGGTCCTTTGGATATGAAACAGGTAAGTAGGATTGGCTTTTGAAGTTGAATATGTGCTAATCTTCAAATATAAATCTACTCATTTGTGTTTTCATTGCTTTTCTTGTTTTGTGCTTTTTTTTTATCAGATTGACTATATGGTGCCCACAGTCATACAAGATGAAATGAGCTACATGTTGTAAGTGTACTGGCCTCTAAATATCATGTGGGTTGTCTTAAAAATCACAATGGTGCTAAAAGTGACTTTGAAAAAAGTCAGCAGAAATGTATTTGCAGAGATGTTGCGGCATTTTCTTTGTGGATCTTTAATAGTACTGAAAAATACTTAAACTATGGTTGTTTCAGTAGTTTCATATAGTGGCTTGCTGCACCTGGCTCTCAGCACTTTGAGCGGCATCTCTATCCCAGTGTTTCAGGCCTTGGCAATAGCTAGGACTTGCTGCTTTGGGGTGTGAAAGTGCAGGTTTGTTCCCCTAACAAGTTCTCTGGTAACTTTCCCACATATTTCTCTGGTAGTAGAGGGAATTTGTATTTAATTCTATACAAATTGGAGGCTAATTTGTATTTCTTCAGACCACGTGTATACAATGGTAAGCAGTGTTTATGGCCTGTCCGTTAAGCATTTTTATTCATTGCTTCTGAAAGTTTACTTGACCAACAGACTATTAGCTGAATATATCTTGGTAACAAACACAAATGTTAATTCTGTGACACTGAAATGCAGAATGAACAGAAAAAGTTAACTATTGAGACCTTGGGTCTGTGTGTAGTTCCAGTGGATTTCAGCCCCTTTGGGGTGGGAGAGAACCTTACAGCATTGAAGTGTTAGTGTGAGTTGAAATAGGTGTGAAACACCAAACTGGGCACTAACTTTAAATAAGCAGAATGTGTTGTACTTCTGTTGCCTCTTAAAAGCATGTAAGTTAGCTTGATTAAACACTGAATCCTGTGAATCTGCTCACCCTTTGGATGCATAAGGAGTAAATAAATGTGGCCTTCATAGAACTTGTGCTAATACCTATCTAGTCATGCTTTTGTTGCAATAAGGCATTGAAACGTCTTCCATGGTCAGTACTGCGGCCTTAATTTCAGTAATGCTGTTGGGAGTCTGTTCCCAACAATAGCCACAACTTTTACGTGCAAGCTGGTGACTAATCTTAGGAAAAAACTGGATGACTTCAGATGTCTAGAGAGATGCAGACAGAGAAAAGCTGCTCTGCCTGTGGCCTGAACTGAATGTATTTCAGGCTCTTGTGCTTCATAGCTGCAGCCTTGGCAAAATGTGGAAGAATGGTGTGTTCACTGGTCCAACTTGGAGGTAGATGGTGCAGTCTTGGAGCAGAGGCAGAGAAACTGTCATTGACAGTAGTGTGTAATGTGGACTCGCCCTCCTTCAGGATAGCAAGTGTCAAGTGACATTACTAGATGAGCAGACTAATAGGTGGTTTGTAAGCATGTGAAAATATTCATTGCTTCAGCACAGTGATGCTAAGCACGGGCAATAACTGTTAATAAGAGACCCGTAACTATGGAAGTCTGTGTTAGTTAAGGGTCTAAGTTCTTGTACAGGCTGGCACAGCAAGGTGCTAGTGCTTGTGAGTAGCACTCACTAGCTTTGTGATGTTTAAAATGTGCTAAAACTTGAGCCACAAAAAAAAAAGTAGCTATTAATTTTCTCCAGATTTTCTGTATGTTACACAGTTGGTATTAGTTGACCTCCCTGACCTGTTGACAGTTATTGTTGATGGGTTTTTGCTCTTTCACTGTATTGTGAGTCTTGAAAGCCTGGGTTTGCTGTATAGGTCAACCCTGGAGACGGTGAGTGAGCTTCCTTAGTTTAAACACTCAGCTGGTCTTAGTGGGGTTTTGTATTTGTTACTGTTTGGGTTTTTTCTCCATGCACAAATATTTAACTTTCCAGTGAAGGCTGTGGGACAATCTTTGGAATGCAGGGAGTATTGTGGGTTATAGCGCTGGGTGTTGTACAGCGGATTACATTTCAGTGTTTTCCCAGCTAGTCAATTCAGTGTTAGTCATAACTAGCCAGTTTGGATCCCAGAGAGTGCATGTCCTGTAAAATTAGCTTAGGTTGAATACAGGAGACCTTAGAGATCTGAGGTGTCTGCATACAAGCAGGTCTGCTGAATCCAGATGAATGGTGAAATCAGCATTGTACAGGGCTTTTTCCATACTTATTTTAGAGATCTGGCTCAATGTGGAGTTCACCTTCAGTATAGTTTCCTAGCCACAGTTTTGTGCAGTGTGGTGTATTGTTTTGGCTTTTTTAGTGGGTTGGTATTGTGTGTAGTGTTTTTAAAAAACGGATTTATTTCCAGATAATATGGAATTAAAAAAACAGTATGCTGGTGTTGTACCTCTCTGCTTGTCAGCCAGTATGTGCTGTTGGATACAATCTGGCTTTATATTATGTTACAGATAGTTTTCTAGTCCAAAATATAGACAAAAATAACTGAGAATACCTGGCATCATATAACTAAACTTGGTTTTAAGCCTAGCAGGAAAAAATCAAAATATTTATCATTACTACAGATACCAATAGAAAACAACTTTTCATACCTGTTTTATTTGTATTTTCATGCAATTTGGGTCACCTATGTTGATTCACTGTGTAATACTATATCATATATATGTTGGTGCCGAGGAAAAGAATGACAATGGCATGCAAGTATTGTGGGGTGGCTGCCATGCAGTCTTATTGCACTGACCACTTGCCTTTCATTCCAGAGCTGATAAATTTGTGACCAAAAGCAGGGGGAAAAATACATACATTTGCATAGTGCTCTGTATAACTGCTGTGTAGGTGCATGTGACTAAATATAAGTCTGACAAGGGTATATTGCAAGAGAACAATAACTTGAAAATCTCTGCAGATTGTTTAAATGTTACTTTGTGTAGTACAGAAGTGAATTAGCGCCAAAAAAAGGACTTTTCTAAGTTCTTGAAACATTTTGAGCAAGAATACCAAGCCTTCTAGGCTTTTTATAGAAATTGCTATTACATGAGAAGATGCTGAAGTTGGCATAACATTAATATTTTGTTGTAAAGTTTCCTTTCTATATATAAACTTCACATGAAGTGAAACTGCAGCAAATTGTTACTCTGAAGGGTTACAGACAGTCTTGAGTGATGAAGTGATATTGATGTGCTTTAATTTAGTGGTTGAGGTTTACTTCGGTTAGCTTCTGAAAGATGAAGTGAATGCTGTTTCACAGGACAGTTTTGTTGGCAAGTGTTGCATGTAAGCAAGTGCATGTGAAAGCAAGTAGACCTAGGTGAGTATACAGTCACTAGCAGTGTTTTAATTGCCATTGCTAACAACTCTGTAGTCTCTATATACATAGGTAACAGAATTTCCAGTTGCAACCACAATTCTTGCTTTTTAGATAATTATCTGTGAAAGCTCAATGCAAATCTAACTGTTGTTTTTCTTGTTTGCAGTGACTTCTGTACTTTAGCATCTATTAAAGTGCATAACATTGTAGTGATGATGCAGTAAGTATGGAAACTTCCTGTTTGTTGGCAACAACTTTAAAAGCAATGTAACTCTTTGAAATACTACTCAAAATACTTAATCCTGGAGTCTGCCTCATAGATAAAATGAAATCAACTTGCTTTCTAGTGTAGTAGCTTCATAGTTCTTGAAAAACAGGTTCTGGTGGTGTAAAGACACTTGAATAGGCAGAACTGTTATTACTGTATCTGCTGTGTAGTTGAGCTGTAACCATGGAGCTACTAAGGTCTCAAATACTTGGAAATGAGTTTGTTTCAAAATTGTTCAAAAATTGTCAAAATCTTTGTGATCCTGAAGCAGATACAGGCTTTAGTACTCTGCCAAAGTCTGCTTTATGTGACTTCTTGCATAAATAGTAGCATGGTGGTTTGTTCTTTTTGTCTTTTGAAGGTTTTTTTTTGCTGTTGAGGGGGAAGGGGGAGAAGTGTAGATCCAACCATGGCTGTAACTTCTCTAATCATTTGCTTTCTCCTCACAAGGCAAGGTATTAATGAGTAAACCTCAGGTTTGACATCTTTAGGGGGGAAAAAAGTCTGTGCTCAGGGAACCAAGTGTCTTTCATGGAGAAAATCTATAGTGGTAAACTAGTATTGTCTTAAAGTAATTTTTAAATAAAGTTTAAATTTTTTCCTTAAAAACTCTAGTAATGTCAAAATGCTGATTTTTAGAATAGGAAACTGAAGCATCTTACAAACTTCTTCTGTTTTCTCTTTCTAAGAGTGACAGTGACAACCTCTTACTTTGGCCACTCTGAGCAAATATCCCAAGAGAGATACCAGTATGTGGACTGTGGAGGAAACACAACCTACCAGCTGGGCCAATCAGAATATTTAAATGTACTTCAGCCTCCACAGTAGAAGCACCTCTTGGTTAGTGTGGAATGACTGCTGTTGATGCTTGCAGAGATCCTTTGAATAGGACTGGTACTACATGAAGGGGAGTGTATGTGCATGTAAAGCATAGCAAACATGGTGATTTGTTCACTTCAGACACAAGGAGGGAAAAGGTGAAAAATGTATATAGATGCACTTGTTAAATGTTGTGTTTTCCCCTTCTTTTTGCTTTCTATTACTGTAAGCACTTCTGTCAAGTTGTGTGGTGGGAGGGAGAGGGGCAGTATCAGATTCTTGAACTGAACTGGGACCTTTGCTTACAGTGTGGTACATCAACTTAGAGTAACTGTGTATGTCTATGTTTAGGTGAGATGTCTCACTAATGAGCATTTTAGAAAAAATGATACTCATAAATTTTAATTTTGTACTTCAGTTCTTGATATTTGACTATAAACTGGCAGTAGTACTACTTAAGTAACAAATTACTTTGAGGTATCTGGGTGTGAAACTTCTATTAGTAACCCAGTGGTGATGGTTTTTTATTTTGATATTCTACTTCTCATTTGCTATACATGATTAGAGGTGACATGCAGTCTTTGAAAACCAGGAAAGCTGTCTTGGATAACACTATACTCGAATGTGCAACTTCTAGAATCTGGCATCGTTTCATTCATATTCCCTCCTGCTACCTCTGGGATGTTATAAGGAGAATGTATGTTAGATTCAAACTTGGGTTTAAAAATAAAGAAACAACAACCCCCAGAGTCATTGCTGACGAAGGAAAAAGTAAAGACTAGAAAATGAACGAGTAAAGACTTTGATAGTGTCTTTCTACTTTATTTTTTAGTAAGCTTTGTGTACAGCTATTAAAAACAAGACTGCAGTTGGAACTAGGTGGGAAACTGGACACAGGTTTGGGCAGCCTAATGTAAATTTTCATTTTTATTGTTTTAATATGCTGTGTATCTAAGCTACTTGTGTTAATATGTTGGGGTGTGTGTATTTAGTGCACAGGTTCAGTAAGCAATGCAGTAATTACCTGAATCTCCAGAGCACTCACAGTTCCCATCTAAGTTATGTAGGGGAGAACAAAGCAACTCTTTCTGTTAAGAGTAAATGCTGATGTAATCATGATACTGACTTTATAACAAAGCTGTTAAATGGTTTCAGCAGGATAGTTTGCACAGTGAGAATTTCCAGGGTTATAATCAAACATGGTGACATGTAAATTTTGGGTCCAAAGCTGCTTGACTTCTGAAGGCTGACTGTTCTAAGGGTTAGGTATGAAACTTTTTAATTGACTAGATCAGGATTGTTTTATTTCTCAATTATACAAGATGCACCTGTAAAAGGTACTATTAAGATTTGCATTATAATGAATAGTTTGGGTTTTTTTAAATAGATGTTGCGGTTTTTATGCTGCCCATCTCCTGGAAATAAGCTATATAAAATGAATTGGCAATAAACACTATGGCAAAAGCCTGCTGAGTAATTTCTTGCAACTAACAATCTCATGCTTCAGTACTTCAGTGAATGTACATGTCTGTATTACTCTTTTCTTTATTGACCTTTCTTAGGTGGACCTACTTGGGTGGGTGGGGAAGAGAGTATCAATGATTTAAGACTGATATAAAAGAAATGAAGTAACTATACAAAAAACCCCACCTCTCCTCTGTTAGAATTGCTATGAACACTTACTCTGAATGTCTATGAGAAAATCTTGGAACCTAAACTGTCTATTTCATGTAACTGTTGATAAGATAAAGATGTCAGCTTTTTGGCTTTGGAAAACTTCTGGAACTGGAATAGTAGATTCTGATTTAGTATAGTTACATTCTGAAAATTACTCTTGAATCTGGGCAGTTAAAAGTGAACATTGTTACAGCTTACGATCACAAGGGAAACTAGCTCACAACTGACTCTGGTCTTCCTAGAGTATAGATGAGGTTCAGTCCTGTGGCTGATAAAATGCCTGCAGAAGCTTGTCTGGTAGCCTGAAAAGATGCAGGTAATAACTAAAGACCAGGGTAGTGGGGAGCTGGGTAGAAGCAGAGGTGAACTCTTCTTTATCTGGTGTAGAAAGATTTGCTTGTATTGGAGAGCAGGGAGAGTTCTGGTTTAAATCGTGTCAGATCTGAAGTCAGCCAGCAAGTGATAGGGCTTTTCTTCTAGGCCTAAGTATTTACATCTAGAATGCTGGTTTTGTTTGGAGTTTGTAGGTTGTTTGGAGTTTTTAAGTAGAAAAAGAAGAAAATTACTCTAGGCAAATATTTATATCAACTTAAAACAAATTTTTCTCTGAAGAATAAAAGATAATCTAAAGTAACCAACCTAAAGTAACTGGAATAGTGTAAGGATAAAATTATTTAACAGTAGCAAATGCTGCTTGAACAAGCATGCTTGGGGGGAGGTTACACTGTTTATGCAGTATTGGGACTCAGGTTGACCTCTGAAAGTTTGAGAGATATGCTGAGTAAAATACATACTTAAATCTGTGGATCTTACATTGCATGAAGTGTTTGGTATTGGCTAATTTAAAATAATAAATTGAGTGGAATTATTCTTTCTGCATATGTGGTAGAAGGGGGAAGATACAACTCTTAATGTCTGTCATCTGGGATACCTAATGGATGTAAACTTTAACACCATCAATTTGTGGTAGACTTACTGAATGACTAAGTTTTCATTTTAAAATAAAGGGTGGGGTGAGGATCCTATTGATTAATTCTCCAATTAAGTCAGTTACAGGAGAATCAGAGGCTTAAAATTCCACATGTGCTAGTATGTTCTTGCAAAACTGTCAGCATATTTACTAACCAAACAAAGACAGAATTTCAATTTAACTACTAATTTTAATATAACATCTCATCAGATAAGCGGGTAAGCATCTGTTTGAAAACTTTGACTTGACTTCTGTGGCTGAGCTTGGAAACATGCTAAGGGAGCAAGGGAAGTCAGTATTAACTTGTATGACTTTGTAAACAAGCTTATGAGAATAGATCCAAGTGACAGACCTGTAATTATTTCACATTTATTTTTTATCTTGATGGGGGGGGAAAAAAAAGGCAAGCCCTTCGGCTCAATGTAAATCAGTAAGTACAAATTCTCTTCAGAAGGTCAGCTGGAAGAACAGTTTGTTTTAGGGTGGGGTTTTTTGTTTGCTTTTCTGTGTGGAAGATAGTTTCTGAAGGTCTTCTCAAGTGATTCAAACTTAATTTGTAACTTCCTCATAATCTGTGAATACTATCAAAATACATCATATATATACTGGCATTGTGGTGTTGTATTTCACAGGATCTGTTTCTAGTATAATTCCTTTCTCTTGAATTCTTTGTAGCACTTGTACCAAAACCTGTTGCACTTTAAAGTGGAAGCTGTTATCTCTTAAAACAGTGGTCCAGATGTTGCACTGTAATGGCACAATTGAAAAACAAAACTGAATGTATTCTGTATAGAATAACTGTAAAAGGTCAAAATTATGACTTAAATTAATATGGAATGCTGAAATGTGTAAAAATACTGGCGACTTGACCATTCTGACCTGGAGAACAAAATTATTTTACATTTTAAATATGATGCTTTAAAAATGAATGAATGAATGAAGCCACCAAACAAACCATCACATACCCATTTGGAGAGATTTAAGGGAAGCACTGTTACTAAAAGGTGTAGAACCTGACGCTTAACTCTTGAATTCCTGTTCCTGGTGTTTGGAAAAGCCTGTAGAAGTTCATCATAATTTTTGTACTCATGTTGATACTTAAAGGATTGTTGCTTAGTTCTTAATCTTTTGTGAAGACAAGCATAAGTATCTTTTGGTTTTTCCTGTGTGGTATAGCTTTGAAGTTCCTAATGCACTTCTTGTGTGCATGACCTTGATATTAACATTTTGATGTTTATATTTTGCAGCCTTATGTTGGCAGACTTAAGTACCTGCCTTAGTTGACTTTGCTCTAAATTATCCTTGAAGTTCTGCAAGTGAGTAAGTTTATCATAATAGTGCATTGCAAACATGACTAGGCTTTTTAGCAAGTGCTATATAAAGCTAACCATTTAAGCGCTGAATCTCTTAAGTGCTTGGATTCAACTGTGAAGAGTCTTTAACAGTCTGACTGAAGTGGTGTGCCTTCATGATGGAAAGCCTGGTGCTTGGAGTAGTATGAGAGAGATTTTTGGATTCAGAAAATGTTAAAAGAAAAATAGCATTATTCATTATTCAGCATTTAAGACTTCCTTTTTGTTTGGTTTTTTTTTTCTGGTGGTGGTGATGGAGAACTTAGTTGTGGCTTTGCTTTTTTTCCTGCTCCCTAAATCTGCAGCGGGATGTTAGTCTGTTCCCGAACTGCACCTTCTGAAATGGGTGACTTGTTTCAGAGTTGGGCAGCTACATGAAGCTTAACATTAGTTAGACTGGATTTTGAGAGTTAAGAGACAAGTAAGACTAGCCGCAATACCTTTAAGAACTAAACTTTTTACTGTCTAACAAAATGCTACAACCCTAGCAATGATTCCAGGCTTACTGTTACTTCTGAAAAGGAAGGGTAAGTAACGTAAGTGCAACCAATGTACTTCAATAATGGACTACAGCAACTGTCAAAACATTTGTTAGTGTTGGCCCTGATCATGCCAAGAAGTCTAGATGTTGGGTTTGTTTGTTGGTTTTTGTGTTTGGTTTTTTGTTTGCTTTTTTTTGGGGGGGGGGGGGGGGGGGGAAGAGAGGGGAATACAGCCCAACCAAAACACATTCAGAACAATAATTTCAGTACAGTATGGCAAAAACATTTGGTGTTTGTAGACTTGAGAAGTCACCTTCCTGTTATACCTTTAGCTGGGGAATTCTGGTCATTACCAGAGGAGAAGTTTGGGATAGTTTCCTCTGCTGCCCTACAGCTTTTGCATGCAAGCTTGCTTTTCTGACTGTAGGCAGGCCTGCTGGACAGGAACAGTTGGCTTCAAGGAGTCTGTACAATGGGCCCTGCAGTGTAGTGTGAGACTTCGGTGGCAGTAACATACTGATCCTCTTCCACCAACCATCAAAACAGTCTTACAACCTGGATGTGTGTCTTTTGGGTACTGAAACTGATTTTGCTTTGCATGGGCAGGGATATCTAGTGCCAGACATGCAAGTATATTACAGTGCCTGAGCATTTTGGGTCCAACTGTCAGTGATATAGTCTTTTTTTGTTTTGTTTAAGGAAGCAAACTTACCCACTGGTAACATCCACTGTACAGAGTGTGCATATAATAGCTTGAGATATGTATAGAAATACTAATGAGTGATAACTATTTTTGTAATTTCAGAATTGCAAACTGTTGTTCTTGTGACTGTAGCAAACAATCTTATCAACTTAAGCATGATAAACGCTAGAAGTCAAGGGGTATTTGGACACAGAAGCTGTCTTAATGTAAGTTAACTGGGGCAAAGGATCTTGTTATTTAGAGCTTCAAAATATGGAGTTAACTTCATTATGAATATGTTTCTAGACAGGATTGTTTGGCTCAAAGAATGATATTAAATTTTCTATTTAAAAAAACTTGGGTCGTGTATCTTTTTTAACTGACAATATTTTTCTCTCCTCCTTCCCTATGACCCACAAGTTTTCCCCTATCTCACCATATTTTTCCCACAAGCTTTCATGTATTTTCAGTGGTATGATTTTAATTTTTGTAACATTGGCATCCCATGATGTGAAACCTTTGCAATCTACCTTTTTGGTACTATGGTTTATTGTGTTAAGTCTGTAATAAACGGAGTATCTGAAAGCTGAGCACCATATGTGACTGAATTACTGTTGTCTGGCTGGACTGCTACAGTAACTGAGTTAAAAACCTGGGCTGTTGTGGTGGGTTGATGCCAGGCAGGAGGTGGGCCCCCACCCAGTTGCTCATGCACTCTTTCTTGTGGTGGGATGGTGGAGAGAATCGGAAGAACAAAAGCAGGAAAACTCATGGGTCAGGATAAAAACAGTTTAATAGGGGAAGCAAAGATTGTGCACAAGTGAAGCAAAATAAGGAATTTATTTCCTTTCAGCAGGCAGGTATTTACAAGGGGAAGAGAAACGCCATAACCCCGGATGTCCCTTCTTCTTTCCCTGAGCTTTTATTGCTGAGCATGATCCCATATGGAATATCGCTTTGATTAGTGGGGTGTCTGTCCTGGCTGTGCCCCCTCCCAGCTTCTTGACCATCCCTGGCCTTGTCACTGCAGGGTTGGGCAGAGTGGGGTAAGAAGATGAGGAGGCAAAGGGAAAGGAAACTTGTGTTGTATGAGCATGCTCAGCATGAGCCAAACCACAGTGTGTTATCAACAAACCCAAAACACAGAACCGTGGGGTGCTGTGAAGGAAACAAACTCCATCCCAGCCAGACCCAGTACAGCTATTTGCAAATTTATTTTAAGGGGGCATTATTGCCTAAAAGCTTCAATCTTTAAAAGCTGGACAACAAAGGACATCACTTTGAAACATTTGCAGCATTCATAATACTCAGGTGTTACAGGTAGTACATGTTCTGGAACACCTTAGTGTTTGGGTTTTTTTTTTAAGGTTTCTTCTGGAGGAACCTATTGTATATTCATGACTGCTACATTGTTTTTCTGTTATGGATAACTAATGGAAGTCTTAATGTATAGAGGAATTTTTTTTGGCCATTTTGTTCCAGCTTGTGGATCTCTTAAAAATGGCTTAGTTTTTTAAAACTAAGTTTAGATGAGAAACTGGTCATGCTTCCTGTTTTCTTTTTTTCCCCATATAGTCCTTCTTCCTTCCCAGAGTTGTAACCATTATCCAAATCTTCCTATTTGGACAAACTCTTCATTGAACACTATCTAAATTGGAGAACAATAACCTTTAAGCAGCGTGTTGCCATGTATAAATAAGAGCCTGAAGACATGTGAAGAACTGCTTCTCTCTTGTTCTACCTGTCTGGGGACAGGTAGGCAAAAGTATATCTTCAGCAGTGAACAATTTTATTTGATCCAGATCCTTGAAACTACACACTATTTGGATTCCTCTCATGTTTTTTCCATTGGGACCATAGGGTCCAGAGGTGAATTCCTGCCAAGTTAATTTCAAACACCACCTTGCCTGTCTGGAGAGTGGGAAGAGGATTAAAAGGGAATACACTGACAGATGGGAATAGGTAAACAAATGTGAATTTGGATGAATTTAAAGTAAAAAAAAAAATTCTATTCTGGAACACCCAAAGAAAGGGTTTTTGAGATCTAACTACTGAAAGATCTGACATCTTAAAATGGCCTAGTTTCAAAGACCTGACAATGACAGAAACTTCTGAAATACTTTTAAAGTTTCCCTGGCTGTCTGTAGGTTGCTTTCCTTTTACTTCTCAATTTCATGCAGCTTTCTATATAGCTGTGTAACTGAGTGCATACTTGGGATATGGGCTTGTGCAGATACACTCACCCGAGAGGACTTTGGGTACACTAGTGATGAATGGCAGTAAGTGTTTTCCAATGTGAAGATGATGCCTACCTGGCAACTTAAGGAATACAAAATCACACATTTAATTTTACTGGTATTCTCCTGTTGTCAGATAAGGTAAAGATCCCTCTACATTTTTTGTTTTGATTTTGTTCTTTTTTTTTTTTTTTTTTTCTCCTTTCCTTTTTGTTCTCCAGGAATCCCTGCCTCTTAAGCCCAGAGCGCTGAGATGCCTCACTGGTGTTTCCAGTGTATGGGTAGCAGGTGCCACACACTTTAATGAGCTGTTACTGGCACTGTGGAGCTGACGTGGCTCCATAATGGAGCTGATTTTTCATGAGACAGTGAATCACCTAATACAGTAAAACTACAACTTGATTAAGGAGCTTCAGCATCACTTTAATGTAACATTTCACTGACTGCAGTTATGGATACCTGAAATGTAATTATGTATATTGTTCTTGAGAGGTTTTTAGGAAGTAATACTTCTAGCAACCCTAGTAATACAGTTGAGGTTGACAAATGAATGTAATTTGCCTTTGTCTGGCTTTTCTTCTGACAATCATACCACAATACTGTTGTTCTGGTACTGGTCAGAGGAATGACATAAAGGTTACCTCAATAGCTAGTAATATCTAGAAAAACAGCAGGTAAAGACTTACTATGTCTTTAATGAGGTTTGGAGGCTTACGTTCACCAGGGTATATATTATTTCTTAATCGTGAAGTCTGGCTGAAATAGTTTAGGTTTGGGGAATGTTAGTGGCTGCCTGCATGTAGATCCACTGAAGTGATTGAATTCATCCACCATAAACTTGTGGCAAAATTTTACATTCAGTGTATTTAAACATGTTGACACAATCAGTGCAACTATTTCACTTTCCATGCTGATTAAATTTGTGAACTTTTCATCAAATATGCAATGATATAAAGAAATGTTAAAATAAACCTCAGAAGCTCAGAATATTGCTGTAGAATATAGATTCTGAAACTCACGCCATCTACAACCATTTTTGCTTGCTGCCCATCCAGAGATGGGGGGAGCTGCTATTTCCATGCTACTTTTAACATACTACGTGACCCGACGTGCCTGACTTCCCTCTGAATGGTTTATGACCAGGAGAGGATCCTGGCACTTTGACATCTCTGCCACCCTGTGTGGCATGCCAGGATCCAGCTCTGAGTATTGGCAAATATTCTCAGGGATCAGAACTGGAGTGTTGCCTTGTAGACTTCGGGAGGTCCAGCAGTGTTCACGGAGGGACCCAGCAGCTTTAAGCCACTGCTTTCTGGACACAAGTTAAGCTGTTGTATAGACATACCTGGTGTCTTACTCCTGCAGATGGCTGCCCAGCTTGCCTTTGGTTTGCTCTCGCTAAAAATGCTAAATAGTAGGACAGAAGGAAGCAGAGACAGAAAAAATAAAATGTGCTAATCTTATGTTGCATGCTGACAACTATGCTGTTTGATATGCTAATACTTGAAAAATCCTATTTAAACTCAAAGCTAGGCTTCTCAAACATGGGATTAAATTTCCTTCTCAAAAGAGCAGTAGAAATGCTGAATGCAACTCAAGGTTACTTAGTAACCTTGATGAGACAAGCTAAACCCAGGGGAAGGTGTATGCAGGGTTCTCGATTAAAAAAAAAAAAAAAAAACCAAAACCAAAACCAAACAAACCAGAAAGAACCTCCTTGGTCCCTACGGCACCCCCTTCCAAAAAAAAAAAAATACCTAAACAAAAACCTCACTGCTATTGCAAATTTATTTGTAGATTTAATTTACAGTGCAGTCTGAGGCACCCTAGTTTTTATTCTGGTGCTGTTTAATTTTTTTTATTTATTTTTTGTATAGGGAAAGCTAATCTGCCAAGGTCATTACACACTCCTGCCTTCACTCTGTGGGTGGTGCCAGGAGCCAGTAGCATGTGCTGGGGTCAGGAGCCTTGTGTAGCTCAGGTGATGCTTGATGAGCTGAAGAGTGCTCCCTGAGGAAGGAAACCCCGTTAAAAGTGTGTTTCTTCACCCCAGCCCTTCATCACCCACCCCACCCCAGTATTTGAGTGGAACCAGAAGCAAAAATAACCTTCTAGAAAAAAGCAGGGCTGTCCCGGTTGAACTGTTCAGCTGAAATGGATTTTTAATCTAATAAATCTAGCGTATGACTTCCATTCTAAATGTGTGAAATATTCCCGTTCAGAGGTCTTTTGTTTTTTAAAATGTAAGAGACCTGAGCACATATTACCTGTGCAGCAGTGAGGGTACAGCATCGATGCAGAGTTCAGTAAAACATCTTGAGCAACCCTTGTTTGTGTCTGTGTAGCTACTTACAGCTTACTAAACTCTAAATCTGTTTTTCAGATTTCAAATCTGTTTTCTTACTTTTCTTGTGATGGCCTGGTAACCACAGCCTACTTTGACATTCAAGCTGAATTGTTTGGAGGTATTTTTTGATCCATTTTTGCCCAGTGGTGCTCCTACTATGTTGCTCTTTGCCTTTGCTATACCAGCAGTGAGTCAGTGGTGCTGATGATAGTCTTTTTCAGAAGACCAGAAGAACACTGCAGGGAAGGTTCCTGCCAAGGTACGCTGTTGGCTCGTTCATACCCAGCTCGCTGCCAGCACCCCAAGCCCTTTTCAGCACAGTTTCTCCCCAGCCCCATGGTGCACAGGCTGTCTCCTTGCAGGTTTTATTCCTTTCCAGGTGCAGGGCTTTGCATTTTTCCTTGTCAAATCCCATCAGATCCCCAGGACCCATCCCTCCAGCCAGTCCAGGTCACTCTGAATGGTGGTCTTCCACTTGAGTGTATCAGCCAGTCCCTCCCAGTTTGGTGTCTTCTGCAAACTTGACATGTGCATTGTCACCTTCTCAAGGTCACCGATACAGTTGTTGAACAGGACAGGTCCCAGTACAGACCCCTGACCCCAGTCAGAGTACTGCCCATTAACCTACTACCCTCTGAGCCCAACCACCCAGCCCGTTTTTAAACTGATTTAGCTGTCCGTCTATCCAGAACATAATGTTCTTGCTTGGATACGAGAATATAGTGGGAGATGATCTCAAAAGTCAAGCTAAAGAGGAGATAAATGATATCTCCCTTCATTCCTAAATCCAGTCACGGATCATGATATCCCCTTCATAAATGCACTCTGACTGCTCCCAGTCCATTCCCTCCTCTTTCCCAGGAGTGTCTTCCAGAAGGACTTGCTTTGATTTTCCCACTGAGGCTGACTGGAGCGTAGCTCCCAGATTTGATTTTTGGTGTTTGCTGAAGGTGAAGACAACATTTGCCTTTCTCCAGCTGTTTTGGAGCTTTCTGGATCTCCACAGTCTTTCAAAAATGGCCTTGCAAGGTCATCAGCCACTTCTCCCAGCACCCCTACATGCAGAGGGCAAGTCCGTGCCTCTGGAATGGCATCAAGGGGCCGAGCATGTGGGAAATCAAGCAGTGAATTAAAGGCCCTGGGCAGAAGGAAAGCTTTTGTAGAAGCTCTCCTACCACCCAGAGAAATATTTTAATTATGAATTTCAAAATTACTCTTGATGAGACTGATGTATTTTAATTCCCTGCAAATCAACATTACCTTTTTATCCAGCTGAAACCATGACCCTTGACTGCCTCTGAATTCAGTGTGTTTGGATTGTTCCTAAACCTAGACATGTGCAAGGTCATTATACATCCATGAGAAGGGACATTACCAACACAGTGATTAATTCCACTACCACTGTGTTAACATGAACATACGTACAGTGGGATAAATGTGTTAGACATAAAGGTGCTTACAGGATACTCTGTTCAGGCTTCTGGACTAGGAAAACCTGTTAAGAGATGATCTTGGTTAAAAACAATAGCTGTGGACTCTGTCCCAGGGGCACGTATGCTATTACTGAGGCAACTCCAAGACCCCCATCGCTGTACACGTTTCCCTTAAGATGTCAGTGATGGCTTTAAATACCTGTTGTGTTACAGAGTACTACTATGTAAAACCCCTTTTTTGCATTGTGTAAATGTACCTATCTTGGTATCAATTGCTCACCCTGTTCTCCACTAGATGTCTTCATTGGTATTTTAAAAGTACATAAAATCAATACCGAACATTGAAAGGTACTTTTAGCTGCTACCTAGGGAATGGAATATAGAATGTACCTGTTCAGACTTCTGAGTTTTACCATATGATCATCCTTAGATAGTGAGTTGTTAACACATTGAGAAACCTATCCCATATGTCTCTAACATATGCCTGGGAATATCTTAATTCCCAGGCAATGCCTCCCTGTGCAGTTTTTAGAGCACTCACGTAGTAGACTTGAAGTTTGTATCTTGTTATTTATTTAAAATTAGATGTATTGCTTAATGGTTCAGACCTAGCATTCAAAACAAAAAAAAAAATCCTGAATTCATTCCTAGGTTCTCAAACTGTGACCTATAAAGAGTCCTTATTTTGAAATATGCCCTTATTTTGAAAATGCAGATATTTTTACCTCTTTGCTACAAAGACACTTATTAGGATATATCTTCAAGATTTGTATGTTAGTCATCACTATTAATGCAAATGAGATTTGGAAAAGCGATTTCCCCATGGTATGAACAAGAGTATACTTGAGTTACAGGTACCAGTGTAACTGGAGTGGCATCTATTTCTTGTAGACACTGAACGTTGTAGTAAATGGATATCTGGTCAATAAAAATAGCCTGGGGTGAATGAGTTGTTTCTCAATAGCTGGGAGAAGGGAAGTTCATTGGGAGGGTGCAAATGTTTAGTGCAACAATGAACGCAGTGAGCAGATTCATTAGTGTTTCACATCCGTGCTCCTCTGTAGTTTTTACATCTATAAGGCATTGAAGAACATCTCTGATCTTGCAGGATATGTCTGCAGTGTGACCATGCAACAGACAAACTGGGACTTTATGTTGATGAGGGTGGCGTTTTGCTCGATTTTTTTTGCTTAGTCTCCTGAGTTGTTTGAATAATAGGTACTGTTAGCAGCATTACCTTACAGGGGAATCAGTATAGCCTTGATCTGGCAATGTAATACACTCACGGTGGGCCTCAATAAATGCATTCCCAGATATACCTTCTCTGTTTTATTTTGGGAAAGGCATCTGGGCAGCCTCTGCGTGCTGCTGATAGTGTGATACTGAACCATGAGTGGGTGGAATCCCATGCATTACTGCTTCTGGATAACTGTTCAATACCTACAGTCCAAGCACGTACAATTAAGTATTTCCAGCAAGCCAGAGCTTCTTTGCCATTATATCTTCAGGAAAATTGGAACCTAGGTTTGCAGCTGCTATCGTGACACTATAGCAGATGTGGTTGTATTGCCAGACGCTGTGGCCATGACCTCTGACAAATTGCTATAGTGCAGCAGTGCAGGGGCTTTTTGTTGTTTTTGTTTCCCAACACTGGTCATTCGAACTAATCACCAACGAGACTTACAAATGAGCGTACCCAGCTTCCTGAGGTTTGGGTTCCTGTGGGAGAGCACAATGCAAATAGCACCGCTGCCTTGCAGTGGCAGTGGTCACTCCATTAGGATGGCTGATTGATAGCAGGAGGAGGTATGCAAGTAACTGCCAGGAGACATAAGCTGAGGCTGTACAGAATCTGACCCAAATCTCATCTGAAGTGTCAAGAAGAGCAATTACTTTATTATGGAGGTATAGGAGACGATTGGTGATTCAGGCTGGTATGCGCCTGTGCACGTGCACACGTTTTCCCATGTGGGCTACTGATCCGTTGCATTTGCAGTCTCCCCTTTAAGCCTGTGAATACTATGCTGAAAACTTACAGTAATAAAATTCATCATTAGCATAATGCAGTTCAAAAAAAGATGGTTTCTTGTCTGACGTTTGAAGGCAAAACAATACTTTTCATTTTTCTCTGTGACTATTCTTTAGCTGAAGTAAACAAATTATCCCTGAAAAACATCCATTCAAATTGCATGAATGTTAAGTAGTGATGTCATCAGGGGAGTTTAGAGCTGACTTTAAAATTGATGACAGTATACAAGTCACAGAAGATCTTCATTTTTATTCATCACCAACCGGTCATGTTGTGCTGCAGCTTTAACTTGAGATCAGTGAGCACTTCCACTGAAAAATACCGAGTATCCCTGGGAGAAACGTATTAAAAAATCACAAACATTCAATCTTTCTCTAACTAGCAAAACATAGTTATAATTGACAAAAGATCTGAACATATGAGTACACACAATGTTACTGAAATATTAAGTTTTATAAATAAAATCTTCTCTCAAATGGCACACTCACTCCCTTAGAGTTGATGTGATACATTGCATAACAAGTGCTTTGGTGAATCCTTTTTGAAAACAAAATATCAGTTGTCAAAAAACAAAGATGTATAAATAATATGCATATATATGTATGTAATATATATTTTAGATAATACATATTGTATATATTAATAATGTGTGTGTGCGCGTGCGTGCGTGCGTGCGTGTGTGTGTGTGTGTGTGTGTGTGTATCCAGTACAACAGAAACTACCAGGAAGGAACAACAGATGTGTTACTTCTGCTAGTACATTATACTGAAATGCTGACTCTGTGTTTGGAATTTTGATAAAGTGGACCAGTTTTTAAATATCCCTTGGAAAGCTAATGAGATTTGCATCTGTGTAGCAGCTTTCTAAAATAAAGCCATTCATTTAAAAGATGAATGAATATATGTCTGATCCAACTTCTTGGCTTCTGTGCTTTAATCTTGGGCACGAATATTACTTCTTATTCAACAGATTTAAGTTCTCTACTTCTCCATTTGGCAGGTGGTGATAGGAAACCATGCAACCTGGAGAAATTAAATTATGCAAAGAATCACAGCCAATAAACTGACTGAAATAAAAAAAAAAACACGTTCAAAAGTAAAGCGAGCTCCTGTGTAACAGTACTATCAGCTTGTAGATGTCAGAGGAAGGAATTGTAAAGTAGACGTAAAAATCAGCTTTACAGCATTGTTTAGCAAAAGGACTCATCCAATTCTCAGCTCGTCTTTTCAAGGTTTTTTTCTTTTTTTTTTTTTCCATAGAATGAAGAATCGTGTAGTAGCAGCTTTTTTTATTATTATTTTTTTTCCCTGTTACAAATACCTCGGTGTTTTCCTTTGTCAACTTAATCATTAAAGGAGAAGTATAAAACAAATTATTTTAGGTCATTTTGAAAAATTGAAGTTCCTGCCAATTAAATGTTAAATGTGTCATGCATAAGAAAAGCAGTCATTCATGTGCAGCAATAAGTGAAGTGTAATTAAGATCATTTTAGTAGAATTTCAAGTAGTTGGATAGAAAGAAGATATACAACTCTTTGATGGTAGGGAGAAAAAGATGGTTTATCCCTTTCATCCCTAGTTCTATTATAAAGCAATATAAAGTAATCGGGATACCAAGGAAGCAGTGTCCAAAACGCATTTTGGACAGTTCAAAGCTGAAAGCACTTTCAAACCATTATGATTTTATCTGAAAATTGTTTGGTTTTTTTTTTAACTGAGTTCTTCCAAATGCATTGTGTTGGTTTATTAGTGTAGCACAAAACTCGAAGTCCAAAACTATTTTCCAGAGATGTATCTTTTATAGGCTTGATTGTCCTTTATTTTTCTTTCTGTAGACATTTACAGAATGCTCTTACTGCCTAAGCCTTATCGTTAAATTACCATTGCTGGCTGAAATTTGGTATTTGTAGAAAGATTTATATTTTATTTTGAATCAGAAAAAAAAAAAAAAAGGAATTATCCAGGAAGAACTATTCTGATTAAAATATAATTTGGAAATTTAAACTATAAGGACGTTATCAGGTAATGTATTTTACTTTGCTGTAGAGCAGGATCTAATAGTCAGCTTCAGCCCCTGCCGTAGTTCCTGAGCAGGGGATCTGGCTTGCAAAGAGACACCAGTTTCCATGGAATCTCTCAGGTATAGCTGAACCCAGGATTTGGGGGATCTAAAATTGGTTAAATCAAGATGAGAGGCATTTGAATTTGGCAAAGGTTTCAGTATAAGACCCATCACTGTGATTGGTCTCTCTATTTGAAAAAGTGAAAACTATGAGACTAGACATTAAACTTATGCCTGGGAGGAGCGGTGGCACTGGCACTGCTGATGTTCTGACAGCCTTCACCTGTGGTGGTCGTTGCTCTTCAGTGAGCAAAAATGCACTGTAATTTTGACCTGTGGCGCATGAAAAAGTGTGTATATGTGTACATATACACATGTATGAACAAACATCTGTGTTACTAAGCACTGAAGGCCCATGACAGAAGACACAAACGTGAACGATATCAATAAGTCTAAGGATTATTCTGGGTTTTTTGCTGACGAGTAGGCTATTGGGCTTTAATATTGTCTTGTTTAAACTACACTTCTGCAGAAGAATTGTTATATAATGCCTGTATCTGCCTTCTCTGTAATAAACTGATGGTCTTGACAGATTTTCAGGAGACATGTGAGGCTCATTCCTTAACAGTCCCAGGAGGGATGTCATGATGATAAATAATGACTGTATCATCTAGTGTTGTCTCTAGAGTGACGTTCCCTCCGGAACAGGGTGACTGGGGAAAAAATGGCTAATGGCCCAAACTGAATTGACATACAGACGGAAGTTTTCATATGACAGTATATCAAGCTAAAGGCACGTTCTGTGTATTGATATACACCACCTCTCCTCAGTGTGTTGTTATCCGAATCATTTCCTGACATAGTTTATTCAACAGCCTTTCCTACTTCCCTCCAACCCGACTTCTGGCTACAACTGGTGCAGCATGCATTCACAGCACGTGCAATGGAAGTGTCTGGCTGGCAAGCTGTATCTGAAAGCATAGTAAGCAAAACCACAACAATGTCTGGATGCTGTAACCCTGGACACGCCAGGTGGTTGATACAGTTTCTAGTTTAACTGTCATTTGAGATGCATTGAAAGTGAATAGCAAAATGAACATTTGTATAAGTAACATGCATCTTTTCTTGGGATATCCAGGACAAACTTTCCATGTGTCTAGATACAAAATGCATCTTACAGCTTTGCAGGTCTTACACTGTCCTATGTGGGTAGACTTCTTGTGCCTAGCTCACAGAGATGAAGGACCTGATAGTTTCAGATAATCTACAAGGGCTCCCCAGGCAGGCCGCTGAAGTGGGACTGTGAAGGAGGAAGAAACAAACACTAAAAGCTTCTAGGTTCTGGGAATTAATTACTTGATATCCACAGAACACATTAACAGGCTTGAAGGAATGAAATTAGATTAGAAGAGATGTTCCTTCTTACAGGTTTCTAACCTCCTGGTTTACCTCTGTGCTGGGGTGTCTTCCAACAGAACCATTTCATGATTAATTTTCTTACATTAAGTTTTTGTCATTTCCTGCAAAAATAATAGCACATCTTGCTGGCAGGAGATGGCTTAAAAGATTGTTGTCCATATTGTCTGTTTCCATTTATTCTCTTGAATATATGTGACTGCACATATTCAGAATACACAACTCATACACAAGATTGTAGAGCCATCTGCAGCAACAAACATGAATAACAGTATGAGGTCAATAATATTAATGAAAAAATGGTTAGCAAAACTTATTCCTGCACCCCTGGCAAACCTACAACATTCAGTCAGAAACATCCTTTTGTGTCGCATTTTGCAAACACCGAGAGTGAATGGAGAATAAAATGCTAATTGCTCTGCTACAAACCAGCTATGGGCTAGGTGCAAGCCTCAATACAGTCAGGAGGAAACTCCTACTGAACTGGGATTTTGGAGCAGACTTTCCCTGAATCAAGGAAACAATTATTTATTAAAATTTTGATCATTTATTTAGTTAAAATTTTAAACATTTTTTTTTTAAACTAGGGGGTTTGTGAAGTTTATTATTTTTGAGGTCCTTGGTCAGAAGTTCTGTTTAAATATTACTGATTTTTTTTGATATAATTTAAATAGAAAAAAGTTGTGTTTTTTTTTAAAAGCCAAAATTAATGTTGTAGATTAGATAAATACACCTATTTAAATTTTTGATTGGAGCAATCATCATTCTGCCAGCGATTTTAATGTGATCTGGAAAGGCTGGCATCACTAGAGCTATGATAGCCTTTGCTTTTTGCTCAGAAGCAGCACAGAGCTGGAACTGCAGAGGAGTAAAACAGGAGATGCTGCTTGATCCAAATAATACCATGGGGTTGTAATGTAATGTGAAGTACTGTCCGGACACTCTGACCCATTCCATTTGGTCACATACTGGATGTGACAGCCCTGTTGGACAACTGGAAAATAGCCCTTAGCTTTGCGGTTGTGCGAAGGACCTTCAAGCCTGCTCATCTGGTGAGCTTGTCAGTCAAGTTCACTGCTGGAAGTGCGGGGACTGAAGGACAGGGCAGCACTGCCAGGGTTTCAGAGTGTCCCTTCAGGTGCAGACAGCACCCATGAGGCATGTGTTAAGGTGCATCTTGCACTACTTTGTGCCTCCTCCCTGCGTGCTCATGGCTTTTCACATGCTTCTGCCTTTTCCCGGCAGGTGCTCTGGATGTGCCTGCGGATGCTCCATGGATGTGGGGTGGCAGGGCAGACGTGCTCTCTTGTACACCTTGTGCACGTCCTGCCACAAAGTCCCTCAAGCCTTTCCTCGGGAGACTGCTGTACTCAGTGTGACAAACACCGCTTGTCAGGCCCCGTCAGTTCGGGGATTTGATGTCCATAGACAGAAGTTATTTGTTTATTTAATCTTAATTCCATGACTGCATTCAAGGCAGTGACTTTGTGCATGTGTTTGCTTGCTCTTATATGCACGCTCACATCCTTGTACCCTTGGGTCATTGTACATTTAGCTGGAAAAATAAATGTATGTGTAATACACTGTTAATATTTAATCAAACTCCCTAGTAAGATTTCTACCAAGCTAATGTTCAGGAAACTAAACAGAATAAAATAAATGAAAAAAAGACAACCATCATAAATGGGGTTATTTTCTAAATTCTGAAGTGAATTGGGTTACTGCACTGTTAGATGATAGAGAAAATACTGTAGAGAACATATTCTTTGCCATGTATCTGCGTTTTCATAAATAACAAAGTTGTGGGGGCTCATACTGTGGATACAATTCCCACTTTGTTTTATATTGTTAACATATGCTTGGATGAGTTAGTGTCCCATCATAAATTCAAGCCTTCAAGCAAATTCTGACAAATTGTAAATGTAATTTAATTATGTTAGGGGAAAGAAACAAAGACATTTCTTAGGCTATGAGTTTGCAGAGAGCTTTCGTCCCTCACTGGGCTAGCTTTAGGCAACACACTGACTACAGTCAGTTTAACTGAACCAAGTTCTAGAGCTGTTTATGTGTATATATATATATGTGTGTGTGTGTGTGTGTGTGTGTGTGTATACATATATATATATATATGTGTGTGTGTGTGTGAATGGGCTTTTTACCTGGTCTCTTGCTGGAAAAGTTGCTTTTCTTGCTTTTATGCTTTCAACACCATGAGTGAACTGTAAATTAACATCGTAAAAGACTGTAGACAGTCTCTGGTTCCTGACTGTACAGGTACTGTTTGGGCGAAGTCTCCTCTGAACTGTTGAGCTGTTGAAGAGCATGTTAAATCTCTTTTTAGATAGGCACAAAAAAAATTTCCTATTTTTAATGTTCTGTGAACAAACATTTTAAAGCACTTGAGTACAGCTGACATGGCAAAAATGAATGGTGGAGTTTTTCCACATGTCACGAGAGTGACAACCCTGACAGAACTTAAGATTTCCTATTTCTTAGCCTCATCTTCAGTCTCTCAGGCCACAGATTTCTTCAGACCACCACCACACACCATTCTTCCACGCTTGTCAATGCTCTCTGGAGAGAGATGAGTTTGTTCTGTCTCCAGCTTCCCAGGTGTTGTGGTTTCTGTTGGAGTCACACACTGATCCTGCTCGTGGCCTGCTTCTTGGCTCACAGGCTCTGCACGGAGCATCGTTTCTCTGAAAAAAATTACTAACAGGGAGATCAGCCAGTCCCTGGGATCTTCCCAGGGGGCCACACTCCCTGCTTGACTGTTAACAACTGTGGAGGGCTGTGCCCATCTGAGTTCCTCCTGATGGAAAACCATCTAGACAGTGATGTTTATCCTTCCACAGAACGACATTTACCTTGCAGTTCCTCTGCTCCATAGTGACTGTACTTCCTTCATCTTCCTCACTGCTGTGCCCCAGAATGCTATATGCTTTAATGGCTAAAACAGATCATTTGCAATGCTGGTCTTGGTGTTTGTACTTCAGATTAAAGGATGTGGTTTTGACAAGACATCTGCTGAGCAAACCACTTTTCTTTTTCCTTAATCAGCATACTGCGCCCCTATCCTCTTAATCGCTTCTAAATCTCATGGCAACAATAATTGAGCCCACAGACTCAGAAGCATAGGCTTTTATGGGATTATTTATGGCACTGACTAATTTGGGGTTTATTTTTTATAAGAGTGCTGGTTTTGGAAATCTAGGCACCCGTAATTTTCTTTCCCTTAAAAATTTTATAACACTCTCAGAAACTTCCTCTTTTCCAATATTGTTTTTAAAACAGTAATTACTCTGTCAGATAAAATCAACAAATCCCTTAGATTAGATATTTAGCAATGGGACCATTTCTATGTGGACTCTTCAGTGCCCCATAAAAGGTGTATCCTTCCCACAACGGGGTTATATTAGATCCACCTCTTTTACACAACCATCAATTTTTGCAGCACTTGCAAGGACCTGATGCCTCAGCTGCCTTCATTTCTATGTTTGGTTGGTGACTTTTAATGGATTCAAAGGCAAGAGACAGGTTGGGGTCAGACAGAGAGACCAAGTGTATGCTTAAGCTTTGTTTCTCTAGCACCAAGCTAAAAGCCAATAGTCTCTGCTTTAATAATACTGTACTTATTAGCTGCTTCACCCACAAATCTGATTCACAGGATTTTGATTTGGACAAGCCTTGCAAAGGTCCTTTGTAAATGGGTCTTTGCATGATGCAGGAGTTACATAAATGAGTGCTGTGTGAACATGTGAAACCTGATGATCCCTTTGCACTGTGCCCTGCAGATGCAGGACGTGGTAATGAAGGGAGCATGAATGAACAAGCTTATTCATGAGATACATAGGCACCTTTCATTAGAGCTTGTGTGACTTTCATGAACCAGATTTGGATCTGGTTTCTGAAACTGGCTCCACTGCTGAGTCACTGTGTATTGGTGGCAGAGGACAGTATATGAATAAACCCTAGCACCAGGGATCTGTGTCCTGCTCTGCCGGTGACTTGAGACTAACTTTAGCAAAGTAATTTTCTATATATATATTGTAGTCTTCCCACCCCTGAGAAAGGGAGGGGTGAAGACAAACTCACCTTTTCTGGTGCCAGGATGCAGAGGAGATGTAGAGGAATTGTAGAGGAATGAAGCTGGGTTAATTAACATTGATAATATACAGCTGTGGGCTGGCTTCAGGGGCGGTGGGTTGGCTGATGTGGGTAAGGTGCAGCTGTGGCTGGTTCCTGCTAAGTAGTTAAATAGCTCTAAGGGGTATAGGAGAAGAGGAATGAAGGAAGAAGAGCATTGGGTGAAGAAAGACCCAGAAGAAGCAGAGAGAGGAGAGTGAGTGAGTGTGTGCCCTGGGTTTAGGCGAGACAAGCAGAGGCAAGAGGCAGGGTGGACTGGCCTGCAGAGGATGAAGACACAGCACGAACAGTAGATGAACTGTTGCAACCTTGTGTGGGATTGGTGGCTGTGCTGGGGCAAGGCGTGGGAACGGCTTCTTGAAGTTAACCTGGTATGGGGTGGTAAAAGCCTTGTTGCAGCTGGCTAGTTTGATAGTGCTGCAACACCAGGACACTTGAGAAGAGCTTGTGGTAAATGCAGTGTATGACTAATCTTTGTTCTCCAGTGTCCTGATTAACTTGTCTCTTATGAGAACTGCAGAAACTTTTATCTTGGTGACATTTTGGAGCTACAGAGCCCAGGTGTTGTTAATGCCATCACATAGGCAACCAGACAGTCACACAAATAAGCAAAATTAATGTTAACTTCATATGTGTTTGTCCCTGCAGCGTCTAAGTATCCTTGTACTGTACCAATTTTAGCTCTTGGATGCGGAGGAGGTAGCTGATGTTTTGCCAGTCTAGGGGAGGAAGGTGGAAGGCAGAGGGTCAACAAGTGGCAGGAACTGAAACCTCTGCCTTTGAGATGTGTTATCAGCCCTGGAGATGAGGGAGAAACTGTGATGGTGCCAGCATGGCTACTGTCCTTAACATATTTCTTTGGAGATCGCTGCACTCCCAATGGATTTCAGAAAAGCAGAGCTCCCTGACCTGCTGTGCACACCTTCTGACGCAGGGCAACCGCCAGGGCAGAGCACCCAGCTTGCCGGCTCATGGTGCTGGGCATCTCAGCAGAACCTCACTGTAATGCCCTCTGCTTTTCCTTTCTTTTTCCCAGCTTGGTTTCCATTAAACACGTCTCTGCTGGACAGCACTGCAGCAGTTGAAGCCTGCTCTTCTATATTGATAATGTGAAGTGGAAATCATGTTGGTCCTGGCATGCTCATCTCCTCTGGCCTTTGTGACTGTTCAGTTTATGGTGTAACTGTAAAGGTAAAATGGAGCTGCAGGCACTTTTTCAATGTTTGGCTTCACCTGTGTTTCCTGGCTTTGTGGCTATTACCTTCCCAAGGGTGGGAAGGAAAATAATGTACCTGGCCAATTTTCCATATTCTACAGAAGAATTATGGCTTGTAGAGAGAGAAAAGAGATGGTCCTCACCTTCTGAAGTGCCCTTACCTCTCAGATATGCTCTCATGAAATGCTCCAAATGAAAAGCTTTTGTCTAAATTTTTTATAATTTAGCCAGATGTGCAACTGTTGTAGAGAGGCTTCATTTATTGCTTTGCTGAAGCCTAGAGTCCTAATTACTGGTTTCATCTGAAGACTATTTCAGACTTGGACTTTTTGGGAAAAGGAAATGAAAGTGGGTTCAAGAGCCCATTGTTTCCTGAACCCCTAGTTCCCACTCAGGAAAGCGTGTTCGTGCCACAAACAGATAAAAAATACAAGGGTTCATTCAGGAATGTAACATCCATTCACAATCACAAAACCAAAGACAGGATTTATTAGGCTTTGACATATGGATTGAGTATGCTCCTTTTGTTTCCAGATGACGTTTTAATGCTCCCAAACTTAGCTAAAAATGTAATTGCTCCTCAGTTCCACACAGACTCACAAACCTCCTTTGTCCCTTCTTGGTCAACCATCGACTCTTTGTGAAGCCCAACAAGGAATCACAGTCTCAATGGATAGTCCCACTATGCTACAGAGTAAGGGGGTGGGAGTGTGTGCGGGGAAAGGAATATCATGAATTACGTATAAAGTTCACTGAGATACAGCCACTGACAAGAAGAGTAATGACTAGCTTCTAGGCTTAACTCTTTTAGGCTTTTTTTTTTAAATTTTTTTCCTCTTCCCATAGACTTTCATTACTGAGCCATAAAGGTGTAAATGGGCTGAAAGTGTTTCCTATAGTCATGGAAAAGCTACCAAGTAATGTGGGACATGCACATTTTTCATGGCGTCACATTTTATTTTTAAGTTCAGAAATACCAGCTGCTTCAGAAGAACAAACCTACAGTCTCCCTTAAACATGAAAGATACTGCCTGCTTCCTTCTCCCTGTGCAAGTCAGCTGCTGGACTTGTTTTAATTCACAGAAATGAGGGGAATATCCACCAGGAGCAGGTTAATCAGGTCTTATCCTAATTTTAATATTGAGAGGAAGCACTAACTAGATTCCTTGGGACGTGTGGGTGATATTCAAGGCAACATGGACTAAGATAGCTTTAAGGCATAGCCATGCTTTTCCAGGTCTGTACTGTGCTAGAGGCTGAAGCAGTCATCAGTACCAAGTGGAGCATAACCAGGCTTCTAAAATATGCTCTGCTTGCTGTCACCCGCTGTCACTTGGACACTGCTATAGAATTACAAGGACAGTTTCTGTGGTCTCAGGAGCTGCTGAATGTGCTGGTAGCCATAAACTACATCATCCAAGCCACACAACACAAAAACATTATACATTTATTTATTTAAAATTCAACCGGACACACAAAATTGCACTGTTTCACCAACTTTCATGTGTATGACTGACTTGCACATTTTTTTATGATAGCTGAGTCCCCTCAGGGTAAGACAAATGCTTCTACAAGTTAAGGTACAGACCTATGGGCTATAGTGCTGATGAACCCTCTGCAAAATGTCCTCTCGCTTTGCCAGAGAGCTCTTGGAAAGGGCTCAGGGTGTCTCTTGCCAGTTTTGCCCTCACTCTTTAGCAGCCTCGTGTCTGCCAGCACGTTTCCCTCACCTCCCAGTGAGATTGTCATGCATAACCATCTCAAAGCCTTATCAAAGCCACAGGAGCAATAAGTTGAAAAGCTAGTGGCAGGCAGTATAAATCCTGTTCTGATGCAGCTAAAGCTGGGAAACTTGTTTCCTAATCTTCCTTTCATGTTTGCACGGCCCTTCCATTATATCGTGCCCAAAGAGCATTAATAAGGACAATGTGTGTGTTGCGGTCTGCGCTGACTTGCCGATTGCATCCTATTATGTATTGGGATAAGAGTCCTGCTCTGCGCAGGCAAGAAGCTGTAGCCGTTTCCACAGACACTGTCGATGTTCAGGGTTAACATCTCAAGTTCTTCTAGCCTCCTAGGCAGCAGAGAAGTGCTTTACTCATCAGTCCGGGGGCAGCTCTCAGCTAGTTCCTATTACGCTTCCCTCGTACTGCGCACCAAAATGGTACGTTTCCCTGGCTGAAACTTCACTGTATGGAAGGCTGTTTGCAACAGGGCTATGCCAGGGAGTTTCTAGCTCTTGCGTTATGTTGTGCCCAGCCCTAAATCTTTTGTTTAATTAACAGTGTATCTTTTAGACACAGAAGCTATCCTGGCAGCCAAGTGTCCTGACTTTAAAGACTACATGTATACCACCTGTGTAACTAAGTAGGGGGGTTGCCCAGGGATAGTTTCAAGCCCTGTATCAATATACAATCAGATTTTGTTTGGCTTTATTCTAGCTGCAAAAAATTACTCCAAAAGCATCTTCTCACAAGAAGATATTTAAGACTCTAAAAACCCACAGTAAAGGTAAGGTGCAAAGTTTTACTGATGATGTTAATCAGCAGCTGAAATAATTTGCCAAGAGAAAAGATTTTTCCACCCCTTGCAGCATTATAGATCGGAACTTTTTAGGAAATGGGAAAACCTACCATCACAGCTTTAAAGTGACTTAACCTCTCCTCACTTTACCATCCGATCCTCTTCATTTAGTATGGCTTATAATTAGCTTCTGCAGGCTTCAGTCAGAGGTGCTCATTCAGAAGCACTTACCCGCAGCTATTCCCTTGGCAGCATTACATGGAAATGCTCGAAGCTCTGGGGCTCGCTCTGGGTGTAAGTGGGACCAAACCACCCACCTACAGATCAGGAGGGTGAATTTTGTTCCATAGCTTGTACTTGCCATGTGTGTTAAAAGCAAAGCCAGGTGTTGCTGTGTTTGCTTCAGAGGACTTACGTGGCCTTACCCTGGAAACAGTAAGGTAAGCACTGTTGATGGGAGGTTTCTTGTTGATGATGATTGTTTTACTCTTTATTAGAGGTGACACCAGAATTTCTTTCTTAACATTTAGCAGGACTGAACTCAAATTGAGGTTGACAACATTTTCTCTTCAGATTTTGTTGGAACAAATAAGAAAACATTTTAAAATATATCAATTTTCTTTACAGTCTACATTAAATTACAGGCTCTGAGGAAAAATGTAGTAGCCTGTGTCTGTTTTCTGTGAGTCTTGTCCTGGGGTTCTCTGAGTTGCTGAGCAATAGAAAGTATAGTTAGGGCTTTACATCAATTTCCGTGTGAATTGGATGTACATGTGAACCCTCAGATGCACACAATTTGAAGGGACATTTACTGACTCCAGAATTTATTCAAATTGCTTGGTTTTTTCCCAGTGCTCTTGGTTGTAAACAGTTGTCACAACATTTGGTTTTGTTTTCTCGTTTCTGCACTTTTTAGTGATACTGAACCTGCTGGAGAGACAGATTTGTTTTCTTTTTTTAATGATTATTGTCTACACTGATGATTACTTTTATCCCAGTAAAACATAGGACAGCTGATTAATGTTCCGAGTAGTAATTTGTGTTCTTTTGTAAAGGTTGCAACTATATCTGTGTTGTTTATGTGTTAGACTGCAGACTGTAAACCTCATCTTAGGAGCAAAGCACAAGTAGAATATGTGTCACCGTGAGGATAGACTGGAAATTAAAAAGCTATGATAGACAGTCCAATGGTGCTTTCCTCCTGCCTCTATTATCAAGCTAATAGCTGGTAAATCACAGGTCCCTCATTCTTCCACAAGCTTTATTGTGGATGCATTCTTTTTCCCAAATCATGTCAAACCATGGAATCCCTCTCAAAGTTGTCATAGTAATAAAGAAAATGTACTTTGAACATTTTTCCTACTTCCTGGTGTGAAATAGACAGACGAGGAAGAAGCCAGACTATTTTTAGCTTAAAAAGTATGGGAGGAGGATATTGCCTGCAATGGTATTAAAGCAAATACCCATATGGATGCTACACTTAACACAAATCATGCTAAACAGTTCTCTATTAATCTGTTTATAGCACTTTCTTTCACAGTTCTCATCATTAACCTTTTAACTTTAATATTGTGTCAAATACTTTGCTATCTGAATGCTGAGCAATTCTTCCTTGACAACATAATGTGGACTTAGTACTTTATATGTCTAACCCAGTACTGTGCTTGTGTGTATAAGATAGAAATATAATAGCATTTGACATATAATTAAACTGCTGGCTGCTATTCCACTGAAGTAAAAGGCTTGTTTGGTCAAAGATGGATCACAGTTGAGATTTTCCAAAACTTTATATGATGACATACTGCATAACAGTGACTCTGCTTGGCGTAGGTCATAGGGCAGATACCCCTATGGTGCATTAGGAGATGCTAGGGCTGTAAAGCTACATCTAGGTAAGGATATTAAGAGTATCCAGTTCTGTTTGCTGGTAAAGAAACCAATAGGTATGATGTACCCTGCCTGTGTAAACTGTCTCACCCTACAAAACAACACGGCTAGGCACAAACTGCCTGCTGGGAATGGTCCTCGAGGAGTTCAAACTCTGTTAAGTGTCCTTAGGGGTGGCCTGGGAGGGTGCTGGCTGGTATGGCCAAAAGCAGGACAGATCACATGAACAGTTTACCAACACAGAATTGTCAGTTTCCCAGTAACAGTCCCAGGCACTATAGAATGCAGAACTACATGGTTAGCATGATTTTCGTGCTGGTTTCATACCAGTTCTTGCTGTTTAGCTGTAGACTTCATTCACCAGATCCCAAATTCATCTTGTCTGACCCGTTTGGGATTTGAACGATTAAAGGCGCCCCTTTCCCAAGTAGAGTACGGAGGGGAAGGCTGGCTGGTCAGAGGGATTTGAAGCTGAACACTGAGAGGGCTGGGCACACTTGGTTGTTTGAAGACACCAGGAAATACTAGGATACTAAATTCCCACCTATAATATACACAGTTAGGAAACAGTGCCAGAGCATCCTCTAATTGCACAGTTTGGAAATACAGCCTACAGAAACCAGTAAAAGGAATAATGGAGTAGGCCAGAACATGGGATTATATAGGATAGACACTCTTGTCTTGCCTCCATGCTTTGACAGCCTTCTATCCTGACTTCAGCTTTTTTTTTTCTTTTTCTTTTTTTTTTTTTTATGGTTTTCCTGTTTGCTTGGGGTTTTTTTGGTTTTATTCCTTGCTAGAGGTTTACAATCCCCCACCAGCAGCTCATCAGCAAACTGCAGGTTAGGAATCTGTGATGCCCAGAAATGCAGAAAAAGATTTTTTTGTTAAAATGGAGGTTGAATAAGCAAATCTACAAAATTGTGATTTTTCTTCTGGCAACTGGAAATAACACAGAGGGGAGTAAACTTCAGTGGACTTTAGTTTTGGCTGATTCCAAGCATATTAAATTAAACATTCATTCTTCTTCACAAAATCAAATTAAAAAACCTCTGTCCAGGCTGTTTGCATCATTACTGTGTGTATGTTACTATGGAATTTTATTTCAGAATTAAAGACTCCAATCCAAGATGATCACAGACAAAAAAACAAAACAACCAAAAAAACAAACCCATAAGTCCCATGGTATTTTTCTAGGTTGTATTTTTTGTCCATGACAGATTGTACATTATAAGCCATTTGGATTTGGTACTTCCTAATCTAATTAGAAAATACTTCCTAAATACACTCTAGAAGTTTAGTTGTTGCTAAGTAATTCTAGTACCTATCTTGCTCGATGTGAGCAGAACCTAAAGAAACTGAGGAATGTACTGACAATGAAGAATAATTATGCTTCTGCCCAGCGAATAATTTAGTACATTTTGGAGGGGAAAAAAAACCTCGGGGGTGGAAAGGCAGCTAGTTGCCGTAAGCAAATAAATGGCAGGAAGTCATACTTCATATGGAACTGGAATAACACAAATGACACAGTGAAGAACAAGCTAATAACTGCAGCCATTCTGCTGGGGGCAAGTAATTGAGTGACATGGGAAGCAGTTTTAGGAATGCCAAAAAATACATCATTATTGGCTATTTGACGGGACATGTCAAAGCGCCACAGTCGGCTAAAAATCATGACACATTTTAACAGATGTATGTATAGTAGCTTGGACAATATTCTACAGATGGAGAACTACTGCTCAGGAGTGACATATGCAAGGAAGACACTAAGGTATTTACACTCTGTTATAGCTCTGCTGTATACATAAACTGTGAACAGCTTAGATGTGAAAACTCACCAGGTCCCAGCAAGACAATGTGATGTACTATATGGGTTGTGGAGATTGCTGGGTCATCTCCTTCTACTGAAAATCTATAATGGCCAATAATGAATGCGAGGGTTGCAAAGGAGACAGAAGTTCTTACAGTCTCATAATAACTCTGTTCACTGCACTACACTGTGTTGTGTGTTGACTTCCATGTCAGTTCACGGGTCATAGTGGTAGAGGAAAAATAGCTATGAATATGGTGTTATTCCACGGGTGTTCTTAGCACTGAAAATAGGAAATAAAACTTTTTCCAGACCGCTATTAGATTATTGTTATTCTTATAATAAAACAGAAATATAGCCCAAGCTTTTACAACTGTAATTTTAGTAACTTCCATTGTTTGGTACTACTTCAAAATCAGTCTTGCTTGGCTTCGACTATATCCCACGTATCTTCTGTGATTAGCCTCATTGCCTTTGCAGCAATGAAAATAACTCGCAAAAATGATATCCAGAAGTATACTCAGGAACAGTAGCCTTGGCCTGCTGTTGGCCAGTACCTAGACAATAATGCTGGTTTTGCACTGGGTAGACTCCAGTGGAATGACTTTTCTGTAGGCAGAACAATTGCTACCTGGGTTTGACTGTGCTGCTCAAGAGGAGCTGGTGTCCTTCCTTCTCACAGACTGAGCTGGCGAGGAGCCACCGGTAGAGTATTTTTTTACAATGGGAAATGTTTCCTTCTTAGGGTTATTTGTCTTATCTAAGTTTTCACTAAGAAAATTCCACAGAGATTTAAATGAATAAAGCTTTGGCAATCTCTTTCATACCTTTTGCCTTCTTTCTGAGGAACAACACACTTCTATTTCACTTTTTCTGCGTTAGGACTTCTAGTTTGTGCAGGGTGTTGGTGCTATGTGGCTTAGGGTGCTAAGGAGGTGTGCAGGGACCAGGTGTCCTTAAAGTCATTGGGATAGTGCCGATTCCCATCAGCCTCATCTTCCTTCAGTGGCATAACAAAAATAACACTTTCAATGGTGAGTCAAATATTACTGAGGTTTCATATTGATTACTGAGTGTAAAGGTCAGTATGAATTGCACCTGGAACGCTTGAATGCCACCCCTAGGCTGGCTGAGAAGGGAAGCGATGGCCCTGCATCTGTGATCTTCAGCCCATCTGCTCCTCTGAGTGCCATTAAAAAGGAAGCAAAATGGAGGATGTATGATTTATAGGAAAGAGCACGACTGTTTTGTCACCTTCTTCCTTGCAAATACATATTGATTTGCACTTGCAGGGCAGGCTTTTTTTAAGGTGTTAGGGGAGTAGAATACAAAGTTTGCCAAAGCAAGCAACTTTAGAAGTTCTAGGATACAGCAGAAAACAAAAGTTTTGTCCTTTACTTCATAAACCATGCAGTTTGTTCTAGCCCATAACTATTACAGTAGAAAGCACGAAAATATCAGCCCTGATACAAAATGATGACCAGCCATCAGCCCTGGAAAAATTAAGTCAAGCACCTTCTAACAATGACTTGTCTTAAAACAAACTCTCCGATCCACATTAACAGGCCATTATAGGGTCTTAAAATGGAAATGCATGTCTCCGAAAATGAGCAAATACATAGAAGAATGTCACACAATTGTTTATGCAGATATGATACCTTCTCAAAGATTTTGCTGGTAAGTATTATCAGTGGCATGTTTGTTACTAGGTGTCACGGTGGGGAAATAAAAGTATGGATTATAAATTATTTTTAGAAATGGAAACTGCTGCCACTGGGCATAATTCTAAAAAGAGGATGGAGATATTATAATCTGACAGTATTAACTAAATTGTATTTATGCTGTTTAATTCCATTTTGCCTTAGAAAAATTGCTAAGACTCTTAATGAAAGTTTGACAAAAAAGGCTATGTTAAAAAGGGGAAGGTCTGTTCTGGCATTGTCAGAGTGCCTTCTTTAAAGCACGGGAGAGGTTAAGTAATGCAGTACTGAACTGTTTCATCACTGAAATCAGTAAAAATGAAAGGTTTCAACATCAATATCAACCATTGCAGAGATGAAGGGGCTGTCCTACGATGTTTGCATTATTAAGGCTGGTTTTCAGACTTTTTTTAAAAACTTTTGTTATTCTTTTCTCATAAAATAAGACATAGTGCATATGTCCAGTCTACCTATACATCTCCAGCCAGCAACATTCAATTTGGAAGCAAAATAATCTTACACATAAGCAGTGTGAGCTGAAAGTCTGAAGTGCTAAACAGCTGGATTTTTATTATGCCGATCTTCTTCAAGTATATTCGGTTAAATTTATACAGTAAATGTTTTGTTTTCAGTTGTCTAAAACATTTTGCTGAGCATATTCCTAGCACGTTTCAAGCCAGAGTGGTGTTTGCAGAAGCTCCGCACTCCTCTTTTCAGCATCTGAGTCCTGTATATGTGGTACAACTTCCATTATACAGCTATAGATAGCAATCAGCATATATGAGTTGATGTGATAATTTTGTGCCTGTGGGGCACACTTCATCCAAGGACCTCTGAGTTTGAAGTCTCCCAATGGTTGACAGTTAGGTGCAGAAAGATACCTCTTTTATTTACATTGAATTACCAGTTATCGTGGTCAGGACACTAGACTTTGATAAATGCCATCTTGTTGGTGCTGGATTTAAACCAGCTTGGAATAATTAGGTGATAAAATGAGAAAGCGTGAATGTCCTCTATCCACACTTACGATTCAAATATAACTTGTAATTGTTGTTCTGTTACAAGGAGAAGGAAGGTTTCCAGAAGAGCCACAGCCTAAGAAATTGGATTAAAAAGAGTCAAATGTCGAACTCACTTAAGGTAATGCCAGGGATTGCATTATTAATGCATGCAGATGTGATGTCTAAACTAGCAAATAGAGAATCTTATGTCTTGGAAGTCTGATTTTCCAGATTTTTGGGCTAGGACTGTGCTAGATGTCAGGCCACTTCAGGCTCTATTCTCATGAACATGTGTTCTGAGGTGTGCATGTATGTACAGAGTTGCCATTTTGCATTTTTAAAAGTGAAATTAAGGACAGTAGTATTCACCCTAGGAGCTAGACACACAAAAGACAGGCACACAAAAATACTAGTTAATTTCATCCAACTTCTTAAAAATAATATTTTTAAAGAAGTTTATCTGCTTGAGTTTTCTAGGATCACATTCTTAGCTCTTTTCACAGCTTTTAAAATTAAAACTGAGGAGTAAAACTACTAATGGGATTCCAGAATCTGAAGATTTAGGGGAGGGGAAAAAAACCCCACCAACAAAACAATCCCACAAACTGTGAAACCCCTTCACAATTGGCAACGCTGTCAATACACAAATATGACAGCTACTACTAAATACAACATGAAAAGCTTCACAGTCGGTATTCTGTTACACATGGATTATACATGGAGCTGGAGTATATGAAAGCATCCATCAGAGTTAAGGTCCATCAAGGGGCTGAATTTAAATGGGAGCACAGCCCATAAGGGGCAGAGAGACCTGAGCTGATCCACTGGACATAGCCTATTTAATGGGACGTTTAGAGAGAGGCAGGTGTCATTGACATGCTGGGGTTTTTTTTCTACAAATTTCCTCCACCTGTTACCCACACATACATGAGTCAGAGGTAGATTTGAGATATTTTCATTGACACTAGTGATCATTTTCACTTTTACTTTCTTGGCTGGCATGAATTTAATTCAGCATCAACCTGTTTGCTCTGTTGTCATTAAGGATTTAAGTTAGCAACTCTTACTTTTTAAATTTCTTGGTCCCAGATTCCAGCTCTATTCAAAACAGAGGTGTGATCATACCTGTGCAGTTAGGAAAGATAATGCCTACAGGTGGTTTTCAGATGAATGACAGTTCTTTAGAAACAAACTGTTACTTCCTTCTTTTTACATATTCCTTTCCTGAGCAGACCTGCACAGATCACATGAAGGCATGTTTGCATTAGACATGCTGTCATGATTTGAGATGTGGACTAAACAAATAGTACTGTCTATACTCCAGCTTTGCTATTAGCTTTACATGTGAGTTGCCTAACAACTTTCTTTTGCCTCACCATTTGTAAAGTGGTTCTTCTATTTACTTTTCTCTCAAGAGTGTTGTGAAAATTAGCACAAGCAGGCAACATTCATAAGGAACTTCAAACTTGTAAAGTGCTCCTAAACTTCTAAGTACTATTTACGTGAACTACACTTTCTTTGTTCAGAGGTAGATTTGAGGTAATATAACTTAACAAACATAACAATGACATACAAAACATAGAAATACGTATTACACCATTTTTTTAACCATCAGCTGCCAAACTAAAGTCATCTTGGTTGGTGGACAGTAAAGAACTGATTGTACGGGTTTTGTTGGTTTGTTTGTTTGTTTTTTTGTTTTTTTTTATATATATATATATAAAGGAGCATTCAGAGCACTGATGCTTTCAATGAATTCCAGGACAAGTAATTACATCCTACCATATCTAAATATCAATTAGATGTGCTCTTTTTTTATTCATTTCCTGTTCCACATTACTGAGTTGTGTTGCTGTGCCCTGTTGAACAGTAGCCACATTCATCCTAAAGTTGGCAGCATTTTTGTGGCAGACAAAGTGACATCTTTATGTCTCAAAGATGATTCTCTGGATGCTTCCACAGACACTGGTTTTGCTCCGGGGCAGTCTGAGTAGTGTTGCTTTGGCTTACAGCAGCATAAGTGTATGTAAGGATTATGGTACAATAATAACTATATAAATATTGAATGGTTAATAATATTTGATACTGTGGACACTTGATGGATGTAAAGATGAATCCTGTGAGGCAGAGATTTAAGTACTAGAACAATATAAAATTCACTACTCAATACTGAAAAAAAACCCCTATCTTGGAGTTACTATTTACCCTCTTGGGTGTTTTCCCTTGACTTCATCAGGATGAATGTGACTACAGACTTTCCACTTCAATTAATTTACAGAACATTAGGCCCCTAGTATTTATACTGTGTGCAGTGGTGTGGTATCTGAGTTATAGTCAATAGTTATACCAAGTGCTATTCAATTACTCTTTTCATTGGATATTATGGCAAATATCTTTGAGGGCAAAATATAAGATTCAGTGACCAAAAAAATCATTTATTTATGAGGGACATGGTTGAGAGCCCACGAGTAGTAAGGAAATCAAATTCTCTTCCTTTGCTTGCAAGCCCACTTCAGCAACTCAGCAAAGTACAGTGCAGAAAGAAAGAGAATGGGAAGAGGACTATTTCAGTTTGACTTTGATGGCATTGTGAGATACTGAGCCCTAAATTACTTTGAACTCCAGGCCAAATAAAAATTCAGGGTGCCAGTCGCCTGGCAATGTCATGCCATTTATTTGCTGGGATGTAGGGCCTGATACTACAGTGCTGAAGAAAACAAGGAGGTTTGCAGATGTCTCTAAAGGAAGCTGGATGTGGTATTTAAGTGTCTCACAGTCTTGCTTTATCTGGACTTTGATCCTTAAGATCCTTAAGAGCCATTTCTGTGTATAAATCACAGTTTCCACTGATATGTACCTGCTCAGCATCTTTTAGACAGTGCACCTACATAATGGGGCTGATCTTAAGACCTATAGCATGAGCAGAAAGTTCCTTAGTTGTAGTGAGACTGGCCTCTGCTTTCAAAATAAAATTGGGCAATATCTGTGTAAATATTTGGTCCCTCCTTGTTGCAGCAACTAACTGAGGTGATCTGCAGTGGAAGATTAGGGCCTTGTTACTTCAGAGTCTCAATTTTATAAAACACTTTATTTTTGTGAAATCAGATAAAGGATCACTGGCCTACCCGCTTTGTAGAAATGCAAGGTTTCTTAGCTTAGACATTACCAAACATTCCTGAAAGACAGAATCAGATTCAACAAGGAATTAGGGTTTCAGCTGAAAGCTGAGCTGTTTACCAGGGAATAAGACAAGCCTTGATCTTTTTGCTCAGTAATCTTTTAATGGGCCAAAGGAACAGCATTTCTTTTCCTGTCAGGTAATTTACATACAACATTCAAAGGAGATAGTAGTGACCTTGGCTTGCACTAAACAGAGCTTCAGAGCTAAACTGTTTCTAGTGAGCCTGGCTGGTCTTTTGACAATACTCTTGTATTGTTTTGAGGTACCCACAATCCCCAGGCACAGATTTATTCTGCACCCTAATTGGAAATGTCTAGGAAAGGTGGTGGTCTGAGAGACTTACAGCTAATTGCAATTATTAATGTGTTAATCCTGAAGTATCTCACTAATATATACCATGTTCATGTTTCTATTTAGTCAGCAAGAAAAATGTGTGAACAAGGACTTCAGTGCATATCAGTCTTGCTGACTAAACATCACATTTTGCATTTGCTGTTATGTAAAGAAGTTTACTTATTGGAATAATGGTTTTGAAAGCTGCATACAGGGCTGGTATTCTTCAGATGAATACGTTTGCCTCAGATAAATTAAAATGTGGTTTTATGTTATGAAATCAGGGCTAGGTGTACTAATGGAGACAATCTCTACATGCAGTCCATAGAGGCCCTTAATTTTGGACAACGCCAAGAGATGCACATGGCAGTTGTGGATGAATGTATGTACACAGCCTGTACATACATATCTCTGCTCACCTAATTCACACATAGGCACGTTTGAATATAAACCCATATATCATTTTCCTTCTTTTAGCAGAATGATAGTGATTTTCATACATATTTCTCAAATGCCACCATAGCCCAATTGCACTGGAAGACAAATCAGTATTCAAGCTGTCAACAAAGAAGACTGATGTTGGTCATAAGTCCCTATTATCTGAAAGATTTGACATGGACTTAAGTTGGGATCACTTTTGATGAATACCATTTAACTATCATTACCTGATGGTTCATCTACACATGGTAGAATGGAAATAAAATTATGCTGAAAAGTACTCATAAATGTGTGTGCTATTGTTTATCAGTGTAGCATCACAAAACTTCAGCTCTGGATCACATGTTATTAGAGGTACTTAAGCACAGCACCGAGTCCAGCTCTAAGAGTGCAGCTATGGTTGTGTCAGAGCTTGGAACCGCACATGCTGCACAGTGCTAGGAAAGAAGTTAGCTCTATACACCTCCTAACATTACCCCCTACCCCAGTAAATCTACTTGATTAATGACATACTGACATTTTATTAGATTATTGTGCATCACCACTGCACAAGCACCCTCTAAAATTTCATATCCAAATTTCTAGGCTTATTATTTTCTTGAAGTCACTACTTTTCAGAGCAGGTTGTGCTGTATTACGCTGGCTGGCTCATAAAATCCCATGGCATGTGAAGATCTGAGCTTGTACTTCTTGCATGTTTTTCACACTGTAATGAAATGTCTTTGAAATAGGCAAGAGACACATGCACATGCTCTAGGATGGCCAGCCATGGGGTATTCCCATAGGGTTGTGGGAGAGCCACTCCTTGCACCTGCTTTCTTACATGGAGCAGAAGTCCAGACTCCAGGTGAGTATCCTTACTCCCACAATATAACACCAAGTACCTTAGCTCTGATTATAATGCAGGTTTCATTTCATTCCTGTCTTCTCTGAACTAGACAGCGGTCCCCCTCAAGAGGCTATTGCATATTGCTGTCTATGATACAGCTAGACAGTATGGCAGAAGGATGTTGGCACTCCTTCCTCTACTGTTTCAAGAAGAAAAAATGAACCTAATCATGTCTGCATTGTTTTGGGTTTAGTTTGAAACTAAGTATCAAATATAACCATTATGACATGAATGAATGAATGATGTGAATTCTGTCTCTCTACTTAGCAACTCCATTAACTGCTGTCTTTTTTTTTTTTTTTTTAAATCAGATTACACTTCTAAGGCTAAAGCATGTCGGATGCCTGGAAGCATTTCTGTTTTCAGTGAGAACCTCTGTTAACATGACACAACCCCTTTAAAATGCAGACATGCACTCAGCGAATTTGATAAGCCCTGAGATGAATTTAGATGCACAAAGATGGTGAAGCAGCCTAATCCTTCCTACAGAAGATAATGTTTAAACAAATTTATTTCATTCAATGAAACACCTGAACAAGCTTATTTAATATAGTCTTTGCATTTAATTATCTCTGCTGAGGGGTACTTGCCATATTTCAAAATATGATTATTTTCTTTTGTATTAATTATTTTAAGATCCTCAAAGGAAACCTGGTGAGAAATAAAAAAAGGGCTCTTAATTAACCTGAGCCACCAGAAGTCATCTTTTTGGAATAGGGAAGCTGAGATATGGGACTGAAAATAAATAGTACTTTAAAAATCAGGCTCTCTACATGAATAATGAAGAAGAGCTGCTAAAACCTGAAAAGAATTCTGTATGAATGAATTGTTGCTAGGCATTAATATCAAAGGCACGCTTACACATTAAACTGTCTGGTGGAGAAAAGACAAAAATAGAAAAAAATAATTCTGAGACTAACTCAATACAGTGAAAATTATTGGCAGAAGTCAAGGAAGTGTAAAATTATGATACACCCAGAGAAAAATACAGCCCAGAGTCAGCATCTCAGTTCTTTTCTTCTCTCCTTTTGCTCTTGTGGGGTTAGCATAAAGGAAGCTATTCCTTTTGAAAAGAATTTATTCCCCAATATATTTCTGGCAAGCAGTTCTACCATGAGTGCTCTCACTGCTCAATCCAATTACCCTCGTGCTTGCAGCGGGGAATACTGTACACGAAAACAGGAGACCCTGTTCTCCCTGCCACAAATAGAACTGCAACAGGGCTTGGATGTTTTTACTCTAGATAGCAAATTAACAGACTATGGCAACCTATATATGAGTAACTAGATCACTGCTTTTTTTGCAGCATCAGTATTACATGAAAGGATATTTGCAACATGGGTTTGCACAGAATGAATGTAATTGTATGTATGTATCATCTGAAAGCGGCTTTGTACCTAGGCACAAGCAAGAGGGGAATTGTGCCCATTGCAGGCAATTGTTTAGTATTGCACTTCTAGGCTTCTCTTGTTTAACCATTTAACATGTTGCTGTGCTCCTCCAAAGGCTAAAGACCTTGAAAGGATCACATTATGTGCACACCTTTGCAAGAAGCCAGACAGCACCTCGGTAGGTGTGAAAAGGGATCAAAGCCAGTTTTCCAACAGAAGTACTTTTGCCTTTTATTCTATCAGGCAATTACACAAATTTTAATTTCCAGTCAAAGTGAATGCAGTTACCAGATCATACTACCTAGACAACAAATCAAACTGTTTCGTGCCATTTGTAAAATTAATTCAAAGTCAGCTCTCACCATTGAAGACAGCTTTGTTTTTTCCTTAGTTTTTCAAAAGGCATGAGGTTTACTTCACTTTTCTGCAGACACTTTGTATAGGTATTTATATTACCCTTTTGTCACTACTGGTCAATCAAGCACACCTGAAAAAATTCCCTGGGGCTCAGCCTTGGCATGGGAAGTGTGTGTTTTCTCTGGGAAACATTTAAAATTATAGGAAATGCTTTTGAAAGATGGGAAATAATGAGGGGAAAGGTGTTTTCGTGTTTTCTGATCCTCTATGTTTGTGTTCTTGCAACTGATTATATTTTCACAATCGAACTGAAATATATTGCTGTTTTATTTGCCACAGAATTGGATTGAGGCCATTCCCAGCGATGGCATGCTGGACGAGGTGGCAGCATGAAATCCATACTCCTCCCGTTTGCCCATCTGCAAAGCTGCAGTGGGTTCACATCACCTCACTCTCGCATCACCCTTCCAACACTGTCAAGATATTGACATCGCGTGGTGACTTCAAAGATGAAGGTGAATTGGACTCAGTTTGTGAGGTCGCAGGGAGGGAGAGCGGGCAGCTACAGGGCCAGAGCCCTGCAGCCCAGGCAGCGGGTGGCAGGGCCCTCGGGCGGCAGGGCCCACAGCTCGGCTGCACCCACGGCAGCCACCTGGGCCTAGGCCCGGTCCGGCCCCGGTCCGTGCCCGGCTGGTGGCGGGTCCTCCGCCTGCCGCAGGCTCCGGGCCGGGCTGCGCCCTTCAGAGCCCCCGGGCCCCGTTCGGTTCAGGCGCTGCGGGCGGCCGGGTCCCTGCCCGCACCCGGGTAACCCGCTGGCTGTCACGGACACCCGGGAGGGGCTTCAACCCGCCGTGACCGCAGGGCGCGGGGGGCGGCGAGGCGAGGCGGGGGGAGGCCGCGCCGCAGCGGGGGTGGAGGAGGAGTGGAAGAGCACCGAGAGGGGAAAAGCGCGGGGGGCGTGAAGGAGCGGGGGGTGAAAGGGGAGTGCGCGGAGAGGAGGCGGCGGCGGGGAGCGGAGCGGGGCGGCGGCGAGCTGCCCGAGCCAGCGGGTGAGGCGGCCGGGCCATGGCGCGGCGGGACGGCGGCGGGCTGCCCCGCCTGCTGCTCTGCCTGGCGCTGTGCGGGCTGTTGCGCGGCGCCCAGGCTGGCGCCCTGCCCGCCCGCGGGGCGCCCCGGCCCTTCGGCGCGGCCCCGCCGGCGGCCTGCAGCCCGCGCTGCCAGCACGGCGGCCTCTGCCTCGGCAACGGCACCTGCCTCTGCTCCAAGGGCTACGAGGGCGAGCTCTGCCAGCACGGTAACGGCCCGGCCTCGCACCGCGGCGCCAGGCGGTGCCAGTGGGCGGGAAGGCGGGGGCGGGTTGCGGTGGCATCCCCCCGGCGGGGCGGTGGCGGGCCAGGGGCGGCCGCTCCGCGCCTCGCCTCGCCTCGCCTCGCCGCGGGGGACAGGCGGGGAGCGCCCTGCCCGGCGTCGCCTGCCCGCGGCTGTGGGGGTCTCTGCGCTCCGGTGGCCCCTGGGGTCGCGTCTGTGCCTGAGCAGGCGTGGGCGCCATGCTGTGCCAGCCTTCCTGCGAGTGCTCCCTCTGGGAGGTCTGAGGGGCTGGGGTCGGGAGCAGTGAGAGAGGGGAGTGGCTGGGTGCCTGGCAGGACGTAAATAAGGTGCGGTGGGAGAAAGGGGATAAAGACACCCAGGTTCTGGCGAGGCAATGGCAGCAAACTGGTAGCGCACACATCTCCTTCATGAAGACACTCACGTAGGTGGGTTGCCCCAGCCGTTGGAAGTGGCCGCGGTGTCAGTAGATACAGCGCTTTACCAGTTGAGGGTGGGGTAAATGTCAGCTTGTTGGACAGGCTTTTGCATCCACTTCCTTGTATAATTTTTCCTGTGCACGTTTAAATACTTGCCTGAGTGAGGAATGGTGCTTTGAGAGGCTTGACAGCTTTCCAAGCCTCAGCAATGTTAAACTGGTATTTTCTAGGTGCTATTAGTGAGAATAGTGCTAATGAAAAGATCAAAAAAGTGTGTATAAAGTAGGTTATTTTCTGGATCTTTTGTTGGAGTACATTGTGCTTGTAAAAATACTGGAATTTACTTCCTACCTGACCCACAGAGTCATCTGTACATCCCATTTCCATGGTAGGAGGCGTAAAGGTAGGGAACTGAAATCTCTTCCTGGTAATGTTCAACGAGAGACAAAGTATTTTTGAAAGTATCCCAATATGCAGAAGTAAACACTGGGGAGAAGAGTTTAGGTTTAAACACTGTTTAATGTAACATGTCTGATTTCTAATTCCTTTTTTTCAGAAGTGGCTATTGTGGCTATTAATTGCTAAAATTCACTCAATATCAGGAGTTCTTTTGCTTGACATGTTGTCCTGTGCGAAGAGGTGATATAATCTGTACAATATTTGTTCTAGTTTTCAATGCCTTTCATTTAAAATGTGATTTATTTTTTTAAACTCTGAAATGGGATGCTGAAAATTTCATTCAGCACTGTAATCATTCATGGAGTATTGTTTTATTTAGAAGCTAAGGCTAGCAGGTGGTGACAAATGATGTGTAGCTAATGTGCTGTGCATTGGGGATGAGTAACTGCTGTATGCACTGTTCCAAACAACTGTTGGATCCTAGACATTTTGGGGCTTAGGGGAGATGTGAAAGACTGTTGGAGATGCAGATCCATTTTTGAATTAGAGAGGTGAACTGTCTGGAATTGTTAAGGGAACCGCTGAATGCTCGCTCTGATAAGGTCATCAATGTAGAAAAAGATTTGGGTAGATGAAGTTTCATCCCTTGTTCTGTCAAGAAAACTGAACTGGAGACTATGTGAAGTAACAGTTTTTCTTAAATTGAGAGCTCTCGTATGGCATTTCCAATGAACTGAAAGCATCTGGTAAAACAGTTATGCAGAGCTGAGTGCTGAATGGTTCTTTCATACATCTGTGTCCTGTATTTGCATGCAAATACTCATTCTCCAGATACTAATGTGAAAAATCCTCTGTTCTTCAGTTGGGTTGTTTGAGAGTGCTGTAAGATTAGGAGGGCAAAATCAGTGTTCCTCACTGCTCGTCTTTTCCCTTTTCTTCCCTGTTTCAGACTTCTTACCCATCCAGTCAACGATAAGCAATGTGGTGAGAGAACGCATCTCGTATCTGCAGTTAGTTCAGATGAGGCTCTGAAACACGTGGGTCTCTAAAATCTGTATGCAAATAAACAAAAGACACCAGGGGTGATTCAGGAATTACTTATGAGTGGCAAGGAGGTCTATTTATTACCAATCTGACTGAACTTACCCAGAATTTTGCAAAATGAAGATTTTTATTTGTGCCTTATCCAACCTGTCCAGGCTGTCAGTAATGAAAAAGTTGCAGAATCTGTGATGATCATAGGTGCTTTTCTCCCAACAGATAATTACAGTTATGACAAAAGTTACAATTATCTTAGATGGTTTCTGAACAAACACTGTTTATTTCAGAATAAATAATATTTCAGAATAAATAATCTGAGAGGGCAGATGAGACAAAAAAAAGAGGGTGGAGGAGAAGGAGGTGGTGACTGACTTCTGGAGACATTTTAGAGAAGCGATATGAGGAAATGAGCATTTAGTTTTACTGGAGACGTATGCAGGAATCCAGTAGAGCGTGAAGTCTAGTATTTCATCTTAAGAATAGAAGATACCCCTCGAGTTGCAACATTTTTTTATTAAATTGTTTCTTCTTATCACTTCTTTCCTCACCTGTCATTTCTTGACTTGTTATCAAAAACTTCTTTGGCAGTCCAGCTTTCTTCCTTTGTTCTTTTTTAATATGACTCGCTTTGCTGCTTGTTCCATCTGGGGTCCAAAAGCTTCCTTAGTTTTGAGTGGTTAAAAGCTTAAAATAGTGGAGCACTCTCTGTGCAGGGAAACAAACCTTTTCACCTGACTGGTGATGTAGGATGGCAGGGCAGATACATCTTAGGAAATGTGAAGACAAACTGAGTACTCGGAGACTAACATAACGTGAATTTCTTATGTACTTAAGTAGTAATTTTGTTAAGCTTCACCAATATTGATCCAAACTTTGTTTGTTTTCTGTCTTAACAGCAACATGTTATCCAAAATGCAAAAACGGTGGGGAGTGCCTCAGACCTGGGAAATGCAGATGTCCACCTGGCTATGGGGGTAGATACTGTCATAAAGGTGAGTAAGACCCAAACAAATGATAGCTTGGAAAGACAAGGAGTTTGAAAACAGGCAAAATTAATTTGGAACTTCTCAAGTCCAAGATCTAATGCAGTTTGAAATAATGACCTTAAATCCTTAGACCTCTGATCTTGCTGTCAAAAAATGCATGGCCTGGAGGATCTGCATACTTGCAGGAGAATGGGGTGAAGTATATGTACTGAAATGTGTTGTGAGAATCTAGAGAATTCTGTCCCTTGTAAAATACCTTGTTTATGTTACATAAATATTCTGTTTAGCTCTATAACAAACACTTAAGATAATTTAATGACATTAATTTTATAGAGACGTATTTCTACATTAAGTGTTTGGAACTTGTGTAGTATTTGCAAGATGGTGATATTGAGGGCAAGTCGCTAAAGATAAGCGTGGCAATGTATTGTTGATAGGTAATGGGAGATGGAGATGAGAAGTGGCACCAATTCTTATGGTTTTATGAAGTGTATTGAATATATGCATGGACTGGAAGAGACAATCTAAGAAAACGTTACATTGTTATGAACTGATCAGGCTACTGATGATAACTTGAGTTCTGGGATAAAAGAAGAAAACTTGAAATAGTTTTGGGGGAAAACGATATCCTTGGGTAGGCAAGATATCCTCAGAGAGTGAAGGAAAATAAAGCATTGCTTTTGTTTCAGAAGAAAAGCCTTGCACTTAAAAAATTCTAGAAGTTCTTTTTGAAAAGATGTTGGTAAATTAGTCGGGCAGTCGTCAGTGTACTAAGAACCTAATAAGCATTCAGTCTGACTGGTCACAGCAGCCAACATCATCTCACAGAATTCTCTGTTTATTCTTGGTGTTTATTCTGCAGGCATTTTCTTTATTTCCTTCAAATATGAAATAGCTACAAGAGTTTACTTGGAGTGTAACTTAATGAGTACTTGGGGAAGGAACTCGGCTACCTTCTGCAGCTCCCTGGAGTCTTGTTGTTAGGTTGTCTGGTGTTTGGCAGGGTTTTTTTGTTTCTTTATTTGTTTCATTTTTTTAATAAAGCTGTATTTGGTGTTTTAGGAAGAAAGAATGTAACATGGTAACATCTGTCTAAGTCTGCAGAAACTTAAACTGTATCTCTGGCTTATTAACTGGACTGAATGGGAATTCAGCTGCCAGTGATAACAATTTGATATCGATATTGCTAACATTATAAAGGAATAAAAAAGATGAGGAAGTGTCTTCTAATGAAGATCTGTATAACACAGTACTGTTGTGTAATGCCTTGGGAAATAACTATGCATTTTGAGTAGGCATAACAGTGTTGACAGCAGTGAGGTAAACTGGAGCATGGGTCAGCATCATTTTCCAGAAAAAGGATTATTTATTTTTTTTTAATCTCTTAAAGGCCATCTGAAAGTGTAGGTTTCTGGGGTCTTGACAGGGAGCTTGACGTTCTGAGAAGAGCCTGAATCAGAAGTAAGGCGAGAAGTACTACTTAAATAGAAAAAGCAGAGCGAGGATTCAGTTTACGCAAATACTACAGTCTAGACTTGGATTTGTATCTGAGTAAAAATCCGACTTGTGCTTTTTACCATGTTGTCCCTGTAAGGCAAAGGATGTGCTTGTGCTGACCTTTAAGGTGGACTACCGTGGCGTGTGGAGCCTGGATATACAAAATTGCAGCATGGTGCAATATGCTATTGCAGAATCGCACAGAATCACAGAATGGGTGAAGCTGGAAGGGACCTCTGGAGGTCATCTTGTCCAATCCCTTTGCTCAAGCTGGGCTAGCTAGAGCCAGTTGCCATGGTCCGTGTCCAGACAGCTTTTGAATATCTCCAAGGATGGAGACTCCACAACTTCCCAGGCCAACCTGTGTTTGGTCACCCTCACTGTGAAGCCATGCTGACTATTCCTGATGATTTTCTTGTCCTTAGTATGCCTGGAAATGGTTTCCAGGACCACTTGTTCCATTACCTTACCAGAGATTGAGGTGAGGCTGGCTGATCTGTAGTTCCCCGGCTCCTCCTTGCCCTTCCTGAAGATTGGAGTGATATTTGCTTCCCTTCAGTCTTCAGGCACTTCCCCCTGTCACCACAATCGATGCAATATAATCAATATTAAACACATTAAGTTATACCATGTGACAAAGAAATATGCCAACAGGCTTTGAAGAGCTTTTCTAGCTGTACTGGAGTTCACTTGCGTGTCCTTGCAAGTTCAGCATTTGTGTCAAATCCTCAGCTGAATCATGAGCTGAAATCATATTCAAAGACTGTGGTAGAACAGAGATTTGGACTTTTTTCTACCAAGTATCAAGCAGACATCCCAACTGTCCATCATTCTAATGAAGGATAGTTGTTTCTCTTCAGTGCGGTGAAGGTAGTGTGTACATTTACATTCATGCTTGTGAAAGGATGCGTTTGATTGTACAGAACAGTGATTATGCCATGTTTCAAAGATGGTGTGCACCACGGTTGAATACCAATCATATGTCTGGTATAAATAATGCTTTGTTAATGAGTCCTTCAGGGCTTCAATGCATAGAACAATTCTGGAATGAGGAGGCTGACTTACGTAGTTGGCCTTTGGGGGAAGACACCACTCAACCTGGCTGTAGTTATGGGTTTGTTTGTCAAGGCAATATCCCCTTCTCTTCTTCCTCTTGTTATGTGTAGGTCCTGTCAGGTAAGGAACTGCATGAATCCTTGACCACGTTACTGGCTCACCAGCTATGATTTGGCAAGATTGATAAGAATATGTATGTTAGTAGTTACTGTGGTGCGGCTGTTGAACAGTTGGTTCACAGTTGGGGAGGGGAGGAGCTATGCCATAGTGATAATTATGTTTGTTTGTTGGTACTCTCAGGCTAAATGCTCAAAAAGTTAAGATCTTTAATCTTAACTGCATTTTGAGTTGGCATTTGCAGACACGGTTTTGTCATCCTCGCTCGCTCCTTACAGAACTGTGCCTTGCTCTGAATAGTTGAAATTTTAGTCTTTGCAGATGTGATAGAACAAGTAGTTGATGGTAGACCAGCTGTTTAAAGATAATTATTTGATATCCTATGCTGCTTCTGAAATGTGCTGCGTATGCTGTTCTTCCGCAGTAAGCTGTGAAGGAGGCTGTCAAAATGGTGGGGAATGCATCTCTGTCAATGGAGTTGTGAAGTGCCTTTGTGCTTCTGGCTGGACGGGATCAAGATGCCAAGAAGGTGGGTATCTACATTCATGAAAATATTGATTAAAAAATATAACTTAAGTTACAAAAACATTTTAAAAGTATTAAGAGGCTAATAACTACGGAAAAGTCATTGTAGGTCCTTCGTTTCTGTAGTAATACATTATTGGTAAACACTCAGATAAAATACTGTGAAATTATTTTGCATTAAACTGTACATCTGTTAACATTTAAACCAAAATTCTTAACAGTACACAGTTATTTTTTTCCATTTCCATGGCCCTGGAAATGCCTTCAGAGTTATACCAGTTGAGTATCTAACCTGGAAGAAAATGTGTTTTGCCATTTTAATTTGTATCATCCTGAATCTTTCATTCTGTCAGGATTCTTTAATATCAGTTTTATAAATCCTGCTGACTTACCCATTCTTTTCTTCTAGCAATTTGTCCTCAAGGTTGCCGGAATAATGGAGCTTGTGTGGCTCCTGGGATTTGTAGCTGTCCAGCTGGATGGGTCGGTGGAGCATGTCACTTAGGTAAATGACTTCTGACATTTTTTGTTTATCCTGTTCTCTAGTTGTTTGATTTACCAGTACAGCGTTCAGATCTTCGGTGCCTAACAAAGCTGCTAGGCAAGTATCTTAGAATAATAAAGAGAGCTGCTTCTGCATACTGAGGGTCTTACAAGTATGCGTAAGTAGTAGGTGGCTTTTCAATTTGGTCAGAAAGACAGAACTTGTCCACTTCAGATAAATTCAGATTTTGGTTGTCACCAAATTCATTACTTGGTATGTCTTGTGAAATATTTTCTATAAATCAACACCCTGGTATAAACACCTGAAAATGGCCATTACAGAAACACTATCACTTCTTACGTGGGTTACAAGCTTCATTAAATTTTATGGGCATGGGAGACTGAAACTTGCTTCTCACTTTGGGGATAAGTTGGCAGAATCAACTCCAGGTGCTCTTAAAAGAGTAAGAGGAAACTGGCTATAGTCAGGATTAGTACTGACTGACACTCTTGCTGAACAACCACATGCATTTTCCCAAATTTTGATTCACAAAAGCAGATGATGATTACATACAAAAACTGTAAGGTACCCTTCTCTGGCAGGTCCCTGTATGCTCAAACAGCACTGCCCTGGTCCTAAAGCAATAATCCTAAAACTGTAAAAAGAGAAGGTTTTTGTTTGCTTTCTGGGAGACTGAGAGAAAGCTCATTTAAACATTGTTTGTGAATGGGATATCGTGGGTGAAGTCCTGTGCATTTGAAAATTTTATGTGGCTGTGGGAATCTAGATCAGCTGGTGTTAGTTCTTCTGCAATATATATGGTCAAGCAAAGAATAACAAATAATCACAGAATGGTCAGAGTTGGAAGGGACCTCTGGAGACAATCTAGTCCAACCCCCTGCTAAAGCAGGTTCTCCTAGAGCAGGTTGCGTGGATCACATCCAAGTGGGTTTTGAATGTCTCCAGAGGAGACTCCACAACTTCTTTTTGCAGCCTGTCCAGTGCTTTGTCACCCTCAAACTAAAAAGTTTTTCCTCACATTCAGACGGAAGTTGCTGTGTTACAGTTTGTGCCTGTTGCCCCTTGTACTTTTAGCATTCCTATTTGACCAGCAAAATGCTTACCTTTTGTGTTCATCGGTGTATTGAGATAGAGGGTGGTATTAAAAGGTAAGTGTGGGAGATGCAGAGGAACTTAAAAATGCTTAGCTTCATTCCCTGCACTAGCAATAATGGTAGAAGTGTTCAGGTTCTTAGTGTCAAAATAATCACTGTTACTGAATTAACTAGATCTGCGTCCAGTTTGACTTCTCTTGGTGCAGATGCTCATGAGCAAATTGCAGGCCCTGGCTTGTTAACTGAACTGGTATGTAGCTAGGGGACAACTAAAGCTGTGCCCACTCCTCTGCCCTTCTTGTGGGGGAGCGGAAGGGCACTGTGTGAACAATAGCTAGTGTTTGGTAGCTGTTTCCTCATGGATATGGATCCAAGAGCCGTCTGGAGTAAGTTTCAGCAGGAATTTTTATTGTTCCCTCACTTTCATTGAGACATCCATCTCAAAAACAGCCTGTGCCTTAAACAACAACAGAAATGATAGTATTTTAAAAGGGGAATGAAGCATGAATAAGACTAGACATGCTGTGGCTGTATTCCAGTGAAGGCCACGATGCCATAAATTGAGAGGCATTGCTTTTCAGTTCTTCCATTATGCTTTTATTTATACCGTCCCAGTGTGGTCACCAGGGAACAATTCTGCTAGCACAGTGAGACAAAGAAGAAAAATGAGCCTGTGTTGTGCTGCAGACATAGCATGTATCTGGTCTCTCATTTCAGCTGTATGTAAACTACCTTGTCAACATGGAGGAAAATGCATAGCTCCAAACGTGTGCAGATGTCGACTGCCGTACTCTGGTGTACAGTGTACAAAGAAAAGGAAGGAATGAAGCAACTTCCGCAAAGATAAGCTGCTTTTGCTTCATGTAGCTCTTCCTACAGAGATGAAGTTTGCAGCTGTGGGGAACCTTAAAACAAACATGGTAACTAATTGATTTCAGATAGCTTTTTGTTTTCAGTATATTAAGTAAATGTTTTTCTGTATTGAAGAAAAGTATTGCTGATAACACAGCTGTTGTAAGTGTCCAAGTATGTGTAGTGTATGGCACATTTTCTTCTGTTAGCATTTTCTTTTCTCTGTAAGCAGAAGTGTTATGTCTTGGTTGATACAGCTGACCTTGAAGTGAAATTTGCTCTTCAAATAAAGTACTTCAGAATAGATCTGTGCTCTTTTTGATTTTTTTTTCCCCCTTTGACTAGAATTACTGTGCTATATCAATTATGTGTTTTTAAAAAGCACATGAAACAAAACATCCTTAATTCAGATCATCAGAAGTGGATGTTGGCTCAAGTATAGTGTGCCTTCAAGAAGATTACACACTTGCAAGAGGAAACTTGCAGCGTTTGCATCTTTCTGGAACATCAGCAAACTACAAAGTGTCTTATTAAAATCCTGGTTATTGCTTTATGCATGCTTCCTGCCCCTCCCCCCCAATCAGATTTGGATTGCGATCAGTTAAGCAATATTAAAAAACAACCAAACCACACAGTACTTGTTCAGACAGTTCTGCTGTTACTTTCTAAAATCTTAATCCATAGTGATACTCAAGAGAGTCCTTATCTTGACTACTTCTGCAATTGTATCATCCGATCATCTATCAGCTTCCAGTTATTTCTTTTTCTTACCCCAGTAAGATAGGGAAATGTGTTTATGTCCCTTCTGGAGATGGAGACCTTGATGATTCATTCCTATACAAGGTTGTGTTGTTACAGGAGCAATATAATGGGAGGCTACAGGCTGGCAGTGAGGAAAAGCCGTGCCTGTCACAAATCACCTGTGTGGAGGATGCTGAGGCTTGTCTTCTGGGCATGTTCCAGTTTGGCCTCGTTTAGGTTTTGCAGCCTTTTGCAGATTGGACTGAGACTCCTACGCTCATTGTTCCATGTCTCGTTTATGCTGTTTCTGGAATGCTATAGTTGAGGAAGGTTTTGCCAAAACATGGAAGTTCAATCAGTCAACTTTCTGAATGATGCTCAGATCAATTTTTTTGAGAGATGGATATTAATTGTATTCTTGGTGGTACTGGAAATTTTGGTGGGAAAATTTTAACTATGCATTACTTTAATCTGTTTGCTAATGCGTTATTTTAGTCCGTTTGATGGAGTAACATTGTATGCGTGTGTGAGCTCCCTTACCAGAACACGCAGCTTTCACAGGCAGTGACTCACACGGACACATTTCTCCAGGGATTACAAACCACCAAGCATTGACAAGCAGCAAAGAAATGGGGTCTTCTCAGTTATCAACCTTCTCTAGAAGAGAGAACCCAAGCATACAGGGGGCAAAAGATGACAAGTAGTATATAGTACAGGAGAGTCCCATTTTCTGTTACGAGCAGTTGTTGCCCTGTGAGGCTGAGAAGCCTTCCTCTGCCCTTGCTTTGGAGGGCTATTGCACTTTGGTTCAGATGGAACCTGCTATGGATAGGTGGTGTGCAGGTTTTGTTGCTAGGGGTGGGGGACTGAGTGAGAAGCATGTCTGCGTTTTGTGCTGCTTTTGCTGTGATACACGGGGTATTTCAGGCATGCTGGTGAAAAATGTGGTTTGCATGCATGGAACAAGATTTCTTCAACAGTTCCAGAGTAGGCTTTGTTATGATGGCATTCTGTGTCACAGCTCACTACAATAATCGTGCCATAATTTAGAAATTCAGGAGTTAAGTTGAATGCTTTAGATTACATACTCGTTGCAGGAAAGCAAATGGAAAATAATTAATTGCCTCAGACCCAAGATTTCAGAGTAAATGAGCAGAATTATGTAAATGCAAAGAGGCATAATATCTCTGTTCCTGAAAAGCCTGACTTCTACTAATAAAGCCAAAAGTGACAATAACGGTGATTAGAAGCCAAAAGAGATATTAGCGGTTAGGAGCATGAGACCAGGAGTAGTCAGTGAGAGAGACCTGTAATTGGTGGTTTTGAGAAGGCCAGAACAAATGCTAATTTAAATAGTTCTCTGTTTAGAAATGATTGAAGTAAGCAAGCAGTAATTTGAGGGCACACAGAATGTGAAGGCTATTTTAGAAATACTGCTTGAATGTGGCACCATCTACTGGCTACAGGGTTTTTTGTTGGGGTTTCTTGTTTTTAAGAAATACCATTTAAATCTCTGCAATATTATAAGTGAGTTTAAAAGTGCATTTTCTAGTAGTTATTTTAAAATAGAACAGTCTCAGAATGTGTTACTAATGACAATCCAGTTCCCCAAATTACTGCTTGAACAGTTCCACATATATTTACTAAAAGATCTGTCAGTATTCCTTGTCCTTTGTGTTTCCCACTTACTGGAGGATTGAATGTACCAGTTATAGCTTGCAATTTCTGGAGCTGCCTTCCTGTGACAAGCTAGTTAAAGGTCAAGAAAAACACTACGGAACAGGTTACCTCCCTTATTTGTTAGAGCTAACTCTGATCTTCACTAAAAACAACTGGAAAAATTGTAGGTGTCGCGCACTGGTTGTGTGTTTGATATTCCATCTTTTTAGAGCATGTGTGGAAAGGTGAGGAGTGTTTCTTCTTTTTAATTTACCTATATGCACATTTTATCATTTATATTTTCTCTTCAGTTACTTGGTTTATCTGTAAAATATCCTGTATTAGCTAAAGTGAGCTGTGGGTGGAAGCTGAGTTAAATGACCTGACATTGTCATACGATACCTTTATACAAGAGAAACAACGCAAACATCTTTAGCCATTAGTAACACTTTCTAACCGCTACATTTGGTTTTATATACGTACCCAGGTGCTGTCTTATAGAGAATTGAAACTTTGGATTGTCCCATTTGGGCAAGTAATGGAACGGATATAGCTAATTTGTCGAGTAGCTTAAGCTTTTATACAGATTTACTTTAGGGCTTGCACTGATTCTTCTTCGTGGGTTTGCTTTTGGTAGATGGAAATGTTAACCTGCTTTCTATTATCAGCTATGAGAATATATAATTAACTTCTGTAAAAAAAAAAGCCTTGCACAGGAGGCCCACTGTTTTGTTGTGTGGTGTTTTCTTTTTTTAAATCACAGCTAATGTGGATGTAAATGTAGGAAACTGAATCCTTGCAAAAATCTGTGGCATCTTCTGCGATAGGAGTCCTTCCTTCTGAAAACATTCAACTGTGTTTCAGAGAGCTTTTTGAGATCATGGGCAAACATCAGTCTGCACTTGGGAGGATTTCTGCTGGCCTGCAGAACAGCTTTAGTGCAAGCAGGTAATAAATGGATGATGTACATACATACCTTCCAGGACTGTTTAGTATTTCAAGAAATCATGCAAGAAAATTCAGTGAGGATACCTGTATCCTGTATAACATGCTAAGAATCACTGTAAGATCTTCAGTTTGGCACAAGTTGCCCTTTGTTCCATCAGAGTGGAACCATGGCAACTCCTGCAGTATGCAACCCTTCCCCCCCTTCCAAATCCCCTCACTCTTTTGGCCCTAATTTCAGATTGCAATTTGAGAATAGCTTCCTTAACCTGTGTGCACAAGCCTCTATGCTTCTACTATATGCTTCTGCCTCTAGTTAAACTGAGCGATTTTACTGCATTGTTGCAATGTGCTTTCTAATTACAGTGAACTGTTTCATGTGTATGATGGACAATCTAGTAACAAAATAGTTTCACCTGATCACATAATTACTGGGCAGTTCTGAAGTACCTGCCTGTGTTTATGCGTGTGCTAGTAATTTTTCTGCTTCACCTGTTTGCTGAAAAATAGCACAGCTTAGAGCATTTTTAACTACTGTAGCAGAACTGTGGCAATGCCTTTGTTTGCAAAACTTCTGTTTGGAAAATATAAAAGAAACGATTTCTGCCTTTATAGCCACTGAAAGTAAATGGGAAACAACGATTAAAAAAAACCCCTTTATTCAGCCTGAAATCCTAGAAAGGCACATGTATATTGATTCAATTTTGTGAATGGAGGGTTGCACAAACTCATTAACCAAAGTACTATTAACAGTGTTCCTGGCAGATGTCACCTCTCCTCTGGCACAATACCTCTGTAACTGACAAGCGGAAGGGGGGTTACAACAGTCTGAGATTCAGATACCGGGGTGTTTGCACTTTAAAGCCATTTTCAGAACCTTCTGTATTCAAAACATCATCCTGAGGCATCCATTCCAATAGCTAGTCAGGTTTTGTTCACAGAGATCTTTTCAGAGTTGTGAGAAAGGAAACTGTTCCAAGTGGAATAGGTTTTAAATAACAGCCTTATCTTCTGGGAACTGTTCTATCAGCCACTTTGATACTTGATTGAAAGAAACTATAGAAACACGGAAACTTAAAATGCAAGCAGAAAATTGAAAACATTTTTTACAGTTTTTAAATCCATCATTCTGGAATGATGCTGAGCTCTCAAAATGCCAGCTAACTTGGCAAAATAGCTTAAAAGGGCTATCAAAAGGTGAGGCAGAATATAGGCACAGAGCTGCTAGCAGCTATGATTTGGCAATCAGCATCCCCACAGTGGCAGCAAATGGTAAAATGAGCTCTGTTTTCTTCCCATTTGGAATCAGTGTATGCAAATTGAATATTGCTCAGGAGAACAGAAAGTCATGACGTTTATTTTTGGTTTTAAAAAAACCAAAACAAAATAGTAAACTTCAATGGGTTAGCTAAAGAGACATTTCTATCTATTACCAGAGCTCAGCTGGTTGCAGCAGGAACTGAAATGTCTTTTGCAGCTCTAGGGGAAGAAGATGGTGGTGCTCTGTAGGAAATTTCAGAAAAACTGGAATTTTATTTGTTCAAAAACTATCTGGCAGCTGGTATGTGCTAACAGTTCACTGGAGCAATAGGTAACAGAAAAAAACTCCTATGACACTTCTACAAATACTTTCTGATTTGATATATACAGATGGCATGATGTACAGCAAATTCCTCCTCTTATTAGTTCCTATTTTAAGATTCAGCACGGTTAAAAGCATTTCTAAATTTCTCTAAGAGACTCAGGGACAAAATGTCCTCATATTACTGAATGCCATATCAGAAGAGGGGCATAAAAGTCTTACAGACACAGGAATCGTTCAGTAGCTGGTGACTCAGCTAAGTGAGCGTAAGTAATGGGGAACTCTGAACAGGGGAGTCGGTATCTGGCTCCAGGCTACTACGGTTTGCCATGGATAAACCTGAATTATTCTGCACCTGGGTGACCGTTAACAGGACGTGCGACCTTGCCTCCGTTGGTAGTAGCCAAGCCTTGGTTTAGGTTCCCCTCCTTCCTCACTCATAACTTGTCATTAGAACAGACCGATGCAAAGACAAAGAAGAAAAAAAGTTCTGCTTTTTCTTCTGTATGCAGCCAATGTTTAAATGTTTAAAAACAGAAGGTACTATTCACAAATGCTGCCTTCTCTCCTAGCCACTTGGCAGCTATTACAGTCTTGTTCCCACAAAGGAAATCTCATAGTCCAGCTGACTACATCAACAAACTGCAGAATTCTGAGTTTGCATCATTCATCAAATCTCTGAGCTCCGTGAAGTACCAGAAGCTGTGGGGCTTGTGCATGAGGTAGCAAAAAATTACAAAAATATACATACATTTTAATGACTACAAGACTGTAGTTTTGAAGCCCATCAAAATTCATGGCTGTAATACACATCTTTTAAAATAATGCTTCTGGATATTCCTTTCATTTAAATAAACTCTGTAATTGCCTTCAACCCTTCTGCGATTTTCAAGTCTCATACGTCCATGCAGCACTGCAGATTAATTGATACACTTCTCTTCTTCAACCATGATGCCTTTGTACCTTGGAGGAAAAAAAAAATATGTAAAAACAGACTTTAATGATGCAGCCTGTTTTTATGATAAAGTTTAAGAAACAATTTTATTGAATCTCTGCTTTCCTGATATGCAGAAACACAGTATTAAGTTGAGCTTGTACATATAGCTTGTTTATTTAAGAAAATGAGCCATTTTGTTCAGTGTATGATACACCACTGCCTAACTGATCAACAATATATTTTCTAGATTAAAAATACAGTAATACTTTTGTGGGATATTTTGTAAACATTTGAATAAAATAATTTCCTTTCTTTAGACTGCATTTTGGAAATCCATATTGCAAACATTATAGTCCTACCATCACAGGATATGTAGTTTTATATTTTCAAAATGTGTATGAGATTTATTATTTCAATTTCTTAAACATACTGCTCTATCTCTAGCAAGTTATCTGCTCTCTGACCACAAATAGTATCAGCATTGTATATAGGACTTGCTAAACTAGAAAAAAGATCGGAACTCCGAGCACTTTTCAACTATTGCTGTCTTCCCTGGTTTTGACCCATTTCTCACTAAAAATGCCTGCACGTCTAGCAGTCACATTATAGGTTTTACATTATACATAACGTGGCAAAGTACTAAAAAGAAAGGAAAGATGAGATGGACAGAATACACTAGTTTGGCTGCAGCAGGAGACCAAATAACTAAATTGTTTTTAAAAGAAAGCACAGCACAGGTGTAAACAGTGGCGTGTAATTGAAGACGAATGTAAAGGAACAGCACCACCATGCAGTACTAAAATCAGCTAGGCTACACCCCAACTCCACCAAAGAAATTCTGCTGGCACAAGAAAAGCGTCTAAATATGTTGACATTAAAAGATGAGAAACATCACAGATGATGCGAGAAGAGCAGAATGCTTTCTACCTCAGCCATCACAAAAAAGTTAGTTGCAATGAAATGTTGAATTAGATCACTTCAGTGAGTGACCGCCAGCACTCAAGCAAAGGAATACAGCAGATTACTGACAAAACAGAGAAATGGCCAGCATTCACTATAATGCAAAAAAGCAAAGCTACTCCCAAAGTTAAACTTGGGGATACAGAACGTTTGTATGCAACAGGGATGAACTGAATGACAACTGTAGTTAGTTGAAAAAAATCAGGGCTTGGCTCAATGCAAGCTAAAAAAGTCAGCAGTGGGATACGCTTCCCTAAAATGGGTCCAGATGCTGGAGAACAGTGGATGTTATGAAAAGTATAGTTATTAACTCCTGCTGCTGCTACTTAGGGAACAGCAAGAGAATAATGAGCTTAATCTGAAACAAAGGAAATTTACATTAGGTGTTGAGAACAATTCTATAAGTATCACAGCCTGTAAATTGCTAGAATAGCTCTTAGGAATTTTATGAATTTTCCCACGCTGAAGGCTGAAATGAAGAAATTGGACAAACGCATTTGGTTATTTCATGCTGCTTCATTGGACAAGAGTGGACTAGATAATGAGTCCCAAATCGCTGTATCTGTGATGGTGTCTTGACTTTACGTGTACCTGAATTTTCTTCCCACAGAGGACTCCAGTATAACCAGGACGACAAGAGCATATGTTAGGCGATACACACTTGCCTCCAAACAGGCACTTCTGGTTGCACACCGCTAAAACAAGAAAGGAACAATGCGGCTTTATTCATGAGAACAACCTGGTGAAGGAAAAGTGGCTATCTCTATATACTTCTTCTTGCTTATAAGAGCTGAGAACTTGTTAGGTATTTTCGCAGGGCAACAGCCCTCTGTCTAAGGGGACTTCAGTCACGTGGAACCAATGCTGTTCTTACGCCTATCCCATCCCTCTTTGACGTGGTTTTAACAGGGGAACATGCCGAGGGCATGAATGAGACTGAGCAAGGGACAGGAGCGAGGTGGTTTTTAACTCACTGTACTATTTCGAGCTACTGCTATGGCCTCTCAGGACTTTTGCAGCAACATGTGGTGCTACAGCAAGCCACTGCACATGGCCGTGGGCCCAGACTACTCTTGTATTCTGCAGGGCTTCAGGACAGGCAGAACAATCCCTGCTCTTTTATCCTGCTTTTGACGTAGATTTAGGTTAAAATACAACCAAGTATAGGACTTCTAGGCATTATGCACGGCTGAAGCATTCTTAACTGTGCTGAAGCAAGAGGTTTCAGGTCACATCATTCTTACGTGTTTGGCACTGGATTCCTTCCCACTGCGGAGGACAATGGCACGTACTTGGTCCAATACACTCCCCACCATTCTTACATTCCTGCAGACAGATTGCTGCACAAACGTCATTACCAAGTTTGGTTATATCCCAAGGGATTACTTTTACTTAGTATTTACATTTCAGGATGCCCATGAGAGGCTGAGTGCTTTCCATACACGGGTCACATCATTTTCACTGAAAATCCATCTAAGATCAACAGGGTATTAAAGAAGAGAGGCAACTAGAAACAAAAAACCCTACAGCCAACACAGATCTGATGCACTGCAGATTGCTACAGAAGCCTGAAACACTGAAATAAGTCAGCACCACTAAATAGCTCCGCTAAAATCTTTTTTTTTTTTCCAAATTTACCTTTCTAAAACCCATACCTTAGTGAGAGAACTTTTGTCTGTCATGCAACTTAACACATGGTAAATCAACTCATGAGTATTTAATCCAAAGTTAATTTCTATGACCCACTTTTCTGCACATTTCTCCCTGCTTATTAAGCCATAATCTAAATCGCTATTATTTCTCATTGGTTAACTGACTATGATAATGAAATCTCTCTTCAACAGTGTCCAAAAATATCTCACCCTGTCAATATGGGTGATTTTTTTTTCAATAAAACTTTCCAATAATTACAGAAACTAATACAGAGAAAATTGTTTTTCCTCTGTGCCATTAGAGAGCTGATTTGCCATATCAGTATCTGAGCCTCGGGTGGGTACTATGACAGACACTAACACTTTGTCTATTGGATTTCTACCACCCATCCTCATGCTGATTTTCATGCAGACTGTGCTTTCATCCATGCTGCCACATTTTATTTATGTACCATCAATATCTTCATTAAGATAGTGTGACCCACAGCTGTGCTACCATCAGTCCTATCTCTACCTTTCCTAAAGAGCTTGTGCACATTGCATCTTCTAGTCCGATCATTTCCCACTCTTTCCAGTTTTCCAGTCCTTCACTGTACTTCTTTTTCTATTATATCTGCTTTTATGTCCTACAGCACAAATTGAAACTTTTTCACTTCATTGACTCAGCTCTTTGCAGAAATAGATGTTTCTTATTTAGACAAGAATTAAGAAAGAAACAAGTACTATTTGCTACACAAGAATTTAAAATATTTTGGCCTCATTATTTAGTCTAAGAAATGCATGGTATTAGTTCTCCATCCTGAATTTTGCTGCCAAGTTATAGACCATTATTTTTTAAATGTGTGTATATTCTTGAGGTTTTTGGCACTAATGTCGTATTACTTGTGTGGACAGAGTTGTTGTTTACTCACGTTTTACTTCTAAGGTATGGTTCTCCTGTTAACTACAAGATACTTACGAGTGTTACATCTTTTTCCTCTCCATCCTGAAGGACAAGAGCAAACATTTGGCCCTACGCACCTTCCTCCATTCATGCACCTTGGCTCACAGATACCTTAAAATCAAAAACATCTGCTATTTAATACATTTAACTGATTACAGAATAATTTATTGCTTACTTTCTGATGCTAGAGGGATTTTAACACTGGCTTACTTTTTTCACATCTTCTGCCTGTGTACCCATCACGACAAGCGCAGACATTATTTCTCATGCAATGACCACCATTCTTACATGGGGGGCTGCAGACAGCTAAAAGATACAAACAGGAGGAAAAGGCTGTAGTTTGCATTCTGTTTGACTTAGCAATATACTCAGAGGAAACGAGTGCAACACTAAAATTCTGACAGCTTATATACACATTCAGCACTATCAGGCCTTTCTCATAAAAATCATTGGTGCCTGCATCAATAGTAAAAGACAAAATCAGCTAAAAAGGGGTCAAGGTTAGCAACTGTATGTGTACACAAGTATCCAGGCTACACAGTATACAATGTAAGTGGCTGAACACTGCTCAAACGTTGAATGGAAGACAAGCCAAATTTTGAGTCTCCCTTCTCCTTGGACTCTCTGTTTTGCACCACTTCTCAGGTACATGACTTGATTGTGAATTTTGTGGCTTAAGATAACAATGTTTTCTCACAGATTTCCTCATAATGGCAGCTGGGGTGGGAAGAAAAAAAATTACCATTCTGACACTGGGCACCAAAGAATCCATGTGGACAGAGGCAAACATCTGGCTTAGTGCAGGAACCACCATTGAGACACACAGGGTCACACATTGCTGCAGAAACAGAGTCAGGAACAGTGGGAAGAATGACATCCAAATAAAGTCTGTAAAATACATGCTTCTGTTGTGAGGACAGGAAAACACCTAAGATAACTGTGGCTAAACCGCACCATTCACATAAAATCTCTACCCAGAATTTTAGGATCAGTATTAGACTTCCTAGAGGGGCTGCTGGCAGAAGAACCAACATGCGGAGACAAAAGGGAGGGCAGGGGCAGCCACACATTGCTGTTGCCTGAGCCATGTGATTCCAAATTTCAAACTACGGAAGGTCCTACGGACACTCTCCCAGGAACATGGAAGTTGCCAGAGTGTTACCTGTACTGCATGTAGGTCCATACCACCCAGGTTTACACTGGCAGATGTCTGGAGTAAGACACTCACCACCATTTTCACAGTGTCTGTTGCAAACCACTACCAACCAAGAAGTTGGGCAAAAACAAAGGGGGAGGAGAGAGAGAGAAAGAGATACATTACAAATTATGCTCCATCCATTTTTCAGTTCTTTCCCAAATATTAACACTGGAAATAACACACAATTCCATTAGTTGAAGAGGAAATGCTGAATCCAGTCTCAAAGCCATAAAAAGCTAGCACCAGGCTACACAGGTAAATAAAATGTCTTTCCATGTAATTATCCATGGTCAGCGTTAAAAATCTAGAAAATTTCAAATAAATTCTTAAAAAACATGGGAATTTCAATACTAAGAGACAAATGAACTATGTTACATAATGGATTTGATGGGCTCCAAGCAAGTTCACTTAAGTGTCCTCCATCACTTCAGCAAGTGCAGCTGCATGCATAAAGTTACAAGTGACATGAGACTAACAAAGATACTAAAATATCATGGCTGTGGAAAACCATGAATCACTTCTTCAGGCCAACATCTCAACCTCTTTAGCATTGCTCAACAAAGAGTAGAATTTATTTTTTTTTGTGTGTCACAATTGAACAAGAAAAACTGAGAACGAAGAGTCCTGGGATTTGAGGAGGAGACAAAGACTTTCTCAATTTGGGGTCAATAATGCAGTGGCATATTCAGATGAATGATATATAAACAGCATGTCTAAATTTGATCCCTCTGAATAATAAAAATTACCAGTATGAAACCTACACAAAATTTGGAGTTGCCAAATTGCAGCGTATAGAATTCAATATGTAAAAGACAATTTATGCGAGACTAATTCCAAATTTTCAGCTATGATCACTCCAAATTTTCAGCTATGATCACTCCAAATTTTCAGCTATGATCACTCCAAATTTTCAGCTATGATCACTCCAAATTTTCAGCTATGATCACTCCAAATTTTCAGCTATGATCACTCCAAATTTTCAGCTATGATCACTCCAAATTTTCAGCTATGATCACTCCAAATTTTCAGCTATGATCACTCCAAATTTTCAGCTATGATCACTCCAAATTTTCAGCTATGATCACTCCAAATTTTCAGCTATGATCACTCCAAATTTTCAGCTATGATCACTCCAAATTTTCAGCTATGATCACTCCAAATTTTCAGCTATGATCACTCCAAATTTTCAGCTATGATCACTCCAAATTTTCAGCTATGATCACTCCAAATTTTCAGCTATGATCACTCCAAATTTTCAGCTATGATCACTCCAAATTTTCAGCTATGATCACTCCAAATTTTCAGCTATGATCACTCCAAATTTTCAGCTATGATCACTCCAAATTTTCAGCTATGATCACTCCAAATTTTCAGCTATGATCACTCCAAATTTTCAGCTATGATCACTCCAAATTTTCAGCTATGATCACTCCAAATTTTCAGCTATGATCACTCCAAATTTTCAGCTATGATCACTCCAAATTTTCAGCTATGATCACTCCAAATTTTCAGCTATGATCACTCCAAATTTTCAGCTATGATCACTCCAAATTTTCAGCTATGATCACTCCAAATTTTCAGCTATGATCACTCCAAATTTTCAGCTATGATCACTCCAAATTTTCAGCTATGATCACTCCAAATTTTCAGCTATGATCACTCCAAATTTTCAGCTATGATCACTCCAAATTTTCAGCTATGATCACTCCAAATTTTCAGCTATGATCACTCCAAATTTTCAGCTATGATCACTCCAAATTTTCCAATTTTCATGCCAGGTTAAAAAAAAAAAACCAAAACCAAACCCATAACATGGTTCTGATTTCAGTTTCCCTGTACCTCAGTTTTTTCTGACCTGTCATTCGCTGATACAAACTTCTGAATGTACCCCAGCGTTTAAAAAGCCGTAAGGACATAGTAAATATCTGTGTTTGCCCTGAAGGTAGTATCACATGTGCGATGTTTCCACATTCAGGAACCATCAATAATAAACTATTTGCAATTTTTACAGTATGTCATGTTTTCAGAATTACGTGCAAATATTATCTAACTAATCTTCAAACAGGCCAAGTATGGAAGCCTTCAAAGAACAGTATTATGTCATTTGCTATCACTGGAGAGAGTGCATCAAAAATTTAAACCATAATTTGCCTTCCTGCTCCTGAAGAACAGGACAAACGTTCTGTATTCTTCCCTTATAATTTTTGCTTACTTGTATCACATCTTGGTCCCACAAAACCATATGGACAGGTGCAGAGATTTCTGGCCAAGCACGTGCCTCCATTTTGACAGGGTGGTTTACAATGTGCTGCAGATATAGAATTATGTTGTTCAAGAAATCACCTCTAAAAAGATGCATGGATTGGTTATGCTTTAGAAAAAGGGAAATATTAATAACTGACAGTGAACAAAGAACTGGAAATAAAATAAGATGTATGCAATGGTTTTTGACAAGAATAAGTAACAGGAACTTAATTCCAACAGAGTACACAGAGTCTCAACAGTGGTGGTCACCCTGATGAAAAGAAATCTGAGACAATTTCCAGACAGGAATTCCCACTCTCTGAGACTGTTTTGCTTAGAGCCATCTACATTCACTGGTGAACTCCTCTACTTACTGTGAAAGCTAAATTTAGGAATACCCAATCACAAGCAACACTTACAGAGTGTATCAAAAAAAGTAGGGTATATACTAACATGCTACTCAAAGAGTTCTGTTAAAGTAGTAACAGTAAAATCAAAACACCTCTTTGCTGTCAGAATGAACTGTCATGGAAGTTATTTACAGCATCCTTTGGGTTTTTATGGATGCGAAAGTGAAAAATACTGTTTACCTTCCTCACAAGTGGAGCCACTGTATCCTGGTAGACATTCACAGACATTGGGCTTAATGCACTTCCCATGGTTTTTGCAATCAGGCCTGCATAGAGCTGTGCAAAAAATCAACAGTGTCTTCAAATCATTAATCTTCAAATCATTAATTTGTGCATACGAGTTACCACAGGCTAAACCGAAATGCCATACTCACCAGCCTCACAGTTATAACCAGCATAACCAGGTTTGCATTTGCAAATATTAGGTGCCACACACTCCATGTTTTTGCCACATGTTTGTCTACATCTTGCTGAAGGGCAATGAAGAAAACAAAGAAGGGAGGAAGGAAAATCAAAGTGGCATTTCAGCACAACTGTGTCTTGCCTAACATAATAGATGGATCACATAGAACCCATTAGGTCCCTGCCCATAAGTGGGGAGCCCGAGACACATCAGAAAAAATATTAAGTGCATCCGTAACTAAAAGCCTGTAGACCATGCCACTATTAACAACAAAAATAAGAAAATTCAATACTCTATGCATTTCACCGATCACGCAGTGACAGTGTACTTTCAGGTTACAAAGATTTCACAAGATTCTTTTCTGCAAAGCATTTAGTGCAGTTATTTGTAATACCTCTGCAAGTGAAGCCATCTCCGTAATAACCATAAGGACAATGACCACACTTGATGCTTCCATCCTGACTTGACTCACAAGGTACACCAGGAAAACAGGGTAAATCAGTACAGGTTACTGCTTTAGGAATCACCATTTTACTCAGTTCTTCAGGAAGCATTTTTGGTGCGACAGTAACTTCAACAAGGACAAAAGGTAAAGGACTTGTTTTATGCTTGGCTAATTGATGCTGAACCCTGTGAGCATTTCCACCTTTGAATACTTTCCTTGGCAAAGAAAGCCCTTTCCTTGTATTTTTTCTGCTGCCAGCAGAAGTCTTCCTGCTGGTCTCAAAATAACTGGATGCCACAACTTGTGCCCTTGTTTTCTTCTCAGGTGGTACAGCATGGCTCCTTGAAGATGCAGTCACCACAGCATGTACTGAAGAACTCTCTTCTGTGTTAGCAAGGTGACCACTGATGGTGCTGAGAGCATGGGCAATGTTTGCAGTAACAACATGCTGTACAGAAGCACTTCCCTGAGAATAAGGTGACTTCCAAGCAGTGACTGTTTTTACCATGGAGACTGGTAGAGTGCTGCCACTGACCATTTCTGTAGAACTAAATCTCTCGGGGACATCTGTAGAACTTGGAATATAGCCTGAGATGCTTAAAAACTTCTCAATGGATGATTGCTGAAAACCTACAGCATGTTAGAAAGAAAGGGGGGGAAAAGTACAGGAATATTTTGACTTATTCTTCCTTCTGAGGGTGGGGAATGTCTTCTGAACAGAAAAACATACAGCCCATTCATTCTGCGCTTCAGGAAGTCTCTCCATGTGCTACATCATCATGTATGTACGCAGTAGAATCTAACTCCTAACTGGCAGAACTGAAGATCAAGGTATTCTGGCTACATTCTTTCCCACCCTCACCATGGCTATTTTTTGGCTGGAAGATAAGGACAAAGCACCATATATATGAGGTGGACAGCAGAGAATTTCCCTTACTGGGTCAATAAACAGCTTTACTGTCAGAGCAAATTACCAGCTCTATATACTGCTTCCAACTAGGTAACTGAAACAGAGCTTAAAGAAAAGATACTGCTTATGGTTCATCTGTTTAAGGGCTAGTAATAAGCCTAGAGTCTAAGAAGCAGATATTTAATCACATGCGCATACTTATACTTACTGATGCACCATGGACAGTATTTTAGGTGAATAATCCATCACCTTGCAGCAAAAGTATTACCATGTTTTACCTCCAAACTTTTTTATTGACTTTCTTAAAGTGTCTGCATGGGCTTTGTTAGTGGGGTGTTTTATAAACAGGGACTGACTCAAGCCTCCTTGTTGTAAGGAGTGCAAAATGAACGAAAAGTTCATCATAGTCTGCCCAGGAAAGCAGGTGGTCTGGTAGGTTGTGGAAAGGAGTATGGCATTGTAATCCTAGAATAGCAAAATGCCATATATGGGCTTTTAGCATTATGGGGCAGAGGAGGAATGAAACTGGAGGAGATTATCCAACCTATCTTAAGCTCTGTCCCTAACCCTGTGTAGAACAGTACTAGAAAACAGTGTACAAAAGGTTAAACTTCACTGAATCTTATTAAAAAAAGCTGTCTCCCATTGCTGAAAAGCAAACTGTTTTGCAGCTCATGAAGAATTATCCAGCACTTGGTAGCTGAGAGAGAGCGTTTTCCTCCTCCCCCACTAATAACTCAGAGATAAAGGGAAAAGACACATGAGAATTTCCTGCAAATCAAGCCCCAGCAGGCACAGAGCTGGAAATGCCAGCAACACTGTTTACAGAGTTTTGGAATTAAGACATTCACTTGCCATATCCTTCACCTTTCCTTTGAGTTAAAGTAGTAAAATGGCATTCAACATAATGCCATAAACTTTTGCTTACCTCATATAACAGATGTCCCTATCCCCATGTTACCTATTTTGTGTCAGTGGTTAGTCACAAAAACAAAAGGCAACAATAAGATTGCCATATACCACACTGTCAATAAAATGACTTGACTGACCTAAGGGATTTGTTGATATCAACATTTCAGTCTCATTTTTCAGATCAGAATACAATCGCAGTAATGAATTAAATTAAGTCACACTGAAAAATTAAAGTGAATAACATAAAACTGACTAGAACCTTTATTTGCCAGCTATATTCTTATCAGTATGTGAATCAGAAATTCCATTTTCTTCAGAAAAATCACCTTTATTCCCTCCAATTTCTCCTGTGGAATCCTTTCTTTCAACATTGGTGTTTTCAAAGCTTTCTAAAAACAAAAGATATGAAGGCACATTAGTAGTTACTTTTGTTTCTATTGCAAATAAATTACAGAGTTAAAGTTTTAGTACATTAAAATAGCTAAAAATTCAGAAAGCAGATAAAGAGTAAAAATTGTTTCTTAGAAGTTTTCAATAGAGTATTTTTAAAACACAAGTTATTCAGTAATTGCATTGTAAATAATTGTTTGGGCACCTTATTTGTTTGGCAAGTGCTTTGACTTGGGTAAATAGTTCTATGTTAAGCAATGTAACAGAAAAATATTTTGTCAATAATTGCTCATATTATGAAAATAATGCAGAGAAAAAAATACATTTCATTGTCTTTTACTTAGATAGTAAAGAATTGGGGTATTTTTTAATAGTCACCTCAAAAAATGTTTTACAACTACATGACCCTATGCAGTCTGATGTTATCATCCGCTGAGATTCTGTCCCAGCCATCAACAGCCACAGACACAGTCCTGTTTTGCTGTCTACTGAAAAAAGTTCTAAGTTACTGTTAGAAACATGAAGCACAACCAAAGATACTTTATCTGCCATGACAATAAGATAATACCATTCTTCTGAAAAAGAAACCATTTTACCGTAACATGACTTCCCATCTCCTTGAAGATTATTTGGGCATGGACCACAATAGTAAGAACCAAAAGTATTGAAGCAAAATACTCCAGGGAAGCAAGGATTGGATACACATTCATCTACATCATCTTGACAATTTTTACCTGCATTGAAATATGCCGGTTTTTTAATGATATTGTGTCACTAGACTTTGACAGTGTGTTTATAAAAAATAAAAGCAGAATGTGGAAAAAAAAAGGGGCATCTATCAAATTCAAGAAAGTATTTCAGTACATATAATAAGTACAGCTGACCAGGTTTGCTATTCACATTTTTTCATCTTTTACCAAGTATTTACTTTTTGCGGAATATGGAGAAGATGGGCTATGGGGACTACATGTTTATCTGCAGGCATAGGAGGAATCACACTGTAAATAAACTCATTACTCATCTTATGTTTCACCATGTTGCTGAGTTTACCTCTGCAGAGGAAAACAATGGAAATTTGCTTTCATAATATAAACCACCATTGTATTCATACAAGAAAAATCTTGAAATATATAACTATCATGAGACCATGAAAATTTCCTCATGCTCTAATAGTAAGCTATTTACAGTCAAAATTAAAAAAAAAATGCAGACATAAAATTAGAAACTCCTATTTTTCACTAAACATAATAAATATCTAAATTAACTAGCAATTTACCTTGAAGTTCAGGTGGACATTCACAGTAATAGCTGTTTATTCCATCCACACATCTGCCAGTACCGCAATGGTTAAGTTTACAGTCATCAGTATTCACTTGACAGAGATCACCTTCAAATCCAGCCACACACACACAAAGATATCTTCCACTTCCAGGTGGGAAATTAATGTTTGTCACACATGAGCCATTATTTAGGCAATCACATGATTTTACGCTGACCTACAAGACATGCCCAATAAGACAGTTTTCTTTTTTTAATGAACTAGCAATGAGTTTTGTAATTACATATCTTAAACATCTTACTAGTAGGTGTCATCTTACTGTAATATTCATTACCTCTATTTCTACCTTAGTCTTTGCATTGCAGTCATCTGTCAAAGAAAATGTTAATTTATGGAGATTCATTGATGTAGCTTTCCACAAAAGGAGACCCGATGGGGAAAGACTGGCACCTTCTGGACCAGAATCCAATGTGAAATGAATAGCAGAGCCCTCTGGATCTGAAGCCAAAAACTGATACACAAAATCTTCTCCATAAAAAGTCTGTAGCGCACCCTGGAAAGTTTCAAGCACTGGAGGCTGGTTGTCTGTAACAAAGGAGATATTTTCCTCTTTAAAGCAAAAGTTGCAATATACTTATAAAAATTAAAAGGAGCATATCCTTCTATTAAGGAAGTCACATGTAATTATTTCTCTTAAATTCTAATGTCATTTGAAGGGCACAGGAAAAACACTAGATATTTTCATTATAACTGTTAACAACATAACCAAGAAATTATTAATGCTATGCAAGAGCTTGTAAAGATGCAGTGCATCTATACATACAAAGAGCTCAGAATTTATCAAATTTAACCACTATACTTTAACTATGTAGAGACAGTTTGCAGATGAAAGTACAGGAAGCCATAAAACTCGGAACTGATTGCTGTTTCCTTTAACAAATTATCAGGCATTGCTAAGCAATACTTGGGAATGGGCTGCAGTGACTATCTCTGCAAAACCGAGCGTGAGGTGACAGAATAAGTTATTCACTCATTGTTCCTAGGAAGGGTTTTAACCACACAACAACTGGTAAGTCTTAAGTCTATCCTGCACTGTTGAGCTCTAACCTATTGGCAGGAGTAACTAGATTTCTAGAGACACGGGGTGAAGAGAAACAAACAAAACCCCAGCACCAGTCCAAGTTCTGTGAAAGAGAGAAGCAGAAGCCCTGGGGAGAGTGTAGATTTTGAAGTTGGTACATAGGAAGGTGATGAAGATTGCTAAGTTTTGAATTGCAGTGAACTGACCACTCCAAGCAGGAACCCACTACTGTGTCATGAAGGGAGAAGAAGCTGATATCAGTGTCTCAGCAGTTAGATTGTGACACCCTGTTTGTAATGTCATCCCCTCCAGAAAAGAGGTTTTGCTCCCTGGTTTTGGAGAACTGCCTCTGGCTTACATTCTTCTCTCACTTCTGACTTTGGCAATTTTGAATTCCAGTCTGTGGCTGTAACATGGAAATCCCTCGATTCCCTGACTGCTGGATGAATTTTATTTCGTTCAGGTTTCGGCTTTTTGGAATATGTATAGCTACCTTGGCCTTCAGCACACATCTGAACCAGGAGAAGATTCAGCAAGACAGGCACCAGAAGTCCCACTCATACAGGACTTCCTAATCCAGGCAGTTTTGCCAGCACATTCACCCATGGGAACAGTGATGCAACACTTGTACTTGAGATGTTATGGACTTCAGTTGATAGGGCAGACTGGATGGCTACTAGTAAAGCCCCAAGAGATGTCCCATTTGGTCAAGGGACCAATATGATTTGTATATCCAAAGACTAAGATCTGAGCTAAAAGAACTATGACTTCTAGGCTAGAACTTTGTACTATGGAGAAGGAAAATTAAGGACCTAGATGTGGGTCTTCTTTTCATAATGTGGTTTCTGAGTGGACTGGAGTATAACAGCCTTGGATATACTTTCAAGTATTTGTTTAGGCCGTGTATCTTTGAATCATGGAACCATTTAGGCTGGAAAAGACCCTTAAGATCATCTAGTCCAACTGTAAAACTAACACTGCCAAGCCCACTGATAACCCATGTCCCTAAGTGCCATATCTACACGTCTTTTAAAGACCTCAAGGGATGGTGGCTCAAGCACTTTCCTGGGCAGCCTGTTCCAATGCTTGACAACCCCTTCCATGAGGATTTTTTTCCTAATATCCAATCTAAACCTCCTCACTACAATCTCCTTTCAGGTAGTTGCAGAGAGCAATGAGGTCTTCCCTCAGCCTCCTCTTCCCCAGGCTAAAGAACCCCAGTTCCCTCAGCCACCCAAAGCAGAGATCCTTTGTGCTCTGGAATCTCCACTGCTTCCCATTTCAGCTACCAACTGCCAAAATACCTTTGGTAGTTCACGGTTTGCTTGTTTTTTTAAAGCATTCTGGCATCCAGCACACAAACAGCTGAACTATTGCCCAGCAGCAAGACAGAGAAGATCCTACATTAATGGATGCATTAGGCAACTGAAGCAATACCGACAGGAGTCTGTGGGGTCTGAGACCTGGCCAGGGCCAAGATTGCCCTGCTAACAGAAAGCTGAGGAGCTAGCATCAACAACTCTGCTGTTCCTGAAGCACAAGTAAGATGCATAAAATACACCCTTCTTCCATAGCACATCAAACCAGACTTCAGCAGCAGAGGCAGCAGCAGCAAAGGCAGCAGCAGCAAGCCTGGGTTTCAGTGGCTGCAGCAGAGGCAGAAGGGCTATAGATGTCTTGCTGCTCTCAATAACCCTGGTGTCTTTTCTCCTTTACTTCTAGGTAATCACTTAGTTTGCCTATTCTTACAGCTGGCCTTCAGGAAGTTTTAGATCAACAAAACTGTCCTAGGCAAGGGGAGCCAAAATGGCAGCTTTTATTATACTACATGATCAAGAAAGACTCTTTCACTTACCCAAGACCACATTAAATAAAAGTTCCAAATATAACAATGGAGATTGAACATGATTTCTCCTTAATAAAAGGGGTACCTTGGAGAAGGATGGAGAAAAACTGAGAAGAGCTTCCTCCTACAGGCATTACTTTCAGGTAAGAAAGCAGGAAAGGAATTTACAAGAACACCAGTCTGTGTGTTTGGCTCTCAGAAGTTTTAGAAGAATAAAATCATCTATAACCACCAAAACTAGTTTTCGGCTAATTGAAGTTGTAAATTCACCCACACAACATCCATCCATCTCTCACACTGCTGCCCCAATGCTAGGCCAGAAGCAATATGCTCTGCAGGAGGTTTGTACAGCTGACCGGTTTCTGCAATACAGAGCCAAATTAGCAGAGTCTCTTTTGCAGGCTCTCCTTATCCTTACCCTTCATTCAAAAATGTATTTTTATATTCCAGTCCTCTCAATCTCAGAGAAGTCTGACCAAACCTAGCAGGCTGCAGTATTAGAGATCAGGCAGTAACTGCCTAAGCTGCATTTCCTTAGAAAGCAGTAATAAAAAGTTTGAGAAGCGCAGCACAGTCTAAGGCTAAGAAGCTTAAAGTATTGCCTACCACTCAGCCTAACAAGTCCAGACCCTTCCCAGCTGAACAACAAATACCACCAATAAAGGATAAAAAAAGGACAAGCTTTGTATCATAAAACATCTGAGCAGATCCCCGAAACTGACAGTTTCTGCATCCATGTGAATAAAATGTGACCAAACCCCTTCAACTCCTTTTTTATTCCATCGACGGAATAAATATTAGGTATAATAAACAAATATTGAGTAGCTAATAAGTACGACAAGCCATTTAATTCATTGTGTGTTTTCCTCCTATTTGGTATCAAGAGTAATTTGTTGGAAAATATCTTTTATTCCTTAATGCTGAAGACAAACATTTGTGGATGTAGCTGTGCAAAATATCAAAAGACTTCAAAGTGCCAATTAGGCTGAGAGTTGTTAATTTTTAGTTATTTGTAATGGCTACTGTGGTGGGGCAGGGCAAGAAAAAAAAAAGAGCACCCCAGCCTGACTTTTACATGTGTGGTCTGGAAAACAAAATAACATTTTCAAAAATAGGAGAAATATCAGATGAAATCCAAGATCAAATTACAAACTAAAGTAGTGAGTACTAGGCCTTAAATGAAACAGTTAAACTTAAAACTTCACTATTTCCAACAGTTTGAAAACTTAGCAGATTTTCAACTTCTTGCTGTTAAAAAACAAACAAACAAACAAAACTTAGAACTTACTTTCAACAACTGACCAAGTTAACTTTGATATGTCAGGTCTGCAGAGTAAGCAAGGGCTGGTTGGATTTGTGTCACCTTCACCATAACAGAGTCCATCTATGTTGCATGTTTTCTCCTTTTAGAGAAATGACAATGTCATTAATTAATTTTTGGTTATCAAACAGTAAATATGGATGACTTTGTAAAGTATCAAATAAAATTCTGCACTTCCACTAAACAACTAAGGTTGTTTTTAAATCTAAACAATGACAGCATGTTTGGTTTGATGTGGTAATTATATGAAGTGCTTTTGGTTTGATTTTTTAAATTAAAATTGCCTCATCCCAGCTTCTCTTTCTGTGCTTATAATTCCTGTGCATGACAAGTCCCTGTAAGAAAAAAGAACAGGGTACACCCTGCTGATTTTTCTGGATTTTTGTCTGCCTGAAAATATAAATATATTCATAATGAACATAGAGAGTAATGAAATACATACCTTTAATATACATAACCCAGATTCTTGTGGTTCACATGTCTGACAGGCTCCATCATATAAAATCATTGTTTTAGAGTTGCTATAAATGATTCCGTCATTAGAAATCTGCAGGATGTACAGTAAAAATGGATTAACACATCCAGGTATCAACATATCACCAGTGTGGACTTCAACTCATTGACAGACACCTGCATTTAGCTGTTTAAACTCCCGTAATAGCCATCAGAAGTCTAGTCAATCCTGCCAATAAGTCTAGGCAAATACTTGGCTAGCCACATGTAGGTGTCTATTTCACAGTAAATTGAATACTGTGTAGGGTCTATTGACCTTATTGACTCAGTCTGTATGACAGCTCACATGTCTACCTCACACAGGGATTCGTACATGTAGACTGGGCTCAATCTGCCCATAAATGTGTCTAATGTCATTTGAAATGCTCTAGGGTAACTGCCCGGCCTTTAACTTCTAGTCTTGAACAATGTGTCTCTGTAGGTCCCAGGTCAGATCTACCAGTCCCCTTGCAGGAGAACACGCCCGAATGGCACTCAACACTTCAGCTTAGGTGATGAAACTGAGACCTCAAGTTAAGCAAGCCGAGTTCCACTTCTAGTGTACCATTAAAAAAAAATCATAGTATCTACGTAACACATTTTCATTTTATAGGAATATCTGTGAGTATTTGTAATTTCTGTGAGTACCTTTATTTGCCACCTGGCAATGGGTTTATCATCAACTAGATCCATGACATCAGACTGCTGGCCATCATTTGGTAACTGGCAGTCGACAGTCCTGGCATTTTGGAAGGCAGCTGGTATAGTTAGAGGTTCTCCAGGAATCCATTGTCTATCAATATACTAAATGTTAAAACAGAAAATCTGTTTTTCAGTGAAATACATAACGAAAATATTTTTATCAAATTAAAAAATGTATTGCACCACGTTTGAACAAGTCTAGTGTCTCTGGATTAGAATGCAGTGGGAAATACTAAATGCCATTATCTGCACACACACATTTCTACCTAAGCCTGCTACTATGATATGCTACTATGAAAAGGCACAGAAGTTTTTCCTGCCATAAGGCCCTTTGGCATTGCGTTGCCAAGGCCACAGTTCTTCCAGCTGCAGAGTAACGGGAGGGTTAAGCACTGGGTGATCCTCTAACAGCACTGATCTGATATATAAGCACCTCTGTCCCTCTCCACCTCTGCCCCAAAGAGAGGACAAGCTTTAGTCGAACAGATGAGGTTTTTGGCAGAGCTCAGGTATCATTCTGGGTGCTGGGGGAATACTGGCTGCTGGCCATCAGGCCCTTGCACAAGCCAATAGATTACACCATTAACCCTATAGACTTTTCTTCTAAACTGCAGTGAGGACAAGTCACCCAAAGATCTATCTTGAGGGATCAAGGTAACAGAATAGGGATGATAATACTATCTGACTGAAGCATGTGGAAACATGGATAAGCACACTGAAAATAAAGTTAGATGGAAGTAAGAATCCAAACATACTCAGAATCAAGAGAACAGCAAGACCAAAATAATTTTGAGCGTGACTAGGCTTTACTGAGCTGGTGCATTTTTTTCAGTTATGGGAGCCAATCAAGACACTTATTCAATGCCAGTCCTGACATAGGGAGCAATCTGTTGATAAAGCCTTGCATATTTTTTTTTAAAAAAAAAACAACAGAAAAATAACAGAAAAGTAACAGAAAAATAAAAAACTTCTGCTGAAAAGACATACGAATTATTTTTGCTCCGATCAACCATTTTGTTTTTCTTTCACCCTATACTCAGTTAAGGAATTCACAGTGAGTAAAAGTGTAACAGCTAAATATTTCTAAATATGACATTTTGAGTGCATTTAGTACCATAACCCTTGAAATGTGATGCAGTCTATTTCTCCAGAAACCTTTCGTTACTAGCTGGAGGCAAGTTCAGATAATCTTTTCAGAAACGCACTAACCTTTCAAAAACCAATTAAAAAACCCTTCAGATCTACTAGCATTCTAGCTGGTTAAGTTCATCAAAAAACTAACTTCTGCAATTCAATGTAAATAAGAAGGAACTAAAACTTTATTTTTCATTTTGGGGAAGTTAAACACACTCTCATCCTCTGCAAAAATCTTAGTAAATTCTGAATCTGTGTAATCATAGGTTCCTTGGCCATGTCCTACCCTCTCTATCAAGAGATGTGCAGTAATCCTGCATCTGTGAGGTACTTTAATACAGAATTCCCTGAATCACCTCTTTCAGCATCATGCGCAAGACCTACACCCTTCCTAATATGGTGGGACAGCCATGGACAATGGATTTGATTTAACCTTTCAAAAGTGAAAATATAAAATATAAGAAACTCAGTGTGTATTAGCTCAAAATTCTGTCAAAATGCCTCTTCTATGATATTTTGATCACTTCAGTTTAACCTCAAAATACATGGAGTTCTATACTGTTTCAAGTCCACTGACATTTGAATAGTCACTATTACTCTGGTCTGAAAATTAAATAAACTGAACTAAAGAAACAAACAACCTTTCTTTTATATATTCAAGGAGAAAATTCTTAGCTTCCTCATTAACTGCAGATAACAGCAATAGTGTTCGTTTTGTAACCCATCTCTTGTCAGTGAGAAGATCACCAATAAAAATGATTAAATAGAAAGCTTTTGTAGTTGGGAGCCAAATACAAAACCACAAAGAGTATTATATCAGAATACCTTGTCATGAGTTAAAACTGAGACATTTCAAACTGTGATAAGTGAACTCCCAATAATTGTCTCACTGTGAGCTTGGTCTAAAAGTCTTTTAACCTAATGGACTGTAAACTTATTCTTGACTTCTATCATTTCAAGCCAACTTGCAGATGAGTGGATACATGCTGTGTTTAAGAAAAATCTATAGCCACCATTGCTTAATCTATCAAAATAATTTCAGCATCTACTGAAACTAGCTACGGAAAACTTTTGCCTGAAAAATAAAATTTTCTCATTGAATAGTTCTCCTTTCACCACCTTGCCTGCCACCAGCATCGTCACATCAATGAAACTCAATGTTACTTTGAAGCCTTTTTTATTTTTGTATCTGATACTACACAAAAACTTGTAATTGCTGATTGTTTATGCCAGGCTAAGACTTGTAAACTGCTTGTAAACTTGCCTTGAGCAAATTGTGGGTCTGAGTTACAACAGTCTCTCTATGCAGATTCCTCTTAGTTTACCGTGCAACATTTTTAATCTCCTGTTCAAACCTGAGGTATAGAGCTGACATATCATTAAATTGCCATGGTATTCCACCTCAGGGAAATGGACAACACGTCAAAAATTCTCTTTTCAGAAGAGATTTATTATGTTTATAAAAGGGCTATTTCAAGCATTAGGCTGGAGGAAAAAAAATCTAGTAATGCCTTTAACCTTGCTGTCCTTTCTCAAAGAAGTGGTACTTGAACTCCTCTACATAAGCACTTAAAACGAACAACGATGTACTGCTTGTTACTAATAGGGCTGCCCTTGCCCTTTTCTGATGGATAGCTGCTCTATGCTGTTATCTCCCTCTCGGCTGCTGAACATTCCCATTATGTTTTGTACTTCTCTTATCATGGAGGAAATTGCGATCTTGCAAAGACTTGAGTGTCTGCTGTAAAGTGCTGAGCGCCTTTGCTTTCAGCTTCCACTACAGCATGGGGTTGTACCCACATCAATGAATAATATGATGGACAATTTTTCCCTTATTCTCTGAGAAGTTTAAAATGTAACTGTTACTATTCAGGGAGACCTACCTGTAATCTGGTAATTTCACATTTCAGATTCAATGACTCCCTGAAGCCACGTCCAAAAGCTCTCACTGATGCGCAGTCGTACTGTCGAATATTGCAGAGCCCAGCATTCTCTAGCTCTGTAATTTCTGGAGCCTGATCTTTGAAGTACATATTAGACAATGAACGTCAAACTCATTCATATGCACTGACATAAAGCAATATGTTTATTTCTCTATCTAACTATGAAAAATATGCAAACAACAAAATCTGGACCCAGCTGAAGAAAGGCATAAATAGAAACAATTTTTATTGTTAAAATGAATCTTAACTTTAAATTACACTTTTGTCTTCAGTTGGAACTTGGATATTATGAAGCAGAGAAAATATTTATCCGATAACCAACATTTGTGGAGATGTGTATTTCTTTCTCATCCACGGTTCTTCGTATCACAGCTGCAGAATAAAATCTAAATGAAATTCCAGCCCTAGTAATAGGAACTGGAAAGGTTACAGTTATGCAATAATTTATAATGGGAAATTTTTTGTTTCAAGACTAAACAAAAGCATGTCAGGTGGAAGTGATTTCAGGAAATAAACTGACACGCATTGTAAGACCCCAAAATAGTTTTTATGAAGTAAAATCAGTATTTTGACTTCAAAGAGGAATAAAATATTTCTTATTATTCTCTTACCTCTTTTCTCTATTTGCTTTTAAACAGGTAACAAAAACACTATCACAAAACACAATATTGACAGGTTTTGTTTTGAAAAGGTTTTAACTTTTGTAGTACTTTTTGTATATTTCCAGTGTACCTCCTTAACCAAATTTTTAGTGAATGTCTTTCTTATTTACTGAAAAAAACCACCAACCCTGCCCAGCTCTATTTTCTATACCTCTTTTTTTCTTCACCATCAATTGTGATCCCACCACATCTAACAGTTAGCTTACAGAATGCAGTATCACCAAAACCATCCCACTTACAGTTAATAAACAGGATCTCATAGACTATAAAAAATTAGGGGATAGATAGATGTGGCAGATGCTCCCTGAAGAAGGCAGCATGTGGAAACATTGCTAATCACCTGGGGCAATGCGCTGGATGGCAGACTCACCGAGTGGTAAATTTTTTAAATCTGATATACCAGAAACTAAGCCCATGTTTTGTCTTTTGGAAACAAGGTGGCTGAATAGAAAACAATTATGGCTGTATTAAACTGAAACTAAACTGCTGGATAACGAACAGGGCCGCCACAGGGAACCCTCGACAGCACACAAAAGCAGAAGAGAAAGGCAGCAAAATAAACGTATGTTGCACAAACATTGAGAACATTACTTAATTAGATCTTATTTTTCCCCCCCACTTACCAGACAGCATGCTGCAGTCATATGAGCTGTAGCCTTGAAAACATGCACAGCCCCATTCTGTACATTCCCCGTTGCCACTGCAGAGACTGGGACACTTCAGTGCAGCAAGCAGACTCTCAACCAACCCTTCAAATTCCTGTTGGTTGTAATTTATTTCTTCTAAAACTCTTTTCTCACATTCATTCTCTAGAAGGGCTAAGGAAGCTTCTGCCCAACTGAGGTCATCTTTCAGCAGCAAATCTTTAACACACATATTGATTGCATCCTCTATTCGCCGGCCAAGAAAGCCACCACAAGATCTTCCTATACTGGAATTAGCTATTGCCTGCTGGCATAGTAAAAAAGCATCAGACTTGGTGAGGCCAGAAGGTGTGGGCCAAGAAGGAAGAAACTTCTGGTCTGTGTCAGTGGTATGGTCCTCTGGGAAAAAATAACTATAACCCTCTAAGTCTGTTTGACTAAGACTTTGGAACAGAAATACTGGATGGTATTCGTAGTAATTTTGACGCTTCCTCCTACTTGTAACAGATTGACTTTTGTGAAGATGCCTACTATAAGGGTGAAAATTTCTTTTAATGTCTGAGCTTGAAGTTCCTTCTCTTTCTCTACCAGTATTTCCCACTGAGGTTGCAGAGACACGTGTGTTTACTAGTGATGTTTGGTGAAGTTTGGTTTGATTATCCTTCCTCTGCAGAAGTGTAGATGAATCCGTTTCAAGTGCAGACGAACGTTTCTTTAAGCCTCTGACAAGATCAATAGGACCAAGATACTCAGCAGTGATGTCCAGTCCCGGTATCAAAGAAAGAAATCTACCATTTTTACTTTCTTTACAAGATAGAGGAAGCTCTGACTGAGGAGCTATCTCTAATTTATTCACTGATCCATGTAATCCAGCATCTTCAAGTGCGCAGTCACAGAAGGCTATTTTTCTAGAAGATGTTAAAGAAGCAGGTGTCTTGTCAAACAAGCTATCTCCTGGTGAAATTCTAGAGAAGGAAAAAAGATTAAACTGTATCGGAACTATTTTCATTGTTTTAGTAAAGCATTAATGTTTGTTTTGCTTGTTGTTGTTTTGTACTTCTACAGCACAGATCTGCAGCATACAGCTATAATTAGAGACTGGTTAAATCATAAAACCATGAGAGCAATTTTTAACAGAAGAACTGAGAGGAGTGGATACTTTATGTATACCCTGATACTTTGTTCAAAACCTACTCAAACTAATCTTAAATCACACTATTTAAATACTAATTTGGCACTTCATTTTTATTTTTCTCTGAAATTAATTTTGTAATGTCATTATGGCATTCTAACAACTTAAAAATTTAGAAAGGTTTTTATTATTATTATTTTAAGAAGTTTTTGAGTGTGAAGGAAAGGCTGAACCAAAAATAATGACATTTGATTGAAACAGAAATATTTTGTTACCTCCATTCCTTAATAAAAGAAAAAGGAACATTAGCTTGGTTTGGGATTTCCACCCCGCTTGCAGTGTGATAGTCATTCTCTGCAATTCCATCAAAGGTGCCACAGAGTCCCACTGTATGTCTGTAATCTGAACTGGGTGCCCTAAGTGTTATGCTCATTCCCCATTCACTCACATCAGCACGAACAAAAGCTCCAGAAGAAAACAAAACCTGAAAAGAGATTGACGGTATTATCGTGAGAAATATGATTTTTATTTTACCTAAAAAAAACAGGTATGTTTGTTGGCAAGGAACAATTGGAAAAGGCCAGAAATATAAAGACATCGCATTAAATTCTTGCTCTAGCTATTCTGAATTAGACAAATTTCATTTATTCTTCTCATGAAGCCCTGTAAATAAAAACCCTATACACCTCAACCTTAGCAGGAGCTAGATGGTGCACTATAGGTCCATAAACTTCATCCATCATTAGCAAGTACATTGTGGAAGCTCAGTGACTGGACAGCCACACAGAATCAAAGGTCAGCCGGGCTGCTCACTCTTCGCATGCTAACATATGGAAAAGGATAATTCTGGTAATATGTATAGATTCTTTGGCAGCACCTTCCTCAGTTTCCTTTTTCTCAGCTACGTGTTTCCTTGTGTTAGTAGCTTAATATAGAGTCACTTTCTACCTGCAAATCTGATCCTACATGTTCTAGGTAGCTCAGAATAGCGTCAAGTATTTACTATTTAATTTTAGGTAACTTTACAATCTCTTGGAAGAAATACCTGAAGTCTCAAGAACAAAATCCACTGCAAGTTCAAATACAGTTTCTATAATTAAGTTGTTGTACAAATCTGAGCAAGTCACTTTAATTTTTCTGGTTCCTCAGTATCCTATTAATTTCTCTACTACCTAATGTCATCTTAATATTTCCTATCTGAGGTCTTCAGATGAAGCGCTTCACATAAAAGTTAAATATTTAAAATAGTGTTATATGAATAGCAATCCAAGTTGAAAAAGTGTATCTGTTTTCATAGCTTGTCTTCCAGACCAACCGAGTGATTAAAGAGCAGTTGAGGGCTTCATTTTACATTCTGCTTCATTTGAAGTTCAGTGGAGTCCTACAGCAACTCTTATCTACAAAAGAAAAGCTACAGAAAATAACAAAAGCAAATGTGAATGTTTTATCTGAGGCTTCCATTCTCCAGAGAAACCATCTACACTTCTGATTCTGTGCATGTCACCTGACATACTTAATTATCTGCATGCACAGCCTACCTATATGACAGTGGCAAGAGTGAAACAGAGCACACAGAGACCTCGATTTGGAACATTAGGGCTGCTAAATAAATGCATATTGAATCCGAAAACTGCACCGTTCACGCAAGTGTTGTATACTGCAATTGACAACACTGTTCCAGAAAGGTATGCATGTTGACACATCCTTGGTTTTGAGGACAACATCCTTCACTTATACAAGCAAAACACTGGCCAAAGGACTATACTGTAAAATCAACATTATGCTATTGCTTAACTGCAGAAAATACATGGTTTAGTTCTGAAGTTGATATGAATTGATAAAAATAATGGCTGAGATAACCATTATGTCCACAAGCAATTATTTACTACTTACTGTTACTTTTCTTCCTAGGTAGGATTCAGTGATTCTGACATTGCTTCCTGTTGTGTCTCTATTTATTACAGATAAGTGTGGCTGTGACTCATCTGGCTGACCACTGCACATGTCAAATGCAATTATATCACTTCCTTCTTTGGCAACAAAGCCACAGTTACAGGATGCTGGATAGTGAAGACTTCCACAGTCCCACTGGCGAACATGTACTTCAAAATCTCGAGACGTACTCTTATAGAGAACAAATGTTCCTGTTTTAAAATTGTCATAAAGTCTGAAATCAAAGGAATAGCATGTGATATCACTTTGGTTATAAATAACTGTATCGCCACATTTCAGCAATTTTATCTTAAAACAGACTTCTAATATTTCATGAACTTTGATACTGCAACTCATTTTCCTGCATTGGAAACACCAAAAGTACAACCCACAAACCAACACACAACTCTGTTCTGAATAAACACCATCATATCTTCCTCTGTGCAGCTCTAAATGAAAAAAAAACCCAACAAAAAAACCAACCCAACCCACACCCGTTTTATAGCAGAAAAATGCAGAATAAAAGAAGGATCACAAGTGGGGTATATGTAGACAATGGTTGTGAATGGTAACATAACCATGAAGCCACTGCCATTCTTTGATGTCTTTTTTTAATGGTGCTTATGACAGGGAACTGGAGGGTACTTCTTAACCTTTGTGTTTCCACAGCAGTACGCCTATGCAGCAAGAGCAATAAGATGCATAGCAGCGTGCATGTCGGGGGCAGCTCCTAAAAACTGTGTAATTTCCCTTGACAAAATGATTTCTAAAGTCATGTACTTTTAAAAGGTCTGCTTTGTTAAGATAGAGATGGGGAGTGCTTATTCCCAAAGATTTGAAAACTCTGAAGTAATATGAAAATTATTTAAGACAAAACCCATAAATAACGAATTCCTTTTTATTTTTTTCCTTAGGGTTCCCTGAAGCAAGGTTAAAATAGCCAATTTAATGATTCAGTGGTAAGAGGGGGGCAGGGGAGAAAAAAAAGAAAGAAAACGCCCTAAACTTTAGCTGCAAGTTTAATCACCTCTTGGCTATGAATGGCATTTGACAGTTAATTGCAGAGTATTGATTTGCTGTGTGTATAATGGGCCAGCAGACAAACTGCAGCTGGTTACCCTACCAGGACTGCACAGGATTACCCTGTGATTCAGTAAGGACAGTTCCTTTCCGGTTTGTTTCCTCAATTTGTAAAATAGAAGTAGCAACAGACTTTACCCTTAAAAAGAAAGTTCTTTCCCCACAGCACCATGCTTCCAGCCAGACTGTATCACAGTAAATCATTACTTCATAAGACGACCAGATCACAATGCATCAATGGTTAAAATGCCCAGTGACGCTACCCCTACAACTTCCACAGAAGGGGGAACTGCAAGCTCAGGATAACCCCAGTGACTTTATTATTATTACTAGCCCCAGTGCTATCAGAGAAGCAATCACAACTTGTCTTTTAATTTCCGTTATCAAGTTAACAAGAAGAGTCGGGTTGTGGGCTGAACATCCTTATTTGGAGGCAACATATCCTCTTCTTCCTACCCTTCCACTTGAAGAAATGTGTTTCTACTGAGCAGAGAATATAAAAGTCCCAGGTGTGGAACCTGTGCATGTTTTGACACCTTCCATGAATTGCAAACACTTTGAACGACAGAAGCACACCAAAAACATGCCAACTGTGGCCAAGGAAGCTGTCTTCACTTCAGACAGTAATGTGCAAGTGACAGCAGTGAGGTACTTTCAATGCCATTAATGAACTCAGCACAATGTTACACAGACAGGTTCTAGCAACTTGATCCTTACAAGAATTCAGATACTGATACCCAGAAATAGGGAAACTATGCTGTATATTGGAAACACCTTTGCATTGTAGGAGTTTTGCTAATCAATCTTTATCACTGTTCATATTTAATAACTTTTCTATTTCTCATGGTCAACAGATTGTACAGCAACCACTTCCCTAAACAGGAAAACAGTCCATTTGCTTCGCTGTTTTGCCACAACCCCAAAACCTGCATTTAGAAATACAAATACCACAAACATCATCATGACTGGCAAGCTTTTACTAACTAAAACACGTTTATCCTTACTGTCCAAGAAAGAATGTAAAATACAGAGTGCAGCTGTGGAAAACTAGAGGTAACTTCTATCACCAGCACAGATTTTAACTAACTAACTAAGAACAGCCACCCAAAAAACACCCACAAAAGGTCCCAGTTAAGAGCAGCAATCCAGTAATTACCTTCCATCAAATGTAATTATATGAGGGTCAGTAAATGAGTAGCAGTAAGCAGTGGGCAGATCCTTTACTGTAATCTTCAAAACAAAGAAGCACATAGTAAAACCGTATCAGATTAGCAAATAAACAGAATCAGGCATATTATTTATCTTATGATACTAGTTTGTATTCTAATAAATATATTACATTATACTTTTAATCAATCTGAGTAGTTATATCAATATTAAAATGTAAAAAAAAAAAATAATTCAAATGAAAACACGGCATTTCAATGAAAAGCAAACAATGGAAAATTGACCACTTAGAAATCCTGGCATGAGTCAGCGTGTCACAACTGAAACAGAAGCTTCATTAACATCAGCCATATTTCTGGTCAGTTTACAGAGGTTAACATGAAGATTTTCGACCTGTGCACTTTCTGGAACATAGCCATTCCACAGGAAATTCTCACTGGATATAGGTTCGACTGCAATTCTGGTAATTCTGTCTCCATCCTGCACAAAGTCTGTCACAGCAGTGAAATAAATTACAGCTTGACTACAGATCCCGTTATTGCAGGGTTTCTGGAGAAGATCCACATGACAAGAAGAAAGAGCCAAGTTTAAACCTAACTGCTCTTTACCTGTTTCAATGAAAACAAATCATTAGTGAGTTTTCCTCTAAGTAAGTCACATCTTGTGTACTACTGTTAATATAGATACTAACTTATCCACAAACGTTGCCATAAATTAATTATGCATTTTTTTCTTGTGTTTGGTCATGCAAAACCCCCTCTCTACATCTTCATACACACCCCCAAGAAAATGGTTTTGAATTTTCCAGTTTGATAGACATAATAGGCTTGCTAATGTGACATAAAAATGGTTGTCTGCCTAGGCAAGGCTCCTCCTGGGTTTCACAGGATTTGTGCTTGACAAAGTACTACAGAAAACAGTAATAACAGTAAAAAATAAGGACTTTGTGATGGCATATACGATACTTGCAACACAACAGGTCAACAAAATGAACTGAAATATAAATCTGGCAAGTATTACAGTATTCTGTCTATTATCCATAGATGTCAAAAACACCTCCTAACTTCAACAAGCAATGGTTTATGGACACATTCTTCCATACTTTCAGCAGCAGTACATACAGCCTATAAGTATTTTGGTTTAACATTTTAGAAAGCATTTTACAACATAACAGCTTCTCCAAAGGAAACCAGCAGGAACGTTTAGAAAAGCACATTAAACATACAAAATGCAACAAAATTCAGGATCATACTTACCCTCATCAACACTATTTAATGTTAGTGAGATTTTGCAGTCACTTTCAAGCTGGCTAAACTCAGGACAAGGAATAGGAATGCTACTTTCTATTGCCAGTCTGTATTCCTTCCCATCTTCTGATATATCATATGTTTCTGGAAGTATCTACCACAGAAGAAATTGTATTTAAAATGCAAGCTTTATGAGTAAACTACAGCACTGCTTACTAACCAGCTAGGAGTACCGTATAGAAAGCTGAAGAGATGGAATGGCACGGTGCATGGCCTGCTCTGCTTGATCAGGCTTATTTAGATGGTCTGAAGAGCAGCAGCATACTGGAGAGGTGATATAATAGCAAGTCTTGAAAAGGTGGGAAAAAGTGGCAAGGATAAGGAAAAGGCAAGAGTAAAGGCTAGCTAGAAAGGTAAGAATTAGCAAACCACATTAACACCACAAAAATGTATCCTCTGGGTAACTTCTAGAAGCTAAAATACAAACAGCTTGGTGTATTGTCTGGGGGGAATGGAGGGGGAGGCTACCTTACAGACAACAATGTCCCAAAAGAATTCAGAAGCACCATATTTCTCCTGGGATTCCTCCCTGTAAACTTACAACACAGCTCACCACAGATGCATAATCAAAAGTGCAACTAGAGATCAGTAACAGAGGCCTACAACCAAGCACTGTACGTTGGGGAAAATCCTGAGTGCAGCCTCGCAGGAAAACAAAAAATAATGCATTCACATTTTGCAGCATACGCTACAGACTGGCACTTGCATGAGATAAATCTGGGCCCTGACCCTGCAGAAACATAAGCACAGGCTTAACTTCATGAAGGACAAATCCTGAAGTCAACAGGACTATTCCCAACATGTAATAACATGCGGTATGTCTTTCCGGTATTGGGGTCCATTTTCTGGCCAGCAAATGGGTCCCTATAGCTATACCCACAGCAGGAATTAAAATGGGTTTGGAGCTTGGCCTCCATGTCCTGGTTTCCCTCTTTAAGACCAGACCCGGTTGGTCTCACCCTTCCCTCATCCCCACGGCCAGCTGGGAAGAGACCCTAGCCCGGCCACCAGCTGAGCCACACGCTGGGAGACCCTGCTGGTACAGACCAAAATCCTGTCAAATGAGGCAGCAGCAATTAAACACAATGGACAATGGCGCCAGGGCTCAGGTCTGAGCCGCGGCCCTCCCAGTTTACACACACCAGTCAGAGCTGACGCTAGCTGCTGGAAACCGAGGCTTCCACTCTGTGTGTCAGCTGCCGATTCAGCCTTCCTGCACCCAAAGTACACAGGGAGCACAGAAACAACTTTGACTCTTCTGCATTTTGGCAAATTAAACTTCACTGCAGCCAACAACACGGTCTATTTGTCCACAGCTAATACATTTTGAGTGCCTTCCAGTCAGAGGACTGACTATTGCAGTGATACTCAGAAAGATTCCTACCACAATGTAAAGTAAAACATAAGTTTTCTTTCAAATTTACCTTGATGCCAGCAAAAAATTCCTTGCTCTCAATGGAAGAGCTTTGTATATCTGGCTTCTCCATGAAAAAAGCAGAACTGCTACAGTAGACCTGTAGGGCAAAACCAGCATAATACAACACGTTCTTGATATGAAGTGGTTGTGTGAAGACAAAACCCAGCCATCATAGGTCAGTTTGATGGATTCATCACACCCAGACTTCTGTTTGCACCAGAAGTTACCAGTTGCCAGTGGTGCTGCTTAAGAAAAACATAAAACCAGATGGAGCCTCCTATGACCTTTTCCTAGCATACTCCACCAGTGGTGCAGAGACTTCAAGGCCAACGTTTAACAAGCACCTAAGCCTCCATGGATTTAAAAAATCCCATCTGCAGCATTTCTGCACCCCACAACATCTTGTGGAAAAGCATTCTATACTTTATTACATGTTATTTACTTCTATTTGTCCATTTCACATTTTTTGCCTTTTAATTTTGTTGAGTGACCATTAGATCTCAGATTATGCAGAACAACTGTCCCCTTCTCCTCCTCCTCTTCTTCTTACTATACTTTTTTCCTGGTATTATGGGCCTGGATATTTGTTTTCAAGCTGAAGAATTTACTGTGATTTCCCTCCACTGAACGAGCTCCATGCTACTAGACACTGTGGTTTTGCCTTTGTTTTGTATTTTTCCTTTGTTTAGTTTCCTTTTGAGATGTGTTGACCACACATGCAGTATTTCAGATCCTGAGAAAACCTAGGATTCATAGCAGCTGCAGGTAGTTTATTACTGTGCCTTTCCTTTTGACTGTGAGCAAACACTGTCAGGCAACTATTCACAAAGTCCCCAAAGGATTTTTGAGGATTAGCAATTGCTGTTGTCCATAAGCCATTCCAGCAGTCTGGCTTTGGCTTGAACACACATGCACATGCACACCAGCCATGTGCTTTTTTGGGTTTTTTTATTCTGACCAGGAAAAATTAACCTGTATTTTGGTATATGCAGGTAGAAAATGTATTGGTTTTCCAATGCTTAATCTTATGAAAGTTACCGTAAAAGCCTACATCTTGACTCTGCTACCATGGAAGTTAATGCAGGTACTCTCACTGCTTCTGATTTTGAGGAAATCAAACCATTTAAATTCAATCTTAGTGACAAAACCATCAAGCAGCAGCTTATTATTGAATCAGGGAAAAGAAATCTAATGAAACAACAACACAGCTTCTCAAAACCTCTGGTTCTTACAGCCTCTCACTTAGATGCAGCTGCATCCAAAAATCCTCTTAAATTTACTATATCAAACAAAATCACAGTAGAGGATGAAGAAGATGCAACTGAATAAACACTTATCTTCTGGAGGCACACTATACTGTACTGAAACAAACAGTCTCAAAACCTTAAAGGCAATGATAATTACTGATATACTCTGTGGTATGTCCACATTCTTATGGGTACTGTTGGTGTAAACAACAAAGGCAGTATGCTTCTGCCAAGAAAAATTATACAACAAAGTGCGGGAACCCCGTCTCTAACAACTGCTAGTGTCTACTGAGTGATGTTTACAAAGATACAGAGATTACAATTAAGTTTTAACATACTCTGTCTCCAAGTCTGACGTTTATCCCATCTAGTTCTAGAAGTGAGAACATACGAACTGCTGTTTCATGTTTCAGTTCTTCTTTGATACCTTCAGGAGAAAGTCTTGACCAAGTTACAATGAATCCGACTGAGTTGTTTGCAAAAGGAACGCCAAAGGTACACCTCAGGTAAATGCTGCCTTTGATTAACTCTGCTACAACTTCAGGAACAGCTGGTAGTGGTGGTGACACAGATGGAGATGGTGTAGGAGTCAGGTTACCTAGCCAAACAGAAGTGTGGGTTTTGCTTTTTATTCTGTGCAAAACCAGTATCAGATGGACTTACATTGACACATATTTTTCCAATTAATACACTAATAATATTTATCTTTTTTGTAGAAATATTACATTATTGCTTACAAAATTAGAGAAAATGTGTATGTTCTTTTTATTAATTACTAAAAAGAGAAAAAACTCTTTATCAGCCTTTGATTATATTCTAACCAATAGGAAGGTGCTGAAGGGAGAGGGCGGGAACCAAAACCAAGGGAATAAAACACAATTAATTATTTTACCAACAGGAGAGAGCAACATGCAAAGGAATTTGCCTGACAGAAGAATATTTTATTTACTTATAAAGAAAGGGGTAAAGGGGGGGGGGGGGGGGGGGGGGGAAGGACTAGAATAAGCAACGGTATGATTTGTAGATTCATCTAATATTTTGCTCCCAAAGAATCAAAGTAATCTGTACATCTGCATTATTAAAATTACTCCTTAACATTTTGGTACTTATTCTGAACATTACGCTTAGAAAGTACTCTTGTAATTCAAGCCCTGAAATTCCCTCCAAACTGCTAATTTTGCAACAGACCATGCAATAATGTTGATCATATGAACATGTTTTTATTCAAAACAGAATATGACTAAATGTTGACATTACTGGGTCACAGATGCACAGAAAATCTTGAAAATCAAAACCAAAATACTCACTGCTACAGACACCTTGAATTTCCATTCCCTCAGGATCACAGGTCTCTGGCTTTCCATCTGAAACAACTATAAATTGTTCTTAATTTGTATTTTCACAAAGAGACAGAGTATCTCACACAGAGACCAATGGTCTTAGATTACTGCCCTTATATTAAAAATACACCAAATATCAGAAGACGTTAATTGAAGTGTAAATTAGCAGAACAGACACAATCTTGTAATCTGATCCATATACAATTATGGTAGTAGTCCGTACAAAGCCTTCTGTTGGAAATCACAGGTAGGTGCTATACCTAGGAGAAAAGGTATAAAACATTTGGCCACCTCTACATCTTTTATGCAGATGTACCCAGCAAATATTTATAGATGTTGTTAGTGAATGAAAAGTAATTATTCTCTTGAATATATATATTTGACTCCCCAAATCCACACATGCATGCTTATTCATTAACTGTAACCCTGGACAGCCAAAATTCAGTGTGGATCAGCTTTGAAAAAAATCATCTTTCCTACAGGGACCTAAGAAAAAGTGCTTGTGTACTGCTATTGTTTGGTACTTTTAGTGTTAAAAAAAAATGTGGAACTGTGATTAAACAAGAAAATACCAGTGCATTTGTAACATGAGTAGAAAGAGGTTAGCCACTCCACTCAAATGAAGTCAAAAAGGCAGCAGCAACCCTGAAAACCCCATTCACCAAAAATGATGAAGAGCAGATTTTGATGTTCCATACTTCAGTGATACATTTAACTCCTTAGCACATAGACAGACTGTTTGAAAATATGCATCACATGTTAACAGCTATCAAGTGTTAATGAAAAAATCATAGTACATGTGGTAACCTGGATACAAAAAGCAGCACAAGAGTACAGTGCACTTTGCAGGTAAACACCACCTTGAAAGAGGGCTTTTAAACTTAAAACATGCTTCAGATTCACAGTATTTAGCAGAGCCAAACCAGACAAGTTTCTTGTCTACATTGTTTTGAGGCAGTAAAATATGCCAGCTCCCCACATAAGTTTTTTTAATCCTTCATTTTTATTTTCTTCATGAACCATCATCCAAAGTAAATACAAAGTCCTACAGTGCAAGAGCTCTTCATTGCTTCAGTCACATACATGCTGAAATGTCCCATTTTTGGCATTTTTCTTCTTTCAGTAAGTCTTTGGAAAATATGTCTTAACAATTGTACCTAACGGTATAATCATGGGCCAATAAAGCACCAGAAAACCCACTGACAGTTTTGCTTTGAAAGCAGTCAGTAATAGAGAATATGATAGTACATATAATACAGTAGATGATGTAGAAAAATATTGCTAGTAGTGGTGCAGTACATGAGCTAAGAAGAATTTCTTAGTACAGTAATTTGTCATTACTTCACAGTATTTATAACTGTAAGGATTTAACCATGCCTTCCTCAACTTATCTAAAACATCTGGCATGAACAATGAAGTACTGAAGTTCTGAGCTGTGAACACCAGCACATTTTTGCAGCACAAGGGTCCAAGACAACAGCAGACACTGCAAAAGGACTCCAGTTCTTGTAACACTAATAAAGTGTGTATCAGTAGAGCATTTCTATGTTGAATATTCTTCTAGCAACGATGTGTATACTCTCCAGAAAAATGATAGAAGAGATACAGTGAGAAAAATATTCCTAATGACATAAATATATTTTGGTCAAGTTCTTAAAGAAAATTTTCTCTGACATAATTCTATGCATATTCAGTAATGGGTATCTGAGAGTATAACTGCCATTGCAGGTACTCTGAATTTTGACTTCTAGAAGTGTCTTATATACCCACCTCTTTATATGGAAAAATCCAATTCTTAAGTTTCTGGGCTCTGAACAACAGCTGAGCGCTAAATGTAAGTTACAAAGGGGTGGTGGGAACCCACCTTACCGTACCAAACCATTTTTCTATCATATCAATATTAGAAGTAAGGACTGCAAGAAATTGTAGCTTGTGTAACTATTTCCAGGCATTTCCACCCAGCCAAATACCAGGGAAACACACTTGTAAACACACACAGATGAGTTAGAGCACACATTTTCTCACCTTCTGCACAATACCCCATGCATCCTTGGGTGGGCTGCAGTAAGTAAACAAAGAAATCTCCGCAGTTCCTCACACTGACAGGGATTCGGAAAAGACAGCAGTCTTTTGAAGTGCTGAAGAAAAACTGCCATGTAGCACAAGCTGTTAACTGTTTCATCTCACCAGGTCGAGGCATGGATTCTGACTCTCTCAGAGACAACCAGACAGGGGCTTGAGTACCACAATGATTCATCTTCAGCACCAGAGAAAAACATCAGAAAATGGTTAATGCTATGTCAAATTGTTGCTGTGCTTTAATGCCAGGAGGTAGGTATGTATTCAATTAACTTCCTGCATGAGCTTTTAGCCAAGTTTAGATAGTATAATTGAGGGCTTGCCTACTTTCCTCCTCAAGGTTGAATACAAATACACACAAAAGAGACTAAATCCTTCTTTGAGTCTAATGAATTTGTGTTTCTAAAGACAGGCTATCATTTAGTGCCTGAAGAGCTTAACCGGGAGCCACACCTGAGTGTTTTGCCCCAAAAAGCTAACAGTTTTGTTATGGCTTAGTGAGTTACTCTACACCCATTAACCTACAGTAACTGTGTGAATGCTATCAGAGCACAGCAAATACAGCACAGAACATACATACACGGAATATCAACTAAAGGTGCTAAAGCTGACGCGTTTTATTTGCCCTTTGACATGGACTGAAGGCTCATCTAACCTCCTGGATTTCTTCTGAGATGTGGCCAGATGATGCAAGGTTACCGACTTGCAGCCCTAGCTGAAAATGCAAGACACCTGAAAAGCCCTGCCTTTCAATTCCCCACCTTTAGAAATAGATAGGCTTGTAGCATCCCCTGTAACAAACACAGCAACCCTAAATCATTTGGTGTTCACAAAGCAGTGGGTTTCACAACGTCTGTAATTGACATGCTGATTCAACGGGTGATTTAAGAGGACTGTTGTACCCTCTCTGGCAAACAAAAGCCTTGTTCAGTGCTTTTCCTTATGGAGTGGGAACAGTCATTCACCCCTCATCACTGTGCCTATGTGAGGTCTTCAGGTAAACAACGCTGCCATACAGGTCACAACTCAACAGTAGTACCAATCGTGGTAACCGAAGTGTAAGTCTGATTTAGTAGACACCAGATTTACCAGTTGGATACAGAAAAATGAATCCTGAGAAAAGAAGACAGAGAAGGAATCTGGTTCATGGGTTACCAGAATGAGTTAAAGATCACCTCCTGTCTTTCACGTGCTGCAGAAAGCAAACTGAAGAGAAAGAACAGAACACAGTGTGTTAAAGCAAGCATTCAGAAAATACTTACATGAAATTACAAATTGGAAATTGTGAGATTTTGAGAACCTCTTCTCCTTCATACATCGCCTGAAGTATTCCTTTCTTTAACTTGATAGTGAAACAAGTATACCAAGAGGTCTAAAGACTACTGCGGACTTATTGAGCAATTACTCTTCTCAAAAATACACTTTTCTCTCTTAATCTAGAATACTTGAGCCCACCACCAATACACCAGAAAGAATTAATGAGAAGTAGACAGAAACGAGATGGATTGTTTGATAGTCTGAATCTTTGACAAGGATTAAATAGCTATAATAAAAGTTCTCCTAAAGGGAAAGAAAGGAGGAAACTTCCCAAACAAGAAGACATCCATTTTAGTTTGCTTTTAATGTTCTGACTTTGAGATTTCAAAATAAATGTCTCTGTTTTGTCAACAGATGCAAAGAAGCATATGTCACTGCGTAAGTTTCATTTGCTGAAGTTTTGATTCAATCTCTTTCCAACTGTAATCACCTGAACTCTTCTGTGTTAGGATGGTAGCCTATTTTTACCAAATATTTACTAAGCACCGGGAACTTCTGTCAGATTTCTAAAAGCTTCCTAGATAATCTGAGGGGGTATTTTGCTAGTCTAACCTGTCTAACCTCTGTTCTGAAAAACTTCCCCCGCCCCTGGTTTATCATGCTGGTTCTTTGCATTAAATTATCCATTTCGAAAAAAATACAACTAGTTAATTCATTTGTTTGTATTAAATCTAATGAAAAGCAAGTTCTTTGGGAATCATACATTTTGCTAGGTTTTTGCAGTATAAAAGCCTGGATAACAGTAGCCTCTGCAGTACAGCCTGCAGTGAGCCTTTGACTCAGCTGCACATTAAAGGTATTTCGGTGACTTTACACTGCTATAAAGATTTAATAAAAAATAAAATAAATAATTTTAAAAACAAGAGTGGCTGCTATAAACTCAATTTCACTTGATTAGTATGTTTTAACTGTTTGTATTATTTTAAAAGTGTTTTGTCGTTGGGCTTTTCTTTTCTTTTTCCTTTTTAAAGAGACTGTGACCAGGCAATTTCAATTCATTAGAAAAATCACGGGTAAAATATTCTCATTACTTTTTTTTTTTTTTTGAAACCAAGGATATGTCTTAAAATGGGAAACTACAGTGCTGTATCTCCTTAGAATATTACAATTACAGCAATACTGGTGCACTCCAAAATAAAGCATTACAAGTCTAAGGTATAAATTTTGCAGGTAACTCTTGTGTCCTAGGGGACCTGCAGATGACAAGGCAACTAATCGTCAGCTCTGTTAGTTGAAGTAATTTTTGAAGTAATCTCTTCCCTCAAACAGAAATCACTTTAAAAGCTCCACAATTACTGGATGCATGTGGCTGCAAGACTTTATACCTTTTTCACATGGCCTTCCTAACAGACTGACAGTCACAAAGTTGCAGCTTTACAACACTATATCCCTGCTACACTGCCACTGGGAAAATCTTCTTTAGCACAGTGACTACACACGGTAGTACTCTAAAAGGGATGTAATTTATCATCCTCTCCTATTGCCCACTCAGCATACAATTTTCAATGCTTAAGACTTAATTATCCAGCTAACACATTTTAATATACTCAAGTATTTAGAGAGAATAGGTACTCAGTATTCCTCCACATCAGTCTCCCTAACGGTATTCTTTTTTTATACCTATCCTACTGAAAAATTCTGAAGAAAAATATGTATTTCTCATAATAAAATTAGTTGTAACAATACCTCCACACACTTGGTTGGCATCTCAGCAGGCTTATCAAAAATCAAAAAGCGATACCATCCTGGTGTTAGGGAATGGTCACATATTAAATCCTGAATAGCTGATTGTTGGAGGTGGGATGAATCAAACTCAGTGCTTCGGTAAGGGCTCTGCAGGATCTGATGTCCACCAGGAGAGCATTCAAGAACTGTGGAACAAGAGTATTGTGAGTATCAAGATGGAATGCCTAACAAGTATGTTAGAAAAGATGTTGAGAATTTTTAATAGGAAAATAAGGATGTATCGCAATATGATGTGAAGCTACTTTTACTGAAAAAAATACCGAAGTCTTAGCAACAACAAATAGGTATATTAACACTCTAAATTTAAAAGACTTCATCATGTGGAAACTTCCACTTCTTAAAGTGGACAAAAAATGCAAAGTAATAACCACATCAGGCATTTACTCTAGATCTAAAAACAGTGGCAAGGAATATGTTTATACTTTCTCTCCAGATTTTGACTTTCTAGTTCTACTGATGTTTATGAAACCTAACAACCTGATTAAAAATGGGGTGTCAGATATATGAGAGGATCAAAATCTTACCACAAAAGAAGTAAGTATTATCCAAAGGCCTTTTGTAAATAGGCTACCACTTTACAGGGTTCCTATGCGTGAGATTAAGAAAACCCTCAAACAGATGAGAAGTAACTGCGTACAGTTTGCATGTATATGTGCAGATCACAGCAAAAGTGTGTCCGGAAATGGGTAGGTATTTAGTTACACATTTTAAGTCAATTTGCAGGACTCAGATGCTAAATTTTAATAAAGTAAATACAAATTATCAAACACATTTTTGGACATCTAGGTGACTATGTGGCCTCAAAAGAAAATAAATCTCAAAACGGATGATAGATAAAACAAAGGATCAGAATCTGAAGAGGTCTTTATGACTTTTTTTTTTTAAAAAAAAATGGAGACTCATTCAGAAATAAAGTAGCAAATACCAGTATTTCTGAGTCTGATCTGGCAACTGAAATGACTCCTGTCAAAGACAGTGACAATAGAAGTTCTGGCTGATGGCATATTTGCGTGCAACGTAGTGAAATACTGAAATACTTCAGTATTTTCTTGCTCAGGAAAATGCTTGGGAAGTGAAAGTAGGGGAAAATAAAAGTAGGAGAATGTTTATAAATAAATGGCATTTAAAATGTATCTATCCATCTACCTTGCTTTTAAAAATGGATACCAGCTGATGCTGACTGTGAACAGAATTTCAGGTTATATTAAATGACACAGTTAATGCTTGCCTCTACTATGCTACTAATGAATTTTAAAAATGCAGCTGTAAGCAAAGCTCTATAATCTTACATTTTGAATATTAATACTCCGATATTCAGGTTTCGCTCCCAGGTTTTTTGTCCTGTTATTTTGCCTGGTGTAATTATGTCACTTATAAAAACATATATTGGTTCAAAACCTGCAATAATGCACCATATTCCACATTTTTAATGTCATTGTCCAAATTACCACAATTATAAAACAGTTTCAAAATCAGGTAACTGCCCTCCTTTAAATGGAGAAGATGCCCCAGTGAAAGAATAGACCTCCTCTCTTTCAAGCACTGTGTAAGAATCCTGCAGTCTTTCAAAACCGCAAGATTTAATCTGATATGGCTTTAGGCTACCCAGGCGGGTAACAATACCTTTATCTTCTATCCTCTAAGGGCAGATGGAAGTCAATGTGATTGACTGTGCCACCGCTGTGCTTCTGAGTTGCTTGTAGTAGTAGCCTGTAGGCTATTCGTGTCCCTACAAGTTGACCTTATTGAGAATTTATCCTTCATTGGAATTTGAAGAAAAGCCCTTGAAGAATCACAAGTCAGCCATGTGTGTTATTGAAATGTTTTCTAAGCAAGCTACACCACAAGCAGTTTATGAACCATGGTAAAAGTTTCCTCCTGTCTTCTATTTTTTATTGGAATTCTCCCTTTCATAGAGCACCCTTGTCAGTTTTCTCTACTGTAACTAAATCATTCCTGAAACTATTAATATCTGTTTCCTTTTCCATTAATAAATCAAGGCAGACATGAAACAAATCTTTATTTTCTTTTCCTTCACAGTTTATTTAGATCATCATTTGACAGATCTTTAAAACAGCTGACTGTACTCACTTGTAATAGGGTTATAAAACCTACTAAAGATCAAATTATAAGTTTCTTACTATTACGCACATCACTTTAAAATGTCACCCAGCTCTTTGTGTATTCTTTCTTCCTTTTCAGAAGTATGCTAAAACCTCATGTTGCGTAACACTGGTTGATTATTTTTTTTCTTTTCCTTACCCATTCTGCAAGACTACTGAAAATAACTGCCATCATCAATAACACAAATTAAAATATTTTATTACACATCTGAGTGTAACTGATGTGCTGACTAACTCTAGCAACACCAGAAACAAATAGAACTGTCATATTTATGGGCACATACACAAGAAATGAATGTTGTGTTCTCTGTGAAAAAGTTACTCCTGCAGACCAGATGTGATCAAATCACAGGCATTTAAGAGGGGAGTTGTTGGCTAAATCTTCCCCTGAAATCATTATATCCTTATTCAAAATGTATTAAAAAACCAACGTTGATATAAGCATTCTTTCAAACTTCATTCGCAGAATGACAAATACCAGTTTTGCCGTAATGCTTCAGATAAGCTTTGCCTGTGTCTAATACCCAGCAATTTTCAACCCAATGAGTCAATTCAGTCAAATCAGGAACTGAAAACAGGGTCTAATAACTTGAAAGTGCTAAGGAGGCTTACCTATAGAGCAAGCTTACCCAACAACTCTGCCTAGTATAACAGGAACATTAAAGTATGGGAAGATGTATGTGCTACTGTTGACTTGACTTCATCCACAGTCTCAAAATATTCTGACATGTTCTGACACAAAATGGAAAAAACATGCTAGTTTTAACAGAATTTATCATTTAAGCATGATTACTCTTGATAGAATTTTTTCCATATATATGGGAGTATTCTTTTTAATTACTTCTTTTTGGACCTTCAAATGTATTAGTGATTTAATAACTTCAATTTAAAATACTTAGAATACTAAAATTCTAAGTAAATAATACACAAGTGAATACTTGAGAATTAAGACCATGAAATTCAGCCTCCTTTGTAGATAGTGCACCACTGGTTTAACTTAGCGGAAACACACACGACAGGCTATGAGGAGAGACTTATTTCTAAAAAGTGAAACTCTCCCATTTTATTTGGAGGTCCAGACACTACATACTGTCTGCTGAAAAAGCAATCTGTCTTGGGAAAATACGCAGGTGTTTCTCTAGAATTTGAGTTTACTTATCACATTCTGTGCTTCCTTCCACAGACACCCTATATACTGTATATGGCTCTCTACATGCCAGGAAGAATTTGATGCTGTATTTGCTTTTTCCTGAACGTCTTCGGGATTAATGCAGTGAGCTTTGCCTGGATCCATCTAAGACCTATTTGGTCCTGCCAGAGAGTGAGAAATGTGATCCTAAGCCAGAAAACAATTGGACTTCTGCAACATCTTAAACACAAGGATAGCTCTCTGCCAGAAGACAAGCCTTCTGGGAGAGATAAAGACAAAAAAAATCTCTGCCAACACATTGGGATTTGTATCATGACTACCACAAAGTAGGTCAGGTAACAAGTACTCTGAACACCACACCTTAACCAAAAGTCAACGAGTTTCTTGAAATCAACACAGGAGGTCATTTTCCACAAAGAGATATTGAAGTGGCTCCTGACGACTGCCTCAGAGTCACCAAGGTGGAAAACAAGTTCCACAAAGGAAGGACTTTTCAATTCCCTGTTCACATCTCTGTTCCAATCCATGGGCAGAGAGAAGTCGATAATTTTCCACCTGTCCATAGTGTTTCCAGCACTATGGAGCAGTCAGGGACTGAGGACTGCTGGGTGCAACCCTGAGTAGAGACGGGAAAAGGAGCCACTCGCAGAATACAGGTGGGCAAGGGCCGAGTGGCAGGGCAGGCAGCTCAGTTCCTCAAGTACCAAGAGCTTATCCATTTGTATCTCCGGCTGCCCAAAGGCCAAGGTCTGGCAAATGACTACAGATAAACAAATAGTGCCATCAGTCAGCGCCCACTCTGATCCTGAACGTGCTTTTTCTTGCATCTACTGACTGCCAAGGATGCGGCGTATGAACATCCCAAGGCAGAAATTAGAACTAGGGCTGCATTTAATAGAAGTGCTCAGGTGCATCTGTGGATTTAAATTCTTCCAAAATACTGAAACATAAAGAAGTTCACTTTTTGGAAGAAGCTATCCTGAAATAATTATTTAGGGTAACACTTTTAAAGCAAAATGCAAAAAATTACTGCAACTATTTGCCTAAAAGATACCATTTACTTGGATGAGACATATAAAAGAACACGATCACGAGCGTAGTGACGACAGCATTGCAGTGCAATTGGACACATGAACACTCCTACACACGGCGCAACGAAGAAAACAAAATCAACATGCACACACTAAGAAGTCTTTATTACAAACCTTATCTGAGCAGGTCTTAAAATAGTTTTTTAACCACTCACGTCCACACCCTCAGGGGTGATTTGTAAAGGCAGTAAATAGCTGCGTAACCTTTAAAAACCCGTAAAATAGATGCTTATAGAAAATTTTCTAGTAGTTGTCAATATAATACGCTGTTACCGACTCCTTATGTGTTACTTCTCTCAGAAATCGGAAACGACGCAGACACGGCTTTTGCGGAGGTTCTGCACAGCGTTTGGCAGCGCTGCCCGGCGAGGGGCGCCGGGGCACTCCCAGCCGGGGCACTCCCAGCCGGGGCACTCCCAGCCGGGGCACGCACTCCCTCCCAGCCGGGGCACTCACGCACGCACTCCCTCCCAGCCGGGGCACTCACGCACGCACTCCCTCCCAGCCGGGGCACGCACGCACGCACTCCCTCCCAGCCGGGGCACTCACGCACGCACGCACTCCCAGCCGGGGCACTCACGCACGCACTCCCTCCCAGCCGGGGCACTCACGCACGCACTCCCTCCCAGCCGGGGCACTCACGCACGCACTCCCTCCCAGCCGGGGCAGCGGGCGCGCCACCCGCCCTGCGCTGCGCACCGCGCGGCTCCCCCCGCAGGTGCCGCCACAGCCGCAGCGCTGCCCGTGCAGGCAGCGAAGCCTCTTCCGGGGGGAACAGCTCCGTGTAACGACCGGGCTGGAAAGCCGGGGGCACCGGGGCGGGACCGGCCCCGAGCCGCTGCCCAGCATCCGACCCGGCGAGCGCTGCCGGCCCGGGGCCTGCGCCAGCCCCCGGCGAGACTGGGGGCGAGCGCTGCCCTCCCTGCGCCGCCCGCCCGGAGCAGCCAGCCGCCCGCCCCCGCGCCCTCCCCTCACCGGCCGGCGGCGATCCCCCGCCCGCAGCCGCTCTCCCCCCGGTGCCGGCCCGGCGCCGCTTACCTCGCTGGCGGGGCCTCGCCGCCGCCAGGCACGCCAGCACGGCCGCGCAGAGCCAGAGGCGGCGGGCTCCGGGGGCGGCCCCCGGCATGGCCCCGCCGCGCCGCTCCGCTGGCTCCGCGCCCCTCTGGCGGCTCCGGGCGCCCACCCGCGCCTTAGTGCAGCCCCTCCCTCGGGGGTCCTCGCCGGGGCCCGGCCCTCCGCCCTCCGCCCGCCTCCCTGCCGGCCCCGGCCCGGCCCCGCCGGGGGTCGCGGTGGGGGCTCCGCGCCCGGCGCATGGCGCTTGGTCGGCGGCTGCGGCATGTGCCCGCGCACGGCGAGAGGGGCTTGGGCCCCGGGCACCCCCCGCCCCGCTGCTCCGCCGGGGAGGCGTTCTGCAAGAAAGCGAACGACACGCTCGGTGGTTCTTGCCTCGGTGAAGAGGATGCTTTTCGGTGCCCCTGACGGACCCAGATCTGTCCCGTGTGGTGGAAGAGCAATGCCCTTCTGTCCTCTGGCCCTGGATTGTATTTATTTTCTAATGTGCGGTAAAATGCAGATTCAAATAGTTTCACATTGTTTGCTGTGAATCCTTTGGTCATTTCCTTAGATCACCAAGAGCATTTTATACTTCAGCTTTAGAAACAATTGCAGCCTGCCATGTTTGATACAATTAATGCAGAAGGAGCTTAGCAAATACTTAAAAAGAGTTTCAAGTACGCAGTTTTCAAGGCTTGCTGGGAGATGCTCCTCTCCAGAAGTATCTAGCAGAGGACAAAGAGGTAAAACCACAGTATTTACAATTTGGTAGTGCCGGTAATTTTATTTGTAGGCCTGAGGTTGTGCACACGCTGACCTTCGCACACACTAAGGTGTACATCGGTCCACAGAAATGTTTCACATTCTCTGTAGGATCTGTAGACCGAAATAAAAAAAATGAAAGTTGCAGACACTAAAACACAGCCTACTGCCATCCACTGAACAGCTGCAAGGGTAAAATGTTCAGTGAGGCCTGCTTCCAGGAGGTACTGCCCTGGGCGGCTCTTTGCAGAGCAGGTTTCCCTGCAGAAGGAGGTATCAGGGCTTGGAGTCAAGGCAGAGACACAGCAGCCTTGTGCGGGTGACCTCAGCCCTCTTTTGCTCACACACCCCCAGCTTCTTTATTGCAAGTAGTTCAGCTCCATGATGACAGTTTTTAAAAGGAATTGCTGGCACAGCTTGAGTGTTTATAAAGAAGACAAAAAGAAAGAGGTATTTTACAAAACAAGTTACAAAATAAGGCCCTAGAAAGAGGGATGTGAGAAGCTTTGACAAAATTTAAACACCAAGCTACTTCTTTGACCCCTGCTAGTCATGATGGAGTGGTATTTACAGCAGGATTAACACCTTTCATCATGGATCATGCAGGAGGCTGAAAGAGGTGGCAATAACAGCTGTTGGAGTAGAGATACTTTTCATCTTTTCTGCACTGGTTCTCCTCTACCAGCTCCCTCTGCTACTATCAGCCTTGTAGCCTCTTACGGTGCCAGCAGAGCAAGAGCATCTTGTGGTTAAAAGAGCTGCCAGCTTGCCAAAAGTAGTACTCAGTGCTCACGGTGACAGAGTTGTGTCAGCAAGAGTGGATTTATGAAAAATGAAAGTAATTCTAGGGTAGCCTCATGCTTATAGTAGAAGTACAGGTCTTTCCATCATGTTCCTTTTCAGAAAGTGTTAGACAGTAATTTACATAGTTTTAATTAAGTAAATCATAGGCTATGTAAAATCCGTTTGCACTACTGAAAACACCTCATTCACTTACGATGGAATATGAAGTCAAACTACAATTTTGTATGTGCATATTATTAAGTAGCAGGATGCTTGGGAGAAAAAAACAAGACTCTCAAATGGAGGAAGAATTTAAGGTACTGTAAATGATTACGAAGTTTAAGTCATCACTTTGTGACTAGTTTAAAGTTCAACTAAAAACATGACACAGGGAACATTGTTTTCAGTACTAGACATTGCAGCACAGAGCAGAATTTCCCAGAGTGGATTTTATGAATAACAGTGAAGAAAGACAGATGCAAGTTTCATTTTGAAAATTATTGCAAGGCTAACTTCCAGTTTAGTAATCTCAGTCTGTTCAGTAAAGCTTTTAAATATTTTAAGATGGATTCTTAAATTTTGTCTATGAATTATCTAAATGGGGTTTTTTGAACAAAGCCTAAGTAGAAGTGCTTTTGCTGACTCAGAACTGACTTATTAGGGAGGGAAGAGCATAGTGATAACTCAGAGAAAACAGACGTGTTGGATGACAAGGAACAGGGATTTGGGCAATGCTGAAAATAGGGTAATTGCAGAAGTTTAAAAATTCAGGTAAAAGTAAAGGTGGCTCTGCTTGGTGCTGCAGCTAGCTTGTTCTGGTTTAATGGTTATCTGCTTAAGTTTGTGACTGTGCAGTTCTAGTGTGTGTTTAACAGGAATGCCAGGAAAAATGTGAAAGAGAGGAAAGGGAACTTTCAGGAGCACAGCCAATGTAGCAACTTCTTACTTTGTCTGTCACTTCTATTGCCAGCATGCTAGTGTGATCCCTGTAACAGTGCACCTTATACCATGGACTTATTATATATATTAAATACATGTCTTATACAGTATTTAACAAGGTGGTGTTAAATTACATTTGGGGGAAGAGTCTAGAGTGGGCAGCAGGCAAGTGGATAGCAGGCTGATTAAAGACAAAGGTGTAATATAGCCTTATGTATTTTAGGTAACTGAGTCAGGAGGAGCAATCTGCAGTGTTTGCCAAAATGTGTACATTAACAAATATGTGTGTGTCGCTCTTCAGGTATGAACTGGAAATGAGAAATCACCTTTGAGTTTTAGAAGTATTTGGCTTCAGACAAAGCCATGAATGTTTTTTGTAGTTGTATCCAAGCCCTAAACATAAAGGTAAATAAGGGGATCACCTAGAGAAAAGGCAGTGCTTGTGGTAGGTTACTTTGAATAACAAGTAATTAGTGTGAATGCTGGCTCACGAGAGAGGAAGCAGGGGTTGAGGGCTGAGAGCAGCAGCTGGGTGGGTGGATGCTGTCCTGAACAATGAATCCCTAGCTCCGACAGTTAGAGGTTCTTAGCAATATTTTGTAAACCAAACATTTAGAGACGATTCTGATTAAGCTAAATTTGCCCAAAATATCCGATTTATTATATGCCTTTTCTTGCAAACTGTGTAGCTAAGAGTATGAATAATTATTTCTTTAGCTGAATCCTCTGTGTTGTACCATTAAGCCTCTCTGTATTGTAGGCAAGGGAAATCTGAATAAGCCCTTTAAACCTATGTTGCTGTATTTGTTATCTGTGCAGAGACAGAACACGGATGATAACTCCAAATAAAGCTGCGAGCAGAACTTGGAAGCTGGGAGAAATTTCCCTGCAAAGCTTCAAAGGGTTATTGTAGTAATGCCAAGTGCTGAATCCTTGGAAAGAGTTGCCTTCAGCAGATAACACCCTTCCTGTAAGGAGCAGATGGCTGAGAGAGAGCCCACGGCTCTGGGCAGATCCAAAAGCATCAGAGATGGATGAGTTCTCTGGCACTTGCCTTTTAATGTTTTTAGTTCTTTCTGTTTGTGTAAATAATTTCTTTTCTATTGTGCCTGTTCATGTATGTGAATGGTAAGTGAACTCCTTTTTGAAACAATAAATTGTTAACATTCTTTGTCTAATCTAATCAATTCTGTCCTTAAAGTCAAATTCCAATCTTCCTTTCAAATTGCGGGTTGTGTGACTTTTAACTTAGCTAAGGTTCATTTGATTTAAAAACATGGTTTAACAGCTCTGAAACGAATATCCTGAAACATCACTAGGAAGATACTCTAAGACACATTGCTAGTTCCAGTTCAGAGTGAGATATTTGATTCTATCCCCCATTCCTATCTTTGACACCAAATATATAGAAACAAAGAACTAGTAATGATCATATGCATTTATTTATTTCAGTCATTCTGTGGCCAACATTACAGCATTACAAGAGGTTAAATTTACTCGTGTTTATTATACTGGTGGCTTTTTCTGAAAACTGCATGGCTTTTGAGTGGCATTTGTTTTGCACAATGCTTTTAAAATTTGTAGAGGGTATTTTTTAAACTGCCATGTAAATGTACTCAGCGTTGACAGTCTGTTTAGCTTTCAGAAGTAATGACATCTTGAGTATGTTTTAGCTCCTAATTCTCTTTCATAATTGACCTCTTGTATATACTATATTTGACTTATGTGGTAAAGGACTTCAGTGTAAAAACCTAATGTAATTTGGCTTGGATAAGCAGCATGAATTTTAATATAAATCGTAGGAAATCTATCTCCAGGAGTTATTAACAGCCAAATAAAATCAGTGGTAGGCTTTCCATTACCTTCAATTGTCTTTGGATCAACCCCTTACTCTCTTATGATTCTCTGTATTACATTGTGACTTGAAACTTAACTCAAAGGTCTATCAGCTGTATTTACTCAGAATATTTTGAAGTCTGGAAAGTCCCTTGGCTAGTGGAATATTGATGGAATAATCTTTGTTTTACCATACTGAACTGTGGCACTGACACGTAATTACATTGCTCAGTTGCCTGTGCTACAGCTCTCAACTATTATTTGTTCTGTCTCCCATGCTGTTTCCCTTTGTGTGTGTACAGCTTGCTTAGTGGCAATTCTAAAAAGTAGGAAAATATAGACTTCATTCTTTAGCCTATATAGAATAAATGCTACTTGAGTAAGGTCCAAAGCACTGATCTTATGGGTAACCATGTACTTCATACTCTTAGTCTTACTGACATTAGCCTATTTGTATTTGCACTGCTATTTTTTTATATTTGTGAAATAAAAATTAACATTACTAAGTGAAAGTCTTGACCAAATTATGTGCTCTTCTAAAATGCAGATGAGAAAATACATTCTTAAAATATATAACTTATTCAGATGATGAAAAACAATGGAATTTTTTTCTCAAATTCTCCGATTACCTTTGTTAGCATCAAAGCTTTTGGTCATGTAAAGACTAAAATGTGTTTTAGTGAAATACCTCAAGAAGAAATGGGATTTACGATCAAACCTTCCACACCCTAGTGCTGAGAACTATGTTCTTTCTTTCTGGGCCTATTATTTCTCCTCCTTGCTTTTACCCTATATGTGGGACCAGTTTACCGGGTCGCGAGTCAGTAAGATCACTGAGCAGCCAAATCTGGCTGTGTCCATTTGGACAGACATGGCACCCCTGATAAGAGGTACAGTCTATCCATATTCAGTAGCTATCTGATAACACTGAATATACAAATAGATAAACTGTGGCTAGCTTTGCAAAAAAAGGATGCATTCACCAAAGCAGAAAAAGCACATTCTTTGGCTTTGTTTTATGAAAAAGTCTGGTCCTTGACTCAAGGAGAGTTCACAGCTGAGATTCATAATAGGAGGGAAGCACGTAAATAGTGTTTCTTGGGCTTTTACCCCTGCGCTAAGTTAGGCTGTGTCTTTCCTTAAGCCTTTGCCTGCACTGTAGAGAAAGGAAATATTTGTTTATTTGATAAAGGGTGGGGTGGTAAAAGCAAGATGTACTCTAAAGAAGCAGAAGCACAGATCATCAATTAGCTTTAGCTGGGTGGAGTTGCACTGATTTTTGCTGAGGCTTTCACCCAGAATTCCTGTTTTCATGTGTATTTTTATACAAAAGAAGAAACTGAGAAGTGTCCTCACAGACAGCAATGTGATTTTTCCCCTCCTCTCCATTTTTCCATTGGGCTTTGTTGATGCTTTAAACAAGTATTTAGAGGAATACGGATTCCCCCTGCCTCACACCAATGGAAAATAAGTTTCCTATCTGTTCCCCAGATAAAATTGTATCTTTTTCTTGGATAGGAGTAGGATAACTCACTGCAGATAGCACTTTCTTGGCACAGCAAATTATGAAAATGTTTTTTATCATCTGTAATTTGAAGAAACTGGGAGGACAATCTCTGCCTGGTGCCCTGTTAACTTCTCACTCTTTGGGTGAGGGTTTGGCCATCTGAATTTTTAGGTTAACACCATTGGGTTTTATAATACTTAAAAGAACAGATCATGACTTGATCTGACAGAAATCTATTGACACAGAAAAAAGGCACAGACCTCCTTTTGAAGTAGTAATAAACAAAATGTTCAAAAACTATTTTACAAAATTATGCAAGATAGCATTGCTAGTTGGATTTCTAAAAAAACAAACAATGTGAAAATCCACTACAATATTATTTCAGTATAACACCAGATTTAAAAACCTGGTGCTAAATTAATTACACTGAATTATTCTGAGGGCTATTAATTTCAAGAAGTGTTAAACATGATGCATTGTCTGGCTCAGGAAGCCCTAAATATCAGCCTGGAGAAAATTGAGAACAAGACAAGGAATCATTTAAATTGTGTGTTCTGTTTCTTTAACCAATATGGTATTGGTCACTCTCAGGCACTGGTACTGAGCCATATGGTTTGAGTTTTCTTATGTTCTTAATCTTCAGCAAGTGGTGAAAGTATAGAAAAAGGGATACATAAAATAACAAGGCAAGCAGCTACCTAACCATTGCCAGATTTACATGGGAAACTTCAGATGGCTTGTGAATCCATACCTTTTCTCTCTCTTGTTGCCCTTATCTTGTAAGAAATTGATGGCTTAGTTGATAAATAATTTAATTGACTTCTGGCAGACACTGAATTTAAGATTAAATGGGCTTATGGACCCTTACAACTTTGGAGTTGTAAAAATGCATCCTAAAATGAAAAGGTGGAGTAAGTGCAAGGCTGAGAGAAGCTGAGATGTAAATAGTATGGGAAAAGAATTCTGCCCAGGTAATTCTAGGAAGCAGTACAGGGGGGAAATGGAGATAAGTTGCAAGCCAACATCAACTAAAGTGGGAGTCAGCCTGAAAATTTCAGATTAGTATTTCTGAATCAGATCAGTCATGGGCATCTGAAGGGAGAAAAAGCCAAGCTACTAACAACATATCCAATCACACCAATGCAGGTTGGGATCAACATATGTAGTTCCTATGGCTTGTTTCAGTGCCCCTGGACACACTTCTGTATCCAAGGAAAGGAGGACCATTCAACTGCCAGGCACTGAAATCACAGCAAAGCTTCCAGCATCAGGTCTGTTAATCATTTTACAGGTTTATCAGATTTATACTTTATTTCCTTTCCCACATTTTCTGACTGAAGTGGACAAGTTTATCAGTGTAAAGTGTTTCCTAAACAAAACTAATAATAATAATAATAATAAATAATAATAATGATAATAATAATAATAATAATAAATTACAACATATAGATTCCGTAAACACTCTGCACAGAAACTTTATTTACTAGAATCTCTGTAGAAACTGACGATAAAGAGGCAAGGTGGTACTGCTATCTCTGAGATCTAGGTTGTGGTGTTTTCCTCATACTTTCAATGTTAAACCACAATATTTGAGGTGAGGAAAGATTTTTCTTCAAGTCCCATTGTTAATGAGATACCCTGCAGTACAGACATGACCCACAAAATAGAGAGCGAGCGAGCAATGGTCTCAACCGGTTCCCTGCTGCAAGGAAATTATTAACTGCTTTCATTTGGTTTGGTTTGGTTTGGTTTGGTTTCTGTCTGATTCATTATCTCCTCATACCTTCCTGTGGATAGTTTTGGCTGTCACTACAGATCGTAAGCTTGTTAGCAGGGATTGAAAACAGTCCCTTGAGTGCTTAGTGGATCCCTCTGGACCTCTTTCATGGTTGCCTGATCTTCCTGTCAGCAAGTTTGTTCAGGACAGTGGCTTTATTTTTTGCACACCTATTTCAACAACTGAAGTGAGTAGATCTGAATTGTCAATGTGCATTTAACATTTCAAAAGAACCTCAGGTTTTGAATCTAACAGTAGGAAGAAATAGAAATCTTGAGAAAGGAAAGCTCTATAGAGAGGTTCTGAAAGGGAGGGCAAAAAAAATCTAGAAAAAGTGTGAAAAAGTAATTTAAATAAGTATCTGAAACTGCACTCAGGAATCTGTTGCAAGGAAAATCTTATTTTGGAGAAAAAAAAGAGATAGTATGGTTTCCCTATATGATGTAAAATTTTATAAATAAATTTATAAAGAAAATTTTAAAAGGTAGCTTTTCTTAATGAGGTGTCAACATTTGTATGAATTAAGAGCCAGAAGGCGATCTGCTTTATAGTTAATGGATCAAATCTTAAACCTACACACAATAGCACGTGTATTGATAACAATGCAGATATGTAAGCTTCAGTTACCTACAGGTGACAATTGGAAAGAGAAGGGATAAAATAATCTAACTCAGTTAGATCTGTTTACAATATTCATTCTTATTTTATTGGTAGCATAAGGAACTGCAGTAAATGCTGTGTAATTTTTTTAATTGAATGTCTTTCTGGCATAATGTTGATTGAAGTACTTTCAGTTTTACTGAATGGAGTTTTGGCTCCATGACCTCTCTTCCTCTGTGGTTAGGAATTTTGATATAAATTGTATGAGATCATGAGATATGGAGGCAGAGCCTTCAGTTGGATTAAATAAAATGTAACTTCTGTATTCTGACTTCTAATGCTGTTAATTGTCTCGGTTCTGTCATTTTAGAAATAGATCGTAAGTAGATCTGAGAATTAAAGCCAGATGGTCAGTGGGGAAAAAATAAATCCTTGTAGCATCTTTATTTATGACATGTTTTGTTCCAATGACTATGTAGGTCAAGAATGAATAAAATAACTTCAGCAATAAAATTTAGACAGAGATAGTACTGCTGGTTAAAAAAACCAACCAACCAGCTACTTCATGTCTCCAGCTAGCACAACACTGTAGTGTGTCAGCTTCCTCCAAGTTGCCTCTCCTACACAGACTATCTGTAGACATTTGTCTCTGCCTTAATCCTTCCCCAAACCCCATGATTATAACATAATTTCTTATTTTCTCCCGTTAAAAATGCACCCTCTCTGTATCACAGCTGTCTGGCGTCAGAGCTGCTATGTTTATATCTACGGTCCTGACAAAGGGAAATCATGACTAACTTGTTACATTTAGTAGGGTATTATTTGTGTTTGAGGAAACAGGTAAGGTGGTGAGTTAAGAGTTAACTCCTTCTTTGCGTTCCTTAAGGAAAGATTTATTATTCTAACCTATTGGGGCAATTTATCTCCTTTGCAGTAAAGAAGTTATTATCTTTAATGTGACTTCATAGATGTTCATACACCAGATATTTTATAGGGATATAAACCCCTCTGTTTTCCATCTAGAAATAGCCAAGTATTAAATAAAACTAATCATAAATAAATGAATTTATTAAACAATATACATGTGTAGAAATACAACTGATAAAGAGAAAATTGAGTGTCACTGCTAGAACTGTAATACTTTATTTTACAGTATGGATGTCCTTGGCATAATTACCAATGTCAAGTCCTCATCTACTTAGTAATATAAACTCTCCTTTAAACTTGAAAATATTCAGAAGATGTGTCAGCAGCTTATGCTCTTTCTGATGAAAAAATGTGATTTTGACAAATACCTGAAGGTTTTGATAGGTGAACAGAATGAAGCCATGAACCTCCCTGTCTTTTCTGTCAGCAGCAGAAAGGCTAGTGCTGGTAAAACACAGTGCTATTTCCTTGCTGTATCTCAATTTTCATTTAAGTGAAATTCATCAGCTGGAAGAGCTCTGAGCTGCTGGGTGTTAAGAACTACGGAATACTTGCTACTGTCAGTAGTAGAGCATCCTACTACTACTGGAATTCTAAGTGTTCTTCTTTATGAGCCTGATGTAAGAAAACGGAAAAACAGAGTAAATGTATCTTATTATTAATAAACTCCTGTTAGGCCTATTGGTCTTTAAGACTATTCAGTTTTCAAATCCTTTGTTGTATCGTTCAGAGGAGGCCAGCCATGGGCTTGGAGAATGCTTTCAGCAGAACATTGCTGAAAGTATCAGATGAAATCGACGTAAAAGATACCAGATAAAAATGTAAAAAGCAGAGCCAAATTATACTGTTATACTACAGCAATGTCTGAATGCACGTTGGGAGAGAAACGATCTGAAGAATAGAAAATGTTGGATGTTGTAATAGAGCCAGTTACACTGGTGGGGCCCTGCTGAATAACATGACTTTGTGCTGGTAAATGTTAGTCATAGGGTTCATATTATTTTAATATAGTTCCAGTAATTAGGGAGCAAAGGCTTTGCATTTAAGTGGGTTTTCTTTCAGTCCTGCCTGTGTGTTTTCAGTTTTCCCTTTCATATAATACTTTTGCAGGATCTACTGTCATGAATTCAAAACGCAGTCCACAAATGTAAAATCAGAACCAGAGCTAATGAAAAACACTGGGTAATAAAACTCTTCAATAGTCCTCAAACACCTGTTAAATATTTGTTTTGTAACCTTCCCTGAAATGTAATAGAGATTAATGTTTATGAGTCCCTTGTGAAAATGTAAGATATGACAGTTTAAAACTGCACATACGGATTGACAGATAACATGTATCTCAAGCACATCTACTGTGTCCCACTAGGACTATTCCATGCTGATGTCCTCTGCATTCAGATTAAAAGAATAATTATCCTGGTCAATGCTGTTCTTTAACTGTTGAAATGTGTTCTGTTTAGTTACTAACCTAAAGTGATTATTGCTCTGAAGTGAAGATATTTAGAAGTAATGGTAATTAATACAATTAAACATTTCCTTTCTTTCATTCAGCTCTATTTAGACTAGTCTGAGTTTACATATATTACAAAGGAACAGGCTGTTTAAAATCTGTTAATTTTTGTCTATGTAGTAATATAGGCTTGTTCATAGGAAAAGGGACTGTCAATGAAGAATAAGAAAAATAATGTAGGGGAGGAAAAAGATGAATATTTGCCTTGTGTATAATGACAGCCTTAGAACTAAAACCTTGTTTTTAATCAGCAGATATCCTCTGTAGCATTTCTTTCCTTCGCAGTCCTTGATAACCTCCTTGGCTTCTCTTTTTAAAGTACCCCCCATATGTAGAAGCCAGCTCATCTGTATTTTGAAGGATGAAGGGTCATTTTAAACTCCACAACCCATTAAAAACAGGTTTACTGAAGTTAAAACATTCAGTCTTTAAGCCCTCTGCAAAGGCAATATAATCAGTCAGACCTTATTTCACATCTTTCCTCTTTGATGATACACATTTAATCTAGAGATACTGAATTTGCTGATCTGTAAAACTAGAAATTCCCCTTCTATAGATCTGTGACTCTTTGTGATACTCTTACCTCTCTGTTTCTAGATGTGCTGCTACATTAAGAACAGACGTCCTACTGTTTGACTGGAGCCTTAGCATTGTGTATTTGAAAATAATCCCTAGACCACCAGCACCTTTTCAGCATCTGTGAACATAATGGTTATGACAGTTGCCCTTTCTGAGTGTAATCTTTGGTTTTACGAGGATTCTGCCAAAAGATTTTCAAGCTGTGGTTATCTCTTCCTGCTTTGTGTGGTATTGCTAAGGAAAAAACATACTGGAAGTTTTAAAAGCAATTCGTTCTGCAGAATTTTAAGACCTTCAATTTGCAACTAAATTATGTACTTTACACACTTGACTTCTTTGGACTATTTAACAGCTTGCACTGCAGCACATGTTTTAATGTTTGCAGGATCAAGATCCACATCTTCTCTGCACCATCAAATGTTTTGCAAATGAAGAGTGGTGAGATTCCTTAAGGAGTTGTCTTTTACTTATAAATGGAGAATATCCATGGTTTGCCTCTGGGATTTCTCATCTTGTTTGAGTGATCTAATCTCCTTATTGCGTATGTGCGTACTCATGCACTTAAATATGTAGACATGGTAATGACCAGAACAAGCTTGCTGAGGGGAAAAAGCAAGCAGCAAGCAGAGGAAGGAATTGCAAACATAATCCTTAGAACATTTCCCCCGATTCTGTGGAAATTTTAAAATATTTTGGTTTCTGGCCAGCTCTGTAAATTATCCACTGCTTCCCTGTATTCTGTCTGCCTAGCAAAACACAGAGTAATTTTCAATATTCTAGACCATTGACTAGCATTTAGTGTACAAACTACACAACAGTTAAACCCACTGAATATTCCTTTTCCTTTTTTCTTCTCATATTAAATTTCATCTCTGCTTCTCAGGGCCTCCCTTCAGTGCTGGTCTGAAGCAGTTCATCATAACCTCTGTGTGCGTGTGTGTGTATGTTTATATGTTTATATGTTTATATGTATGTGTATATACACATATATGTTTATAGATGCATATGAAGAATATACATGTGTGTGTCTCTGTGTGAGTGCGTAAAAACATACACATGTGCCTTTCACATATAAAGGATACATAAAGATCTTGGTGGATATAAGAGGATTATTGTTTTGTCTGATGGTTTAAACTGTAAAACTGCCTAAAGCATCTATGCACAATTTCTACCGCATGATGCCATGCAATTTTGTGTTCAGTGTAAGTCCCATTAGAGATAGCAAAATTTAATATATAGGGTTGGGGGTTTTTTTGAGTTCATGACATAAATCATCTGATACTATCATTTCTTTACAAAGATCTTTTAAGCCCTGCATAAGAAAATTGCAGGTTTTTTCTCTGTGTAGCCTTTGTGGAATCACCAAAAGGTTACATTGATGGCTCTGGAGTTATTGTCCAGCATCTCAGACCTCACCCGTATTACAGAACAGAGATAGCACCATGGAACCAGTTCGGTCTTCCTCTCCTTACTATCTGCAGTCCTGCAGGTTGTCTGCTCTGGAAAGATTCCCAGATCCTTGGGTCTGAAGGGGATAATGCTCAGCTGAATGCCTCAGCAGAAAGCAAAGGCCTTCTGAAGTGGCCACACTGAGCAAAGGAGAGAAATAGGTCTTTCAGTACTGTTTCAGTGTTTGACCACTGTCAGCGTCCTGTACGTCAGTTTGTGCCCATTACTTCTTGTCCTTTAAATGAGCACCATTGAAAAGAGTCTGGTTCTGTTGTCTTTACTCCCCACCAGCAGGTATCTCTACACATGGAGATCCTCCCTGAGCTTTCCCTTCTCCCAGCTGAACTGTCCGAGCTCTCCCAGCCTCTCCTCATATGTCAGATGCACTAATTATCCCTTAATCACCTTCCTGTCCTTTCACCGGACTCAATGCGGTATGCCCACATCTCTGTTGCACCAGCAAACCCAGAACTGGACCCAGCACTCCAGATGTGTCTCACTGGTTCTAAGTAGCAGGGAAAGATCACCTCCCTCAACATGCTGGTAAGACTTCACCTAATGTGGCCCAGAGGCTGTTGGCTGCTTTTGCGGCATGGGCACATTGCTGGCTCATGTCCAACTTTTTGTCCATCAGGACCCTCCAGGTCCTTGCTGCAAAGCTGCTTTTCAGCCAGTTGTCCCCACCCTGCATCCCCTGCATGGGATTATTTCTCCCAGTGTACAGTAAACATTAAGGCTGCTTTTCCAATCTAATAGATCTTGAAATTTATCTAAGTAAAAATAAAATGTAGTTGAAAAGATATTGCCAGTCTAATAGGGCATGTTAGTGAATTAAAATGGTGAAAAACATTGTTCTGTGTAGATAAAATAATCAGGTTTCACATATGAGACCTTGTGTCTTGTTCCATGGCAAAATTAGCATCTTTCAATGAACAGAAGAAATTACTTACAGTTTATTGTGAACTTAATGTGTAAGTGTAAATTCATTAGTTTTTACAATGTTTATAAAATTGATCATTTTTTCTTAAAGCTTGCAGAATAGCAATAAATGTCCAGGCATAGCTCCGTGAATGGAGACAAAGTACTGGAATATACCTGCAAAGTGCTTGTTTTTCAATAAACTGATCATAAATCGGTGGAACAGTTTTATAGATTTTCACTAATACAGCCACAAAGAATATACTGTTCTACCTTCTCATGAAGTTTTTGTAACTGTAACTTACAGGTTCTAGAGGAGTCAAGTGATTAATAGAAATCACCAGTACTATTTAGAGACGTATTTTTCAGCTGCTTAGGAACAGCATGTTTTGTCAGCAGTTCAGTATGAGGACGTACTTGCTCTCTCATCTTCGCTCTGCATTAACCTTACACTCTGTAGCATGCCCCACACTATAACTCTGCAGGATTGAGGGTTGCATGTGTGGATGTATGCATGTTTGTGGTTATTTCAGTGGTAGTTCTAATAGTAGTTTTCAGTAAAAAGAGTTTCATAAAAGCTTACTGAATTAACATTAAAGCCATTTAAAAAAACCTAAATGAGATATCTGTAAGCCACTGGGACTCATTTACACTAGAAAATAAAAACATCTGTTTATTTTTTATGAAGGTCTGCTATCATTGGTTTTTCAAACATAAACTCCAGAAACCAAACCAAAACAATAGAAACAAAAAACTGAATGTATGCCATGGCTCATAACAGTATAATGAAGTAAAAGCCACATTTTTGTTATTAGCAGGACAGGGATTTCCCCCTATTAAAATGTTGGTCTCTTATGTATATTCCTCTGTAAAAATGTAGAAGACAAGAGAACCTTTCAGACAGAAAGGTTAGTTGTCTCTTGAAGAAGTTGGAAACAAAATATCTCAAGGACAAATTCTGTCATGTTTTCTCAAGTAGGCAGAGTGCTTTAGGCCCAAATTCTACAAAAACGTAAGATCAAACATTTTGATTACAAACTTTCCATTTCATATAAATCATGTGTACAGAGATGCAGCAGCATCCCACCATGAAATAATTCTTCCTCCCTTCTAAACAGCATCTCTTGGAGGATCCTCAGGCTCTTTAAAGAGCTGCCGCAAACCTGGAACATTAGCAACACGTTTCACACATGCATCTTTAGATTATTTCACTATAAGCAATTACGGAGTAAAGTATTGCCATCATTTAAAGAATGGTATATTTGAAAGAATCTTGAAGACTATGAATCCCATTAAATAAAAATGCCACATGTAATATGAGATGTGAGACAACACATTAACTTTTTTTAATTTTATGACTCCATTTAAAGACAGGTTTTTTAAAGTCACTCAGACAAGATCTCTTTTGTCATATGTATAGGAATAACTCTAATTTTGTGTGACTTTCTAAACTAGATCTAGGTGAAAGCAATGACTGGACGTAGAGGTCACCCCATATAGTTATTTCATTTTCCTAGAAAACAAAAATGTAATATACTGAATTGCTATAATTGGAATTGACTTTAATGAAAGTCTGATTACTGGGTAGATGTGAAAACCATTTCTTACATATTATAGCATTCTTTTACTAAGATGTCAGTCTTTAACTAGTTGAGGACCTTATACTTAAAAATAATCAAAGTTCTATGACAAGTTTCACATATCTCAAAAAGCCTTTCTAAAAATTGGACTAAGGAGAAATGTAGAAAGCATGAAGAATGTGGTAAGGATTTGGAGCACAAGTCGCTTCTTGTGAAGGATGCAATTTAGAAAACAGCTTTAATGATAATCTTTAGACAATAACAATGGCTTTGAAACTGGCTTGTTTTCTTGACCAAGTCAAATGCAGAATGTTGCTCCAGGGTACATGTTTTCCTAATCATCTTTTCTTTCAGCCATGAGCACAAACAGACTGAGTGTTGGTTTGCTTCCAGTACTGATGAAAAAGTGTGTGGATGAAGGATTCTAACACAGGGCTCAGCAAATGGGTAAACCTGCTTACTAAATAAAGCAATGTGATACTTCACAGCGTATCTTGCTGTTCAGCTCTTATTATTCAAAAGGAAATGCATATCCTAGTCACTGCTCGACTTTAGGACACCACCAGCAGCAACTGAATTTTCCGGGGACAAAATTTTGTTCAGCTTCTGGTGCCCCTCTAAAAGGATTCTACACATTGTAGTGATGTTTGCCTCTACCTTTTATGGAGTCCCTTATAAAAGAAAATTGTTCTCCTGTTGTGCCTTTTATGGACATGATAGGCTTGATTTGAATACTGCAGCAAATAAAACCCTGGAAATATCAATGGTCAAGTTGCGTCCTTTATCTGCTATATGAGTCTAAGAATAGCTTTATATACAAGATGAGGCAGAAGCACACAGACACATACATATAAGAAAAGACAAAGTTGTACAAAATACATCTTCACACTTTTATATATGCAAAAAAATAGCTTTGAGGGGAAACTGAAAATAGCTGTAGGGCTTACTGTCCCTTTGGGATAAAATGCACAGCTAGCTAACATAGATATCTTTCAGCCAGGATTGACTGACTCCATGTATTATCTTTTAACTTGTTAATATGCCACAAAGAACAGTTTCATTGTGGAAGTTTTGTGTTGTATTTAAGTTGGACTTCCAGAGAAAATCTAAAACATTGGTTAAAACCTCACAATTAAGTGTGAAAATTTTAAAATGCTTTGATATTATATAAAATATTTGCAATTCCCCAGTTGTTGGATGAAAGGCAGAAAAAAAGATTTCAAAGGGCTCTTCTAGACGAAGAAAACTATATCCTAATCTTACAGGCTTATACACTTTTATATCTACTTTGACATACTCTCGTTTGTGAAGGAATTATTTTAAATTTAACAACAAATTTTTAAGAGGATTCAAGATTTGTAAACTCTTACTTCTTTTTCGAATTGATTATTTTTGTAGTGTCTTGGTTAGGCAATACTGTGAATGTACCACTGACTTCTCCATTACTTAAAAATAGTCTTCTGTCTATGTTAAGATTAATGGTAACTTTGGTATTACCTTTGATGAGAACAAGAACAGATTTTTACCTTTTGAAAAATATTAGTACTAAACCACACTGTTATGAGTTTTTCACAAACATTATCACAAGAGTTTATCTCTCCAGCAGACCTTGAGGTCATGGTCCCTTGGTTATTGGTCTCTAATTCATGGTCCCCCCATGGTTATTGTTGCTAGGGGTTGTACCTATGAGATAGCACATCTAGCAGATCTAAGAACAAAGCTCAGATCTTCCAATGAGTATTACTGCATCTGGAGTACTTTGGGGCTAGAAGCCACTGTCAAGTTTTCTGTTGCCTCTGCTCAGTCATAACTTCTCTCTCTGATTTTGAGTTGCATGGTAGAATAAAATATCTTTATGGAAACCTGATTTGTTACCTTTGTTTGTAGATAGCTGTATACTCCTCTGTCTGTGAAATCTTTTGGTTATATCCCTGACTTCAACTTTGGATATACATATTTTAATTCCACTTGATCATCTTAAACATGCATCTATTGCCGTGTTCATTAGTAATGAATGCATATTCTTATGTGCATTTCTGTTTGAAAAGGAGCTTCATTAAATGCAATCACATTAATTGTATGTGATTCATGAGGAGATGCATAATATGTAGTGAGTCCTCTGTTGGAACTGTTATTACCTTTCAGATCCAGAAATATATGGAAGGGTAAAAATCAGACCACAGAACATCACTGTGTGCTCCTTCATATCTGGTGTGGCCAGGATGGCAGTGGGCTCAGGATATTATTGGCCAAAAATCCAGATGAAATATTCTGAGGGAATGACATAAAATTCCAGTGTGGTACAGATAACTATGTTGTATTCATTTTAAGGCTCCCCAAAATATCAACACGAACAGGTCTGCAATTATGCTGTAATTAGGTCCCCAGCTGTGACTGTTTTCAGCTCCTTCCTTTTCCTACCAGGAGGTCTGTGAATGCATGGCACAAGAAGAATCTAGTCCAAATTAGAGAAGGTTGGCAAAACTTCCAACAAAACAGTTTGTCCTGATGAAAAATACCTTAATTCCTGTGAAATTTTAGTGAAGCAATAATCTGGTTCTTTGCTTGGCAGGCTGCTTGCAAGACCACGTTTCCCAGGTTTCACAAGTCTGTGGCGCCTGCCAGCTTCAGCATGACTTCTTCCGAGGCTGAGAATTTTGAACAATAAAACAGGGAAGCTAGAAGTACGGAAGAATTTTAGCGAAGTTGTGAGTTGGCCCCAGCTGGCAGCTAAACTCCCACCCATTTGTTCACTCAGTCCTCCCTCAGTGGGATGGGGGAGAGAATCAGAAAAGCAAAAGCAAGAAAACTCGTGGGTCAAGATAAAGACAGTTTAATAAGCAAAGGGGAAAAAGGGGGAAAAAAGCAAGTGATGCATAAGCAGTCTCTCACCACTAGCTGAGTGATGTCCAGACAGTCTCTGTGAAGTGAAGTGAAGTGAAGTGAAGGCTACTTTGGAAAAACTCCCCGCAAGTTTAACTGCTAAACATGCCATTACATTGACCCTCTGGCCGGCTGGGGTCAGCTGTCCCAGCTGTGTCCACCCCGAACCTCTTGCCCACCCCCAGCCTACTGGCCTTTGGTGAGGTAGTTGGAGAGAGAGCTTTGATGCTATGCAAGCAATGTTCAGCAACAGCCAAAACACTGAGGTGTTAACAACTCTGTCTTGATCACAAATCTAAGACATAGCACCATATGGGCTGTTATGAAGAAAATCAACCCCATCCCGATGAGCCCCCACACAATAAGTTTTTTAAGAAGTGGCCCTGCATTCCACAAAACAATGCTGTGTCAGTTGTAGCTGTTTTCTAGGGGAGACAGAATATTTTTGCTCTGTACTAACATCACTTCCTAGGAAAACGCTAGGGTATTACATCAAAACGCTTTTGCCAGTTTGCCCATTTTTCGCTAGGAAGTGCTGACTGCTCACAGACAGTAAAGGTTTCATATTTGCAAACTGCCTGTTTGTCAGTCATAACTTCTCCTCCTCATGCATGTTTCTCAAAGAAGGGAGAAGTTAGGAAAAGGATCCTATATGTACAGCTTTTAGATTTAGATGTTGTTTGCTATTCGCTGTTTTCCCCCTGCCTGAGTTTCCAAAACACTTTTATGCATATTTGCTGTGTACCTGCATAACTTGGTAGTGTAGAAAGAGGAGGAATGCAGCATGAGAGTAATTTCTGCAGAAGTCAGCATGATGAGGCTTGTGCATCATTAAAGTTACAGATGGATGGTTTAATAGAACTTAAATGATGCACTAGCTTTGTACTGACTCGCACAGTGTGGACTGTGGCCCAGACTCTTAAATTTTGAATCTCTAGCAAAATATAAATACCTGGCTGTTCACTGGAATTTAAACAGCTTTTGGGGATTGTTGGCATCTTGTTTGGTTTTGTATGTCTTAAAACATCTGGTACTATGTGGCTTTCAGCATTGGGATGTTAAGATTATTGTGTTCTTATCTTAAAGCAGAATCAATCCCACTTGAAATCTACTGAAGGCAATGGTGGTCATCTAATTTGTAGTTAATTGTCCTGTAGGGTCAGTCCTTAAAGATTCTTTTAGTTTCCTGAATTAGGGGTTATTGCACCCTTTTAAAGTATGTACTAATAACATCTTCTATCAGGAACAAATTTATGGGTTATTATTTTTTTAAGATTTTTTTGTTAGGGAAATAAAGTGCACACAAGTGTCACAAATACAGCCTGCAGCTTAAAAACTCTGTATCAACTACAGACGCATTGCCAATTGCTCGGGTGAGCAGCCAACGACATGGGAAGAGCTGGTGGGTGGTGAAGTTAGCTTGCTTCCTCATACACCAGCTTAGCTTTTCATTCTTTCTATAATTATATATGAGAACACATTATGCAAGCAATCAGGCTCAGGGGAACTCCTCTTATTTATTATCTGAATAAAGTACATTGACATTAAATAACTATCATGAAGAAGTAAGTCATTATCTCCCACAGGGAAGCTGTTCTTTTATCTTGTCTTGGAGATTGATAATTTTAGAGCCCACAGACAGGTCTCATCTTCTTTTCCATGTTTTTCCATTTACATATGCTAATGGCTATTCTGTCTGTAGATGGTACCTGTATCCTAAAGCCATTGTTACAGAAAATTAAATTTCTCAGAATTGATTGATGACACAGTTAAAATTTTAACTTAATTAATAAGTATAATTAGTAGCATACGAACTAACCTTGACAGAAAAAATACAACATGAGAAGTAGACTTAAACAAGTACTATCACAAAAATAAGCTAATATTATACATAGAATGACATTTATTATGATCCCTCAGATCCCTTACTGGGTGAACAAAACAGCTATTTCATCACTATAAACAGTATCAGCGTTATTCTCCTCAAGGAAAATAAAATTACTTCTTCACTCTCATAAGTGGAAAGATGACTGTCTACCTCAAGCTTTATAAAAGTATTTTAATCCTTCTAGTGTACTAGTCATAGATGCCAGTACAGTTCCTGTTGTTGAATGAGGAGGAAAGAAACACACCACACAGAAATACCTCCTTCACTATTGTGTAATTTAATGTCATGCATATTTTCTGTGGAAAGTGCTGTGCATCAGGGCTTATCTTTCTCACATACACATTAAAGAGGGAGGAAAGAGGAAAGTAGGGTCTCACTTTTACAAGGAATTGCCCGTGTGTACAGCTGAATCTTCTACTGAAACTTGTGTTGCACATATTTGAATTTCCAGAGTCCCAAGAAGGTGTTGGCATGGAGAAGACAATGTGTTTTCATGGCTCTAATACTCTTCAATCTGTGACATGTTGCTGTTTACAGTTCTTATATTCAAAGCTCTCAAGTTGCCCAGCTCTACAGCTGAGCAGAACCAAGGGGTAAACAGAAGATACAGCAGTTTCCCTGTTGACTTTGCCAAGTGCCAGCCTGGTGGCAAACAACAATCTTATTTTATGCACAAAAGCTGAGGCTGCATTTAGAAACAAGCTACCAAATCCCAAGACACAGGGAAGAGAGGGTTCTCAGGAACAGCTAGATAGCACCGGGTATGACATCTGCAGTGTGGCTAGGAGGAAGAAGGGACAGGTTTTAACTTACGCCTAGGGCTTCTACCAATCGAACATTACATCTACATGTATATGGTGTAAACACATCAGAATTAATTAGTCCTGAATGGAGTCTCCCAGACAAGGTTCTTAACAGGCTGGACTTCATGTTCTAAAGGAGGATGTCTGTAGGTTTTAATATAATATTCCATATCCTCTTTTTCACTGCATACATAATAGATATAACATTATCAATTCTGGGTGTTTGAAGAAATATGAAAACATTTTTTATGGACATTAAATATGAAATGAGGACATTACTTCAACTGGTGCCTCAACCAAATACATCTGAGTTCCTTTTTGGTTAGGACTTACTGACTTGCAGTATTTAGAACACATGGCTTTTAGGGCTCACAGAGTGGGCTTCTTTCTTTAGGACAGAGTTCCCTTACAGGTCTAATAGCTGCAGAGAAAGTGTGGCTTAAATACTTCATTAGGTTGCCAAACTAGAGATAAAGAAAACTTGGCTGTCTCCCTAGGTATTAAAGTCTTGGACTTTTTCTTCATTGCTGATTTATTCTAGCTCTTCGGGAGGAAAATAAGTTCCCAGATCTTAAGGTCACCTTCCACTTCTTATTAAGGATATTTCTATCATTTCTCTGTGTCTAGGTCTGCAAGTGTATTGTGTATCTTGCTAAAAAAATTTCATTTCCTGCAGAAAGAAACTAGAGACAAAAAAGTTAACCTTCAGGACCTGAGGTTTAGAGTCCTATCTCACAAATAATGTAGAAAAGCTGTTAAATGGGACATTTGGAGGGGCCAAATTCCAACAGTACTTATATGGAACCAGATTTTTTGCAGCAGCTTTGCTCATGCAATCTGAGGCAATTAAAGCTCTAACACTTCAATGCATGACAAATTCCCTTTTGTCTATAGAGAAATACAGACATATCTAAGAGTATTTTTGGGTTGCTGTGTTTTTTGCCTTGATGCAGCTATTTGGATTTCAATAATAAAGTAGTGTTCACTCAAGCTTTCAATGCTGCTGTGATTTCCTTCAGAATGATCCTAACAAAGCAATTAATATAAAATTGGCCCTATCTAGTCTGGATCTAGTCTGGATCTAATTTGAGAGTAAATGTCAGACTACATTGCTAGTTAAAGGAGGAGGGAGACTCGGACAGGGCCCAGTGAGTTACAACTGTTCCCAGATGCTGCATGTTGGCAGGTAAAATTTGTCTTAGGAGCTTAAAGCACTTTCTTGGTTATGCCTTTATCTTTTGTACTGACATAGCAGCAGCAGGAGGAGGGACACTAAGGGACACTAGCTTTTAAAATAGCTTTTCACAGAGGTATTTTTGTGGTGTTTTCTTCAAAAATTAGTGTCAAAAGTACTAAGGTTTGACAATGCAGGAGTACAAGTGACATTGTTCAAAAAGATCAAGCCAAAGCACTTTACAAAATGAGTTAAAGTTCAGCCCTAATATACCCTATCCTAGGACAAAAAAGCATGTTGCAGGTGAAAGTACATGAGACATAGTTTTACATCAGCATGGTAGTGTGTCTATTCAAAAGTTTATACTCTTCAAGCACAACAAATAATTTCCCAGATAAAAAAATTCAAAACAGCCAAGAACTTGGTTACTCCAGAGTGGAGCCACATATTTGGTAGCCATGTTGAAAGCTATGTGAAAACTATGGCTCTTTTCACTGTTCAGCAGACTTTCCCCCTTCTGGTTATGTTGGTACAATTAACGTTGAGCGCTGTCACTAAAAGAAGTTTAATCCTTTTGCTGCATTGTAGTCATATGGTAAATTTTTATAGCTATAACTACTCCTGCTTTATTTGTTATCCCAGCAGGGAATGGCTGAGATATAACAATATTGCACAGCAGGACTGTCTCTTTTCACAAAACATTTCATTGAGGCTTTTGAGCTATCTCCTACTAATCAGATTTCTCACCAAGGTGCCCACCCACCCAAATCAAGTGTGGTCAGCAGACCTGGCAGTTTACCACATTCTGAACAGTTTAATGAATATCTACCCATTTAATTTTGTTTAAGAAGAACCAGCAGGGTAGCTTCATAGGGTGGGATTATTGCCTCTGCATCCTGATGTTCTTGACTGTGGGTTTAATTCCTGCTTCTGCAATATGAGTTGGTAATTGTAATCCAAGATAGTACATTTGATCTTGCTGCTCCTGGCAATGGAATCCCATTGAGCCACCTATTCCAAATCAATGTGTGGAGGTTTCTTATAAACTTAAATATTGCCTGACATAAAATAACATATCTAACTGCAGAGCAACAGCTGGCATGCTAAGGATATATTCATTTGCACCCTTCTGCACTGCCTCAAGCAGACATTGCTATACATAAAAGAATTGGAAGATGACATTAAAAATATTATTTGTAGAGATGGTATTTGTTTCCACAGCTGTTTTCAGTCCTCTTTTCCTGTTCCTAACGTTTTGCAATTTTCTTTTTATTCATGTTTCTCCAGTGGTACCTGTGATGCAATTTTGAAACTTTAATAAATTATATTCTTTGCAGAATATTCCATGTAGAATTTTAATTTGTTTTATAACTGTTACAGTATAGATTTTTACTTATTTTTTAGGTATATTATCAGACAGCTTTCTGGTCCAAAGGATTAAGGAATTAAACCAAAAGCAGATGAAAACCTAATAGCCGATAACTTGGACAGGTTCTGAAATTTCCATTATGTTGCTGTCTGGTTTATGCCTTACACAGTACAAGGCAGCCCAGAATTCAGTCTCAGCTTTGTACATAACTGTAATGTTTTTGCTAGCTGCGTTCCAACTTTATCATTTGGGACTTAATTCTGCAATTGCTTATGAACAGAATTCCCATTAAAGTCCCTGAACATGCATTCAAATTACAGAAGGGAAAAAATGGTCTGTAGAAATATGATTGCAAATGCAGCTATAAACAAGTGGGTTGCTAAAAGTGTCATACAAAAGAAGACACTTACCCTACAGGTTTTTATCTGATCCCAGGTCCCTGTAAAACAGTAAGAAAGATATAGCTCTCTGGAAGACAACTGTGTTTTCTCTAAAATGAAGTGCATCTGTAAGACAGAAAATGAAAGTTTAAGCAGTCTTCTTGTTTGTTTCTGTCTTTCTTTTTTTCCCCAGTTTATATGGTTCAATTACATTTGTCTCCACTGTACCTCTTATTGTGGGATTTGCAGAATGTTACTTTACAAGCATAGCTCACAGGCATTCCTCAACACATTGGCTCATGGAGACAGCTTGGTTTGTTTGTGGCTAAATGATTATATTAAATTTTTCAATGTGACTACCCTGACACAGGGTCTTGGACTTTTCAGAATGGAAGTGGCTTAAACACAGAACAGGCAAAAAATAGAAGGTGTTGATGGGATACTATTTTAGAAACTTCAGAGCTGCATTAAACATTTACCTTTTAACTGCCACAAGCAGCCCTGAAGCCCTGATGCAAGAAATACTGAAGCTGCATGGAGAAAACCATCTACACGCTGGTAAGATCTGCCTGAGTTTCTTCTCTAGGCTAAACAGTCCCAGATCAGCTCTCAGCCTCTTCTCATATCAGTGATGCTCCAGTTCCTTAATCATCATAGCCCTTCACAGGACTTGCTCCAGCGTATCCATGTCTATCCTGTATTGAGGAGCTCAGAAGTGGACACTGTATTTTTATATCACTAATAACTAGAAGGCATATAGGAAGGAAAATACAACAGAAGCTCCAAAGCAACTTTTCAAAATGATCGTGTGTGACCACCAAAATTAATGTACCAGAGCTGTGGGTTTCAAGGGCTTCAAAACTTACACAAAAGCGACTCTTAAAAAGTGTGAAATAACTGTTTAAGAGTAATCAGTGCAAATCAGAAATTTGCATTGGACAGTCTGGATCATCTTTGCAACAGAAAGGTTTAGAAATTATATTTTACTGTTGTGGTGCTGCAAAAGGAATATTTCAATCAATCTTTTTACTCAATATTTTCCCTTTTCCAGATGCAGTGGCTGGCAGGAGAAGACAATGGCTAACCTACTGTACTCCAGGAAGCAAAACCCTGAGAGAGGAATAAAATGGAGTTATTCAACTAGTTAAGGCATATGCTGAAAGCATCTGTCTTTTCCTTCTGTTTATAATTTTTCAAAAGAATGCTAATATATTTTGACATAACAGAATGAATGAACAGGAAAAACAACAACACTAGTGCACTGGGAAAAAAGGAAACTAAAATTTCAAGAGGAATGGGAAATGAGAAATTTTCACGTTCTTCCGTAAAGAGAATCACTCTTTATCTAAATTCCTAAAGTCCATGCTGAAAAGCATAAAGTAATGTATTCAGTTTCCTGGCTCTAGGTAGTTCCTTATAAGAGACCATCATGGGGTGTATTTCCTGTTCATGTAAATGCTGAGCTTCTGGAACAGATCAATAATAAATTTTCCCCGCTTCCAGGACAAATTTAAAAGAACACTATTGAGAGAAACTGTCAAATTTGAATGTGTGGTTTCTCAGAACTTAAAAATGAAACCCTTTATAACTGTATGTATAATCAGGGGGTTAAAAATAATGAATGCCAACTTTCTTTTCCCTCTGTTCCTTAAGAATTAAGACTGAATATTTCCAAAGTCTGGAAGCTTTATAGCTACATGCATGAATGTTCTGTTCAGCATCAAGTCAAATCCCAAGTTAAGCTATCAGAGACGAAAAACAACAATACTACCGCCTTATCTAAAGCTTTCCTTCAGAGGATTCAAAAGCATTCAGTAAACAGTGGTGTATTTAAGTAATTCTCTGTCAAGCAGATAGTCAGAATTTTCAAAAGCCTTGTAAGTGCCAGGAAATCCATTAACTCTCTGCTATCAAAGGGCATCCCAGAGTAAGCCAATGAAAAATTGAGTATGTTAGAAGAAAGTCAGTCACAGATTACACAGACTGTTACTGTCAAAAGAGTATAACTTGAGAAAGAGCTGATGTATGCAGTTAGTTTCCTTTCCTTTTGGGTTCTGATTAAGTGCTCATTAGTTTTGATAAGAATTCTCTTATTCATTTTCATGGGACTTGACTCCCATGTTTGAAAGAGTTCTGAAATTTGGTCTAACTGTTACAATAAGAGTAATACAATAAGAAGCGGTGGAATTTTTTTAATCTAACACTGGAATCTCAGCCTTGGTCATGTACAGTGGAGTAACGACTATAAGGCCTTTCAAAGTTTTGAGGTCTCTGGGTCATGTGCCAAGCCTTTGCTGAACTCTGGTCTTTACACTATGATCAGATACTGGTTAAGACAGAAATTCAAAGATCAAACACCCATCAAATCTCACTATGTATATAAAATCAATAAACATCTTTTTAGCCTAGAAACTAAACTAAGTCTCAAGTCTTTTAACTTACTCCTTTTAACTTCTACTCCACACTTCCTTGGTGGGTGGCTGTTTAAAGTCAGCATCTGAAATCTTTCGGTACAGCATAAATAACCTCTCTAGTGAGCTGTCATTACACATATTGGTTTTACTCTCCCTCTGTACCTGGTTGGTATAAAATAACACCATCAATCTTGTAAAAAGGACCCCTTGTTTTCCTCCCCCAGCCCAGTTACCACTGCTGTCTTTCCATAAGTCATGAATACTCCTAGCACAGCAGGAACACATTAATGATTTATTTTTTCTAGGGAATACCCTTATTACAAATGATTTTGTTACCTTGCCGGGTACACTCCCTGCAGGACATTGTTGCTAATAGATCCCCTCGAGCATTTGCAGTCTACATTCCTCATTTAACGGGATCCCAGGTGCTATGCATGTTAAATACTTCATCTGTAATCTCTTTAAGCATAAGATTTCTGTCACAATCTCTTTTGTTGGCTAGCAAGTTTCTTGCAGCAACAGTAAAAACAGTGCAAGGCTTTTCTAAAATTCATGGGAGAAGTTGCTAGTCCTAGTTATTCACAGCTGCACACAGCGATGGGCTCATATTTAGGGAAAACATCAGCTCCAGTACCCCATATCTTTACCCTTATCTGTATGACTTCTCAGCTTTCTGAAATCTTGGATCACTTCAGCCACTCCTGTTACTTTCTTATAAGTCTCTCAAACTGTGGCAATATAAATTTAAGTGCGTTAAAATCCAAGTGACTTTTACCATAGACTGCAGCAGGGACAGTACTGAGTGCCAGGCCAGGAATGAATGTTTTTTTAAAAAAAGTCTTCATTTTCACACCTTCTGCAAGATTTTAATAGATCCCTACTGACAGACAGAGGAAGTCCTTAGTTAGCTGAAGGAAAGGTTTCAGAGGTAAAAGGATGTACAAAAAAGCTCTGAATGGATGGTAGGTCTTGCATGGACACAGTCCTACAAGTGTGGGGTGTTCTAGACTATGCAAGATGGAGACTGTCTCTGACATGTGGAGAGACAAGACTGAAAAATAGTAAGATGTGATTTGGTCTGGGAACAAAGAATGCAACTGCTGGGAGGAGTGGCTCTGTTGCAGGAGGAAAGACTGATGTCTGCCTAGCAGACTTGGAAGTTGTTATATCTTTTATTGGTTATATAGCAGGTATGTGGAAAGTATCTAACTAGTAGTGAAGTGGTATGTAGCATGTATATGGAACAAGTACATGGAGCACGCGAGCCTCTTGGATTGCATCTTATGTAGGTTGCAAACCCAAAGGGCAGTAATGTTGTGAAAGACCTGTGCTTCATGTCATCATCTTTTAATAAATACATCTAGAGCAATTTATTTTTTTTTTGGAGAGGCATGAGGACTTACTTTATAATTTTTCCTTGAGTATTTGTTGTCCATTTTCTCTCATGCTTTTGCACATACTCCTTTGTAACTTAATTGTAGATGATGCTTGTGTGTGATTAGTCAGTCATGAAGAACCAAGTTCTGCTATTTTTTTAATGTACATTCTTCCAAAATAAGATCTTACTAAATCTAAGTAAAGGTGTTGGAACATGGGTCTATACTGTTGGATATGTGGATGCTTTGCACCTTTTATTCCTCTTTACAAAGATTCAGAAAATATAAGATTAATTCATAACAGTTACAGGAAGGGGGTATGTGTAGACAAAGAAATACAGTTTAATAGTATATTGGCACTATTTATAAACAGAAATTGAATGATATTCCTTCTTTCTTTCCAAGTAAATGTTAATTCACCTAAGTGACCTACTGTAGTGTTTAAACTGTTAACACATCTGTTCATATAAGGAGAATAAACCATGAGGTACAATATTTCATTTACAGTATAAATGTGGAATATTATAAAGACATTTCCTCAGCTTTGCAGTTGCCACTAAGAAATTGCTTTTGAGGTTGTCTGGAAATTTTAGTCTATTTCTGAAGTCCTTATACTCCTAGTTTTGTCTTGCAGAGACAAGAAAAAAAAAACAACCAAAAGGCGACTGGATTGTGGAACTATGGAAAACTGCCTAGGAGGAAGTCTTTTTGGTTTTATGCATAATTTACAGGTTTTACACATTCCTTTAGAACATATCTGTAGAGTATATGGCAGATGGGCCTCATATGTCCTGCTGAGCATTTTCTCTCACCTGCCACTCTGATCAGATAATGTGGGCAGGAATGGCCGGCAAGGGAATGCACTGCTGCTCAGCCTGGCAGCTTGCAATGGGCAGCCACAGCTGATGGCAGAGCAGCTGAGTCAGCCACAGCTCTGTCTCTTCATGCTGCATGACACACAGACTGCAGAGCTAGGTGGCCTCTGTAGATGGAGAGGTAATGGGCAGCCAGGCTGCTGCTGCAGGGAAGGGAGGTAGGGGCCATTGTATTTTTTTGAAAATAAAGGTAGGGGACAAGGTGGCAAGCAGGTACTGTGGTAAGGATGGTGGCTAGAGACATGGGAAAGAAACCCCATCAAATTACTGTATCAGGTCACTGCTGACCTGTGGACTTTTCTGACTGCAGAATAGCAGCTGATTAAGGCCTGTTACTCAATAATTGCTTGTCTGAGTCAGAAACGCCTAACCTAGAATAATTTCCTTTATGGCTGGATTTCTGCAGCATTAATTGTCCAGCTTTCTTTTCCAACAGACAATATTTTCCTATAGCTAATAAATGTGCAATATATTTACTTGATACATGCTAATATTCAGTTTTTGAAATGCAACATAATCTTATGACATCACAAGCTGTAACCACAGAGAAGCTATAATGTCATTTATGCACCATCTTTATAATGAGATACATTGTGGAACAAGATGTGTCACTGACTGTAAAGCAGTGAGAATCACAGTCATGCAGAAGCAGTAAGTAATGAGACACATTTGCAGCCTTCAGCCTCCAGAGGTAAATAATATACCACTGGCCTCTTGTCAGCAAGAATGGAGCAGCACCTCCCTCTGCACCTTCTTTGTCACCACTAAGGAAAGAAAATACACATTTTTTCCACTCACCAGGATTATAGGTCAAGATTGGTCAAAGAGATATACTGGTTTCCTTTTAGACCTGTAGCACCTTATCTTTGAATCTTTGTTGTTTGGTACTGATCTGTAAGTTCTCTAAAGCTTCTGCAATATTTGTCAGTTCTCCCACATTTAAGAAAAACTGATCTACAAATTGTATATATTATCTACAAACTGAAGAGTTTTGGTAGTGCCTCAGGTATATAGCACAGCTTAGCTCCTCAGCTCCAACAGTTTAGTTGGAAAAATTGTACTGAAATAAGGTGCAGAGTAAGTTTCTTTTCTGAGATGCCAAATACATGGGCTTTATTGAAAACATTTCTGCAGTTCTGCACTTACCCTATATAAGTGATATCTAATCTTTATTTCGTGAAAACAGCCATTGACACCAATGGCAGGAAGGAATTTGATGGAGTAAAAATATTTGGTTTGGATTAAGGTGGGTTTTTTCCTTTTGTATAATCTCTCTCCCAAATAAAAGGCTCATTGAATGAATTCCCTTTGGTTGAAGACAAAAGAACAAGGGATTAGCAGAGTAGATGGATGTAGTAGATGAGTAGACTCAGATAACGGGTCTGTTTTACTAGAACACTTTACAAAAGGAATCTCCATCCTGTTAGATGGACAGTGTTTGTTCCACTGAACCAGGCTCATCCAATGCAAAATGTAAACATTTGAAATGGAAATGCGATTTTTAACATTTTTTTGAACATTTAATAAAAAACAGCCCCTTGAAACTCTGACAATCTCTATCCCTTATCAGTTCAGTATTAGTTTCGTGTTTTGTTTAGTGTGATGCCAGCAGGAGAGCAAATGTTTGCCCAGGAATGTCTCTACTTCCATCAGAAATGTTTCCCTTTCATATTGGAATACAGGGAGAAGGTATAGTCTAAACTGCTGGAAATCAGTGGAGTAATGATAGAGGTAGCCCTGGCAACTGAATACTGTTACAGTGCTGACTGTGCAGCTGTGCCCGAAGTACCTAAAATAAAAAAAAGGCATGTTGACTATTCTACATGGGAGAAGTGCATTGACATTAGAGACACTGAGAAACACTGAAAACCGGACTTTATCTGGAAAATCTTATGATTCTAGGGATTAGGTCCAAGCCTGGGTTTACTGCTGATGCTTATGTGAACACTCAGTTGAAAGCACCTAGTCCTTGCCCTGGTCCTTGTACTATTTTTTGTCCAGTGGCATACATATAATCCACATATCAACTAAAAAGGAAAGTGCAAGAATATCTTCATTTCTTCCTTTGGCCACACACTAAAGGAAAGTGGAACTATAGACTTATACCATTCTTTCACTTTTTTTTAATTTATTTTTTTAATACAAATTCTTATTCCTGCTAGAAACAAGACTTTTCTACATATACCCCTAGTTTGGCTGAAAACTCACTTTAGGCTTAACCTCAGTGTATGCTTCTAGTTACATTATCTGACCAAGACATTCTGTGTCTCAAATGCTTTTGCATAAAATGTAGGCAGTTATACCCTGACTCTGGGGCACCTTATGACAATAAGGTGTAAGACAGTCAGACACTACAGATGGAAACACCAAAGAGTGAATTAGTGACCGCATATGGCTGCTGTTATGGTTTTATGCTAATGGAGATCCAGGCTTTGCTTGAGATGTGCTTTGGTGAGAAAGTGCAGATTTTAGTCTCAACAACATTTGATATTAGATGTCTTACTGAGGCATTAGAAATGTCTATGTGTTGAAATACTAGAGAGAATTGAAAACTAGTGAGTCTACTTCTGGAAATCCTGCAGTGGCATTAGTGTGATGCACTGCTCAATCTGGCTATTTGTGCTGGTAAGTCAGGCACCTGCGCTCCCTCTAAAATGTGCCATTTATTCTTAAAAGCAAACAGCTGCTTTCATCTTGAAGACTAAATTTAAAATTCCCTGTTCTTTGTCAGACTTGCTACATGAATTTGTTAGTCTGTATTGTATTTATTTTATTATAAAGGTGGATACTACATTTTTTAAGGCAGCTCACCTTATAGTAAACACCAAAATTCTCTAACAGAAAATTACAAGCAGTGTTAAAAGTTTTATTAACCTTTAGCTTTAACAGGTGTTAAGAAAACAAAGAAGTTCTTGAGACCTATTTATGTAACAGGTCAAATCAGAGTGGCTTCTCCTTGTGTTAAATACACACATGGATAAATCTTGTAAACAAAGTTAGAAAAACAGCCGTTAGAAAAAGCAAAGTATATTGTTACACTACTTAATTAAGATCAAATTAGGGATATAACAAAGACTATTTTCCTGTAAATTACTCATTCTTTTATACAAAACTAAGTATGACTATTTTATATCTTAAACTGTATTCTTCTTCGCATACTGTCTGCAACTAACTTGGTTAACAAATCAAAATGTGGCCTCAGGAAGTTGAAAAAGCAAATCACAGATACATCATTATCATTACAAACTAAGTTCATTTTCACAGGTGTTCCAGGTCAGAACAGGCAGGGTTGTTGGTTACTGAGAACTAATTTTTGAAGTGCCCTTTGCCATGGAGCTGTAAAAAGCTTTCTGATGTTCACAAGGCTTAGTTATGTGGATTTCAGCTGTGTACACAGATATGCAAGAACAGGAACTATTCAGCTGTGAACTGAAGTCAGTTGTGAATGAGTGACCTGTCATAAATCTTTTAACAAAATTAATTGATTGTAAGGTCCTTGACATAGGGAAACTTTGAATATCCCAGTGATCATGATATACCTAGAAAACTTTCTAACTTCGAATGGGGGACAGATAGTTGATCTAGTTCAAAATTCTCAATTAAATCCACATACTGTAAACCCTGTAGTGAATTTAAAAGAAACATAAGGATTGTATTGTGATTTCCAGCTTGTTTAATATATCTTTCAAAATTTGAGTTTTGCCACATAACTGAAGAGCGTAGTCCTACCCAGCTGTATGCATATAACTTGTCCATGTGAGTATTCAACCGAAATACATTCTGTGTGAAATTCTGGATTTATTAGTCAACAGAATGGAAACTACAAGACCTGTGTGACGGGAAACAAGTTGTGCTCTTTTTTTAGAGTAATCCTATTATTTCCGGATGTGGTAAACCATAATTTCATGATATGCTGACTTAAGATGTTCCTGTCTATTCAGTTGTGTCAACAGAGATGTTTGTGGGATCTGATGGACTGTCTTGTTTGATTCCTGTCTGTCACCAAGTAATCATGGAGAAAGCATATTTGACTTAGATGTAACACAAAGTCTTAAGCCTTGGGCCAGGAAAAAACTGGGTTTGCTTAAGCACAAACCTGTAAAGAGCTTCAGTTACCTATCCCATGTTCTTTTGACTGTACTTGCATGCCTGGTTGGGATAGGCACAACAGGAAGAGCACGGGGGAAGTTGTGCCCTCAAGTGAGGCTGAGTAATAGGCATAGGAAAAAGACGTTGCCAATGACTCACACGGAGAAATGGTCTCCATAAGAGGATCCACAACTCCATCTCCCAGGACAGTCACCTTCAGCAAGTGATGGAGTCAGCTCACTACTTGTTCATTCTCTGATTCCCGGTTCTTCCATTCCTGATTTCTCAGTGGTCCAGCTTCACTAGGAGAAGTAAAAAAGAGCTCTTCTGCTACCTTCCCATGAAGCACTTCTCTAAGAATTAGAAACTGTGGCTTCAGCTCTACCCTTCTCCCCTCCCTTCCAAATGAAGAGCATGTGTCAAAAGTTCTGTGGTGGATTCTGCATTTGCTCTTCATCTGCACAGTGTGTCTGTAGAGAGAGTTGGCTAAAAAAAGCTGTGAATATGGCCATGTGGATAAGTTTTGACAGAACAAATATTAGTACCTGAAAGCCTCATTTTTACTTTTAATTTAGCACAGCTCATAAAAAAGCACTTTAACCTTTGCTAACTTAGACTCTGTCTTTTACTTTGACGGTGATAGTGAGTGTTTCCATTCCATTTCAGTGAGTGTTTTCACTCTTTTCAGTGGTGCCCAGCGACAGGACAAGGGGCAACAGGCACAAACTGCAACCCAGGAAGGTTCACCTGAATGTGAGGAAATACTTCTTTACTTTGAGGGAGACCGATCACTGGACCAGGCTACCCAGAGAGGTTGTGGAGTCTCCTTCTCTGGAGACATTCAAAACCTGCCTGCACGCTGCAACCTATAGGTGAACCTGCTTTAGCAGGGGGCTGAACTAGATGATCTCCAGAGGTCCCTTCCAATCCTGACCATTCTGTGATTCAACTGTCCTGATTCAAAGTAATTTGAACTCAGGGAGGATTTGGGCAGCATGCTCTGCCATACCAATCACAGTTACAGAAGCTCTGCGTAAAGCCTGTCACGAATTTCCAGATGATTATTGATAAGTAGTGACTCTGTCCTTTCCTAGTTTTACCATCTATTTTTTCAAGATGTGGCATTGGGGAAATATTCCAGAATATCTTCTAACTGGGCAACATCATTTGAAGCCTCCCAGAACAGGAATTGTTTGCCTTTTAAAGAGAAGGATATTTGTAGCTGATCTCTTACTTAAAGAACAGCAGCTCAAATTATGTCTAGTGAGGGATATACACCTGGAAAAGCCTCACCTGCCAGATAACAGATCCCAGTTTGTATCTAGGACTTACTCTCTGTGTTTCACTCTAAGCTTTCACTGACCTCTGCTGTGCTGCTCTGGCTTTTAACATTTAACCCTCTGCATCAGCCCTTATTAAAGGGAGTTTGTCTGTCAGTCAGCTGTAGAAGATCTAAATCTTCTTGCTACAAAAAATTATTGACTTTTATTTGACTCTATTAGTATGAGCATGTATCGCTACTTAGTTTGCAGTGGAAAATTTGAACTTCACCTTTTGGAGTATAAATATGCAGTATTGTGAGTGCCAAAGATGATATCCTAGTTTATTTTTATTTAAATGGCTTTCATAAAATTGTAGCAATAAAGGTGTTCACTGGATAGCTTTTTCTTCTGAATTTTTCCATACCTTTTGGCCAAGACGGTTAAGAGTCAAGCTCTGATGTATGTTGTTACACTTCCATTACAAGAGTTTATTTAGAACCAGAGCATGTACTGCTACCATGTACAGATTGCTCTTATCAGATTTGGCACTGGTTTTAATCATGTACCACGCAGGTTCATGTTTTAGGGCAAGTAACTCAATTCAGTAAGGCTCTTACCCATGTAATTAAACTTGTATTTATTCATAGAAAGTTTTAAATACATGATTACATTTCACCAAGCAAGTGGGTTGACATCTCCTTTCTCAAATTAATGATTAATTGCTGAATGACCCTTAGATAAAACAGTGGATAGTAACAAAGGTTTTTGAGTGTGTTGCTGCTACAATCAAATTGCAGATCATTCCAATAGGTGGCACCTCCTTTCGGTGAGAACTGTGCAGCTAACATGAGACATTTGAAAAAGCAAATCATGAGGACAGAAATGCAACATGAAGGTGTAGTAGGTGCACAGCTTTGTGCATGAAGCAGTATGTACCAGTTCCATGTGACATCATCATCTTTTGAGATGATACAAAAAAGGATCAGAATCAAATAGTTTCAGTCAGAGAACAAAGTTCACTTGGGACAATTGTAGAAGCTGGGATTTCCGTTGAAAAAAATGTGTTGAATAGGACAAAGTATAAATGTGTTATAAAGGATGGCTTCCTGAAACTCGTTTTCCCTTCCTACATCTGCAATAGACCCATACAGTGGGCCATAAAGACATGCACTGAGGAGCAGTCCACTGAACAAACCTGTGTATCTAATTTCTCAACGTTCAGCTTAGCCAACATAAAAGGTGCCTAACCTCTGCACAGCCACCAACAGATGCTACGCCATCCTACCAGCCCTGTGGTGGGAGAGGATAAACTAAAAGGAGAAAAAAACAAGGACCTAAAACTAAGACAGGAGAAAGAAAAACATAAAGAATGAACAGAGAAACAGGTCAAAACTGGCTCAGCAACAGATGGTAGAGGCTATCTGTTTTCACGGTTCTGTCACAAGGGAACTCCAATATAAAAGTCTACTTCATAAGTGTGAGGGTGCTTTCACCAAACACTTTTCACAAGAAAAAAGATTGTGAGTATAAGGCAGACATATTTAAGAGAACAAAAAGAACATTTGAGTGTTGTTACATAGGCATTTTCTTTTAAAATTTATTTTATTGCTGAATAAATAAAAGCCAGACTTCTTCATGCACTGATCTACCTACATCAATCTGACTCATTATTGCTTTCCATTTATTTTTGGGGGGTAAGCATATTGAATAATGAAAGCAAACTCCATCCACCTTCATGTGAATATATTGTAAATCCTACAATGTGACACATTATTGTAATCTAGTGGTTGAATTAATGATTTCAATTTATAAATGAATCAGTGATTTAGAGCTGCGCATATACGCAGTCTGTTTGAGTTGATATTAAGCCTTTGGAAGCAGTGTATATTTATTAGCACCTTTGTAGTAATGCAAATTATCCTTGATTTGGCTTCTGAAACACTGAACAAAGGATCTTGGGAATTCAGAACTTTTAACTCCTTATTGTACAGTTTACAACTGACTGTGTTAGTATATGATTAGTCAATTTACCTGAAAGGATCTTGGCTCATTGAAATAATATCCAGCCTCTAATGGTAGAATTTTGTGTTTAAACTATAAAGCATTCAGGATTGCTGCTCTTCATTGCAAAGACAGTGTCCATTTGGCTGTTTCATAAAACTATGGTTAGCTAAAGGAAGGTAATGGCTTAAGGTTATTCAGCAGAGTCAATATAATTATTCTTGTCTGTTAGAGAAATACGGGGATTACTGGAAAATTAATTTGAAAGAGGAAAGGACTTATTATATAATTAAAGAATTGTCTTTATTAAGCAATTATTGAAATCTAGTAAATTTTGTCTGCTGTTTAAGAAATGACTTTCCTCCTAGGGAAAACATCCTGCAGAAAATTACTTTCATCTGTATTTAGCAAATGAGGACAAGCTAATGATTTGAAACTGTCTTTGAAAGGCGATTTGCAGAGAACATTTATTAGGTCCCTACTTATTCACAGTGGACAGAACACAGTATGTTTTCTCTTGTGCACCATCTGCAAGAAGTCTGACTGCACTGCTAATCAAGACTGGTCCCAGTTCTTCCTTCTATACCATATGTCTATGCCTGTGATGCTCTCTGGGACTAGTCTCCCTTCTCTTCCCTCCCTTCTCCTGCAATTCACTCTTTCTTTTCCTCAGTTTACAGCCTGTTAAAGATATTGGTAAGGACACCGTTGTGTGTCCCTGCCACCGGACTTGGTATTCAGATACCCCTCTATCAAAACTGCATACCTTTGTAATGTAGAAAAATACTATTATATATGTTTTATGAATATTGAAGAGTCAGTAGGATGTATCCAAAATAATATTTTAGGAACTGTATTGCCTCGTGCCGCTCTAATGGCTCCAGGTTAGGTACCTGGCTATAAAAGTAATTCACAAGACTGAGATAGAGCTTATTGAATGAGGAGATTTAGATACCCAGGACTCAGTTAGCACAACAACCGGTGGGTTGTATGAACACCTAATTCAAGAAACAGGATTACCTTGTTTCTTCTGGTGTGTTGTTTCATCTTTGTAAAGAAAATACCATTCTTGGATATATTTCCATGAGGTTATGGAATTGTCGAAAAGCATTGCTCTTGATTAGTAGAAGTAGGCCTGAATCATAAAGCTCTGATACAGACATATACTTCTGTAAAGTTTGAAGAAACCAAAGTCTGGAAAGAGGGTAGGCCCTTGTATTCCTGTGTACTTAAGTATGTTATTTCCCACCCTTCCTCTGCTTTGTTTGGGGGGAAAAATGACATTATGATTTTCATTAACATATAACCCTCATAGAGTAGCAGGGTTTCAGAGCATTTGTCATGTTTTACACACAGTTCATATGTTGTACTTGAACTTGTTAAACTATTTGTTGCATATGAATGTTGCAATGAAGCTTGAATCCTTATCTTTCATTCATCAAGTGGTCCTCTATGAACAGAAATGTGGAAACTGCAGGACCCAAAATTTATGGTACTGATTAATTTATGGTAGATACTCTGCAGTGTATGACTGAGACAGAGCACAGACTTTCTATGCTGTCTTAATGCAAAAATTATCTACCTGAGTTCAGCTTATGGCTTGCTAGCATTACCTCACTACGTTACTAGCATTCCTACAAGAGAGTCTTTTTGTGTGTTGGTGTACTGGATAACATTGTGCATTTTTCTGTTAGGCCCGAGATCATTAGAACATGAGTGGTTTTACGTAGGAAGCTGTACGGGGTGTTGGTGGCCAGGCGCCGACAGCGGGGCAGTAGGGCGGCCTCACTGAGCGGAGGCTGGGCCGCCCTGTGCTGGGCACAGCCGGTTCCAGCCGGTTCCGCAGCCACCCCACCTGAGCCCCTCAGCCCAGATGGTGGTGCCTCTGGGAAAGCATATTTAAGAGAGGGCAGAAAAACCAGACTGGCAAAGGCATGAGGGGGAAAAAGTGAGAAACAGCAGCATGAATTTTCCTAGGACACACTATTAAGAACAAATTGCAATATTTTACCTTTAGTCCTCTTCTTTTCCTGAAAGAAACCATTTCCAGGGTTTTCTTCCTGTGTCTCTGTGAAACCTTCTTCCTCAGTCGAGATCTCTTCCTAAGTGAACTCTTCCAGCACTTCTTTAATGAAAACCATCTCCAGATGGTTTCCACTGACTGAATAATCTGACTTGGTAACTTCAGATAGGTAACTATAAATGTTTCAGTTTCCTACTTCTCTGCTAGTGCGAGAGAGGTATTTGCCTGTGAGGTAGCAAAGCATAAAAGCTGCAGTGCTGAAGCAGGTTTTTTTTGGTAGGAACTGTACAAGTACAGAATAAAAAGGCATGTCCTTGTTGGCAGAATTTATGCACCCCAGCTGGAAGCCTGAAATAGTTTAAACAAGACAGCAATAAACAGCTAATGGTAAATGTTTCTTTTTAGGTATCATTTGTATGACTTTTTGACTCCAAACTACATTATCAGTGTAATAAAATGGAATTACAGCCACTCAAAATTGTCATTCATGACAGAAACAGCCTTGTAAAGGTATTTAGAAAATAATTTGTGAATCTCCTTTATTTCCCTTAGCAAACGTATGTGTCAGTGCCTTCAACTGAGATACTTTATTCCTCTTATATCATCTACAAGGATGTAAGGAGCCTAGTTCTGGTGGTTGTTTTCCAGACCTTTGGGTAGATGGTTTCCAGCCTTATGGAGATCATGGAAATGTCTGACAAAGGCTGGCTGATTTCAGAAAAAGCAGGACTAAAACTAAAAACTTTCTTTAAAGAGTAGAACCAGACAAATAAAACCCAAATGTACGATGATAAAGTTAGCTAGCTGTGGTGGTGCATCTCACCTCTTCTCCCAGGCCCTTCTACGATCTCAGGAACCCCCATTAGGCCTTATCCTCTGTGTAATGAGTTGGGAGGTTAAGCGTCCCTTGACCGTACTAGCAACTCTTGCATGGCTGAGGTGGGGAACTGCACTGGCTGTACCAGAAGCATCCCTTATCTGAACACCACCACCTGCTAGCCTTGGAGCATTCCTTATACTGGGCTGTAACATCCCTAACAAGCCTGGTAATGCTCTTTATTGTAACTCTGAGTGGTACAATACCACCATCAATAGAATTTTTCTCAAAATTCCATTGGTTACTGACTTGGATTGCTACCAGGACAGAAAATTACTGATGACTAAAGCCAATCTTCTCTGAACCGACAAACAATGTTCCTAAGTGAGCTCTTCGAGCTCTCCTGGACCACAGCAGGCAGTGACCAGCATCTCCCTCTGAGTGGGACACCTCTCAGAGCTCCTGAATTTCCAAGTCTGCGACACTAAGGGGACCACTGCTGAAAGCTGACAATGGGGCCTGGGCTGATTTTCCTACTTCTCGAGACTCAATACTTCACCCATTGAGAAATGCAAAGGCATTCGACACATTTCACTGAACTCGAGGGGAACTTTTAACAGATATACCTTTGTACGTATATCTCTATACTTCTATTCCTTCGTGTCTGTGTGTATGTGTGTATGAATTGCTTCAGTAGTTTCATAATAAGTGTAGTATAAGTATTATAGTTATTCCATAGTTAAGCCACTTTTATAATTCAAGTAAATCCTATTTGTTTCACTTTGTAGATGACAAAGCAGTCAATGATTAAGTGCTGCTAAAATCTTATGATCAGCCTTAAACTGTGAATATTCCTTATACCCTTTAGACATTGACCAAATCTGAGATTAAGACTGGATCTAGCCACACCTAAAGTCTATTTAGAATTTAGAAGGCAAGGGGGTCCATTCTGAACCTCATTAATATTATCCCTGACTCCTATTTCTTTAGATATAAACCTTTGACCAAGTCTAAGACTAAGACTGGATCTAGCCACACCTAAGGTCTATCAACAGTTTAGAAAGTAAGGGGTCCACTCTCAACCTTGTGACTCAATGGGAAGATATCCTTACCTTTTTACATTTTTAGTCTCTGTGTAGATCATTCCAGGGTAATTTTAATTTGATTCTTCTTTGTGTATTTTTTCTGTGGACTAAGTAATAGAGTGAACCTTGCTATCAAACTTTGTGAAGTCAAACTCCCACAAATTCCAGTTAAAACATTTTTGCTCATATCTTTGATGGTGATTCGTTAAGTGACTTAACCTAAATTACTTGTTCATGACACTAGCTCATTTCAACGAGAAATGTTGAAACATTTAACCAAATAAATGTAATCTATATAGATTGGGCCACTGTGGCTATCTGTTATAGTTTCTAGGTTTTGATTAGTTGAAAATCCAGGGAACCCAATCCCACTGGACTCAAACATGGAAAAGAGAACATCATTACTTCAGCAACTGATGTAATGACTCAAATCCACAGCAATGTAGATTCCCTGTTTTAGTTATGTCAGCAATTTGGGTAAATTAAATCCTGTTAGTGAGGGATTTACAGCTTGGTGATAAAGGCTAAGGCCTTAACTTGGCTTAAATCGAGACTATGGGGTGATAACTATTTTAAGGTGTAAGAATATCAAATATTTACAAGCTGATTTTATACACGTATGCACACTTACATTTGTGTCTTACTGGAAAAGAAGACATATGAGGGGCAGAAAATTGCTATCTGGCTTAATTTTACTTTAGAAAGACATTGCAAATCATAAGAGAGCTTTGTGCTACAATTTCTGCTGATGACTACTCTTTGTTGTGTGTTTATCTTCTCTTCAGTTCTATTTGGTTTTGAAACAGCAGAATGAAAGACTGCTGTCAGAATGGATGAGAAAAGACAAAATAATTTTTCTTATGATTTTATTTTTAATCAGACACTTTCTAAATTTCCATTAAACATAATTTTGTGGTAATTCTCACAGGTAAAACAGGTGAGGCTTTTAGTTTTGTGTCATACAATATCTTAAAGTATAATGGAGGTGTTTGAAGGCATAACGGATAAAAGGAGACATTCTTAAGGGCTCAAATTTGACAAGTGTGGGAGCTAGTTTTATGGTTTAGGTTTAGGTTTTAGCTTAGGGTTTTGCTTGTTTTGTTATTCTAGGTATCCCAGTTGGTTTTCCTCTCTATTGCATTATTAAGAAATACGAATTGCCCCTACCTAGTCTTTGATGATGTTCTCTTTTTTTTCTACACCTCTGTGGAAGGAACAATGATAAGGAATTATCCTCAAAACTCCTTGTGTAGTGCAGAGAAGCCTAAAACAGCTGAGCTGGCTTTCATTTCTTAACTCCAGCACTTGAATGCAATAGAGTTCTGTTCATGTGAGGCTGAATACAAAGACTAATTAGTGGCAATGGATGTGTCACCTTGACCTGGACCTGTAGGCATTGATCCTGGAGTTAGCTGGGATATTTCAGAGATGCACTGCATGGGGTAGACATGCCTCTAATTCCTGTGCTTGATGGACAACTACCCAGCATAAGGGAAATTAAATAGTTATTTTAGTGTAAACCAGGATTCATTCTACTCAGTCTGTAATATGATTTCAGAAGTGAACTTATGAAATCTGTAGGCTTGTTCCTTACTTACATGAGTTACAGCAAGGGAACACTAAGCCACCATTTGCCCACAAACATCACTCTATAAACTAGTTAAAGAAAAATTAAAGATTACCTGGTTATCACATACTGATCAGCCTTTTACATAGTAATGCAAACTTCTATAATTTAATCTTTTTTTCCATTGCTTCAGCGATGGCTTAAAATAGTTAATTCTGATTCACACTGCTTTTACACTGACTTCAGTGGACATACTCAGATTCTGCATAAATGTCAGAACTACATCAGAACTACAAATAGCTAGTGACAACTTCTTGATTTTCTTGAGTTATCAATGGAACATTGCTATGATATACCCCAATTAAGACCCTTGAACCTATTTGGGTTAGATGCCACAAAAATACAGGAAAAACTAAGGTCACTATCCCAAAAAGCTGAGGGCCTAAGGAAAGGAAAGATTTTATTTCTAACAGAAGCTGGAAACTGGTGATAAGAATCGTTGTCTGTTTTCAAAATAAAAAATAAATCTTTTTTTTTTCTTTTTTTTTTTGACTCTCCAGTATCAATACAGCATAGAAAAAATTAAAAAAAACCTAAAAAATACTAAGAACACAACATGACAACATGCTCAAAAGGTTATGCTAATATTCCTGCCAGATGATATGTTTTTCTCATAGTCTGGGTTTTGACTGATTATGCTTTTGTATGATATGGTGATTGAAGAAAATATTTTTCATCCCTCTTCTTTACTATTTATAAATAATGAGTGGGCAGGTTTTCTTTTTATTTTTTTTTCTTTTTATTTTTTCCCCTGAAGTACCTTCTTTCAAGGTAGAAAGTATAGATACCATTGGCTACTGTTTTCAAGGTTCAGTCTGGGTGTGATATTCCATCTGTGCTTGCTTGTTCCCTAAGAAGATTCTGCAGCTCAGACTAGGATCCTGACAAGCTTTGCTGCTTTTTCCAGCTTGTACTCTTAAGGTCTCCATAATCTTATTTAAGTCTACAAAGGGCTTATATTTAGCTAAAAACATGAGGTGGCTTTGTGTAGGAAATTTTCAAGCTCTCTTGCTACGCTGCAGTAGAGCAAAAAGACTTACTCCTTAGCTTTCCTGGGGTTTAAAACACATTTATGTTGTAAAGTAAGTAACATGCTGCCATCTCCTGGCAACGCAAAATTATTTTATTTCTTCAAGTGGTTTTATGGAATTTTGTTTGATGATATTTTCTCTTCAGTAAAACTGTAGGTATCTCAGCAACATAAATTTGCAAAGGATCATCTAATTTTGTCTTATCATTTACTTATAATTTAATTGAACTAACACTAAGTCCTTTTACAAATCTCAGCTACAACCGCCAACATCCTTTTCAGCTGAAAGCCTGAAGAAATGTTAATTTGCTTAAAAATACAGAAAAATGTATTGTATTGGTGTACAGTGTACCCTCTCAAAGTGTTCTGAATGTCAATCAAAACCAAACAAACAAAAAGCAAAGGTATTTTCCCAGAACCTCTTTTGGCCCTGACTCTTGAGAAATTGCAACAATATAAATGTTGAAGGAACTGCACGGAGGTGCTGCAAAGTTAGAAACATTTAAAGTAGAAAGCTTTTTTTCTTTTCTTTGTTTTGGAAGTAGCATACTTATAAAAAGAAAAACAAGGAAAAATTGATGTGAAAACTGTTCAGGTGGCTCTAGGTGATTCATCACCACTGAATTTTGCTTCCTCCCTCATCTCCAGTTAAAGCTACTATGTACACAGTCATATCACATAGCTGAAGAATACCTCTTTATGATTTTATGACGAAACATCAAAAGACAAAAAAACAAACAACTAAGCTCTGTTTACTCAGCTGAGATCTATAACTCAGTTCAAACTTGGCCTCCTCTGCTGGAGAGCCAGCCAAAGTTTCAGCTGTGTAATGAAGTTCTGCAACCAGGGGGAAGAGATTTTACAATGAAATAGCTGATTGAAGTAATGTAATTTCCAACAGCACATAATGACTGTTTGTTAAGGTGGAAGGGCACTGTAATGTATTTATAATTTTATATGTGTGCTGTGTTGTTATTTATACCTCATTTGCACATAAACAAGTATAGCGTGTGTGGTTAAGTAAATGCTGCCGGTTATACAATCCATGCCATTTTAAGACTGATCATTTCAAGGCATGTGTAGCAACTATTGAATTCTTCTGTTGGCAGAGTGCTTGAAAACTCGAATACAAACTGGAAATTAATTCTGCTATCTTGAATCTTGTGTTGTCACTTATACTGCACAAGCTGAATATTCAGAAAATGCTGATGTAAATACTGATGCTGCTTTGCATTTACTTGTTATAGTAAATATAAACCTGCCTAAAGCACAGGGTAGCAAAGCATCAGATGTTACAGGTCATAAAAGTATGTTTAGCAAAAGATAGTTCCATCCCTTAGGATAATTGGTGATACAATAGCTCTGTTTTGTTTTCAGATTACTGTTTCCTTTTCTTCAGTCGTATTTTCCTTCTAATACCCTTGTTTTCTAACATGTAAGAGAAACACATTGAACTTGTGGCCCTGTTGCTAGGTTTCAAGCTGCATTTATGCAGTCTACTGAGACACTATTTTCGGGTTTGAATTCTGAATCAAGTCCCAAGGCAACAGCGCCCTGTTTCTTAGCAACACAGATGGGTAGACTGTATATTCCAGCTCTTTTCTGACAATGGAAGAATAAACAATTCCCTGAATAAGAGTGTGCTGCAAGTTCATCCTTTTGCTTAACTTCCCCTAGAAGAGAGGGAAGAGAAGCCTTCTGTGATACAGCAAATCAGGATTGTCAGGACGTCCCTGTTTTTGCAGAGTGGTGAGTAGTATCTCTCTCTTTTCTGTTTACTGCATCTCTTTGCAGTCCTTATTAATCACTGTGCATATGGATCTGTAGGTACTTTGGATCAGTGAGTTTCAGTTTCTAGGATACAAACACATGCATGGAAAATCAATGGTAACAAAACTGGTAGAGGTGGGACGTCTGAATATACACAGACTTTTTGCTTTGGTGTAATTAATGGAGAATCATAGAATTGCACCACTTTAGAAACTTCCTATGGATGCAAAACCTCGGGTTTAGGAAGAAAACTGGAGCTGAAGAAAATAGATGGAAACCTGAGAGATAAGGAAATTGGTATTCACATGGCTAGTAAATTAGTGGCGTATGTTACCCAGTATATGAAACAGAGAAGAATTGCCCTTTCAACACAGTGTCTGAAAAGGACTGCTCAGCTTTGAGACTTGGCAATATAGGCAAAATCTGAATTTTGCTGCCTCCAGACTGTGGGACTGACATTGCCATGGAGAGGGAGGAGTGCTAGGAAGAGTGAGGGGGACAGAGAAGGATGCACAGCTCCTCAGAGCTGAACATTTCTGTTCCTGACACCTGTGGAGGAGCAAGTGTATATGTAGTCTTTTCATCATGGCAACAGCAGCAGCAATGCAAAGTCTAATTTATTACAGTTTTGGCACAGACTAGAAAAGCAGAAGTGCCTTTGCTATTTATCCAGCTGACCTTGGCATCTCCCTATTTTACCCATACCTAAAGTTGGCCTGGTGAGTCTGCCAGTATCTCTGTTTAATTGCAAAGGGTGCTTTAAATTTAAAAATAAGCAAAAAAAAATCTCCCCAGTTTATTAAATGATCAGATAAACACAGCAGTTTATCGTGGTGGGACAGCTGGCTTGCCTGTAGACTGCCTCCCGCACACACACTTGATAGGAAGCCTGGACCGCCTTAGAGGACAAAAGCTGAGTGCCCACCCTTACACCGCCTCCCAAGCAGGAACAGGGCCAGGCTGTGCTTCAGTGTTTGGATAGCCTGAGAATAATCCGTGGAGTGCAGACTGTGAGTTTTGGCCTCTTCCTAGAGGCTGTCCTGCAGCGGGGCCCTACTGCAGCTGGGAGTGCTCCAGCTAATGGGGTCCTGGACTGGAAGAAGCCTGGCTTGACAGCACAGCATAGCTGAGCACGGCTTGGGAAGCAAAATTATCTGAAAAAGAGAGCACAGAAATGTGACCTTCCAAAAAGAGTTTATCTGCAGTAAAATTCTCGTTCAGAAAAAGTTTTCTTGGTAAGGACATATTTTCACTTGCCCTTATCCTTCAATGGACCACCATCTTCTCTTAGAAATAAAACATCCTGTTCTCAGAATGAATAAGTACAAAGAAGAGAAAGCTGTAAGGTTATAGCTTTCCTTAAGGTTTCCTATGGGGTGAATATTTAAGGAAGTAGGAAACAATGGTTTGTATTGTGTTGAGGCCTGTTGCAATACCCTTATGATCTACATCTTTTGGATTTTGCAGGACATATAAGGAGCTCTTTAAGGCTGCTGTGACAGATCTAGTGGAAGAAAGGTAACAGAGTCTGGGAGTGTCTTTAAGATCAGCAAGAGACGGAACAGAGACAGCATAGTACCTAGCTCGTGCACAGAGCTAAATATTTTACTGCCTGTTAGGGTGTTAATGCTGCTCCAGTGGTCATTCACCCTGCCCAGAGGCATCCTTGGGTATACGAAAGGGCCTCCCTCTGCCTCTGGGCAAAAAAGTGAAGCTCGAGTGGCACTGACTGATGAGATAGCCCATGGCAGGACATAACACCTGGGCAATGGGGCAGCTCTGGGTGGGCCCAGGAATGTGAAGAAACATGAAAATGCATTAGGAACGGCACAGACTGGAGATTCAATGTTTCCCTGATTTGAGTTTTGCTTTGTCACTCTTACTTGTGCAAAGCGAGGCTAGTGTGCATCCAGCACTGCCCAGCTAACACCAAATCCCCACTGTGCTGTTGCTGCATGTGCACAGATTTAGTCTCCCTTCAAGGACATACTGTTTAATAAGACAAGAATAAAAATGTGGAGAGGATGCATTTATATTCCTATTTAGTGATGGGTATTTCAGGCAAAATAAAAGTCAGAGCTCCTGTTCCTGCAGGCTGTGTAGATTCCTGAACATCCATGCTTTTGGCTTCAGAAGGGCCTTCTCTAGGGTTAGGAGTTTGCTTCTTGAAGTTACTTTACAGAACTGAGAGAAAGAGGGAATCAAGAAGCAATAGTTCTTTATCTAACCACAGGTACAAAATAACATTAAAATATAAATACACATTTATCTTCAATGAATTTACTAGGTTATACAGACAGGGCTAGCCAGACTGCAAGTATCAGTAATGGAAGTTCTGTTGTCTATGTGTGTGTGTTGGGTGTTTTCCTTTTACTTTTTGCCAGGAATTACAATACCTGAGAAGAAAAAATCAGACCATTATGTTCACCCTCCACCAAGACAAGAGACAATTTTTATTTCAAAGTCAAACCAAATTTTCTGTGATCCTTGATTGGTCTTTCTCCTGGCCGATACAGATGTATGGCTGAAGCTGCCTCCTGATTTTAGCTACTGGCTCTACAGATCGTCCAACCCGTCTCAGAAACCACAAAGGAAGGGAAAAGGGGAACTGAAGCCAAAAACGACCTCTGAGTCCATAGTCATGCAACACCTTTCCAGGCTTAGATCCAGCCTCCTTCCTCTCTCAGAAAAGAAAAAGGTCTCGCCTCAGCTTGTCAGTCATTTTCCGCGGATCAGCTCAAAAATCCTGTTTGTGAAGAATGGCAGCTATAAGACTGGTGTGTATGAAGATCCTAAACCTCATGATTATAGGCAGGTAAAACGTCTGGCTCCCACACTTTATAAAGCAAACACGCTGAAATAGAGGATGCCTGGGGATCAGTAAATGAAGCCACTAGATGGCAGCCTCACTAGCCAAAAAAAAATCCCCCAAAACCGGAAAAGCAGTTAGTACTACAGTTGGGATCTAACTTTGATAGATAACTCTGTTGCAGTCATGCATTATTTGCCAAAAAGATTTCCATAGTGAATACTGATGAGTACAAGTTTGGAGCTCTGTGTTTTAATGTGCTTTGTTGCTGACAAGATGGTTTTCATTTTGGCAGAGCAGATTGAAGTTAGGACATCAGAGCTCATCAGTTCATTTTTACACTGCTCTCTGTGACACATCTGCCTGTACTTCTTGCTTTCCCCAGATTAATAGCTAGCAGCTGAATTGCTTGAACATGCTGGATGGAAGTATTTTTCCACTTAGCAGCCCTGAGACCAGCATCTCATGGTGCTAGCTAGCTGTTGTTCATAATGTACAGCAAGAAACTGCCCTTTTTTTCACAACAGTTGAAAAGCAAATTATGTACAAAAAGTTGCAAGGAAAATTAAGAAATCCAAGATTCAACTGGTCTCAGTGCATTCCCCCAAAATCAGTGTGCTTAACATTAAAAATAATAAGAAAGAGAAATTCTAAATTGATTTTGTTCAGATTTTTTTTGATTTTTTTTTTTTGTTTTTATTTCAGGGACTCATTCTTTGGTTTGGTTTTTTTTGGTGGGGTTGTTTGTGAGTATGTTTGTTTGTTTTAAATATATTTTAAAATCAGATATCATAAAATCAGAGAGAAGAATAATCTTGTATTAAGATTCAGTATTATATCCATATTCAATTGATTTTTAAGTAGAAATTTTCCTATCTCCTCTCCTCTGAACTCTGAAGAATCTTGTCCAAAGAACAATTCAACAAACTTACTATTTTGAAAACAAGAAACAAAACTGAGACAGTAAACAAACCCCCTTCTGTTCTGTAAAGCAAACATTCATAACTAGACACGTAGTTTATTGAAGAACCACATAAATGGTGTATAGCCAATGTTACTTTTCCATGGAAAACAATATTTTTTTCCTTCTTCTGTTTTCATGAGAGTATAAATCATGTCTTCATTTATTTACCAAGCTGCTACAGCAGGAATTTAACTTCCCTGTTTTTGAGTTTACCTAAGGTAATTAAAAGCAAATGTCTAGTTAGCTATTACAGCCAGAAGAAATTTGTCCAATAATATTCTTTATTTCAAGATGGTCAGGTTTCCATAATAGTAATGAAATGCTAATTTCTCTTAAAACTTGCTAAACAAAAGCTTTCTCTTTAAGTAAATGCATCTTATTTTTTTCTCAAGTCTTGACCAGCAATGTAGATTTACAAAACCAGGGGAAGGGGAAGGGGAAAAAAAAAAAGCATGCTTGTCCTGCAGCTCTAATGTTGTGCTGTCTAAAGTGACCACTTCAGAGGGCCTGACTATAGCAAGATAACCGATAGCGTCTGTATCTTAGGAAATGTTCTCAAGGTTTCGGAACCTTCCCTATTCTATATCAGGAAAAAAACTATGCTTTAATAATTTGACTGGCTCCAAAAGCTAATTCCTTGCAGAATGTCTGATAACTACATGACCAAGGTATTTAGCCATGAGTGTGAAATCAGATTTCAGGTCCTTGTTGTGAATCAGGCACTTTGGAAACTTCTGTGTCACCAGTCAGTGCTCTAATCTCAGGACCAATAGCTTTCTTTGGTGAAATTCTACCTGAGTGAAACAAGTAATTACAAGTCAGCATATCTGAAAAGAAATAAGGAAAAAGCAAAAAAGCAAGTTGCAATCAAAAATTCCTGATTAAGTTCCTGATAGCAACAAAATGTTCTCAGACTCTGTTCAGGACTTGGTCCAGAGGTAGAAGGGATATTCACTCTGAGGTCTGGAGGAAAATAGTGCATATTGTCTAATTGCTTTGACATATCATTGACTTTTCAGCCAGCTGAAACTTCAGGCTACTTAGTTCTAGCAGGCTGTAGGCTGTACAGTGATGCAAATTCAATAGACCTAAGGGCTTGCCTCTACATGGAATTTTACTAATTTTTCTTTTTTTTTCTCCACTAAAATGTCCCCTGGGGAGAACCGTTAATGATATATTGTCAGGAGTTTAAAAGGAATGAGCATTCTCAGTGCAAGATCTCTAAATAAAAAATGTACCGAAGGACTAGCTGCTCAGTGTCCAAAATTCTTTAAGTATAGACTTGATCTTACACACAGAAAAAGGGGCAATTCCTATATTCACTTTGGTGTGGAGTCCCTTTTTCATGATTCAGGCCAATGGGAAATGCTTCCTTAAATGGAAATCAGAACCATGTCAGAAAAAAATTAGAAAAAGGGGTGTATTAAGAGAAAGGCAACAAGTAAGATATGTAAATTACTAGCATAGAGTGTTTCCTTCTCCTTTTGGCATTCTGTCCTATACACTGCTGATGTGCATCATACCCATCAATCCATAGTTAAACATGCATTACCATCAAGTTTCAGTATGTAATTTCATGCACCATTTATGTTCCCTGATTTCAGAGGGTACTCATCCTGCTGCATAATCCCACAATTTTGATTTTATATTGTTCAATTAATCAAAGAAATATATCTTCCTATTCATACAGATGATACTGATACCTCCCAGAACATCATGGCTATCAATTTCCTACGTTGTAACTCACAAGAAAACAACTGTTTTGTGATACCTATTTCAATCTGTGAAGGCCAGGGAAAATTGTCAGTCGAATCTGTGTACATAGCAATGTAATCTAATAAGTGACCTACATGAATCAGCAAATTGCTTTTCAAGAGGCTGATGGAACAAACTCACCCCTTTTTTTAAGACGCCTTGTCTCAGAAAGATTTTAAGACCAATGTGATGGTGTTGTATCTGGTCCTACACTTACCTGATTCTGCAAAATGTGGTTTGGTGAAAAGCAGCACTACCAGCAGCCAAACTCACAATTTCTTTTTGCAACTGGCAGAAAGCATTTCCAGTTATTTATAATCCTATCCACTTTGAATGCAAAATCACTTTTGCTGCCGAACAATGACAATACATATCTAAAAATGTCATAAATGTTAAATGACCCCCTTGTTTCAGCCTTCCTTTTAGCTCTCTCATAAGTGCCCCAGCAACAGAAAGCTCTTAAGTTTATTGTAATGCAGATGGCTGCAGGGTATGTTAATGATTAATTAAAGTCACTGGAAAGGTTTGAAAAATAATGCAAATAACTCCAAAGTATGCAACATATTTATTTGCAAAAAAATGTGTCCCCTGTGTTTTTAGTATCACGGCTCCTTTCTCTAGAAGAGTGTTCTGTTTCTGTTGTTATTCGTCATCTGTCTTGTAACAGGAGGCCACTGGACTCCCTTGAGATCAGGACTATGGTGATAGGAGCTGTGTCAATAAAGAACTTTAGGGTAATGGAAACCAGTAACCGGTCAGCTCAACAGCTTGACTTGTTAGTGAGTTAAATAACAGTCAATTAACTCTCCTAAATCTTGCATTTTTTTGAACAGCAATGTTACAAGTATATTTTTTACCTTACCTAGATCCAACATGTAAAGTTTACTCTACTGTTCGACCTTCTTGGTTCTTGGCAGGATGGCTTATCTGATGTTACAATGTATTTTCCTTTTTAAGTGCAGTATGAAGTTAATTTACCAAATAACTGTGACAAGGTACTCCAGAGACCCTTTAAATCTGAAGTTAAAATTACAACTTTTAAACATAGGTAAATCCTTGACAACATGCACGTTCATTTTGTTAAAGAAATTAGGAATCAGTACGTGAACAGTAGAGAGCAGGAGTAAGAGCATAGAACCCCTCTCCTGCCATGTAGCTTCCTTAAGTGGCCTCAGATGAAGCTTGAAGACCAAACAGCAATGTTTTCCCCTAACCAGTATCAGAGAAAGTCTGCTTCCTAAAGTCTGCTCTAAATAAGAGACTCAGATCACAGAAAATACACTAGTTCACTCATGCAAAGACACTCAGTTTTAAGGATATCTGACACCAACAGGATTATTATCTTAAAAACCTGCTTGCCAATGTAGATTTGCTGATAAGACTGCAATTTCATCCTTGTAATGGTGGTTTATTCCCAGGCAACTGAATCAAGTCCAATGTCTGCTCTCCACATTGTGGATACGATAGTCCATATCTGCATTCCTACTGTGGTGGATAGTCCACAGTGGGATGTCGGCCCTTTAGTGTGGTTTCTATAGCTACACCTCTTATAAGGATAGCTTATTTAAAATAAACTACACATTAGTTACAGCACACACACATACCTACCATCTAGGGTAAAACACTACTTTCTTTTTATATTCACAGTAAGGCCATGGGCAGAATATTTTTTTTGGTTATAATCTTTACCATGTATGTCTGGGTGCTTCTTTTTTGAATCCTATCTGATTAACAATAAACATAGCTTTTCACATCCTAGAGTCCAAACAGTTTTTCCTATAACTTGTAAATACTCTTTGCTTAATGTTTTCAGATCCTGCACTTGAACCACTGGAAGGAAAGCAAAAGGACTCTGACAGATTTCTTACACACAAGCCTTGTGAAAGCAAATAGGATCTACAGCTGCTACTGCCAAAGAATCCCTGGCCACCTAAATCTGCTTCATTTACAGTTAGTCAGATTAAAAGACAACTTCCTGCTTTCTCTGCATCAAAAGCTTTTACCAATTACATTATTATTATTATTGTTGCCACTACTATTACTACTACTACTACTACTTCTGAATTACATTGATTTCAGTGTTTTGGATCATGCAGTAGCTGAACATGAGGGGACAGCTGGCCTGTCCTAAGGGAAGTGTCAGTGTATTGGAGATCTAGGGACATAGACCACCAATTTCCTTTAGCTTTTCAAGAATATAATTCTTTTTCCAGTTCTTGTTGACTTTGATGGAATCTGGAAAGATAATCTTTTGGGGAACATGTTCTTATTTCAGCCTTTAGCAGAAAATTATACAGCACTGCACATGGCAATTCATTTGTAGGAATTGAGATGTCTATATTAGACTGTTTGAAGACACAGAGTATTTCAGAATGTGCAGATACTGGGTGGATGCTTTGATGGTTTATGTATATATACATATATATACACACACATACAAACACTTAAATGTAGAGATCTCCAAAAAGAGAATGTTTCTATTTTCATTATTAAACATCTCCCATTAATGTAACTGAAGATTAGCTAATAGTGGGTCGAGGGGAAAAGAAATTGTTTAGGGAACTGGTGTAGGTGATGACAGATTCCGTGTTGTGAACATAACTACTGAATAGTGGCAAGTCAATATGCAGATTTGTAAAACACATGAATTGGCTGAACACAAATGCCTCTAGGCATTCCAACATGTTGTGCTCTGATTCAAGTCTGAAACACATCTGAGAATGAGTTCTTTGATGAACCTGTCAAAGATCATTCTCATGACAGCCACTCCTGTTTCATTTTGTAGCTCTGATGTACCTTTCTTCCTCTGCTCTCAGAGGCACAGACGGCAGCATGGTGCTCACACTGCATTCTTGGATCGTGCGGTGGGAAATCTGCGCCGGCTGCAACAAGGAGATGCAGGCAGAGATATGAGTGTTCATTCTGCTAGAGGAGGGACGCTGGATCTAGTCTCATCCAGAGTGCTTTCCTGTGGTCTTAGATGAGAAAGTATGAACAGGTGCTGGCAGAAGCCGTAATTCCATTGGTTTGGGAGGGTCAGGAGGACAGTGAAACCCAATTAAACTGAATAGACCCAAGCCTTTCTTTGAGTCCAGCACAAAAAAATGCAGATGGCTTGGCTGGCCTTTCCTCATGCTAGCTTGTACTAGTGAAAGGTTACTATCAGGTGAGATCCTTGCAACATCCAGGATGACCCTGGCTTACATGGGCCCAGTGAATCCATGCAGACAATGTAGTATTGTCTCAGAGTCTGAGTTGCAGTGTTGATAATCTGAGTGAGATGAAGCAATGAAAATGTCCTGGTAACAACACCGACCTTAGCTGGAATAGCTTGTGCTTCTTGGAATAACGCACTCGTCTGAGCAGAGTCCTCTGCTGCTACAGCCAGGATCTGTATTTCCACTTGTCAAATCTCTTGAAAGAGATTACTCTTGAGGAGCAACCCCCTCTCAGCACAGGGTCCTGGTGGGTGGCTTTCTAAGGCAGGTAGAAAGTAGGACTGTGGGATCCATTTTTTAAGCTTCCCACATGCCTATCCTTCAGTGTTACTGGGCTGATGACACTTTACAGTGCCCTACAACAGTTTCCATGCCTGGCTGCCAAAGTCCCAGGAAGAAGATAAAAAAGTCCATGAAGTACACCATTTTCTGCTTCCATCTTGTCTAGAACACACTTCTCATGGGGGAAAATCTTGATCTTCTCACTAATTAAACCAGTTTGCTATAAAACTGCATTTTCTCCCATCATGTTTGATACTAGCCCGATGTGTCCTTATAGGATGATGACTGTATTTAAATGACAATATTTTTCCTTTCACAGAAACCCCAGCCTAAACAGCATGGTGCTGAGGAGAAAGCAATGTGATAGGAACTCCACACTATTATCCACACTAATGTACCAGCCTTCTGGTCCCAAGAAATGTGTTCATTGACACATGTGTGGAAGACACTAGTGGTCCTGAACTATGTCTTGTGTATATTCTGCAAGTTCAGGTATGAGCTTTCACAGAGCCTTGGCCCACTGTAACAATGAAGGCCTAGATCCTTCAAATAGTACGAAACCTGGCACAGAGAGCCCCCTTTATCAATGATGTTCAAATATTTTAGCAAAATACCTTTTTTTAAATGTAAATACCAGCATGGAACAGAAACACACTAAATGTGCTTTGTCTGGTTTATTAGTGAGTATTTGACCTCCTTCCCTGAGGTCCTGATTGCTGAAATAACATGGAAGACAGCATTATTATCTCTTTCTATTAACAAATTCCTCTCTATATATATGTATCTCTGTGTATTGCTAAAAGTTACTCACTGACTCTTCCAATTCATTAATTCTTTTCTGTAACCAGCCCCTCAGTCATCTGGAGGTAAAAGAAATGGCATAGTCCATCACACTCCTGGGAACTAGAGAGGCTGAGTGTCTTCATGAGCTTACTTTGGAAACTCCCTGTCTTCTCCATCCAAGAGCTGGTGATCAGCAGACTGTGCCAATATGAACCCTCTCACACTTCCTCTTCCTTTGATAGGAACAGCTGCTTTGTTCTTGAATCTAATTACCAGGGATTCACTGCTGAAAGCTCAAACACAGTCAGGTAGTTTCAATTCCTTTTAGAAACAGTGAGTGGGAGTGCTGAGTGTAACAGCACTTTTTAGTCACAGTCTGCATTGCTGAGGGCTTTGGAGGCATATCCAGAGCTAGATTTGAACTCCAATCTCTACATTTAAATTGTAAGTAAACTGCATTACAAATGCACCCCAGATAGTGATTTAGCATAAGAAAATTGCATATTGGATTGTTTTGCCCTTTCCAAAAGTCAGTGAGCTACACACCACTGTGGAAATCTTGGGACACTCGTAAAAATGCCTTACGCAATGATCTCATAGCTCAGTGTGTACTGCTGTGGAGCTCAGCATTTCTCTAGGATTTCCCAAATGCAACCCTTAGTGAAAAGAAAAAGTGTCTAAGATGCTAACACTAAAAAAAGTAGTATTTTTTGTTAAAGAGAGCTTCCTACCAGTCAGGGAGCAATTGAATTGCATCTCCAGACACTTGTTTGAAACTTGAGGTTCCCCAAATTTGGGTTTGGAAAGAATAAAGTCCCAAGTCTGCCCGGAAATTTCCAGTTTTCTGAATGCCAGGCAAATCCAGCCCAGAAAATGATGCTTTCTCTGTGCATGGCAAATGAAAGACAGGACAAATTCAGTTTCAGAGGTTGTCAAGATCTGGACTGGTTTTTGTTAGACATAATCATAATATAATAGCATTGTATCTATGCTAATAATGGATAATGATAAAATTTTAGCTGGGCCTTCCCATAGTAATAGGGGTGATGGTGTAATGAAGTAATGCACGCAGCAGTCCTTTGAAGGAAAGATATTGACTTTGTCTTTTTACAGATGTGAAGAAAGAGGCACAGAGCAGATAAATTATTTGCCCCAGAAGCCTGAGGGAAGAGTTGGTTTCAGGCAAACTCCCACAGGTAAACTTGATCTCTTATATGTGGAAGCATTTTTAGTGTTCCTGAGGAAAAGAGAAATGAACTTGTCTTTAACCTCTGAGCATGACACCTCATCTTTAAAAATGTAGGTGATAGAGGTATATCTTTATTCTGACCCACATGATGGGGGTAGCCCCTTGTGCTTCCTTGCAGTGGGAAGTGAGACACACAGGCATGTTACAGACACTCATTTCCTGGGTTGGGCAACTTCACTCTTTCATTAGAGGAGCCAAGGAAAAGCCACGAGGCTGCTCTGCAGTGAGGAGAGTGCAAGTTGCTAAAACCTCTGGGGTACAAAGGCTATTAAGGAAACTAAGGTACCTGCAATAAATCTGTGCATGGATTTACTGCCAAGTACACAGTAAGAGATATCATAAGAATCTAAACTAAGAGTTGTGAATGTAAGAGTTCCTTGAAAATGCTGGCTTAGTTTGTTCACCTCCTTTGATATAATTGTTACATATACTATATACATATACCATATGCAATAAATATACGTAAGGAAAAAACTGTTCCTGTTAAGAAAAATTTGAAGAAGCATGAACTTTTCTTTTTCTCCAACACTACAGCCTTGCTAGGAAGTAGCTTAAAGAGCATTACTGCTACTGACAGGACAGATATCTTCCTTCCAAATTCCCACAGGGATGTGACACCCAGCTGTTTTGTGAAAGGTAGACATAGCACTGCTGGCCAGCTGTGCAGCTAGAAGCCCCTGTTACCTTGCCAGGCTTAGCAGTACAATGCAGTGGCTTAATCTGAAGGAGCTGGCGATGGTGCCATACAATATGGAGGTACAGGTGCTCCCTGGAAAGCAGTTCTGCCTCTGCTGCAATGTTGGCTTGGTGCACTCCAGCATCCAGCAGAGCCCAGCAGAAGTGCAGTGTCACTGGCCTTTTGTTGTGTCTCTGTGTACCATTGCCCATGGCAATGTTTGGAAGTGAATATGGAAGAAGCACAGCACCCAGGCAGAGTACTGTGGCAGCTTTTCATGCTGGCCCCAGCTTAGTATCTCCTTGTCCCTCTGTTGCACATTCGAGTTCTTTCAGAATCCAACGGGCCTGAGATTCCCCCTCAGACATATTTGCTGTTCAGGATGTTCTCCATCTCCTATGACATGCTTTACAAAGCTCTTAAACTTCAGAGAAGGCAGAGTGTGGTTTTTGTATCAAGGACTAGCTAAAGTGGTGTTATCATGCCTCAGCAGTTGGAGATATATGCAAAATCTCTTCATCCTTTTTACTTTTGCATTCTCATTGTTGGGGTACAAATGCACTGTAAATCTTGCTGACAGCTATGTCAGCCATTGGGCACACAGTCAACTGTGGCATGGACACCTCTTAGCCCAGCATATGAGAAATGACCAGTATCCGTTACCCAAAACAACACTGATCTAAAATCTGTTCCAGTCAGTCAGTATTTTTCCATTGACTTTGGTATACTTTGGGAAAGGCTTATAGAGATGAATTCTTTTGTTTTAGGAAGCACTGTTTTTCCTTTAGAATTGCTTTATGAAAACCTCTACAGCTTATATAAATGCAGAGACTGAATGTGGATACTTTCTGTAAAAGAAGCAGGCTTACAGGTTAACTGTAAATACTGTGATCTCATAAATGACCAGAAGATGCAAGTGTTACACAAAGGTATATTCAGATCTGCCATCCATGCATACCGACTCTATGAAGACAATCATTAGATTCTGAAAATTATTAATACCAATGTTTCGCATATGTATAGAACTTATCCTACATATCTTTATTATAAAACAGACAGGAAGATTTCAAGCTCTCTGTTTAGGATCTCCTTTGCTTTCCCACTCCCCCATATACTTCAAACTCAATGTTATCTGTACTTTGGGCTAGATTTAGCCATGTGTCCTGTAATTTCTTGAACTGAGATCCTACTAACGTGAATGATAATGACGCAGATTAAAACCAGTGTTTGAATCATACACAGGACTCCTAATTCTAATCTAAGCTCTGTCAACATTTCGATTACTTTTTTAATATTTTATTTGCCATGAATTTATGTGCAAGTTCAACTAAAAGACACTTCCCTATATCCTCCCTCCATCACAAACCTGTACATTTGAAATATAAAGCATATACACATGGAGTACTCAGTTGGTCAGGAAATTTTAGGGACTGTAAATGATCCCAGGATCATACTGGTCATGCTGAAAGTGTTAATATCCTTGTCACGCTAAGCCTTTGAAATACCAAATTTCATGCCTTTCCTGTGGAACACAATCATTAAAAAGACATGAAACAATCAACCTGACTAAAAAAAGACTAGCAATCTAAAGTTTAAAGAATTACGATTAATTTATTAAGGTCTTTCTGAGACCTGATTTACAAAAGTTAGTAAAGAGAACAGATTTGTTTGCAATAAAAAATACCTCATATTGCCCACAATTAAAATTAGCATACTGGAAAAAATTTAAAGAATAATTTTCTGCCAGATACTTCTCTGCTCCATTAAACATTGCTTTGAGCATTTCATTATACCTTATCATGTTATGGTGATAACAGTAGGGTAATTTTATTACCTTAATAACACAACTGCAGTTAGCTAGCACTGTGCTGTTTAGCTCATGTAAGGAAGAAAAATAATAGTTTGTTTTAAATAAGATACTTTTTAAAAAGGCATTAATTGCATCCACAAAGGCACCTAGGACAGCTGTGTCATACTAGATAAAGGAGTGAAGCCTAAATGAAAAATGTTCTGGCATGCCTCTTTTCATTTAGATCAGACTAATACCCTCTTTTAGTTTGCCACCAACTGCTGTAACAGCTCAGGAAGTGCTGCAAATGTTCCGGGTGAATTTTGTGCACACCATGGCAAAGGACAAAAGTAGAGGCGAGACCAGAGAGAAGGGGGTTAGGGGGAGCCATGAGGAGAGGGCTTCATAGGGGGCAGTGGGAAGCATACAGCTGGAAAGACTGCTGTCACTGCAGAATGCCTGTACATGGCTCTTTTAATAAAGAGTCAGTTTAGTTTTAGTACTAAGGGATTTCCTCAAGTTACAAACCAACAGGCAGTGTGTGAAACACACAAGGTCTGTTCTGTAACTGTACGAAACATAAAGCTTTATAAACATTGAAGTGCTACTTTTCCTCCACAGTGGCCTTTTCTTAGTTGGAAAAATAAAACAAGGAAGTGCTTGTCATGTAGGTCGTACTAAAATTATACTTAGCACAATAAATGTATCTGTAATAGCATGTTCCTCAGCTGACTACCTATCTTGTACTTTGTAAAGAGAAACAGTTTATTTCCACTTGCTTCCTACACAGCTGAAGAAGACAGTTGCTAAGTAGTGATGATATTTCTTGAATATTCATCTGAAGAGATGGATAGGAAAACAGCAATCACCTGGCAGCCAGTGGAAAGTCGAAACATGGAGCCATAAACAGATGTATTCCTGTACGTGTTTTCCTGAGAGGCTAATTGTTCTTGTTGATGGTTATGTACCTTTTAAAGTAAATAACAAACATTGTTACTAGTGAAAATAGCTAGAAATAGAGAAAGTCAAAGGATACCAAAGGGATTTTTCTTTTTCCAATAGTGGAAATCTTCTGACCTTATGAAAAAGCCAAGGAAGGAAAGGGAATATAATGGCCTGGCATATTTTAAAATAATATATCAATATACACCCTTCCCTCTGATCTTGTCTTTAAAAGCTGGCTGGCATGCCCTGTGTGAAACATGAGCCCAAGCACACAGGGGCTGTGTAATCACATAATGTTGGCTACCTTGCATTGAGCAAGTAAAATGCTTCTCTTGAATACAGGAAGAGTTGGACAAAGCCTTAAGTCACTTCCAGATCTGGAATTTCAAGCACACAGTCCATGCACATAGTGCTGTGTTGCTGTGTCTTTGAAGAAAAAAGAGCATGAAATTTATAAATAAATGTATTGACTTTATTGCACTGGGGGTTTCTTGGGTTTTGATTTTTTTTTTTTTCTGGCACCAAACAGTTTATCAGTTTCACAACATTTTAGGTTCTGTAAAAGCAGGCATCCCCCAGTCTTTTGTGGTGCAGTTCAGGATTTTATTTTTAAAGTTAAAAATTTAGGAAATGAACTCACAGAAGTCATATAGGAAGAGGGAATGGTTGGGATAGAGATAACATTTCTGTTTGGCTTCTAGTCAGATCTAGTCAAGAAGGCTCAGGAGCACGGCTTGGAAGCATGGGACAGGAGAGTGCCAGAGACCTCAGAGCGTAGCACCAGGATGGTGGGATGGAGTTTATGTTAGCAGGATAAACTGGAGACCCAGGCAAAAGAGGTACCTAAACTACTGATTTAGGGGGAGAAGCTAAAGGGTGCTTTATAGCTGTACAACTGTTTTATTCTGGAAGGAGTGAATGCTGTAGTTGTTTGAGAGCACACGTATATACATTATTATCAACATGAAGAAAATGAGGCGATGATAAATATTGGAGAAAGTAGCTCTTTTTTTTTACAGTCAGAGGATTAATTTTTCTGGGAACTATGCCTAATGCTAGCTGGGCTTGAGGGTGTGTGAATAATCTGTGCACTTCGCTGTCTCACATCAATTATACATTTTACCTCACACTTTATCTGGTATCTGCCCTTTGTCAGTAGACAAACTGGAAAAGGAGTCAAGGGAACAGGGTCTGCAAAGATAATAATACACTTGTGTCCCTGAGGATATGCCTTCTCTGAATAATAGGCTCCTTAAAAAAAGACACTAAAAAACCTTAGACTCCCATAAGATTAATTTTTGCTTTGGAGTCTAGGGCTGAGGGAGTTATATGATTTGCTAATCAGACTTCAGTTGATATGAAATGTGGGTTCTTCAGACAGACTCACAAAAAAAACTTGCTCTTGATGATTGGTAAAAAACCCTAACAAAATATTGCTCTGCATCTTTCCTTGTCACTCAGATTTATGAAATCAACTTTGAAATAAATGTTACATTGGCAGTACAGCTTTCAATGTTGGGGCACCTCCATGCTTTCTATGCATAGTGCTAATCAGAAAACAGAGCTTGGGTCCTTTTCCAGTAAGTATGTCTCAGTCTTGAAACAGGAATTAGTCCCAAGCTTTGATTTAAAATAGATCTTTCTGTAGATCTCTTGAGCAACATCAAGACCCCATCTTGAACACGTGCTAACAAAAGATATCTATTTTAGAAGCCGCCTTCAGCAGGTTTTCAGATGTCAGCAGCTTTTAGCAAATTAGCGTACTTTCAATACTTCAGCAAAAAGGAAGATACTTTCAATATTTCAGTGAAAAGGAAGAAGTTCATTTTATAAATATGGTGACAGTGATGTAGAAATAAATTTGTGGATGCCTTTGTTCTCCTTCAGACATTTTTGCTTTTAGATCTGCTAAACTCAATGGGCAGATCCCCAATAAATGTCAGTGGTCCTAGAAACTACTCACTCAATTTGGGAAGGCTGATCAAGGAAATTTTCCTGTTCTCTTAAAACTGAAGCAATGCTGAGAGTAATAATTTTAAAATGCTGAGGCAGGACTCTTGTTAGTGATCTCAGTGTTTTGTGCTGGTATAATTAAACTTGGCTAATACTTAAAAGCGACACAGTAACAAAATTCATAATTCTCAAATGTGTTATTCTCAGAGAGTTTAAAACCACCTTAGCCTTTCATTAGTTGTAGTATAACAATACACCTGTGCTTTAAGAAAACAAGTGGGAGGCATAAATACTCTCCTATATGAGCTTGGTAAGAACTGGATGTTTTGAACAATCTAGAAAATGTTTATTTTCCCAGGTTGGTGTACCAAATTTAGGACACCTTCAAACAGACTTTTTTTCAGAAAGCCAGAAAACAGAAAGTCTTCCTCTTCTTTCCCACATTTCCCTCCCCTTCTTTTCTATTTCGGATGTTTGAGTGAATTAGGTAACTGTTCAGAGTCAGTGAATTAAAAACAGGAAGAATTGTTAAAGGTGTTTCAAATTTTATGTGAAGGTCAATGAATGTTTTGGAAAAAATAGCTTGAATACATGGTTTCTGAATCCAGAATAAATTCATATGTGAGATTTGATGGAAAATGTAACTTTAAGTACTCAGCTCAATACTTGCAGATATCTATTGATGAGAAGCTACTCTGTATTTAAAAAACAGCCACATCATCACAGTGATCTGTGTTATTCTGAAAATGTGAAGAAGCTTAAATTCTAAATTTTTATTCATAGTTAAATTTTACAACATTTTCATAGTTAAATCTTACAACTGTTTTGACCTGAATGGAGAATCTGGCCTAATTCATGGACATCCACCACTGAAATCAGCTGCAATGAATGAGTTTATTCCTTCTCTGAGAATTCAAAGGCCCTAATTGTTAAATGGGGGTAGAAGATGCACATGCTTTGAATACTCTGTTCTTCACACACAATGCCTTTAAACATGTAAAGGCATTGACATCTTACCTTCATTGAAGAGAAAAAGCTATCTCAGAATAATTTCATTTCAAAATACACCTGCAATTAGAATCTTGGCAAAAATAGCCTTTCCTTAGGATCTAAGTTTAATGTCTCACAAAGATTGTTCTTTTTTTTATTAAATTTAGTAACCCTCTCAGACAAATTAGTATTGAGGAATAAATGAAGGAAACATTTACCATTTGAAGAATGCAATGAAATAGACTGAAAACCTAGCTCAGTTTAGATAACTCCCAGCAGTTTTGTGTTTTACGACTTTTCTATATATTTGGTTGCTCCCCCTTCTGCCTTTGTGAGTAGATGTCTAGAAGAGTCACTGGTTTATGCAGATGGAGAAGGCTGTTTTCCCTGGGTCCCCTCCACTTCCCTGCTCACCATATCAAATACTTCATGGCACTCCTTCCACACATTTAAGGATCTCTTGTTGGAGAGTTGATCTATGAGCTTAATGGATGATGCATATTTAATTAATGGGTCCAGAAGATGATTGTGTTTTCTTCAAATTGTTGCTGATTGATTTCTTGTGATTGGGTAAACCTCTTTTCCTTGGTTTTACTTAACTGCTTTTAACTTTAATTATTGCACTGATGGTAAATGGGAATGTGGCAGTTTTCTTGTCCCTCTTTTCCAAGTATTCAAAAATAACTTAAACCATCATCAAAACCTGTGTGCTGCAATGTACAAATAACAAACCTCACTTATCACTTCTTGGCACTCAAAAGATCATTCTGAATTATAGGGAGACTAAAATTACTGTATTTTCAAATTCAAATTGGATAAACACCACTCTTTGACACTTACAGAATGTCAGTCTATGAAGACAAATTCTGTAACTATCTCACACATAGCCCTTTTAGACTAGATATTTGAACTTTACACCATAAATAAATAAATAAATCAGGGTTTAATTCCCTACTGCCTTCTATCCTCTGTAATGTAAAGTGATGTCACTTCATCTTTTGTAATGGAAAGTCACTAATCCAACACATTGCCATTTCCATTCATGCAAAATAAATGCATGAGCTGAAGCAATCAGCTGATATTGACTTGTGCATTATGAGAGGGTACAACCTTTAGTGCACCATGTTAGTGACATGAATGGAACCAACCATTTTTATGGGGCTACTTGTTTCAAAAAGCAGTTGAATCTCAGCAGTACTGTGGAAATTGATAAAAGAGAGTGGAAGAGGTTTTGTAGCAATAATCAAAGTTATCAACTGATACGAAGGATCTTGTTTTAATTAAACTTTCTGAGGAATAATTTCTGGCCAATACCTCTGAATCTTTCTTAATAGAGAATGGCCTTTCCGTTTTTCTATTTCCAACCGAGACACACTGATTCATTGAAAACTTGAACTCTTTGCAAAGAGCTGGAGATTTTCCCCCTCAGACTTGAGACCACTATATCTAAATATAAGGAAGCAAACTTAAGGATCAGTAGGATGATTTTAGTGAAATTCACTGAGCCATGTATCTATAGAGAACAGCATGATTTATTTCTATAGTAGACCAAATAAGCAGGAAACGTGGACAAGCTGATAAATCACTGATGTGAATAATGACAGTATTATTCTGTCTAGGTAGCCAAGGTGGGTAAAATGATGAGTCTGAGAATGTTTTTCTGAATCTTGTCTACTCCCATGACCATGCAATGAAATGCCATGTCATATAAACGTAAAGGAGACCATCTGTCTCTTGGAAGATAGGGCATTGCTGAAGGAGTGGTTCAGTTCCCTCTCTGTGACTCATTGAAGTACATGATCCATAGACCACAATACACTGTGGCTTCGGGTGAACATATAATCAGGTTTTCTTGATCAAACTTTCATAGTGCTCATTGAATGCTTCAGGGGAAGAACATAAGAAAAATGCAGGGAGCTATAACATACTTAATAATTAACACTTCAATTCTCACTAGCCCAGTGACAAAATGTTTTCCTAGATTCTTTGAAGCCAAAATTCAGATTGCTTCCTCTGCATGCCCTACTTAGGCAACACCATTGCTCAAGAATGAATTTGGAGAGTCAGAGTTTCTCAGCTGCAGGGCATGTGGTGTCTTTACTGCACAGCTGAGAGTGGTGGGTGCCACTGAAGAATCCCTCATTGCCTGTGCAGGGAACACAGACATTGCCATATTGAGTGAGAGAGTGCTCATGCAAGCAGAGCAGGGCGTAGGTAGGAGCCAGCTGTGGCGTATGAAGGCACGGACTCTGGTTGTGGTGCAACCAGAGACACTTTATTGTGCAGAGAAAGTCATATTTATATCTCTGAGCCCGGATACAAATTCCAGCTGCATGGACCACCAGGCTCAGGGCAGAAACCATTCATGCAGTTACATAGCTATGTATCATTACAAGCGTGCAAACACCTTTTGGCTAGATAACCATGTTTTTCTTTCTTTCTTTCCTTCATAATACCCAGTTGTTCTCTTATCTCCTGTCAGATCAGACATTCTCCATCCTCCTCTCATACATCTCTTTTCAGACATTCTCTGTCCTCCTCTCATACATCTCTCTTATCTCCCATCAATAATCATCAGACATTCTCCATCCTCCTCTCCCACACCAGCCAGTTGACAAGTGGAGCCGATAGTGTAGCACCTATGCCTTAGATACGTGCCTCAAAGCTACTCTATTTGCTCTGGACTTCGAGGATTAAAGCCAGCCTCCTCTCTTGAAGATAAAGGAGGACTTACTACTTTCATGTCAGGGGACTGGCTGAGATTCTGCATACCTCTCATTGGTAGCCTCGTGACTCAAAGGTTGCCAGTAAGGAGGAAAGCTAGGTTTCAGTATTTCTTCAGCGTGTTCTAGCTTTGCTAAAGCCTCTCCTGTTGAAGCTGGGCTACCAAGCAGAATGGCTTGAGGGATGATGAAAGAATGGAGAGCATCAGAAAGTGCTAACATAATTCTATAGCCTTGTTTTGATAACTTAGCATTTAAAGCTGTATGGTCTAATTCTCCTTCTACTCATACAGTGTCAGTGAGTTATTTTTTTAGAACTATATTGAAAACAAGAATTTAGCTTAGACCTGTGAACTGATTTACTGTATTTGGGGTAAATCTGAAATAATCATTGATTCCTAATTCAGCGACAGAACAAATGGAAGAGTGGCTGACTTCTGCAACTGTTTGGACAAGAGTGTGCTTTTGTCACACATACTCTGCAGAAAACTTTGTAATGTGAAACTGGAGGAAAAAATATACATCTCTAATCCCACTGTTGAGGTAGGGTCATAGAGTTCAGGAGGGCATTTGGCATATGTGGTAAAGAAGAAATAAGCTCTGCAGAAGGAAACACTTGTGACATTTGAAAATATTCCCTCCTCATGTTCCCTTTTTTCTCCTATTTTTTAGGTTTCTCCTATTGTTAATTCCTGGAAGTGTATTTCAATGTTGGCCATTGTCCTTGTAGAAGGACTTAAACCTTAGACTTAAACAATCCATACTGAAAGTTACTCCTGCTGGGAAAGATGCTGGGGCTCAGCTTCCAGAAACCCTTTTGGGTTCCTTGGAACATGGAAACACTCCCTTGTTTTGTTGCAATCCTTATCCCTCCCTGGGACAAAAATCAGAACTCAGTACATTGCATTCTGTTTTTCATATGTCTATATACACCCACACTCTGCATATACACAGTATATGACAACAATACTTTAAGAGAAGACGACCCCTCAATCAATGTAACAAAAGACTTTGGAAGTAAACTAGCAAAATTAAATGGCGGTTTTTCATAAGTCAGAAAATTCTCTGAGTCATGCCAAAGCTTTAAATTCAATACATTTGAATCTCTGCTGGCTTAAGGACTAGATGAAGAGCAGAAACACCTTCTGACACTCCTGTGTGACCTATCAGGACTTGGGGAAAAAAAGTGTCCGTTTCAAGATGGCCATACCTCAAACAGTGCAGTCAAGCAAGTAGAAATCTACATCTTTACCCTGTGACTGTGTTCCTGGTCTGCAACAGCAGCTGATTGCTATATTCAGCTGCCCCCCTGAGGAAAGGGTGTGAGGCAAAATTATTTCCCTTTGTTAATCCAAAGTTAAACAGCACTAGACTTTTGCCATCCTTTCGAGAAAGCTGTAGTTTATCAGCAAAATATAATCTTTAGGAAATGAGAACAGAATTCTTTAAAATGTTAAGGTAGTCTGAAATTCCACTACACTGCAATTTCTAATGAGTGTAGTAATTACAATTTGACCGAGGACTTCTGAGTCACAAAACCAATTTTGTTTTGTAGTTCTCTCCAACTACTACATCAAACAACATGCAAAACCACATAAAAAGCAATTTTAAATATTCTTTCTGAATGTACAGATCCCAGGATATTTCTCACTTTTTTCTCCAAAATTTCACTTTTGAATAACTGCATATTAGAAAGCTTTTGATTATTAAAAATGTTATGAAACGTGTAATGTTAACATTGCCAGTCCTTAGTTTTGCTACCAAAAAATAGATGGAAATGGATCAAGACAAAAGACAGTACAACTTTCACAAGGAGTGTGATAGCAAAAGCAAGATTTGCAGACGAAAAATAATGTTGAAGAGTACAAACAAATATCCTGGCACTTACGATCCAAACTCCAACCCATGGTTTTTGTGCTGGCAGACAGTAAGTGATTACACAGTACCTAATCCTAGTAAAACAAACTTGGGCATGAGAAACCCCCGCCGTCAGTACTAACATCCTTTGTGCCTAAGTAGTGCCTCAGACTCCGAGACAAAACAATCAAGCTGTACTTGGGTCTTTAACCTTTGTCACTTGGTGTGTGATACTGGGCACGGTCAATGCTGAATAAATTACATTACTGTGCATCTCATGACAGCAAGGGGGATTAAAGCTGAGAGTAGTATTTTGTCTGTTGATTGAAAATAGAAAACTAGAATAAGGAGACATAAATTTGACCAACTGGCCTGTGCAATCTGTGCACAAACTATCTTAGCTTGGCAAGACAGGCAGAACAGGTAGGAGGCATGAGACTGCATAACACCAGGCTGCTTTGAGCTCATGTATGGGCAAAACAGTGCAATTCCAGAGTGAGTGCAACTTGCCAGCTTCAGAAGAAACAGTAAATCCATACAATTATGAAGTATGTGGTAAGTTCTACCCTCACTGACTAAAGCTAACTAATGCACAAGACTGCAAAAAGGCATGCAATGAGAAAAAGAGAAACTACTTTGTGTATTTAAGTAAGTAAAAGTGAAAAGAAGAACTTGAATAGATGGGAGGGTAAATCTGGGAAACCACTTATAAATATTTCAAAACATCTGATACCATATTGAAACTGGAACTGCTGGAATTTTTTGGCTGCTCCTCCTGAAGTTGTTTTTTTTTTTTTTCTCACATGGTGAACAGTCTGGAGAAAGATATTTAATTTGGCAGGTATAGTGCTTTATCAAGCAGGCTCAGCATCACCAGGTCCTCAACCCTGGCAGAATGGGGATAAAATGTTTGGCTGTTAACTGGTGAAGGTGAGCTGTAACATGTTCAGCTGGATCTTGGACAAAGCAGAGCACCTGTGGGTTCCTTTTTTACACAGTGGGGATAGAGCTTAGGGTGCCTGTATGTCTCTGTCTGGCAAGCTGATGAGAGGATGCTCACCGAAATGGGAGATTAGAGTAGGTGCACATTGTATAATGGCATCTTTTCCCTCAGTAGATAAAAAATACACCAGACGGTATAAAAAGAAGGCAGGGAAGATAGTTAAATAGATTTCTTAGATGTTGTGCGCTTTTTTTTAACTTTTTGCCACAGAAGATGCTCTCCAGCTGCTTTGTTGCACTGAGCAGTCCTTCCCTCTCTTATTGGAGTAGCCCTGATCTGCCCATGGGTGGATAACTACACTCTTCTTGCATGACCTTGACAAAAGAACCCAGTGAGGAAATCATCAACTTCAAAAGTCATCCAGGTGGGTAAGATGAACCTAAACCAAACCCTCTCTGAAACGTACCTTTTGATATACTAGCAGCTTGAGCTCTATCTACCTGTACCCTATGCAGATTAATCTACCTGCTATCAGTATCAGATGAAAACAGTGATTTGCTATAATTTTCATGTTGTAACGACCTGCCAGGATGATGCACGATTTATAAAGAGGACAGACAAGTAGAAAGTGCTAGAAGGTGGCTTTAAAACTTTTGGGTTGTTGTTGAGTGGTGCTGAAAAAACACTAGCACAACGCTTTCCATTTTCTGGGAAAGGGAAATTTATATAAAATCTGGGCTTCATCTGGAATCTTCAAAAGGATACAAGATTTTTTGCCCTATAAGGTTCCTGTCAATACTTGAAATTATTGGATGGAGAATGAGAGCTGTGCTCTGCCATTCGAATCTGGGGTAAAAAAAAAAAAAAAAGCCCAGCAGCAAGTGCAAGCTATAGAAACTCTTTGTATTCTGATATGGGCAGCTTACAAAACCGAGGCAGATGTGGTAATCTATATAAGCAAGCGGCGCGGCACAGCACCGTAACACCCACGGGCACTGCATTAAGCCAGTTCTGCTTTGCTTTCCTGACTTTTTCTTTTTTTCTCCTCATTTTAGAATAGAGAAAAATTATCCATTTGCAGCAAGGGAGGCTGTAACACCTCCTCAAAGGCTTTGGCGCGCAGAAAGAAAAGGGTGAGTTTTGCAAGCGTCTTAAAACTAATAAAGAAACAAAACCTCAGCCAACCTGCCCCGGGGCCACCGGCGGAGCCGGGGAGGGATGCGCACCCCGCAGCCCTGCGGGGACCGGCCGCCCCCTCCCCGGCTCCCCCCGTAGCGCCGCCGGGCGGGGCCGGTCCCGCTCCGCCCGGGGGCCGGGCCCGGCGCTATAAAGGCGGTGCGGGGGAGCCAGATGCGCGGTTTCTGCGCTCCCCGCTGCGCGCTATGGCTCCCGACCGGCCCCCGCCGGCCTTCGCCGAGGCCGGGCAGCAGAGCGGGCTGCAGGTGTGGCGCGTCGAGCGGCTGGAGCTGGTGCTGGTGCCCCCCAGCCACCACGGCGACTTCTACGTGGGGGACGCCTACCTGGTGCTGCACACCGTCCGCCGCGGCGCCGCCGCCGCCTACCGCCTCCACTACTGGCTCGGTAGGCAGCGGGGCGGCGGGCAGCGCAGCTGCTAACAGCTGGGGGGTCTGGCGCCTTCGCTGGGCTCCAGGGGGGCGGGAGCGGCCCATCTCAGAAGGGCTGCGGGTGGGAAGCTTCCGAGTTGAGGCACTTAATGCAGAAAGGAGGCTACAGCCTCTATCACCGCTTCTGGTGCTGCCGTGCCTCGGGGGCTCCAGGGATGGGAAAGGGGGACGTGTCAGAAAGTGAACGTACACTCGCTTTGTGATGCTAGTTTGGAAAAGTGCTGAGGGGTTAAAGTCAGGTCTGGGCTGCATCCAGCTGAGATTCGTAGGTGAAATCCTGCTGTCGTTCGGGTGAAGAGTTTACTTGCCTTTTTTTCCAACAGGATCAAAATTTCATCTCGTCCATCTCCCTGTGGCACTGTTGCACTGCTTTGCTTCCCGATGTTGTCTTTGTCACCTAGAGTAACTTTGCTTTCTGATTATACGGTATTGGAGGCAAAGACACCAGGTTTTCTGTAAAACTTCTCTTTAATAGTAGTTTGATAGCCTAATAAAGCCCCTCCTGAAGCAACTGGAATTGGGCTGATGGCTTTTGCCTTCAGCCTTGACCTGCGTGGTGTTTACAGCAAAATAAAAGTCTGACATAAGGATTGTTTTAGGTGACTTCTTCATCTTGTAAAGGTCTGTTAAGACTTACCTATCTGATCACCAAGTCACCCAGCCACTACAGTTGCTGTGTAGTTGCCTGAAATCTATTACTTTTTTCTTCTTTCACAATCAAGTTTATGTTTGTAGGCAATAATCTCGGTGAATCACATAAAGACAGGTTAGTGTATATTAATGTTAATGTGTTTGAGTTGCTGTGGTTCTCATTGTGCTTTTGAATGCATTGAAAAAGAATAGCAGATAAAGCTAGGATTATTTCTGCATAAATGTTTGAAGCTTGTTTAGTTTTGTATGTGTTGTGAGTTATCCAGCTGGCATGTGGGACAGTGTCTGTCTGACAAGAGCATAATCATAGATGGCAGTATAAATTAATTTCTGGCAGAAGTTCTTATGTCAGCAGTACTGCTAGTTAGTAGCAGGGTTTGGCTGTTTAGACCTTTGTTAATGAAGTTAGAACTAATTATGTAGTAGTAAGGTATACTAGACACTTCCCAGGGAAAGGTGCAAGGACCCATCACAACTGGAAGTGAAGTCAAAATAGTGGCTGACATTTACACTGATTAAAACCTCATTGCTGTTGGCTGAAGAGCTGTAGTTGTACATGCTGATGCACATCTTGTGCCAATGTGATATTCGGGTATTGAAAATAGCTTCAGGTAAACTGGGCACACATTGTTCTTGTGCAGCTGGCAGGTTGGCGGCAGGGTGGCTAACTACTGGGAAATCCCTTTCTGCTTGCAAGAGACTCTAGTAGTGGGATGGAGATACTCAAAAACTGCAGCAAGCTTCATAGCAAGAAGAGATCAGAACTTCACACAAAGTGTACGGGGAAGTACAGTCACACTTAAGGCGAAGAGTTTGAATCATTTTGGCATTTTTGTTAAACTGATTCTCACAGCTGTCACACCAAACTTTTCCCTCATGTGTTAAGTCTATATAAGCTGTGGGCCAGGGTTATATATATATATATATAAAACCTCAGCAGGGTCTTTCTGAAGACGTCCTATAAGCCATCTTTCAACAGCTACAGCAGTCATTCGCAGTCAGACTTTGGGATGTAAAGAACTCTCGTGAAATAGGTGGAAACCCTGCAGACTTTGGGCTTAGATACTTACAAGGGCCTTGTCACTTGGTGACACAGTCCTACTCCTGCCTGTCAGCTATGTGGCAGGTGTTACTGTGTGGGCCTCATGGTGGCTTTGGGTCTGAATGAATTCTGACCTCACCAAAAAAGACCCCAAATCCAGAATAAAAGCAGAGCATTTAGTTTTCCTTTTATATAGTGGCAAGCTTCCTCCTCATACCTTGCTTGGCTGTACCCAAGGGGTTAGAAGGAGGTTTAGATGATGAGAGGATGGTGTGTGACCTTGATGTCCTGACAGGCTTGTGCTGTGACTGGCATCCTAGGGTTAAAGTGACCAAACGGTTGTTCTATCAGCCTGAAGCTTCCTACCAAATATCTCACATATGGTGAAGGCTGCCCAGGTCAGGTAATTTCTGAACAACCTAACTCAGGTGTTGCAATGATGTCAGCCATGGCCAAGCAATCAATGTGGATCTGTGTTGTGGCAGCTGTATCCATTTTTAACTTTACCCAGAGATCCTGGCATGGTTGCCTGCACTGGCACTTGAGGGATGTATTGGGAGCTGAACTACTAATCCTAAGGGAGCTGTTTTGTCTTGAAGCTATCACTAGTAGAAACAGCATGTACTAAGCCGGTATGAGGCTACTTGTGGGAGTAAGAATAGCTGTTACCCACTTAGTACCTTTACTAAAATCATGCGTGGTGTTTTTAACTATTTTTTAACCCTTGTCCGAGAAATTAAGTGATAAGACCTGTCCATGAGAACCAGGATCTGCGGCTTTTTTATAGCTGTTTGTGCCTCAGACTATAAAGTAAGTCTGGCTTTCATGAAAGCTTGAATAAGCTACACTTGGACTGATACTAATTTTTTTAAAACAGGATTTCACTGGGTATTTTACTGCATAGCAGCTGTGAGACTGCACCTGGTAGTGGTTCCTATCTCTAATACTGCTCCAGAACTACTTAACCCTGTTGCGTAATTGCAAGCAATGAATCTGAAGGATATAGTCCTTATAGATTTGAATAACCCTATTTAAAAAAAAAATCGACCCCCAAAACTTTACCACCAACATTAAGGTGGTACTCTGGTCTAAGAAAGCATATTGAAACCTAGCAAGATCTTCTGTCACTGAGTGATGGGGATTTTTTTCCAGAGGTTCTTGTGTTATGTCCTGCTTTTGCAATTTTTTTAAAACTTTTTTGGCCAGGCTTCATGCTTTTCTCTTCCCTATGCTTCCATTATTCTTGGTTTTTTTCCCTACTTTATCCTTGCTGCTTTCTGGAGGCTTCCATTGCACCTATGTCCCTACAAAAGCTGTGGTAGTGGCAGTGCTCCTGGGAGATGAACAGTTGGTGGGCAGTGAGGAGTTGTTGTCTGGCATTTGCACTGCTGGGTCATGAACAGGGCACTCACTCTCCTCAGCAGAGGAGCTAGGTCAGTGATGCCTTTCAGCATCCCTCTCCCCCCTCTCCTGTGCTATATTTTTTCTTAGTATCCTACTGGCAGGCTTCCTGTGACAGCAATGACTCAGTATACCATGAGACAACACCAGCACCTCACTACACACTTCCCTTTCTTCCACACCCTGTGAGAGGTGTCTATGTCCAGACTGCCTCAGGCTCTGTGCTATTTTTCCACTCGGTCACCTAGAAGCAAGGAAGTGGTTAATGTGAGTGAGAAGCGGCTCTTGAGAACTGTTGCTTGTATACCAGCTTCTTCCGATTATTTAGAAAGAAAAATAAAAACAAAATGGAAAACCTTGCTTTTCCTTACTCTTCAAAAGTTTGAGAAGCCCATTTTTGAGACTCGATCCTACTTGTATTCTTGAAACAATCAAAACCGCTGAAAATGTTCATCAAGAATGTATGGGCCCATGTTAAAAGTTTTGTTTTAACATACAGTCTGTGTTGCAGCAGGCCATCAACACACTAGGTAAGGAGGCTGTTTTGCCACAGCCTGGGGAAGAAGCTAATCTCTGAAAGGTACAAAGCAGAGTGACCTCATGAAGAAAATATCTGAGCCCCAAAGCTGCTTTTCTTTCTCCCAGCTGTACCAGACAATCTAACAAAAAATACCTAAGCAGAATACCTTGCTTGCGTTACAGTGTCTAGAGGTCTGCTTTTGAATTATTTTGACTCAGTGGCTTGGTGAGTTGTTATTAGCATAAATATACAGTTTACCATCTAATTGGTCCTTTGACATGACCTTCCTTTGTCTTTGCACTTCAATGCAAAGTCTAAAAATCATGTCTCTAGACACTTGCTGTATTAAACTAAATTAAAATATTCTCTTCTTAAAGCAGGCTGAGAGAAGACAAACTTTGCTATTTTTCACTTTTTTTCTCTTATGAATGCAGCTCTACAAAATGTTGAGAAATGGTCTGGATGGTCATGCTCTTGGTGGCAAACAAGGTTATGATGTAGTGCTTTGTTGCAACGCACACCTGCTGAAGGCATGGCCTTATTGTCACAGGAACAATTTATCCAACAGAATTTGAAGTTCTATTAGTGCTTTATAGACATATTTCATCTTATTTCAGGGAAGGAATGTACCCAGGATGAGAGCACAGCTGCAGCTATCTTTACTGTTCAAATGGATGACTATTTAGGAGGAAAGCCAGTGCAAAGTAGAGAAATTCAAGGACATGAGTCTACTGAGTTTGTGGGCTACTTCAAAGGAGGAATTAAATACAAGGTAAAAAGCCAGCTTTCAATATGTATTCTAAAAATATATGTAACACTGTCCCCAAGTAAAAGCAAGTATTTTGCTTTGTAAATGGAAAGTTTAAGAATTGTTTCTTAATACTTAGTGTTTTAGATCTGAACTACCCATCTTAAACTATAGGAATCCCAGTACTTGTACAGAAAACAGCAGCTTGTTTACTAGGGCCTCTTCTGATACCTGAAAACCTTTCCCAATGATTTTTTTTTTCCCCAAAATCAAACTATCCTGACACTTCATACTTGCGTGTCTAAGGGAGCTCACAGTAAGGACTCTCTGGGAGGTAGTAAATCTCACAGAAAGTCTTCCTGTCTTGTAGGCTGAATGATTTTGTTCAAATGCAGAAACTGATGTGCTAAAGTGGTTTTAAAAAATGAACACATTGGAAAAGACTAAAACATCCCTTTAGTCTAAAAATGATGCTTTTGCAGTCCTACTGCAGGTGTTTTTTTTTCTTTCAGGTAGTTAAAAAAATCACCCTAATACTTTTCATGAAAATTGTAGATTTTAAAAAGCTGTAGTGTCAGCTTCCTTGTTGTGTGACTTCCAGAAGATGAATCTTTGGAAGGAAATTTTTTGTGGTATCTGTGAGTGTTTTTTAAGAATGAAGCAATGTGTCTCCTGAGAATCTTGCCATAGTAGGAGCTCTGGGAGCAATCGCTCAGTCAGCGTTTTTTCCCATTATGTAGGTTTGTAACATTTTTTTTGTCATTTCAAGAGTCTGTTTCTATTCTAATCCAAGGTCTGGGTCTCTGGAGTAGTGGCGAATACTGCCTCAGAGGCAGTCAAGTGAGTTTAAAGGGAAAATTTATGCTTAAACTTACACTTTATAACTTGTAAATCAACAGTTTGGTCTTCCCCTATTTAGTACTGTTTGCTACAGTGCCTCCTAAGCTGTAAACATGCCTTTCAAAAAATGACAGAGCTGCTGTGGAATTACCCCTCCCTCTGCATGTGACCAGGCACCAGAACCATGCAGACATCTGTGATTTAAGGAAGTTGGGAAAGCTTATGCAGGAGCTGCATATTCCTCTGCTTGTCCTCAGTCCTTATTTGACAACCACTGGCTTTTGTCCTAACAGTGTGGTTCAGTATTTCCTCATCCTCAGGATGATGCTGGAGAGGGCTGTAAATCCTGTGCTTTCCCTTTCCCCGTTCATCTGAAAACCCTTTGAAGCAGGGTGATGTCCACTCCCTCAGACAAAGGTTCGTACCAGAATTCAGCAGCAGCAGTGTTTCCCATGTCTTTCTGGTCTGTGGTCAGCACTGTTAAACTGCGTATCATTTTGGTTCACCTCTCACTGCATAAACTCTTTTGCCCTGCTAGCTCCTCATCTGTAGCAAAAAGGTAAGTTTGCAGATACCAAGCTGAAATAAAGCTTGCTGCTTTGTTTTGTTTTATTCAGGCAGGTGGTGTTGCCTCTGGATTTAATCATGTTGTAACTAACGATTTGAGTGCACGGAGGCTTCTGCATATCAAAGGCCGGAGAGTTGTAAGAGCTACAGAAGTTCCCCTGGCTTGGACCAGCTTCAACAAAGGAGATTGTTTCATTATTGACCTCGGAACTGTAAGTTTCACACAAAAGTAGGAGATGCAGCTTCCCTAAGGTCTGAATTATCCTCTAAAATGCACAACTGATTCTGTCACTCACACAAACTGACAGAAAGAATCTGCTTTAGAAAATCAGTTTGTGTCACAGCACTTTGAAGGTTCAAAATGTCCCTAAGTGTTTTCTGAAATATGCACAGATTATCCTTCAGTAAACAGTTTTCTTTACCACTAGAATGCAGTGGGGTTTTTTTACTACTGATGTCTGAACCTTAAGCTGTTCACAGTAAGTCCTGTCTGACTTTGGCAGTATGTACCAGCTGAATGAGATTAATGCTAGGGTTCAGAGCAAGAGATTTGACCTTTATCTTAAGAGCATTTCTTTGTATTCATACAATTTTGATTGTGATGATTCACCTTAAATAGCTGCAAAAGCAGTTGTCATAATAAACTTGTCATATAATGTGTTAAAAAACTTCTTGAATATTTCAAGAGATCTCTTGAGAAGCAATCCCATATGTCAAGGCTTTCTGCTGAAAGCAAGTAGAGACAGTACGGAAGCATACAGACAGATAACAGAAGATAATTTTGCCTGCTTCAGGTGGCTTAAAAGTATAATGCTATGCGCTCAAGAGTTCATGCTAAGACATTTTGATACTAGAAGTAGCAGCTGGCAGCTGGCATGTAGTCCACACTAGTTAGATGCTAGTTATCAATTTGCAATTATTCCTGTGACTGATATGCTGACACATATAAAACGAAGAGCATATGAAAGAAAATAGTTTATCTGCAAGGCAGCATCTGCAGCTGGTATTATCTGTAGTGTTTCACAAGAAAGTGGTCAGCTACTTCAGCACGAGAAGAGTTCCCTGACCTGCTGAAGAAGGAGCTCTTCTGAACTCATGTTATACATCTGGCTTTTTCCTCTGAAAAGCATCCTGTCTGACAATTGAGGATATTGGTGTCAAGTAGCTATATGGATAGTGTCTAATTTTTTTTATTATTATGCATAGCAGCCTTCAGATGGAATACCAACCAGTGTTTTCTTAACATTATCCCGTTCCTTGTATGGCAGCGTGGTCTAACAGTCTGAAACAGTCAAGTGATCAGTATCCAAGTTATCTCAGTGTCACTTTGCACAGAAGACTCAGATCGCCTATTCCCTTTCAGAGTTAACCCATGAGAAATGGGAAAGTTGGAATTAAATATCAATCAAAAATGCTGCTTTTGCAGTCAGGCTGTCACAGGGCTTGAGTTTTCTGGAGTTAACATCACATAGACACCTTGTAGGACTGGGTGTAGTCCATAAATTCCACTTGTCCTGACCCTTACTGTGCTACACTTATCAGTTCACCTAAAGTAATTACTCTGGTCACACTGCAGACATGGCAATGACACTGGTAACACCACCACTATATATCCATAGTGCATATTATGTGTGTAGCTTGGGAATGCTTCATTTTGATGAGAATTGTTGAGAGAAGAGCACTGTCACTGAGCAATTTAAATGTAATATGGCTTTAGAGTCTTGGTTTCTAATACTGAACATACATTGAGTTTGGTTTTTTTAGTATAACATCACTGTGGTTTCTGATTCCCTGTTTGACAAGACAGAGGTCAAGCAGCAATACAGCCATGTGCCTTTGTAGTAGGAAGTTTGTAGGAAAAAAGATTAGGTGGGAACAGTATCTAGATCTCTTTTTAACTATGCTGTGGGAAATGTCAGTCAAATCACATGACTAACAACAATTCTTGTTCTTGCTGTGTCAGTTGTATGAGAGGCATGGGTGTTCTTGGGTGTATTAACAAGTTAAGGAAAATAGTGTTGCAGCATCCAGACATTCAAAGTAATTGTATTGTAAGTTTTTATATATAAACCAGAGCTTCCTTGTGGGAGATGTGTGACATACAAACCTTCATCTTGAAGTAAGTCCAGTGGAGTACCTATAGGGAAATAGGTGGGGCAGAAAATACACTGTCACAGTGGAAATCTTGAGCAAGTTTTAGGAGAACTGTATTTCAAGCTGAAATAACTGTATTTCAGGTTGAAGTTTTCTGTGACGAGAGGCCCATTGTGAATGGGTGAGTCTTTACAGGAGCTCTTAATTGAATTTTAGAGTCCTCTAAAAAAAAAAAAAGGATTTTAGCTCAAGTAGATTCCTTTACTTAGTAATTGAAATTAAAAGAATCTTAAATAGTGCAACTCTTGAGTCTTGGGGTTTATTACAGGGCAGTGCTGAATCATTGCCTGAGAATAATGAGCAGTAATTGCATAAAATGAGTTTATGGTCAGTGCTTTTAATAACAAATTATTGTAGCATGTCAAATAAGATCAATTTCCAAGACTTACTTTCCCCAGTCTTTCAGTTAACCAGAAGGATGGTCTCCATGGCACTGCAAAACTGCTTGTGCAGTCCATTTCCTTTTACATTTTATCAAGCCACTTATATAATGAAAAATAACTTCAGTTTTCCCATTGAGCTCAATTAGTGCAGTGTTTTTAAACCTGTGGTTTGAACAGATAAGGGAAAATTAAGAAAGATAATAATGACCAGGAATAAAATAATTATTGGTTGTTAAGGTTTCCCTCCTGGTGATAATTTCTGAAGTAAAAAGCATGTCTGCATTTCCAGTTAGGCTCACACATTTACAGTCCAGGTTCTGATGGTTACCTTGTACCTTGATATGTTACTAAACCACACTCACAGCCCTTCCAATATCCTGCCCAGGTCTTATCTTGCCTCCTTTGAACTCTGTAGGGTAGAACAGGAAAAAGCTGCAGAAAGCAGAGGAAACACTTATTTTTGATATAAAGGGAGTCATTAGCTGTGGGTAATGTGTAAAGACCTTTTATTCAGTCTTCTGTAAGATGAGTGCTGTGACCACCAGGCTGATGTTCCACTGCAGTGAGTGATCCTGTAGGGTGCCTGGCATGCCAGACCCTGAACTATGATTATTGTGTCTTTTTCCTACAAGGGATTTCCTTGACACCTCCTTGATGAACCTTAGAATCTCCCTGTAAGGGAGCCTTTGTGACAGGGCAGGCAAGTACAAGGCAGTTGCTGTGAAGGTATTGTACCGGCCTGTAGTGAAGCATACCTTACCTTGTCAGATGCTGCTTAGCATGTCCTGTCCTGGCACAGCTGTGCTTAAGTCCTCCCAGAAGCTGTTGTCTTCTGCCATACTTCTCATCCCATCCTTTTAGCTATGCTGAGCTGTTCCTGGTGTCACACCTGAGGGGCACCAGGATGAACTTGATGGTTCTTGGTGGCTGTAAACTGCCTGGCCTTGCTCTGTGCTGTCCCCTTTACCTCCAGATGCAGCTCTTCCTGCATCACCCCATCATCCAGCCACCTCCCCTTAGCCATGTCCCTCTTTCTTCCTCTGTCACAAAGACAAATGCTCAAAACAGCAAGGAGCATGAGAGGGCATGGAAAATGACTGTGGAAGGGAAGGAAAAAGATTAATCATTGTGCCATTCAGTGAATAAACCCACTGTTTCCTAGGCGCTATTAGTATTATCCGGATGTATATGTTAATACAGCTTATATATGCATATTACTGATAAGATGTGCCAAATAATCTCTTGTCAATTTTCTTAGTGATTTGTTTAGAGTGGGAAGGAAATTTGTCACTATTGTGAAGTTCACTGCACATACATTAGTGCATAGTGGTGATGTACAAGATGTGAATGTTGAGACATGTTGATAATTTGGGTAGTTATCAAAAGATGGAGCAGGAGTAATGGGAGTAGCAGTACAATAAAATAACATGAAGTGACCTGATTTTACTGAAAGCTTCTTAACTCCTTTGGGAAGCTTGGTTGTATGAAGGCTGTCTGAAGTTGTATCCTGAGTGACCAGCAAAAAATTCTTTGTGCATTTGTTCAGATAGAGCTTTCTAAAATGTAAGACTTGATTGTCTCAGGCTGATTGCCCTCCTGATGGGAGGCAGCAGCAGTTCTATGAGCCAAGTGACTGCAGAGAGCAGGGAGAGGGTTGCATATCACTCAGCCTCCGGGAAGAAATACAGAGACAGTTGTGAGCAGGGAGAGGGCTGCATATCACTCGGCCTCCTGAAAGAAATAAGGAGACAGTTGTTAAAATAAGGGGGCAGGGGAGGGGACGGACACGGACAAGTGTGATAAGATCCAAGAAGTTCTGAGCTTGGGCCTGACTGAGGCTGGAAAGCTGTGTCAGTACAATCAAAGTTCTGCTAACGAAAGGTTACTCTTCTTCCCAAAGGAAGAATGCAGATGGTGAAGGGATAACTGTATTGCAAGTTAAATGAAGGCTAAAAGTAAACTGCACTGTTGTCCATTCTTCCCATTCCTATAGTGGTGTTTAGAAACTGATTTATAAACAGCCAAGAGGTTGCTGGTTTGAAATTTAAGAGCCTATGGTGTGCTTAAAAACTTGTGCTCTCCAGCAATCAATGTATTTACTTCTCAAGAGCTCCATGAATCACAAGTAAAAATTATGATGTTAGAACTTGAAAGTATGAGAATGAAAAAAGCTGTTGTGATTATGTATCTGTCAGTATGCTCCTGCTTGAACTCTTGACATAATAGGTATGTCAAAAGGAAAAAGATTTCTGTCTTGCACAAAGACAGTAGAAAAAATACATTAAGCAAATGGCTGGATTTTTTGACAGCTACTTTTCAGGAAAAAGTTAACTTGCTACAGATTATATTTACAAAAAGAAAATTAACTTCTGCTTTTTAACAGTAAAAGATTTAGAGGACAGATACTTGCTTTATGATTATGACTATGGGGTATGATTCAGCATCACATTGCAACCATAAGCACAGTTGTAGATTTACTTGCTTCTGTAATCTCCCTTCCTTCTTGCCTGCACTAGCTCTTCTAGGTGGCTTTGCTTCTCTTCCTTTAGAGAAACCAGATCACAATCAGCATATTGTTTTAATAAAGTCACTCTTCGGGTATAAGCAGGACTGGAAGAGTAGATTCTTGTATGTTGGAGTTTATCACTGTTAGTTTCTCTTTCTAGTTGCTTTCCCTGGCACTAACAACTGTGACCAGTCATGTTGTTTTCCCATGTTTTTCATTCACCTGTTTCTCCTACAACTAACCTCTTCCCCAGTTTTCCCCAGCTGAGAGCTAACTGTGCTTGTGTTATAGCAGGGAGCTGCCAAACAAGTAGCAGAGCTTGAACTAAACTGCTCTCGTTCTTTATTAACTTTATGGACTCAACAACTTACACTGTGCATAATAAATCCACATTTATCTTCGTAAGCAAGCATCTCATTTTTCTGTGAATCTGTGAACCAGTTATTTTTACAGCTCCAGCAGTGTAACCTCTAGCAGCCTGGATTTTGTTAAAGTCATCAGATGGAGAAAAATAAATTTTAAGTCTTTTTCCCACTCCCCTTCTGTTAGTATTCAAGTTACGTCGTTTTCTGTCATACTTATAGACTGGAAGGCTTCCCCTCACCCCCACTTCTAAGCAGAAAAATGGTTGAAACAGACACTATCATTAAAGCTTCAGGGGGACAGGACATTTGTGCACAAAGATTTGGTTAGGGTGGTTTTCTTCCAGATGCTGTAGGAAATGCGTATGTCTTGCTGCTTGAGCTGCTGTTACTTGGAATGAGTATCCTGCTGGTACTCACTCGCCCTTCAATGCACTGTGGTATAGCAACAGCAAAACAAGTGTGAGAAGAAAAATTATTGTAGTAAGTGTATGGCTGTTATACCTCCAACTTATTTTTATTCTCACAATTTATTCCAGTTGAATCAAATGGAAGACTCCAAGACTGGTTAAAAGACACTATTGTAATTGTATCAGTGCCAGGCTCATGGTGGCCTCAGCAGCATTCTGGCTGAATGAATTCAGAATATGTTTTGAACTATCAAAACTCTGTAACTTTCAATGGTTCACTGTATTACAGTTTCAGCAAATGTAAAAGTCAGATTTGATGAATATGTGAGATTATTTTATTTTTCCCCCACCTGTATCAAGAACTCAACAGTCAAGATGGGAGGGGAAAAAAAAATTGAATAATTTAAGGAGAAAAATGTCTCCAGAAGCCTGTTCAATCCAAACATTCTTCTTAATATATATGTCACTTCCTTAAAAAAAAAAAAAAAAAATTACAAATTATGTACTGACATTCAGTCACAAAAGTGACTGTATCCTAGTCACTTTTATTCAGTTTTACCGTTCATTTATTTTCCCTACCATCTGGAGTTTTTCTTGATTTAGCACACTTTTTTTTTTTTTTTTTTTAACTTAAAAAAAATCTCCACATTCTTGCTTTAGGGATGTCCCTTTTATTTCCAAAACTTTCTGTTTGAAGTGCAAACACCAAGGTAGTGTGCATTTGTTTTACAAACACCTTTACTGAGAACTGAAAGTATTGGAAGCACTTCTGTTGTTTGCAGTTCATATAAATACTTTTTTCCAAGTCTATTTGTACTGGCGTTTTCCCTTTAAATCTTAACTTTAAGCGACTAGACTTCAACAAAGAACATTTTCAGCTAAACTGAACTCTTGCCTTATAAGAACCAATGTTTATTAATGACCATGAAGAGAATGAATGGGGTCTCAGCTGAGTGCATGTCAATTAATTGATGGTACCATAAGATATGTATAAAAGCTTTGCCACTATTTGTGCATGTTCACTCTGCCTCTGGTTTTGCTAGGTGGTTTTCTGCTTCCCTCAAGAAGTGGTATCTTGGGTTTACTGACTTGCGAGCACTGGGAGCACAGGCTGCTTTGGGCACTCCTGCATCACAGCTCCTCTCCTCCTGAGCTGCCTTTCTTTACAGGCCGCATAAGCCTTTCTTCTACCTACCTACTACGAAACCACTACAGTGGCTTTCTGTGATGTGGTTATTTGCCCAGGTTTTTATGTCCTTCTGTCTAAAACAGAAGCAGCTAAGCCTAAGAGGAATGAAGGCAGCAATAGCTTTACAAACCTTTTCTTGTTTTTAGCCCTTTCGTATGAGTTGTGGGGGTAAAGAGAACGCATTACGGTGTTTCATATGAGTGAGCAGATTTAGCTGAAGGCCTTTCCCCACCTCCCCCCTGCCCCCTTGTGCTAAGCCCCTCTGCGTCATAGCTGTGCTTCTGTACCTAATGTTGTGGTTTAGAGGAACAAAAGACATACATTATAAGTCAGTGTAAGTTATGTAACATTGATGTGACAGGATTTGCACTATAGATTTAGCTGACTCTCAGCTAAGAGTAGTTGTGTTTTTTCAGTTGAGGTGCAATTACATTCTGGGAGCATGTTCAGGTGTAGATGCAGGCAAAGGTGGACAGGTTTAGGGTGCATCGGTGCCTGCCAGCAAAGAATGGAGGCACATCAGCTTGTGATACTTGGCTTAAAGTTTTTCCTTAATGAAAACCTAAACTTTTATTTCAAGATTAGTGAGGCTTAATCTCTTAAGCATTTCACTGTAATTTTCTACCAAAATTGAAGTTTTGCAACAAGTATGCTTCAAATTAGAGTTTTGAAACTTACTTAATTTGTTTAGCTTTTTAATATTTCTTCGTGTAATTGCTGATTTGCATTCCGTTACAGTATGGGCTTGGAAATTACTAGCTATTTCAACAAAGATGTTTAAAATCCTTGTATGTTCAGGACATGTTTTTAACTAGAACAGAACTATGAGTTCTTAGGATTTAAGCTTCTTGGCTTTTGCTTTCATTGTTCTGGGTAGGATTCACAGAAATGACACCAGGATGCAGAGTGTTTTCATTTGCCTCCAGACTGAGCAGGCTGCCAGTTTAATACAGAGGTGACTGTGTTAGAAGGGAAAATATTTGTCATTTCTGAAATAAGTGAGTTTTTTTGTTTTTCCTTCCCTTGCTCTGCATGCCATTTGGGGCTAGGGCAGGAGGTGTACTTTCACAATTCTCCATACATGGAAAAGTGCCAAGGTACTCTTAGTTACATGAGCCATGCATAATCATCCTGCAGTGCACTTCTATACAAAAGCTAAATGTTGGGTCATTTTTAATGTGCTATAGAAATCTCATGTGACTTGCCCAAAGTCACTCTGCAGGCCAGAAGCTATCAGGAATAAAAGCAGTGAATCCTGCTACTCTATAACTAGAAGACCAAACTGTGTCCCTAAAACATGCAGATGAGGAGGGACCTTGCTATGACCACAGTGTGCAGGGCACAGACATGGTTTGCCTCCCTGACCTCCCTCAGGAGCTCTAGGGTGGTCATTGTGATTATTCAAAATAACATTTTCTCTCTCAGCTGCTGATTGTCCTGCTGTGACCTGACAAGTATATTAGCAACCATTAATTATCAGGCAGCAGAATAGCCGTCTTCCATAGCATTTCTCAAACTCTGTTAAAGAGACTTTTTTTTTTTTTTAAAAATGCTGCTAGTACAAACTTCTGAAAATAAACTGGGCTTGGCACAGGAATTACTGATGAATGAAGTTCCTGGTGTTTTTTTTTTGAGGGGAGTGAACACTTGAAGTCTTATTTTCATTTTAATGGAAACATTTTTTGTCAGCCCACCAATTTAAAATAAGGTTAGCAAAACAAGCCTAAAAATAGCGAAGCTGTAGTACAGCTAAGAAATTGTGAAAGCACTGAGTGAGCTAAAGCTAAATATCATCTTACAGCCCTAGCTGAGCACTATACATGTATATATATCTAAAAATAAATGCATGAATAATAAAATACAAGCGGAAAGCTCAGTGGTCTATTGGACATGGTTAGATAACTAACTGACTATTTCAGGTAAATCTGGACTAAATATTGGACTTGTCAAGAAGTGGCTTTAACTGTTAACAGTGTCTCTTTCTGGCTTTAAGTTGTTAAAAATCCAGTCTGCCTAGAGATTGAAATGGGTAAGTTATATCATGAAGACAAACTTGGAAATATCCAGCTGAACTTCTACCATGAGGCCTCAAAATTAGATACATTTAAAAAGATGATTGTACTTTGGAAGAGAAAATTAACTAAATCTACGCTGCTGAAAGCTTGTAGCACAGAATACTTATGATACTTCTTTGGTGCTCGTGGTAAATACAGTAAAATATTATATACTTTGGGACACTTTCATGACTTGCGGCTGCTCACTTCCTTCTATTAGATTATACAGTATGTGAAGTTTAGCTTTCAGTTTTACTAAAGAATACTAGTGCTGAAAAGGAGCAGAGTCTTGTTTCTCTAGTTTTAAAAGATTTTTATATATATATATATATATTTAAATAACCAGGGAATATGTAGGTTATAGGAATGGTATGGCTTATCCATGTGAACTCTAGGTCAGGGATTTTTTCAGACTGCTTGTTGGTTCGAGTTTTTTTTTATGTAGCAGGAGAAAACTTTACCACACAAGTATTCTCATGGTTGCAACTAATAAAATTTTGTGTTTAGTTTAGGACAAAAGTATTTAGGCCACATTATTTGTGGGAATGTTTCTGTAGCTTAGGAATATGGACACCATAAGGAAAATAATGAAATCTGCAAATCAAAATCTGAAATCCATTATTGTAGACTTTTTAAAGGTCTTTCTCCTTCCTTGGGCAGATTTGAAGCCTAGAGCCAGTGGACTGTAGTAGCGCTCAGTTTAGTCACTTCTTGACTGACAACAAACTGGGAGAATACACTTTGAGTGTAGGGTAGCTAGGGTGCACTGTGCAGTGGGACCTTCAGGAGATGCTAAGGAAAGAAATGTGAGTTGTTGTCTGAGAAGTAAAGGTCTTTGTAATCTGCAGTGACAATTTAAGCCTCACAATTTTCCTTTGTGGTTAGTACAGTAAATAGTATTCATTTTGTAGATGGGAGTACTTGTTTGAGGTTGCATGACTGGTTACCAAAAGACCAAGAGGAGGCTGACATGTACAACTGAAACTGAACTTTTGACCTTTCTGAACTAGTGATCTCCGTGAATGGTACCATACACACGGAGATAAGGCAATAGCTGCCTATCTTTGGTTAATTTTCTATATGCTTTCTTCCTTATTGCTTCTGCAGACTGTGGGAAGTAAAGAATTCCTATTTACTGCGGCTACATCTCTAGTGACTCCTGCTTTATTACATAATTTCAAATAAGCTCAATTAGCGGGAGGTAGGCCAAGGTGGGAATGAGTAAGTTTGCTAAAATTGTCAGAAGCTAAATGACTCTGTGTTTTGGGAAGTCTCTCAAAACTTGGGAAAAGATGGCTAAGGCAGTGCATGGCTATAATAACTATATTAAAAAATCTGCTCACATTGAAGCTTTTGACTTTCTACACACTCAAGACAGTCATTCATTAATCTTCAGAAAATTCTGTTTCCCTGAGTGTGCACAGATACTTTCTTTTCCAGTGGAAATGCCAAAAGGCAGATTTAGAGATAAGGTTCAGACCTGAACCCAAGTATGTCCCAAGCTTTTGAATACTTACTAAGCTGACAGTATTTAATCCAGAACTTGGAAACAGATTTTTTTTTTCCTTGTTTTAAGCCTACAGTGAAATTGGTAAAGTCAACTTGAACAGCTCACAGCTTTCATTGCATAACATCTGCAAGCTGAAAGGGATCCAGTTCTGGGAATCAGTGTAATGTTGACGTAAGCTTAAAACTTTGCCTTTGAGGGATGCTTCTGAAGGGAAGGGAATTTGGCTGTGAGATCACTGAGTTTGGGGGGCAGGTTTTGTGTCCAAGCTGGTAAAATGTAAATGTTAGAAGTTACTAGCCCTGTTTGGCATGCAGATGGCATCATTAGCTGTCTTCTAAAAGTTTGCATCTGCTGGTACTGAGAAGCTGTACTTCAGTTCTCACTTGTCTCATGTCACCATTTCAAGTAATATTAAATAAGGACAGTAGTCAGCAGAAATAGCTTAAAAAGCTTTTTTTGCATGAAGCAGGTTTTCATCTGAAACTTGCTTTATGTAGTTGTAAATAAATTGTAAAACCAAGACCCCAGTAATTTACTGGGGACTCTAAATCCTTGTTATTTGCATTGTAGATGAACACAAACCACTTCAACCTTATAATGTTGAAGATGACTGTGTACCTTTATTGTTGTATTGTTTGGGCTATTTGATAGAATCATGTGAAGAAGAATCAAATTACTTTATTCTAGAAGAAGGAAGGGGGGGGGGGGGAGGAGCAACCAGTCAAAGCTGACTAATTTCCTTTGACTAGCTCCTTCCAGCTCGGCCTGTAGTGGCTCTGCAGCTTATGGCTCTGAAATGCTTTGCATGCAGGATGAATAATGGGACTTGCAAAAACTGGAGGTCCTTGGTCTGTGGTGTGACTGGATTAGGTGACCTGTCTTAGGCTCGTCCTGGTGGTGCTCCTTCCTGAGAGGTGCCTTGGGAACGTGCTCCATTCTGATTGAATTCTGCTTTCTGCATCATGTGCTGGGCATACCCATTCATTGCCTGTTCATCCAGATGAAAGGAAGGCCTTGAAGGCCCATGTAAGATGATACCTGGGACTGGGCTTCTTCCACCAGAGGACTGGGCTACTGCCACCAGAGTGCTCACTCATCAACCTGAAGAAGAGCCACTGCTGCAGTGTCCTTGGTTGCCACCTTTACAAGCAGCTACTATGATGGGATTGGATTGCCCCTGTGGCAGCAGTTCATTCCTAGCTCCTGCATTTTCTGAATTAAGGCATTTTTTTACATCGTCGTCAATGTTGTCAAAATTACTCTTCTCATTATTTTAGTCAGTTTCTGAGGCAGGAAGGGGGGCAAGGTATATATCCTGTCTTCTGCTGGGGAGAAACTTGGTGGTTTAACTGACCAGAAAAACTGCATATTCCTGATCTGTAAATCTATAGAAGTAATTTATAAAGATATTTGTGGTAACTACAGTTGAAAAGGCTTGCATTAATCTAGGGTTAATAAAATTTTATGAGCATTAGAGCAGCTGTACACTGAGGAAAAATCTTCTAGTGAGGAAGACTTCTTATTGAAAACACCCATGTCATCTGTTTGCACTTGAGCTGGTTTTGTGGTTTGTTGCAGCAGAGCAAATATCATTATACAGCAAAAAGTCACCAACGTAGAAACTGGATTAGAAGATCTAACTTTACCTTTGAGTAGCAGATACAGTCAGAGTATTCCCTGAGATTTTGAAATTACTTTGTTTCTTGCCACAGATGAGAACCAGCACTGCTGAAGTAGCATAGAAGAGGAACTGACAGATATAAAATAAAAACAATTTGCAGTACCAGATTTAGAAGTTTCAGGTTCTTTAGGTAGCTGAAGATGTATCTGTATTTGTGATAAAACTCAGTCAAACCAGATCTCTGACTATTCTGAGGTTGAACAATCTCTTAATATGTGAATGATAAATTATATTATATAAATATCTTGCATATTACAAATATTTAGGTGACTTAGCAGATCTTTTCTGGAAAATATTTCTGAACGGTGTAGCTTCACTGATGTTCTGGTTGTTTAGAGCCAGTAAAATAATTAAGAAAACATTAATTTCATAATTTTATTCAGTGTTGACTTTTATTGCTAATGTGTATGCTTTTAATTATTTTAGGAAATCTATCAGTGGTGTGGCTCATCATGCAATAAATATGAGCGGCTGAAGGCTACTCAGGTTGCCATTGGCATTCGGGACAATGAACGAAATGGAAGGTCTAAATTAATTACCGTGGAAGAAGGGAGTGAACCAAACCAGCTCATAAAGGTATTGTAATATGCACACAGTTACTGACATAGCTGTGAATAAAATGCACTTACGCCTCAAGAACTAAATAGGATTGGGTTCAAACTTTGTTCTTCAAGGACTCCAGGAACTCATATTTAGGTTATGATAGGCTAGTTTATACTTCTTTTCCTTCCTTATCCAAGCAGTGTTAAGTTTATTGGGAAGTAAAGTCAATCAGTCATCTGAGAATACTTTTTTTAAGAACTTTTTGAATTAGCTGTTGGATGACTGAATTAACAGAAGAGCTCATACCTGAACCACACTATCTGGTCCTCTGTTTGAGGAAAGAGCAGCATCAAGATGGGACAGCACCGAACAAGAAATCCATAGAATTACTATGTATGGGATGTACCAAATGTAGCATTGTGTGTGGAGATGTATGGGGCCAAGCACACTGCTTTGCATCACCACTTCTACTACAAATTCCTGTGCACCTAGCCTGTAGTAACCCTAGTGAGCCCCTTCCTCATATGTTTAGAAAGTTTAACTGTTTATTCAAAAATTCAGATTTCAAAACTGAGTTGATCAAATTAGAGTGCAAAAATAAATTTTCCAATTAATGGGGTTTTCAGATCTTGAAAAAAAAACCCATTGAGCACTGAGTTCTTGGAGGCCACATACTAATAAAAGCATTGTCATTCGGTGTTTGCATGCTAAATTAAGCTTTTCCGGTCATTCTCTAAAAAGAAGAAAGAAGGAAGCAGGATAATAAAGCAGTGCTTCAATAAAACTGAAAATTACAATCAGAATATTAACTTGTACTTCAGATTAACTTCAGGAAGTAGTGCTAATGCTGAATGCAGGTATGCCACCATTTTTGATGGTGCTTACATTCAGTTTTGTCACGTGGAGTAAAACTATTTATTGACCAAGTAGCAAAACATACCAGGTGCTGAGCCACCAGCCCTTGGCCATGCTAGCTGTGGTGATGCCTTTAGATGGCCTGTCCATCTGTTTGTAAGGACTTTTTGCCTGTGGGTATGAGTACCGATGCAGCTGTGCTCAGAAGCTGGGGAAGTGACACCCAGTGCACTGGAGAATTTTGAAGAAAGAAAAAAACCAATCCTTCATCTGGCTTTTTACTTCCCTGTACAGACTTCTCACACCAGTTCTGACATGGTACCTATTTTATACCTGTAACTTTTATGAAAAGAGCACAGGTTAACAACTAGAACCCAGCCTCCTGCTGCTTATTTGAATCACAGTATTGGGTTGCAGCCTGCAGTGGGCCATTGCTGCGTGGCACTGTGGGAACCTGCTGGCACAGTCCCCTGGAAGCAGCCTCCTGCTGCCAAGCCCATCGTGGGGTTACTGCTTGAGGCTCTGCATGGCGTTTCTGTTAAGCTCGTGTGGGAGTTGGGAGCATTGATCAGAACAGCTGCACTTTGCACCTCTTACTCAACGAAGGCACAGATGCAGATGCAAGGTCGGACTTCTGTGCTGCTGCAGCAAGGATGTGGGCCTGCTGCAGGGATGGTCATCAGAAGGCCAGCTGCCTCCTCCCCCTGACAGGCTACGAGCAGCAGGGATATGCTGGCCTCGCCCCTATATCTGTTTGCCAGACTTTGTTCAGCTGCGTGCAACTTGTTTTGTAGCAATCTTGGCGCATGATTAAGAGCAGGAAAAATGCCAAGGTTGTGTTTTGATCCTGTGGTGCTTTGTTATTGTATCAGGGAATAAATCTTTTCTTCACTTGCTCAGTAGTGTATGAAGAAGTTTCTGCTTTTCCTGTTAATTGTGAATATATAGAGGGAAGAAAAATGGGTAGTTCAATGCAAGTAGGTTCATGGCTTCCATTGCTGTCACTGTAGTAAGTCTGATTCAAGTGAGTTTGTCGGCAGCCAGGGCTTACCTTCTAGCCTGCATTATGCTAGGTAGCCTTGCTTTGGGAAGTGCTGCTCACATAACAGGGTCTGCAGCACAGCTGGGGCTGTCCCAGTCCAAGCTCTGAAATGTGCTGCTATTAAGCCAGGAGGGTAGTTAACCTCACAAACATATAAAACTTATTAATCCCTATCTCTGCACAAATTATGTTTAGTTCCTGGTGCTCTTCATTTTGCTTTCTCCTTGCTCCTACAAAATTGTCTCTAACTTGCTGTGGCACTTGCCTGAGATGACTGCCCTGAAACTAGTATTTTGCTTGCTTCTTCCCTCTGCATCAGGAAGGATGGATTTTTGCCACCTCCAGCTTGCTTAGAAAAATGTTGACTTATTTTCTAAGCAAAAGAATTATGTACTTTAAATATTCATTTTGTCATCCAGAATGCCACTGAAATCAGAATGAGATTTCCTAAAAATTATCTCCTCTGATAAATGTCAGGAATGATTCCTCCTCCTTTCAGCTGGAAATCTTCCATTTCAGTGGCTACACATGCTCATGCAGTGCTGCTAGAACAGCATTCACTGGGCAGGGGCTGACACCCACTGCGAGTACCAACATAAAGAGCCTGTAGTGATCTTATCCCTACTCCTTAAGCATAGAGTCATGTCTCCCAGCCAGTAAAGCAAGGCTGCTGTGCCTATGGCCCCACCACGGAGGCAAGCCACAGGCTGATTCAACAAACCCTGGCAGACTTGTGTCCTGCTGTGGGATTAGCAGAGGCAGCAGTGGCTGTGCTGTGCTGGTGTTTCCTGGCCAGCCCACTTTCCCAGTGGGAGCTGGGGAGCTGCAGGTGAGGTGAACTGGTCTGAGAAGGGCAGCTGCCGTCTCCCAACTACCATTTTTATCAAGAACTGGGAACAGGCTGGCACTGCTTGAACAATTAGCCCATGGGAGACAGCTGTCTGGTGCATACTGTAGGGCTGGATGAACTGCTGTGGCAGGCCAGCAAGACACAGCTTGCTCACTGTGGGAAAGAGGATGAGCTAGAAGCTGGGTACGTTAGTAGTTTTGTCAGCAGCAAGCCCTTTTTTCATCTGCTGTAGTGACTAGGGACCACTTGGGAACAGACAGTGACTGTCCTGTGCTCACACAGCATGTCTGGAAAGCTCAGACTTGCAGTAGGCACATGGGTCATCTCTTACACTGTAGGAATCACTACAACTCTTTGACTGTGAAGATGAGACAGAAGCTTTCTGTGCAAGTGCATCACAAGTATTTATCTACTTGGTTTCACCTCCATGTTCACGCTGAGGTGAGGTGTGGACTGGCAGGTTTAAACAAGCAGTACTGTATAGGGTTGCTGCCTTGGAAATTAAAAAAATAAACCAACCACCTTGGACAGATTGCTGCTCAGTAACTGTGACGGGTCTCCACAGTCACAGCTGCCCGTAGTAAAATTCACCAGATGCCAACTCTGCTCTGATTTTCACGTGTAAACAGCTGAATAGAGTTACTCATTCTGCTGCACCTTAGGCCTGAATGTTCAAATTGTGTTACAGGAAATTTTTCACCTGCATGGGGCCAATCCAAAAATAGATCTTAGCAATGCTTGAGTCAGTTTGGTTGCTCTAGAGTGACCACATTAGGGTTAAAGCTAGCTACACTCTTTTTTTTTCTTTTTTTTTTTTTTTTCTCTTCTCCTTTAACCAAAAGGAAAGTTAAACATATGGTTTTAAAGCTAACCTAGGACCAAAATCCTCTAGGATCAGTTGCTAACCCTGTTGGAAACCCCCTTGGGCCCGCTGCACCAACACAGATGCGTGTCCTGACTGCTTGCAGTAGTAAGCAGAGATCTCACAGCACCGCATTTGGGTACCCAAGAGATGACTGAGATCACCAGGGTCTGAGAGAGCAGCCATAGTTATGAGGTAGCGATGCTCAGGATAGACAGTTTTCTAACTGTAGTTGGAATCTATGCTCTGATTCCTGAAGACTGGACAAAACTGGGAAAGCTAAATTTTAAAACTAGTTTTTGATGATTTCATTATTTAGCATTATGGAAATGGTGGGTGAGATGAGTAAATGGAATACCCTGTTTCCTTTCTCCAGTGAAATTAATGTCCACTGTTTGGCAGTGACTGTGTAAGCTGTGCTTGATTTCGGAGTAATGGCAAATTGGAGAAACAAATTGGAAATATCTGTAATTGCAACGTTTTCTAGTTGGACAGCAAGGTGAAGCTGCTTGCAGTATTGCAGAGAACACAGAAATTCAGTTCTGAGTCACCCGAGGGAAAGATGCAAAGCACCCAATCCTCAACGCATAGCGCACAGACACCTTCAACTGGGATCACACCTCTAGAGATGAAGTAGGAGAGGAGGAGAAAGTCTTAAATGTATTTGTATAATTTGAAATATTGAACACCCAAACAGATTTTTAGATTGACTGTACTGTCATGACAACATAGACTCATCTCCTTGTGATATGTTTTAAGTGTCTCAGGCAGCAGTAAGGGTTTGTCTGCAGGCCAATTAAAAAGTAGGATAGACTGAGTTTTAACTAAACAAAGTATCAAGCCTGGATCTGTCCTTTCTACTTAATTATGAGTGTTTAGCTAACACTTCTCAGGATGATTGTGTTTTCTCTGCAGTCAAAACAGTATGATTCTTTGAACTGTTGTATTGTTCCCCTACAAATTATTCCCTTAAAACAGCAGTTCTTGGTAACATGTGGTTGCTACAGTTTTGACTGCTGAGGTCTAAAACCACAGGAAAATGAAGGTCATATTAGTATGCATCTTTGAAATTGCTCTTCTGCGTTTAAATAAAAAATGCCACACCTTCTGTTTACTGAACATTTGGAGTTGTCGTGTGCCTGGTTTTGTTAGGGTTCTAGTGGCCTTACAATAGATGAGTACAAACTCACTTCTAAAATACTCGTGTAAATATTCAACTAGTTTGAATATTGAGCAACAGAGGGAACCTTTTCCTCCTCTCTGATAATGCAGCCTTTCTCCTCCTCCCTTTTCCTTTTAAGTTCCTAAGTAATGCTTAGTCCTGAGAATTCCTGATTGCCATTGTGTTCAGTGATGGTTGATTTTGCCTATGGTGTGAATAAATACTACGCACGGAGGTATGGGAATGATTTGATCATATTACAGCCAATCATGCTTTTCTACCTCTGTAACTGGAAAGGGACTGTTAGCACCACACAGTGCTCAGGCAGTCATGCCTCAAGAGCACAGAAAATAAAAAGATCCTGCTGCAAATGCAAGTTACAGAGGCTACGTCTCCAGAGACCCGTATAATGCAAGCATCACCACAACGTCAAGCTCCAGTAAACCTTAAATTAGCTGGATGGATGTCCGTGCATATGGACAAAAGACCAGGACTGTCCCACTCCTCCTTAGTTAATATTTAAATTCAAATAGTTAATAGTTAAATTCAAGCCCCTAAAAATTATTTGCTACAAAACAAAGATAATTTCCAAGGGCAGCACAGAGCGCAGTGAGGTAGGTGTGAAAAACTAAGGCTTGCTGTGACTTGTAGCTAGGATAAATGGGTTTGACAGTGCCAAGGGCATGCTTCTCTGAAGGAGCTAGGCAGGTTCCTGCAGTGTCCAGTCCCATCACATGGATCATTCACAAGGCTTGAAAAGCAGCGCGAGCCCTGCTGGTTTGGTACCTGCTCCTTTCCCAGAGCCAGCAAGAATAGGATCTGACATCACAACTCTGGAAAAGCAAAAACTGCTATGGCTGCACTCATAACATTTGTGGTTTTTCTTGTTCCCTTGCTTTTGGTTATACATGAGGTCTAGTCATGCTAAGGAGAAGTTTGTTTTGTATACAGAGGAGTGGAGGAACAGTGAGAGTGAGGGTGATGCTGGAGGAAGGGTTATTTCTTTTGTGGAATACAAACTCCAGGTATTTGTTAGGGATTAAACAATTGTTTAATCATGTAGATTGTACACAGTTTTACTCAAATTCTGAGAGTTCATAATCTATGAATTGCATGTAACTGTTACAGTCCACTCTGACCTGTTCACTAGCAAGAAAAAGCACAATATGAATAATACTTTAATGAAGTCATATTAGGCCAAATTATCCATGGCTTTGGGAATATGTAAGCCAAAGTAATATCTTTTATTATCTAAATTGAGACAGTTAAAAAAATGGACAAGTTTCTAGGGTATTTTGTGAAATAAATACTTGAAATTAATTTCAGTCCCAGGGCAGAGTTATTGAACAGTCATGTACAAGGGAAAATGAATGCATTGAGAGGGGGTGAGGACAATGGAAATTGTACCAGTTCCCAGCGTAAAGACTCAGCTGTGCAGGCAGACACAGAGGACTTACATTTTCATGAGAATACAAAGACTTGAGAAAGCTAATGGGCAGAAAATAGCAGAACTACTAGCTGTAGTTACTGCCTGTAGTTGTATTGGCTACTCAAATGAACAGACAACTTTCTCGGACTGCTTTGAAACTATGGGTCAAATTTACCCCTCAGGAAGACAAATGCGCTTCTTCACTGGAATGGTTTTGGATATATGCAGGTGTCAGCAAGAATGCAGTTTGGGCCTTGCCATTTTGAACAGTGTGAGTTTACAGGATACGAACTCAAAAGATTCCAGGGCAAAAATACTATACAGCCTTGTGTGCCTTTCACAGCAATCTGAGGAGTGGCAGGTTATAAATCATCAAAGTGTTTAATTAAAATTTATGATGGGCTATGAATGTAGATACAAAGTACAAACCCCTTGCCCTGTAGGGAGCCAGTTTCAAGCTGTCCTGTTTTTCTAATTACAGAATGTGTCTCCTTCGTTGAGGACAGTCCTTTTACTTGAAGCAAATTTGCATTTAAAGGACTCAGTTATGCAACCTGTACTCAGTCAAAGCATGTGTGTCCTGGATTTCAGTACAGCTTAGCTGCTTTGCACCATCTGAGCATCTGACCCAGTGTTTTCCCCAGGTCTAGGTAGAAAATCAGCAGGGGTTTTGCCCAAGAACAGCCGAGGCTGGTAAGGACTCTTCAGCAGCATTGTGAGTTACCCATAACGTTCTCCAAACTGCAGTTTTCAATCTAGGCTACGTGAAGCCAGGTGCTTAAATGACAGGGAATTGAATAGGAGCTGCAGGTGGCACGTACATCTGGAAGTCAGGCTTTTAATTAATTCTCTAAATAGGAGAATGCATTAGAAATTTTACTTCAGAAAATGTTCAGGTGTATCATACTGCATGGCATGAACTAAATCGTTTATGAACGGCTCTAATAATAGGTGGTTGCAAACCTAATTTCTTATGCTAGCAAAGATGCTTCCATACTAGGTATTTTAGTGAATTTCTAAAATCATAGTCAATTTTTGGAAGTGCTTGCAATTAAATTATAACCTGTCTCATTTGCATTCTTATGGGTGAGAAAACCCCTTGTCTTTGTTGTTTTCTTCTTCAGCAGCTGTAACACTTTCAAGGTTACAGCGTTAGTCAGTTATAATGTTATAATTACATGTTAGAATATTAATGGCATTTGTAATGTCTTTTTTCTTTCTGTGCTAGACCAAGAAATCTATTGATGAAAAACCACTATAATTTTCAGTTATTAAATGAGCATAATTAAGAAGGTAAGGCCAAAGAAAGGAATTGTTAGCAGTTATCTTCACATGGAGTTGTTGGCAGTTATTGCCATGTACTTTCTAGCAACAGGGATATTTAATGGAGAAGAACTGAAAGGGCAGAGTTTCCTAGCTGTGTAAAAAGCTCAGAGAGATGCTTTTGCTGGAATCAAGCATCTCCCCAAGACAAATACACCTTGAAAGGAATTCATTTCCGTGCCCCCACTGCTAGGTCTGCCTCATCCCGACTCCTGTGCAGAGCAACTCCCAAGGGATCTCTGCTCAAGGTTGCCTTTGAATTTTCTTTAATGAAAGTTCTGCAGTGCGGGAAGGGCTCAGGGAGGAAACCTTTGTAGGTTTTTTGCAGAGAAATCTGCATATGCAGATTGCTGTTCCCTATCCAGGCTATATAACACTGGAGTAAAAGTCCTCTCACATCTTGGCAAGGGTGAAGAACAACTGTATAGAAGAAACTTCTCCACATGTTGTGGGATCAGTTCAGTATTTCCACCACCACCAAGTGTGTAACATTGAAGAAATATGTAAATACAATTATTGTATTTACTGCAAAGCAGGTTGTTAGGGCCAGGTCTTTTGCTTATGTAAGTGTCTGAGAGTTTGATGCTATCTGGCTTTACCTGTAAAAATAAGAGGTAGGTAAGTTAAGATGGATTTAAATACTGCAGTAATCAGTGCTGCAACTTCCAATTTTTTAGAGCTGTAAATCATAGCCCCTTTGTTGAACATTTTGGATCCTTTACACAAAATTTACATTAAAAAAAGCAGGAGGAAATTATTTTCAAAGAGCTAAGCAGGATATATCTCTTAGACAACCAGGTGAAAGAAACATTCAGACAGGATCCGCTGGCATACCTGATGTTGGGCTGTATTGGACTGGAAATGCTGAGCTTGTGAATACAGCCAGTGGTGCACTGGGGACATATGTCATGCCCTGAGTAGCTTTTTCCACCTTCCCTTTTCATGGACTGAGTGCTGAAACACCTTGTTGTGGCTCCCTCTGCTCACCCTGATGTTGGTATGTATCACAGCTGCCTGCTCCTCCTTCCAGCAGCTATGCATCCCCTGGGAACACTGTTTCTCTAGCAGGGTCGCTGGCTGCCAGTCACGTCCAGTTCAAGCTTCACAGAATATTTGCCATACTCCTCTTTATACTCCGATATTGATATGGTCCAGCCTGCCACAGCCTTGGGACCAGCCTGTGTGGTGGCACTGCAAATGCCCTGCTGCAAAGTGGAGGCACTTAAGGAATGAAAAGCTGGGAGTTTTGTGGATTTTAGCAGATAAATATTTTTTGTGTCTGAGGCTCCCTGTTGGCATTAGTTACTGATTTATTTCCGTTATTTTCCAACACTTAATGTGCTGTCATGCAGCACATAAGTTTTTTTTATCCACAAGGTTTTCAAAGAGATCTGCAAAGCTACAAAGACTTCAGTGTGTGCCTAACTTTATGTCCCAGTAAAGCAGAAAAAACAGGCATCTCAAGCACACGTTCAAGTCTGCAGGATTCGGGGCTCATTTTTAATACTTCTGCTGGTATCACAGGAGGATGTAACAAAGGAGTAAGATTCAGGTAGAAAGGATTAGCATAGATGCAAAAAAGATGTAGAGGTGATTACTTACTGCATTTTTAATTATGCTTCAGGTAAGCAGGTCACTGAGCAGCTCAATTCTCAATGTTCAGCGGCATTAATGGTTACAAAAAGACTGCTTTTTGCATAGTTTCTGCCATTCACCCTCCCAGTTTCTTTAGTACGGGATCACTGATCATCTTGGAGGCATCCTAAATGCCAGACATTTGAAGATAATGTAGGCTGGGGGTTTCAACTCATTTCATGCACACCCAGCCTCAGTGTAAATAGCTAGCTTAGATACTGCCAGCTGTGCAGTCCCAGCAGGACAGAAGGTAGCTTGTTTTACCTTGGAGGCAAACTATGGAAAAACATTGAATTTGTACTCTCAAGACTGGTGTAGATTCTTTTTTTGTGAACATGTTATCCATGGCCTGTTTCACAGAGTGGAAAATTAATGTTAGAACTTTGTTATCATACCAGTAAAAGCTTTATATTCAGATTATCCCAGACAGATAAGCGAAGTTGCAAATACTGTATAAAAAGCTGCCAAAGACGAATGTCCTATTTTTAGGAAGTTAAGCATAGAGATATGAATAAAATTATGATTTTAATTTGAAATTCCTGAGACAACAGAAACTGGCTGAAATCTTAGGCCATAATTTATGCATAAAAAGTGCCATGAGCAACTGATACCTTTTTATTTGATAGCAATCTGAATGCATACAGATCAGATTTAGACCTTAATACCCGAAAGTCCTTTTGATAAATGAAATACTAAACCCCCAAAAATTAACAGCGTGCCAGAACTATTTGTTATCATACAACAACCCTTTGTCTGCTTCTCAGTACATTATGGCTGTTTCCATCTTATTTTCAATCTCTGTTCAGGCAGGTGGGAGGTCTTCTGCTCAAGGCGAGTGTGTAATGGCATCTGTTGTTGCTCGAATTGCTAGTGAGAGGCAATTTCAGGCAGAAATCTTGCTGGCTACCTGGGAGCAGTTTAGTGACAAGATATGTTCATCCCCTCACCTCTCTGCTGGAGTTTTTCCTTTTACTGGCTACTAGAGTAGATATTTGAGTCAATATTTATTTTAGAGAGAGAGTCCTTGTATTTTTCTGTGCTTTGAAGGTTAATAAAAATCTAAGCCTTTATCTATCAATGAGTTTGTGTGGTGAACATAGTTAAGACCTATTGTCTTGCATGGAGGGTTTATTCTCTGTCATAGCCTACACGTGTACTGGAGTTTATGGGAGCAGGATGTACTTGCTTGTGTTAGAGCATGCAAGAAAGTAAATTATAAGCTACTAATCTTGATTGTTTTCCAGAAGTATTAAGTAATAAAACGTCAGGCCCACAAGACAGCTTTAAGTTATGTAAGTGTCTTGCTTTTCTTTCTCTTGCTCTTAGCATATAAAGAGAGGAGTGTGAGTATTTTTGACATCAGATGCTTGGGATCAGGGCCACAACAAATAGTTCAGTTTCAGACTGAGGAACCTAACCCAAACTGTGTATAGTAAGACGAAACACAAACACAGTGCTAGTGTTAGTGTATACAAGTTAAGTGAAAAAACTGGTTTTCTCTCTTAATTAACCTTCACTTGGCATGCTCTTCAAGTGGTGTTTTCCTAGTTGGATTTTCAGCCTCACTGAACTCTTTCAACTTCTTGCTCCCATTAAATCAATATCAACTATTCAGTGATGCAGAGCTGGCTTCTCCAGTTTTGAAGACAATGTTTGATACATTTCTTCTTCTGATGAGTTTATTTTAAATTATTTACCTTGTCACGTTCCTACAGATTTAGAAACCTTTTGTTTGTGATGTCTTTTATTCTTTTTTAAGGGAAATGGAGTAGAATTTCACTTGTCATTAAAAACTTTGGCTCTGTTTTCTGCAATTCTCTGAAGGGGTGTAGATATTTACAAAGAGCTTGTGCATGTAAGAATGTGAAAGAGGGTTATGGTTTTGCAGACAGGATGAGCTACATTGTGTTTACCACAAGAGTGAACTTGGACAGTTGTAGGGGAACTGATGTGCTTTTGGTTTCCACTATGATATTCTTGCACTAACCTATGAGTGTCAATGCAAAGGTTTAATACAACTTAAAAAACCAAACCTTTTTAAATTAATGCTAATCAACTTTGTTATACTTCCCATAGACAAGATCTAAAGGTATGGAGTTAATGAATAGTTTTTCTAAAGCAACACTAACTCAACAGTCTGATGCTCTCATTGAGAGGTAAACTGGCATTAGGCTATAGCCATGTGAAGCAAGGTAGGCTCTGCTGTAGCCTGCTGTGGGCATGTGTTATTCTGAAATAGCTGTGAAGCAGCTTGAAGCTGTGAAGTCTTGAGGCGTTAAGCAGCCTCACATATATGGTAAGGTTAGGGTGTGCACACGAGAGGTCATTGCAGAATAGCATCACTACACCTGTGTGCACCTTCACTGAGGCCAGAGCTGCTTGTGCTTTTCTCCAGGACTCTGGTAAACCTGCATGCAGCAAGCAATGATGGGAGAGGATAAGCATCATTCTGTGGTGGAGCAACAGAGAGTGAGGGGTGGTTTGACACCGTAATCTGTCAGTGGCAGATAGGGTGAAGTGATACGACGAAGTCTCTGTGGTTTGGAAACCAGCAGCTGCAATGAAAGATGCTAAGCCCAAAAAATGAAGAAGCTGGGAAATGGGTGTGTTTTCAGGGCCCCTAATCATTCTTGAGATTATTTCTACTGCAGTAAAGAACAAAAATCGTAATAATGATTTTAAAAGTGGTTTCAAAACCTGCATGTACCTGTGTATGTATGAGAGGTGTGGTTTGAAGTTGCTAGTATGGTTGGACAGCTGGGGAAAAGTGTGGTGAGGCTGTTTTCCATTCCCAAGAGAGCACTGCTATTTTCAGGTGTGTAGGGTGGATTTGTGGGTCTGAATTCTTGGCAGATTTGTGAGTCAGGGTCTTGAACTTTAGAGCAGCCTGGGAGAGCCAGCCTAGGGCTGTCAGTACACTGGGTCATAAGATGTAAAGACCCAGTGGAGCAGCCTGACTGTATAGGGAGAATTATATGAGCAAAGTCCTGTGTATATAGCTACCACAGGATTTGTGTGAAGCTAAGAGTATATGTAGGTAAGAATCACAAGACTCAATGTTCTTTAAACTATGTGTTGATTTAGTCATTTTATTGGGGAAATTTGCTGAAAAGCTTTGGGAACCTTTGACTATAGTCTCAGCTGGCATGATTTGCTTTCTTTTTGGTGCATCATGTCTGTATAAAGGTGAGGTGCCTTGAGAGCTGCAGCTCAGCCAGCCATATGCTTAGATAACAATATAACCTAATTCCAGCATAGCAGTTAGCTGTTGTTCAATACACACTTCATAATCTTATTGATAAAACTATCAGTTGTCATAACATCCAGGCATATGTGTGGCTGCATGTGGACTCAGCTGTGCCATGGGACTTTGCCTTAGAAGGAGGAAAGAGAACTTCTCTGGAAGGTGTTTCTCTGGGACAGAACTTAACAGTTTTTTCAGCATAAATTGCTTTCTGTTTAAGCACAGAATTTTTCCTTTGGTGATTTGTCTCATCCTCCAGTCTAGAAAATAAAATGGCTGAAATTAACGCATGTTGGGAATGACTTAAGTTGTTCTAGCAATACAGAAGTGTACTGGCTACATGTATTTCATATATTGAGTATATATAGTGCACACTGAATCTCTTCACAATTGGTGTCATTGCATGCCTTAGGTAATTTTAAACTTGTATCATCTTCTATTTTTGATACTAACATACACAGCTATACACACCCACTAGTGATTCAGCTCAAGGTTTATTCTAACAGCTGTGTTGGCTGCACAGCCCTCCTCACAAGTCCTGGGTTTTCTTACCTGGTGGGAGGAGAAGCACATCTTGTTCCTTCTTAACAAGGGTCAGCAAAATACCAGGATCTACAAGCAACTGTGACTTCAAATGCAGGAGAAGGAGGAACCCTCAGGACCCTTCTTTGTTTATTTTGGGGCTCATCTGAAAAACTGCAAAATAATTACAAAAATGAGTAATGTTCCTTTTCTGCTCGCCAGTGCTGAAGTACAGAGCTAGCTTTGGCCAGAGGAGCTACTGTGCAAGCTGCTGTTTAGAGAATTGTGAATGGATTTCCCCAGAATCACCAGAACGTCTCTGCCCTTTCCAGGGCTGTTCATCTCATACCTGTAACTGCATCTGCACAAGGGAGGTTTTGACCCCTGTCTCTGTGCCAGTACTGAAGAACTGAGATTTTCTAAGATAAGACTTAGGGACTGTGACAGTAATTCTCTGTCTAGTTCAGAAAAGCATTTCTACATGCAGTTTCAAGACACTAACGGGTCAGACCAGCAGTCTAAACTGTGCTGGGGCCAATTTTAAAGCCCAGTTTTTAAATTATAGAGGCTGCTTGGTTTAATTGCCACGGGAGAGGAGCGCTTAGACTGCTGTGATTAGAGGGGCTGCTTCTGTCAAGATGCATTTACAAACACCAACAGGTACTGCTTCGCTTTGTTTAAAAATATTTAGAGTAGCACTTTCATAGCTGTAAAAATTATATATATAATTTTAAGAGCAATTTATTTTATATCACTTTAAGCAACTTACAACAAAGCTGCAGAATAATTGTGGTGCCACAGGTATCCTATATGCATGGCAAGGGAAAACACTGACAATAACTATCGGGAATCACTGTGTATGTGTGTGTGGTGGTGGGGTTCATGTATTTTTTTTCTGGAAATACCTAATTAGGCAGAGAACTAGTGAGTATGGACTTCTGGAAGTTTTATTAACAAGACTCTTTTACCCTCTTGTTACTGGAAGTCAAATGTAATAAAACCCTCAAACCTATTCTACATCTGTTCAGGTAAAGAAGCGTGCCTGTTACTTGGCAGTTTTCTGACCCTTGCAAAGGCAACATTATTCTTGGTGTTCTATAGCTTGCGTGTAGGCTGCTGGTTAGCATGAAAACCTGGGAAGGGAAACATTTTCAGAAACCATGTGCTGATATGCCAAATATACCCACTGGTTTTAGCCATTCACCAGCACGGTGGAACTCTGCTATGAACATGTAGTCCTGCTTGTCCTATACATTGGTAAATCTGCAGCCATTGTGGCATAAATTCAGGCGATGCTGGGTGATAACTACTGAAGAGCTACGACTAACATCTTTCTTAAACACACAAGGTGTTACTTTTTTGTCTTCAGTGAGTACAAGTAAAATATTTTAGCATAAACTGTAACAATCACACTTAACAAGGCGTGCTTTTTTTTTTCCCCTTTTCTATTTTACTGGTTTTACCAGGTCAGGAAATTCCAGACAGCAGATTTATATTAAATATTTAGGCTGTATTTGTTTTCCAGTTTCTTTCCAGCTGTATCCTTTGTTAGGCTTCCCTGTTTTCAAATATTTACAGTGTTTTTGCATGTGACTCCATGTTATATGCAAATGCACTGTGTCAATGGGAAGGCTGGCACTGCCCTTTGTGCTTGATATTAATATGTACTCAAATGCACTAATTACTACTACCTTCACTCTGGGACATAGTTACATAGAAATCCATAACATAATGGATGTAACTTTGGATTTAGTCATGTATGAATCATTAAGAAAAGGTCATTAAGAAAGGGTAACTAAGATCTAAAAATGACTATCTGACCATAACATACTCTTGATGAACCTCTGTAAATTTCTCATAGTGATAGTTGTTATGACTTTACCAATGGTGGAAAACTACTATGATGTAAAACAACTACAGCAGTAAAATTGATACTCCGGTGGTAGAGGAAGAAAATGTTTTTGTCACCCCATAATTTTTTTTAAGACCTTGGCTAATTTTTCCTCTTTAAAATGGGTTTAAGAATCTAGTTGTTAAGATATTTTAACTCATAATCCGGTATTTTATATTGCCAATTTAAATATTTTAAAAGATAATTTCAACTCATATATTTCACTTTGTCTGCTTTAATCTTAGTATTGTTTAACATTTTAAGAGTAGTGTTAATCCAAAAATTCTAAGATGTGCTTGCTGACAGTTTAGAAGTTACTAAAAAAAGGGAGGAAAAGGGGAAGACAGACATAAACACACACATAGAACAGGATTACATAAACTTTTCTGTTCTGTGTATTTGTGTGTCTGTGTGTCTTTTGAAGTTTTTCTGTATATATAATTTCCTATCCTAGTCTATAGATGACCAGCAAGTTGGCTTGCAGGAAAGACAGCACGCAGATCTAAAGCTGCTGTGGATCTGACAGTTATTTAAAATTACCAATATGTTTGTGAACAAGTCAACCCATGAGTTTGGTTTTAGGTTGGATTATATGCAAAGATGGTCCCAATCTGATTGATTACGGGGACAAAACACTTCAGTTTTAAGTATTTATACTGCAGAACCTACTCTCTCTGCATTGAATTTGTTATTCACTTGTACAGGTCTTAGGTAGCAAGCCAGTGCTTCCCGACAGTGATGATGGTGATGATGAGCTGGCTGATATTACAAACAGGAGAAGCGCTAAACTATATATGGTAAGTTGTTTATATTTTTTTTGGTTAGGTACACTCAACAGTATTCATACACGTAGTGCCCTCATATATGGAGTTCTGGCTTCAGTTACAGAACTGCAGTTGTGATAGTTGATTTGCAGCCTATGGACAAGTTTCTCAAAGGACATCAATCAAGACAGCCCAGGTAATTTGAGGAAAAAAAACCTGACTAGTTATATTTACTTAGGAAACAAGTTAAGCATGGCCTGTGAACACTCAGTGCAGGTCAAAGAATAATTGATTGGTCTTGCATTAAACTATTATTTCCTGTCTTCTTGATTTTAACAGTGAGAGTTTTAGTAGCCATATATGATTTAGTTATTCTTAGTAGAGTTTGAAAGAGGGATAGTGATGTTATATTTTATATATAAATCCAAAAAAAATTGAATGCAAAACTCCTTTCTTTTGCCCTTTTCCTCCTTCCTCACCTGCAATGGCTTAATGCTGACTAGGACAGCACGACTGCCAGAAAATTACCTATAAACAAACTGGATTAAATATTTACTCTATTTAAATCATTAGGAGTTTTATTATTATATTCAGTGAAATTATGATTTTTCCTCATGTTGTACTAGGTACACTGCTCTTTCCTAGAAAAGGCATGGAATTTATTCTTCATATTCAACAATACAGTATCTTATCTATATACAAGGCTATACAACTATTTCTTTTTGTGAAATAAACCCCCAAACTTTTTCCAGGCCTGTATTTTCTCTCTTCAGTCCCCATCTTCTCCCCTTTCTTTCATATTCTCCCACTTGAGAAGAGAGTATTTGGAAAAGGGAGATATTTTAAATGAAATGTAGAAAAGACACTATCCTCCCCTCTCCCAACAAAAAAAGATTATTTTCCTCTGAAGACTGCAATAATACTTTTTGACAAGCTGTCATTAGCATTGAGATCTGGACCTTCCTCTTCAGCACTTTGCGCTCTGGCTCATGCAGTAAGATTGCCTTGTGTGACAGAAAAGAATCTTTCACTGGCATACCATGCACTGTCTTCCCTTCCCAATAGTCACTTAACAAGAAGGGTTTGGTCAACAAGCGGCAGCACTCTGACAGCACTAAGTGCTACTGGATTTCCATGTGTGTGACCTTTTAGGTGCCATTTAGAGTAGCTTCGAAGCTTCTGGGAAGTGTGAGAGAAGGTGAGTCACTCCCTCCATAGCTCCTGCATCCCACAGACCACAGCAGGATGGAACCACCTCTCTGCCTGTTTCGTGATCCTTCCCCTACCCATGTATGTTATTGGGGTTTACAAGAAGCCTGTGTGAGGTGATCGTTGTTGCAAGGCCATTTTTAGTCCTTGTCCATGTGCTGTGTTAAGGTGCCATTAATCATTCCATTTTGGCCAAAAAATCTGGCACATATTTATCTTTGTAGCAGGCTTTTGAAGGGAGGGGAGAAGAAAAAGAAAGCCTGCATGTATGATCAGGACTATTATAGTAAGACAGTACTAGAGAAAACAAAAGTGCTGGCAGTGAGTTTTGGAATCCTGAGAACTCTCAGAAAATTCTGTGGATATCTAATAAGTTCCTCTAAGTACACAGGTCCTGCTAACAATAGCCCTGTTAGCTAAATTTAAATGTGCTACAATATAACTGTGAGTGTCAAAAGTCAAGAGCCGGGTCTACGGTGAGCCCTCACAGTAGGTATAACAGTTGATTTTTATTTGTATGTGCAGTGGTAACTTTCCTCTTGTGTTTCCATAATATGCAAAACAAGATACAGATACAATGATGTATTTAAAATTAATATTTAATTCTGAAAGGAAAGAAAGACTGCTAGAGAAGTTTTTACAATAGTAATAATTTATTTTCAGTAGTATTAACTGGTCTTTTCAGTCATGCAGGAGTGAATTTTAAAAGGTTTTAAAGGTCTATATGATCTGACAGTGGTGCTAGAGGTTACAAAGCAGATTGTGCAACAGATCTTATATTACAGTTTCCAACTAAAGAACTGTAGGTATTTCACTTGTTAATATCAGTGTAGTACTATTCTATTATAATTACAAATCCTCATGTTCAGCATGTGTATGTACCTTTGGCTTCCGTGAGGGTTGCTTGGTAGCAGAAGATGTCACCTAGGGACTCCACTAGTTCAGCTGAGCATACAGGAGGGGCTGAAAAAAATATGGATTTTTAACTCTGAGGTGTTCACTGAATGAGCAATCGAATTGAAAGTGGAAGAGAAACTCATATATTTTAAGAAGTTGTGATACAGGGATCCAGCACACTCTCTAAAATTAACACTACATCTCCCTCTGTTGGATGTGAAATGAAATGAAACAAAAACATCAGCCTACCTTACTTTCCAGCAGCATACAAATTTCATATAGTCATTTATATAGAAATGGGCGCTGATTTTTGTAGTAATTTTTGGAGCAGAAATTAATTTTGTTACAAAAGCCAGAGATGATCTAAATTTGAAATGATACCTTTCTTAGGTGTCAGATGCAAGTGGATCCATGAAAGTGTCTGTGGTAGCAGAGGAAAACCCCTTCTCCATGGCTATGCTTTCGTCTGAGGAGTGCTTCATTTTGGACAACGGTGCTGCAAGGAAGATCTTTGTGTGGAAAGGTAAGAGATCATTTCTGTTGCAAATGCAGAAGCTATGCAGACATATCTAAGGAGTTGACACAACCACCTCAGTTCACTAGCAAGAATTTAATACTGGCTGGACGCAGTACCCTGCACACAGTTCTTCCGTGGTGTGGTCAGTGGACAAGGATTGCTCACTTGGTTCTGGCGATTTTTAAGGTATCTGTAAGTCCGAGTGCTTAAATGCTTATCTAAATGGCAATTACAAAACAAACGTGAAGAATTCTACAAGTTCTGTATATTGTCATCAAATCCATATCTTCTGCGACAGAATCTAGACGCTGAAGGTTTGATAATGGGTAGATATTATATTTCCATACATTGCTCCACAGAGGTGTGAAACTGAAAGGTGTATCTCCCACATATTAACTAAAAGCATAACCTTGCAAATACTTTGATCCTTCTTTTTTCCTTATGAATATTTCTCTGTGGTATCACCAGTGCTTGTAGGAGTGTCTGCAATTGCTTTGACTGAATATTTCCCAGGAAAAGACTACTACTGGGGAATTATGCCTGGACACCTTATAGCTGTTGTGGTGCTGCCATTGCATCCAATGCTAAATATCCTCCCGTTTTTGTCTGAGGCAGTGTATTAATTATTCTGTGGCATTTGCAATACTTTTCACCATGTGCAATAGCAAATAATTAATCTATGCAGCTGTCAAACTGCTGAACTCAGTCCAGGAAGCACTGTAAGCATTTTGCTTGAAACTTCATTTTCAGTTAGGGAAACATTTTGGGAGCTTTGTGCTCAGATGGCCTAAGGTCTGCCTGACCCCCTGATTCCTGGTTTTCACTCTCTACCTGACAGCTCCTGGAAGAAGCAAGCCAATAGGATCTGGCATAAAATACATAAAATACAATTTAGGCTCTTTGAATGTGGCCCTATCATTGTTCCTTCTAGATCCTCACTTTGCTACTGCTGGTAACAATAATGTGTTGAAAAACCCCATTAGACTGTGATTGTCACCCTTGCACTGGGAGGCTGCAGTTATTGTCTCTGCTGGAAATCCTTAGACCACTAAGCTGAGGAGTGTGAATTACTTTGCTAATAGTCTCATTCGAAATGGAATACAATGAATAGCTTATCAGCACATCTTATTAGACTAAGAGGTCTTTGGAGTGTAGTCATTGACAGCCAGCTGGGACACAAACCTGATACAGTGTCACCCCACAGAGACTTTCAGAGATGTCTAACACTGAGCAAGACTGAACAAGGAGCGATAGGTGGGGAAGAGTGGTGGTAAATTGCACAGCCTAGCCAGATGAAATGGGAGTTTCTTTTACTAGGACTGTGATGCTCCCTGAAGAAGTGAAGGCAGTTCTGGAGAGCAGCTTTATTCACCACGTTGCAGCCCAGCAAAGGAAGTTCAGAGAAAAGAGCCAGGGTGTTCTTGTACCTCGAACCAAAGTAGATATTAAGAATGGCATACACAAAGCAAAAAACAGTGCTCCCTTTTCAATTACTTTAACTGTTTTCAGAGCCACTGAGGTACTGTTTTGGCCGTTCAGCTCTGTGTGGATCTTGTTCATGCTATGTCCAGCATTTGTGGTTGTTCAAGACTGAGAAAATATTGAAGAGAACCTAGCTCAAGGACATCTGTGTTTTGCAGGATCTGTGAGCTCATTGCCCTTTCGCATGTATTGTTATCCTTCTGTTTTAACCAGGCAAAGATGCTAACCCACAAGAGAGAAAGGCTGCCATGAAGAATGCTGAACAATTCATACAGCAGATGAATTATCCTGCCAACACACAGGTGTGATCTGTTTATGAGGTGATACTAGACGAGCGTGAACTCTGTTAAAGACTTTGCTCTTAAATCAGCAAAAAAATATTTTTAAGGGCTTACAAGACAAAAGGGCAATATTTGACTAACATATAATTCAGAAAAGTTTCTGTTCGAGTAACTGTCAGTTTTGTTTTCCTACATTTCATGTGTCTTCTTCATTTTAGATTCAAGTCCTTCCTGAAGGAGGTGAAACGCCCATTTTTAAACAGTTTTTCAAAGACTGGAAGGATAAAGATCAAAGTGATGGCTTTGGCAAAGTGTATGTCACAGAGACAGTGGCTAAAATTGAGCAGATTGAATTTGATGCTACCAGGTTACATGAGTCTCCACAAATGGCTGCCCAGCATAACATGGTAGATGATGGTTCAGGAAAAGTAGAGGTAATTTTTGTGTTGTTTTAAATTGTATTCCACCTACCTAATGTATTCTGTTATTTGTAAGGGGATAAGCTGCTACTCTATGTTTTGCCATTTACACTGTTGTGCAGAGTAACACCACGTTAGTGGCAGTGTTACTTCTACCACCAGAAAAGGTACTTCAAAGTAGAAAGTGAATCTCTTTGTCAGCTATATGCTGGGTCATGTTTTTTTGGTGCTTATGAAAGATGTTGTACCAGTCTTCAACAGAAATCAAACAGCAGAAGTATTTCCCCTTCTGCTCAATACCTTTTAAAGGTAGAGTTTAAATGTGATTCTTAGGGAACACAACTTTTAGCTTGTACCAGCTTGAAATCTGGAATGGGAGGGCATGCTCTTGGAGTGAGAAATTCATTCTGTGTCTTTATCTATGCATCCAGTCTGCTTTCTAGAGGATGTCCCTAGTGTGTGTCTCGGGTAGTCTTGGTAGGTTTTACAGAGAAAAAGATGACTGTACAGCCTTTCTAGATCTATCCATAACCTACTGCAGGAATATCTTTGGACTACACAGGACTGGTTTGGCATTGTACCAACACAGCCTGTTGAATACAGGTCTGCATGTCGAGATTCTGGAAGAAAAAGAAGGGATAAATACCTGTGGTCTCATTGGTATATTTTCTAGGTTTCGAATCTCATACTTGGGCTGGTCTGTAGGCTTGAGCCAAAGCAACTTAGATCTGAAGCATTTTTTGCTGTACATTTTAGTATATTTTTGGAGAGCAGTTGTTAACTGAACTGAGCTGTAGTGAATCAAGTAGGAAGAAATTTGCATGACTCTGTTATTTGACTGCAGTGTGCCTCTCCCAAATTATATGATAGTTCTACGATGAATCATGATGTTGTGCCGTTCATGTCATATTGTCATCTTAAAATGTTAAGAAATTAAGTTCAACGTAGCATTATGAGGTGATCACATGGCATTAAAGTACCAAGACCAAAAAAAATGTACTGCAGTGGCTTGTTGATGGTCATTATTCAGTCATTCAGTGGGTGCAGGGTGTATCTATCTGCTTCATGAAGAATCCTTCCTGGTCTTATTCCATAACACCCGGGAACAAAAACAAAGGTCACTCAAGGGATGACACAGTAAAAACTCTCCTTGAAGAGTTGTAGGATGAAGTTCAGCATTCTCCAGTGATTTCTCTGTTTCCCCAGATCTGGCGTGTGGAAAGCAGTGGCAGAGTTCCTGTGGAACCTGAGACATATGGACAGTTCTATGGTGGTGACTGCTACATTATCCTCTACACTTACCCAAAAGGGAAGATCATCTACACATGGTATGTTTGGTCGGCTTTGCACAGACCTCCAGCTGTGGATATTATTTTATGCTGACTTTATGGCCTTTTGAGCAGAACTACATGCAAATGCAAGATTGTTTACTGTGTTTGTCATGCAGTATATGCTGTAGATCATTTTCAAACTGTACTTAACCATTGTATTTCTCCTTGTCTTCCTCAGGCAAGGAGCCAGTGCTACAAAAGATGAATTGACAGCATCTGCATTTCTGACTGTTAAGCTGGATGATTCACTGAACGGTCAGGCCGTGCAGGTTAGTGTCTTTTGGATAAAATTCCACAGAGCATCAATATATGCAAATTTCAATGAGAGCTGAAAGGAAGGAGGAGGTAGTCTTTGAAGACTGGGAGTATCGACTGCTCATGGTCTGTATCGAGCCAAGCACCAATGGGCTCCTTTTAAAGCCACCAGAGATTTCCCATTTGAATCCTCCTTTCTGAATGTAGGTGTCCAAAAGAACACAGATATGATGGAACCTGAAACTGCCTTTTATTTCCTTTGAATTTCACTGTCTAAAAATCAGGTTTTAGTCCTGCCTAGCCTTACAGACACTCCGTACATGGTCAGTGGAGACTGATCATCCCAGGGCAACTTGCTCTGAAGCAGGTGTCTGACAGAGCCATAGCCCTGTGGGAGCTCTCCTGTCTCCTTTTGATTATGGAAGAAGCTGTGATGTTTAGCCCAGACAAGACACCTGACTTTTAGACGTCCAAAACTGGGAGACAGGAAAGCCACATGACAGCCAGAAGGGGAGAGCCTGCTGGAACCGTGCAACAAGGTCTGGCTTGTCCCTGCCTTAGTGAGGAATGTAACTTGGGTTTTCCCATCCTGTGGTGCTTGCAGCTCCGTGAAAGCAGGAGATACATCCTCACTTGCAAAAATGGGGTGTGCAAGGGCAAGGTGCAGGACATTGGCAACTAAAAGGTATGAGGAGATAAATTAGTTTTAGTATGACTCGCGTGTGAGTTCTCATCACTAGTGAGGAGTGCTGGGTAGGTGGAGAGGTGAGAGGTCTCTTTTCACAGAGTAGCTAGAGCTGTAAGATGACAAGAGACAGGCAGAGATTTTCTAAGCAGTAGGAGATAATTCTGTGATTCTCATTTCTTAATTACCAAAGTAAAGGACTTCCCCCACCCACCAAGGTACGGTTAATTTAGATGGCAGACCATACTTTTAGCCATTAATCAGTTATGATTTATGATTGAAATTATATTAAGGAAGGATTAGAGTGCTTCTAGGTAATTACTGCCTGAAATATTCCTAATACGTGTTCTGCATTTGGACAAAGTCCAGCACAATATGGTCCCGCCTCACATCCAAGGCCGGTACTAATACTACAGTAATAATAATATTACTAACAACTGCAATAGTACGTGCCTAAAAAGTCTTTTTATGAAAACTGAAGGAGATCCATCTCACTGCAGTGGACATGATACAAGTACTTTTAGCCTGCAGTGAGTTTAGGAATATATATATATGTGTGTATATATATGTATCTATACATATATACGTGCGTATATATGCATGTAGGCATTTGTATGCGTGTACGTGGCTACCTGGAATACATGGTATGTGCCGAATGTCTGTATCGCCGTTGTTGGCAAGGTTTAAACGTACTAATTTTTGTCACTAGATGGCACTACAGTACAAATAACTACTGAGAAGCCGGTCCCCTATTTGTTTTGCAGGAATTTGTTTCCCTCAGCAGGGTGTTTGTTCGATTTGTTGTATTTTTACTGGGTGGTTTGTGATTTTTTTTATTATTATTATTATTATTGGTTTTATTTTTGGCATTTGTAAAATCCTGCCGCAGTTTGGCACCTACAAGTACACGCGTCCTAGGGCATCCTTTTCAGGCAACTGTACCAGTTTATCCAGTGGTGAGATAAGCAAAAGCACCTGCTCCTGCTACCCACTGCTGCCCCGGCCCTGCAGCCCGGCTGCCTCCGCCCCGGCTCCCAGCAGCCCCTGGTCTCGTCGGGCAGGGCTAAAGTATGTCGCATTCCCTATTTTTCCTTTTCTTTCTGGGACCAAAAGGCGGGGAGCCACAGCCCTGCACCTTGGCAGGTGGTACTGTTATAAAGAATAAATGGTTGTATACAAGTAAATTGTATCATACGTTAACCTAAAAGTAGTCGTTCTTCATAGCTCAGTGGTTTTGGAGGGATTGGAGTAAGATCTTTTGCATCTGTAATGGAAGTTCATTTTTGTCATCCATATTATCCTCTGCAAGATAGATTTGTGCTCATTTTTTTCACCCTTCTGCAGATAAAATACACATAGAAATAACAAACAGGGTAAACAACCATTCTCTTCTGCTTAAATACAGGGCACTTAAAATTACGAAGGTGTTTTTTCAGGGGAATTAAGTCATTCTATAAAACTCTGTGAAATGACAGTTCTTTTGAAAAAGCAATTACCTTATTACAGTAGATAGCAGCCATTTTAATCAGCTAAACATTATGTTAGAAGTTTGGATCTTGCCTTTGTATTGGCATGATTGACAAAAAAATCTCACAAATGCTCTAACTTTAATGTGTCTGGAACTGTATTTTTAGATCTTCTCAGCTTGTGACTTCTCATTCATGCTAACATACTTAACATTATTGGCTAACATCCCCTATGCTACTCAACAATGGCCAAAAATAACTACCTGTGTCCTTTTGTTTCTTTTATTGCATTTCTATATGTATATACAGATCCGAGTCAGCCAAGGCAAAGAGCCCGCACATTTACTGAGCCTGTTCAAAAACAAACCACTTATTGTCTACAAGGATGGGACATCCAAAAAGGAAGGTCAGAAACCTCCTCTGCTCACACGACTCTTCCAAATCCGCAGGAACTTGGCAGCCACTACAAGGATTGCGGAGGTAAGGTCACCTCCTAAGTAAACCAACTTTTCCCCATGGGAAATGGTATAGCTGCCACAAGCCTCTCCAACTAATCTTGTTGGGTAGTCACATCGGGTGGGAATTCAGAACTCCAAATCAAATCTGCTTTTTGTGACCAACCCATCTCATAAATCAAAGAGAATATGCTCTAACTATGTGCAACCAATCTACATTTTTCAGAGGCAACTGTATGAAAACACGTAGCCAATAGTCACCTGACAAAGAATTGACAAGGAATCAGCAACCCTTATGAGATAGTCTTTCCCACTGCCAAACAGTCCCAAGTTTTGCCCCTCAAGTCAGTTTGCTGTCTCAGGTTGAGTTCTTTAAATTATATCAGTATAAATCTAGGAGAAAAAAAATGAAGAAAAAAGCATAGCTGATTAACATCTATCTACATATTTTATATAAACATGGAAAATAGTAATCACATTATTTGAAAATATAAATAAAACAATTTCTTTTTTGATCTAGGTTGATGTTGATGCCATGTCACTAAACTCTAATGATGTCTTTGTTCTGAAACTGCCAAACAACTCTGGCTACACCTGGATAGGAAAAGGAGCAAACAAAGAAGAGGAACAAGGAGCTCAGTACATTGCCAGCATTCTTAAATGCCAGACTGCTAAGATTAATGAAGGCCAGGAACCTGGTTAGTATGAGGCCAGGTGGTTGCTAATAGGCAGCTGAGAATATACAGCACTGCATGGAAATACAGCCTAAATGGTTTTTGTGATCATACAGATTTTGTAGACGGAAGCATATGTTCACTCTCCCTTTGAAAATCCAACCTGGCATTTACTATGGAGATCCGTGCAGAACTGGCTGATACACAAGCAGTGCAATGCCCTGAAAGTCTGTAGGACAGTAGCAGGAGCTGCAGAGGAGTGTGGTCCTTTCTTTACTCTGAGTGCATAGGAGGGGAGGGAAACATAAAGCATTGCTCTTTCTGGGTCTGCAAGTTACATTTTTATTTTTATTTTGACAAACTGCAGGAAGAACTGTAAGAAAATGCACTGATCTATGAGAAAGCAAAGATACTATTTAGGGATTCTTGAAACAGTATCTAACAAGCTAAAACATCAAATGTTAAATCCACTGCTGAATAAATTATATATTTTATATTTCAGAGGAATTCTGGAAAACACTTGGAGGTAAAAAAAAATATCAGACTTCATCACAACTCTTGACAAAGGCTGAAGATCATCCGCCTCGCCTGTATGGTTGTTCTAATAAGACTGGCAGATTTATTGTGAGTATGTGAGGGATACTTTTGTCTGTTTACTTATATAGTTTCTGGTATATTTAGCCTTGGGAATCAACAGACATTAAATTAATTTGGAGATCTGGCTTAGTTAGCCATGCTTGGCAAGAGCTAGAGAGTTGACTTTTGGTGCTTTAAATCAATCCAAATGCAAAGGACAGACAGAAGAATTAATACTGCAGAAGTTTGAATGCAAAGCCTGCTCCAGCCTGGGACTAGAAGTCTGGAAATGCAAAAAGATAAGACATTTTCTCAGTCAAAAGCAATTGTGTTCTTGCAGAGCATTGCCAGATTGCTCTCATTTTGCTGAGAAAGTGCAGGTCAGTGCCTTGCCCCTTACATGTTTGATAGTGGTGGTGTGGAAAAGAAATGTCATTTGCCAAAAATCCCTGGCAGTCTGAAATTTTCCATAGAGATTTAAGACATGTAATTATGCCTCTAAGGTATTGGCCTGTGCTCAAGGAGGTAGGAAGACCTATTTCCTTAGCAGAAATACCTAGAGCTGTGCACTGGGTATTAAGCCTGTGATTCAGGCTTAATTACTTACCGTATTCTGGGAGGGCAACACTGTGTCACTTTGGCAAGGATGTACTAATTTTTACGTAGGGGACATAGTTGGCTAGCATCTCCGCAGTCTTCTTAAGGCACAGCCTATTCATTTGGAGAAGGATAAAACAAATAGGATCCTTTAATAAGGACTTTAAAATCTTATGAGAGCAGTAAAATGTATTCTTCTAACAAGCTTCTAAAACACTCCTGTGAAATACAGTAATAGGAACCAACTTCTCTATAACAGTCTGCTGGGAGCTATGGACTTTGGATTTTGTTTTCCATTCTCTCCAAATTCTGTGAAATCCCCTCTTTCCTGTAGCATTTCTCTAGTAACAGAATGTCCACCATTAGAGCTTACCAGAAGAGGTAGGTCAGATCACTGACTTTCTGGCCAGCCTAACACAGGGTGGGGAAAAGGAATTTCTTTTAAACAATCCACTTACTGTCCCTTTAGCACTCCTGCACGACCAAGCACAGCAAAACCCTTGACAGTCCTTTAAAAGTTGAGGGCTGACCACTAGCTACATTATTCTCTCTCCTTCTCATTCAGAGTGAGATTAAATTGCTTTCCTATCTGCACATGTGTGGAAGAAGCAAGCAGTCTGCTTTTCCTTCAGGGACCAATCCTTGGTGGCTTAGTCAAGTGTAATGTCCCATTGTCAAGTGACTGGAAGTCTTGCTTGGGTGTGTATTTCGTCATTGAGCTCACCCGCTGCAAACCAAAGCAGTTTCTTTTCCTTATTAATGAACATAAGCTGCACAAATGTATCAGCTGATATCAGCTGATTGATTTAGTTTGGTTGGTACAAGGTGCTCTATGGAGATTTCTCTGTCCGCTTCTGGCAGACCTCAGACCCAGCTTTACAACAGTCATAATTACAGTGTAAACCTCTGCCTCTCCTGAGGGTAGCCTATGGGCTGTGACAGACTGAAAGCCAACTTTCTAGGACATGCAATTCTGTGATTTGTTTCCTTACAGTGAAACACCCTTGACAGTTCAGGGTTTGACCTTTTAGGAGCAAAAAGAATTGCACACCAGCTTCTGCACTTAATATTTTAAAAATACCTTGGGCCTGTGAAAAATCAGATGTCTTGATAAATCATTAAAAACCAAAAAAACCCCAAACCATAATATGCTTTTTAGATTGAGGAGGTCCCAGGAGAATTCACTCAGGATGATTTGGCCGAAGATGATGTCATGTTGCTGGATGCTTGGGAGCAGGTAAGCTGTGTACTTGACCACTGCTTTCTGTAGTAACAAGGACAATTTGTTCTTAACCACTTAGATCATAAGATAGGAGGAAAAATCATCTTCATGAGAGTGGAAGAAGTTTTGTTTTCTTTAAATTATACCAGAGGGAGCTATATTTTTTGAGCTATAGGATGTGCTAGTGTGAACATATATGACTGAATTTCCAAGCATGGTGTGAGACCACAGCAGGCACTTTCCATTGAAATCAATGGAGGCTGAAAGGGTATAAGCCCTGGCAGTGTTATGAAAAGCTCTCAGTAACAGTCTTGACTATATCACTAAAATTTATTAATTTTAAAAAAGGAAGTTATTGTGTAAAAGATACTCAGAATCAACAAAATCTATGTAGCAGCAGCAGCTGTAAAAAGTCTTACTAGAGAAAGGGACAAACACTGGACCCGTACACAGATTTCTTCAGAAGAACTGGGTGGAGGGTGACAGAAACAATCTCAGTGGTTTTCCTAGGTTCACCTAAAAATGAAAACATTGAGAGCTTTTTGGATGACAGGCAAACTTACTGTGGGTGCGGAGGGCACATCCGTTTCTCACAGTATATTCTCTCTACCCTTCCTCTCCCCTTGGAGAGAAAGTGGGAGGAGGCCACAGATCCCACGCTTTATTCATCTTCTTCAGCCTAACCCTTAGGGCAAAAATGGCTGAGGTTTTTGGAAATGAGAAGGAACATCCAAGGTCCACGTGGGAAGTAGTGATGGGGGAAGGTGGGTGGAAAAGCTGGATTAGTTTGGATATACTGACTCAGGTAAGAAGGAAAGAAGTCCAGGACATGTAGCTGGTTTCCAAAAGGATCCCTGACAGGAAAACAAACAAAACGTGGGGACTGCAGATCAGGGCTCTGGTTGTTGGGTTATTGAGTGGGGTATTTATCTAGCAGTTACCCTGGGTAGCCCTGATCACAGGGCACAAGCGTTGATGTGCACATGGAGCTCAAAACAGAGATAGCTCTTGTTCAGTGTTTCTACATGCACTTAAAGAGCAATTTCCTTGTAAATTGTAAAAGATCCGTGGGAAAGGTAATTAAGGGTTCCTTTCATCAGAGTGCATAAAGGCCTGGCCTTCCAGTGTTAAGACAGCAGTGAGATTTCAGTTTCTTGCAAGGGGAAAAAAACCCCACAGTTGTGGTTTGTGAGAGCTGTGTATCTCTGCAGTCTTTCATAGTGTGTATTTTTTCTCCTAGTGGAATCAGCTATTTTGTGTTTTACCTGCTGTATACAATATCCTTATAACAACATGGGAGCTGTGTCTTTCCTCTGCAGGTTTTTGTTTGGATTGGGAAGGATGCTAATGAAACTGAACGACAGGAATCCATTAAATCTGGTAAATCAAATCAATATGGCAGAATTCTGAGTGAAGCAGCATCAATATTACTTAAATTAAAAATATCTTGTAGGGGAAAAATCTAGTTATGTTTACAGTGTTTGAAAGGGTTACTTGAGCTTATTAGGATTTAGTCCTGGAGAAGATTATTTGCTCCTTTAAATGTGCTTTTAAATTCATTGTATCTTCCTTATTTGTAAGTTTATGAATGGTAACATTTATCAAGATAGCATTACTAGGCTGCAGGGCTTTTTAAAGAATATATAGGAGAGCTCTATGAAAAGAAACTGCACTGAAAGGATAAGGAATTTAAAAGGAGATACTTGCTGAGCTGCACCCTACACTAATGTATACAGTCAAAGGAAAGCCAACAAATCCTCAAGTCCTTACACTGTCACCCTTTGCCAAGTTAAATTTGGAGGAGGAAATTCCAGTGGTAGAACAAATCAAGATAACTCCCATGGAGCGCACCTCCTTGAAAAATCACGTCATCTTTGGTGTGGTTTCACATAGCTGAGCTGTTCTGACAAAGTTTGTGCTAAAACTGGTTGCAGATATTTCCCCGGAGCAGCTAGGGTTACCTAGCTGTGTTTCCAACATGTACTGAACGTCATGTTGCGATGTCAAGGGAACCTATACTGCAAACAGAAATGAAGCTTGTGCATCTGCGCAGCACCAGCAAATTCTTTTTTGTGTTCAAGAGCCAAAACCCCCTTGTATGGCAGCAAACTGATCAGAGCACAGTCCCTCCGTTTTAACTTCCTGGAAAACTCCTTCACTGGCAGCTGGGAGAAATCAGCAATTACCTGATCATTTCATTGCCTTTGAAATATTTTAATTGAATACTATATTATAGTAGCCCTGGGTTCTTTCGCTAGGGCTTTTAATGCATTTTTTATGCCAAAGGAATGAACTAATATATTACATGTTTTATTTCCTCTCTGGTTTTAGCCAAATGCTATATTGAAACAGATCCTTCTGGCAGGGATAAAGGGACCCCCATTGTAATCGTGAAGCAGGGTCACGAACCCCCAACATTCACAGGCTGGTTCCTGGCTTGGGACTCCAACAGATGGAAGAGCTGATCTATCCAAGGAAGCTCCAGCTTCAAGCCAAAGAATGATCAGAGCCCAGCTACTTTCTAGTATTTTTAAGCATAAGCTTATGCAACAATACGATGCATCTGTCATTACACTTTTCCCAGCTTTGATATACTTCTGTGAATAATGCAGAAAATTCTTAGTACTGGAAGGGATAAATGGTAACTGTAAACTGGTCAAACGAGGTAAGTGGGGCTTTTCTTCTAGTAAATATGGGAAGTGCTACCAACACTTGGTTTAATCCATTGATTCTTCAAACAGAAGCTGTGGATCAGTTTATTTTAAAGTGCTAAAATGAGCCAAATTGTGCCTTCACTTAAAAATTGAAACTAATGCCACAGAAATTCCTTTAGATTAAGGTCAGTATAGTATTGTGCAGAGTTTGGCCTGACAAAGAACTCATTCTACATCTTTTGCAAGGGTAGAACTGGACCTGATTTACTTACTAGGCTGAAATACTGCCGTGCTCATGTAAAACTTCAGATGATGCCTGATCCAGAGTGGGAGCTGTGTCTTGCAGGTGGCAAATAAGGGATGGGTATTTGAAAAAGCGGTGCTTAGCGTGTGTGTTTGTCTTGTTAGTATACACGTTTGGAGCTTTGGACTAAGTGGCTATAAGAATATGAAGTTGACAAAGGTTTTTTTAAGGGACTGTCTAGCTCATTGTAATGAATTTCTTAAGCTTTATCTCTGTGAACCACCTCCAGCTCCACCAGGTCTTTTTAACCAAAGCTCTTAAACTCATTCCAGTTTACTACTGCTTTTAAGTGGAAGCAGAAGAAGTAACAGCTTCAAAAATACGTACTCTGCCTTAACCAGATTGCACTTAAGCCGTACGTTGTCTCAGATGCCTTACTCAGCAGTACTGCTTGCCTTGTCAGGTGCAGGATGTTTCTCTACTCATTTTTTATGGAGATCTTAGTTAAATATCAAGTATATCAAGTGCAGGGAAACCCTAGCATTCCACATCCTGGGAATTTGGAGTGTGAGTATGCACAATAGAATATGGCCTCTTCTCTCTCAGGCACATTTATTTGGGTTTTGGTTTTTATTCTGGTGAATTTAAGAGTACATTTTCAAAGTTTTTTATTTGCAATTTAGCCAGAAAAGTCTATGGAAGGGCAGCGGGAAAAATGCTGCTTCAAATCTTTAACACTGCTTTGATCACTTATCCTATAATGCTTTAATGCTTGTTCTAAACAATTTGTGTAGCTGTAAATCATGTCAATGTGGCTTTTTAATGAAGGCATTTCAACAGTTTTATTATTCTTATAAGTCAGGTTGGAAAGTGAAATTTTAGTCATTTTTATATTTTTTTTAACATTATGATTTTGAATCTGGGTAATGCAAAAGAGTAAATTTAGTCGGAGCTCATAATCAATATCAGTGACAAAAGAATTGTGAAGTTAAGAGGTTAATTATAGGAATTTGTTAGCTTTAAACGTTTGTTTAGATCTCTGCTAATACAACTGGGCTGTACCTGAATGTAATTTCACTTACAATAAAATTACAAAACCCAGTATTTTATATGCTGAGCTGATCTTCCTTTCTCTGATATTGTTACTTTGTGCTTCCACTGATGTCTAGCAAAACTTCCTAAAAACACCAGTAGTTACTTTTCTTTTTAGATGGACAATGCAATGAGAAGTTATTTGTTTTTACTTCGGTGCCATTTTACCCAACAGAGGGTTAACTTTTCCGAGAACTTCAAAGTTACAAACCTGAGTGAAAATCAAAGAACTGGGTGCTTACAAGCTTGTGATCTCATCTTTAAGAAAAGCTACCATTGCTGTTATCAAACTCTTGGCTTTGTAACTTTCTGCTTGCAAAAATTATTGACTATAGAAATTACTATTTTATAAAATAGGAGAAAACAGGTGTATGTTTCTTTTGAAAGGATAGGTCTTGCTTTTTATTTGTGAGTGTAGATAAGGAGATGTTCTTCTCCTGCTGGAAGGAGGACAAAGACCTTTTCAGTTCCTCAGATACTGCACTTCACACAGCCACTGAGCAGTCTGTAATTATCTAATGATTGTGTTTGACACATACATACGTTTCTTCTCATTTTTTAAAAATAACAGTTATAGTAGCTTCTTAACCAAGGATTAGACAAGATTTGCCCTCCTTGTACATAAACATCTTCGGGAACACTGAGGGCTGTGAACTGGCGTAGTCTGCCAGCATATTCTGCAGCACTGTGAAAGCCTCTTTTCAGTTCCCTTGCACGAGACAGAGGAGCTTTTGTGGTCTCCTGGCTGGGCATTTGGGTTTACAATACATTGTCTTGGCACACTGATTACTGATGTTGAGAAGAGCACTGAGAGCTCATAACGGAACAGTGTTCCCAACGGGGCTTTAAGCACAACAGCTGCTAGCAACATTGCTCTTGGGTTTACTTGCTAGTGAGGAAGTTTATCTTTCATACATATATGTGCAGTACACACAAAGATGTATTTCTTTCTGTGAAGAAGCAGAGGGAGGGAGCACAGGCAGGATGGACTATGAGCGCTTGGAAATATTGAAGATTAAGCTGTTTTCAAGAAAATATTTAAGCACATAACTTTATGAATACACACAGCAAACAAAAAAAAAGACAAGACATAGCATCTGCCTTGTTTTCAGAATAAACAGGAAAAGCTGTGCAGATTTATACTGTACAGTCAAGAATAAGCTGTATCGTGCATTGTTATCACACAGTGATAGTATGTTCATGCTATTTGTAATGCCAAAAGTAGAGCTGAGTTAGCAGTTTCATTACGCTACCAAGCAGCAAGCATTCCTATGTTCTATTGGTTGTAAATACAGCATCATTTTTCATCTTTGTTATATAGAATTTCATTGCAGAAGAAAAATGTTAAGAACCCTTAGAGCCAACAGGACATCATGATACTATATAATACTGGTAATTTACATAAAATAGCATACTCTTAGAATATAACTGGAGATTGTACACAGGAGAGGAGCCAGCCTCTGGAATCACTGCTCTAAAAATCAATTTTGACCACAGCCCATAGTGCTATATAGCATCAGATCTGCTGTAAATGATTGTGTTACATGTAGCTCAATTCAATTGAACAGTTTGATCTCTTCCCAGTTCAGACTCACAAGGGCTTCACCTGCAAAAAGAAGAAAATGATGAAGATGGTGGGATTGTGGTATTATCCCTCCCAGGAGAACTAAGGAATCATACAGAAAATATTTTTCTCACTGGGCTATGGCAGGAGGTGCTGTCAGACATCTCTATAGGCTACAGGAACACTTCTTGTCATGAACTTTGTGATCTTCTTGTAGTTTTGATTTTTATTGGATAAAAAAAGGCTAAAAAAAAAAAAAAGCCAAAACAAGCCTCTTATTTTCCATGGACTGAAGCTGCTCTTCAGAGTCCATTTCTCTATAGGAAAGCTTGGAAAAAACCTTCAAACTTTGTTTTAAATGTGACTGCTTCCTCAGCATCCCACTGAAGTGCCTTTATGGCTTAAATGAGCCAAATGTAAGTATATAAGACAAAAAAGTACTATCTCATAAAATCAAAAACAGAGTTAGCTAATACTTTAATTTCCTGACTCCCCAAATCCTTGGGGTTTTGGGTTTTTTTAAGACAATACTTTTGTCTTTAGATAAATACATAGTACATTTTCCCCTTCTTATGGCTAGGACTTCTGGTGCTAAAATCGAAGGAACTTCTGATTTAACTGAAAACACAAACAGATCCTTAATCCATTACATGTCCTTAATGTCTCATTACATCCTCTCTAGAGTGGCCTAAAATTATTTGACATCCTCTTTATTGACATCCTCTAATATTAACACATTACCTTCTGCTAAAAATCTATAAACTACACTCACTTCAGTTAAAGCTTCCAAGGTGCAAGAGGGAGAAGGGCAGACCAGTAGGAACTGGGAGGCCCATCATGCCATAAAATTAGCCCATGAGTGTTCTGGCCCTTCTCCTCCGGCATGTCATTCTCCTCTTGACATTAAAGCATATTTGCATTACAGGAAAAAAAAATAATATCTGTCCCTACAGAACAGAACACGTAAGCTGATTTTTTTTATTTTTCTTCTAAATAACAGCCATCCAAGTTATTCCACGGGAGCAGATAGAAAGGGAATCAGCCTGTGCCAAGCTTCTTCCTAAATGCATCCACACTTCCACCTTGTAAGTGCTCTCTCCTCAAAAGGATGCTATCAGTGGACTGAGATCCACAAGATGGTACCTTTTATCAATCAGCAGTGAAATGTGGGCCTCTGCACACATTAAATGAAAGCATCAAGTGAAAACATTGATTTTTATTGTTCTGTAGATTACAGATCATTTGCTCAGAAAATTACCTGGGTCAAGTAGGGCCAATGAAGGTACATGCAATGTTACTTCAGGAATGTACCAGGAAACCAAGCAGTGAGGCTGGGACAATCTGGCCAGTGTCCCACCGCAGGGCCCAGAGACAGGCACGTTTGCTTTAGCAGCAATAATGCTTTTATTATTCTAACAAAGCCTCTTGACCAGAAGTTCTGGAAGAGCACAGCTCTCCCTGCTGCCCTTTAACAGATTTCACAGAGGTGATGAGCAGTTTCACAGCAATGGCAATATTAACATCAAGGCTGAATGTAATCAGGTGATTTTAACATCATCTACCTCACAATTCACTGTGCTTTGTGTTGTCTGATGCCCTTCCTACAGAAGAACCAGCTACAGCAACAATCCTAATGAAAAGAGACCATTGCTAGGAGGAACCAAAGACAAATCAGACGTTTACAGAGGTCTCAGAAAGGTCACGGGTTTCCTGTAATAGGCATGGTAGCACAGCTGACTCCCCATTTAACCAGCTGAGTGGGGCTGTAGGTGTCTTTGTTGGTGCCAAAGATTGGTGTCCTTCCCACCGCTAACCAGCTGCTCTCCTCCTGTACTTGGCCAAGAAGTTAGTTGTAGCAGGAGGAAGAGACTGGAGTGGCAGTAAATGTCTTACCAGCAAGGACAACAGGCAAGTAGCCCACTAACAATTCCCTACTTTCTTGCTAGATAGTCCCAGTCAACAGTAGATATCTCACACACCTCCTGCCGGACTCTGACCCATCCTGGCATTTGCAGATGCACTCCAGCATCCACTAACTAAATATTCTGTGTGTGAATTCCCAAAGCTCAAAGTGATCTTTTTTAAGATGGCGTGAGGAAAGGTGATGGAAGTTTGTCCTGTATTTAAAGCGGCAAACAAGGATCCTGGTAACCTGCATTCCCTGTGGTCTGTGCATCCTTGCATAACCTGAAGTAAATCGCTGAATTTTGGTGCTTCTATTCCCCACCTATTAAATGAGGATTTCTTTCATCCTTTCCCTGTTTATTTAAGCTGCGCTGTCTTTTACTGTGTGTTTGTACAGTGCTTGACCTAGTGAAGTCACTTCTCAACACTGTCATCTTGCAGGTACTGCTCATAATCCAGGCAGCTGCCAGGGTTGTTCGTGCCAAGCTGCACAGACTTGCTCAGAGCAAGATTAGACAATGAGACAAGTGCGATGCCTTGGAGACTTGCAGAAACATGGGTGCAGCTCCACCAGCGGTGGCACTGGGGCAGCAGAGCAAGGGCAGGAGCCAGCTCAGCTGTGAAGTAAAGCTTTTATGATATAACACAGTATGAGCAATAATAGCACCCCTGCAGCAGTACAGTTCAGGGTGGCTTTGTCAGAGCACTCTGTAAGTGGTAACTGTAGGTGCCTCTGCATCAGGTCCGTACGAATTCCTCTCCAGATGAGGGGCAGCTGCTCTGAGTATTATTAAGTGTGAGAGGAAGACAAGGCTCTGCTGTGTTTAAGAAGGAATAGCAAAATCCTCAGGTGCCTCTTTAGGTTGACCTGGAGAGTGAGAACATTTGCTTTTAAAAGGTATGTCAATTTGTCTGATCTCCCATGTCCTTATTTTTTTCTGCTGCTGTTAACGACACAACACCTCTCCACAGTCCAGCTCATTTTGTTTCTGACAAGTGGTATTTTCTGGGTGACTCAAGGATTGTGGCTGTTGATAATTTATTGGATCTTTCTTCTTTCATTACTGAGTTACGCTGGGTAGCAGACATCCACTGATGTGGCTTTAATCCAGAGGCTAAGTGTGAGGGATCCTGTCCACGGCAAAGTATACGAACTGAGAGGACCAAAAAGTGCCTGCTGGCTACAGACGGAAGGATGAAGAAAACTGCCAAATATCTTGTACATTTTGAGGCTTTGGTTTTGCACATCAATCGTACTTCCCCTCTTGAAATGTCTGCTGGCTGCTGCTATTGGTTTCACATAAAAGGAAGAATTTCATAGTTCTGTAACAGTGAAAGCTTGGGGTTAGGGACTCCATGGTGACTGCTAATAGCTATCGTTTTACCTCAACTCTGAATTATCACAGGTCTGAAAAACACTGAAAGATGTATATGCTTTATGTGCTAGACTGCTGGGCCTTCAATCAATCCTCAGCAAGAACTCAAAGATCAGTGATTTGAAGGGAGTGCAGTGGTGCTTACCTGAAAAAACCTCTGTCTGGAGTTGTGCTGAAGATGAAAGACCATGCAGATGTCGGTGTCCCTAAACAATTGGGCTGGGCCCTAAAGTCAGACTCAGCAGGTAGGATCTCTAAGGCTTAGTAACAGGCTTTTGCAGAATGACCTATAGTTTCAGAGGCCTTCCATCACTAAAATAGGAGGAAGGATGCAACCATTTGCCCTTCTTAAAGCTTTCTGATGCTTCCTTTGATGATTCAAATTGAGGTTGCATGTACTCACGAGCTGCAGGCATTATACATCTATCATACTACTCACCACTGAAAATCCAAAGACTTGAAAGCATGAAGAACTCCCTAAATAGTCCCTTTCTGCTTACAGTATGTCCATGCTTATTTTTTCCTTACATGGAGAGGTATTATCTGGTTTATTTTGCTTTTATGTCCCAGCAGTAGAAAGGCCTTGAATGAAATAAGTAAATTGGAAAAAAATAAGATTATGTTTATAGTATTGCACTGCTGCTTCTGCTTCCTAAGAGTCCTGCTTGGACTCTTCCTTAATCTGTGTCCGGTCCCGGCAGAGGTGTAGAGGAAGGCCTTCACAGATGAGATGAAAACTGCAGAGCTAACCCTTGCTGAACTTGGAACTACGGGCTCTGGCAGTATTGTCTCCATTCACTGGAGTGAAGTGATGTAATTAAAACCTCAGCTGAACAATCTGTTCCTCCCTAAGTTTATTTATGTGCCTTCCCTACTTTGTTTAAAGCCTGCTAAGTAGTACGGTGTGGCCATTAGAGCCAGAACAGGGGAAACCTAGACTCTTACAAGAAGCTGTGATGTCAACATAAGGCTTAAAAATCTATGTATTTGAAAATTAATATTTTGGCATGTTTTTACATAAGCAGAGTTTACAACTCTAGTGGCAGCAGCTGTTAGGTGCCATATTCTCTGAAAGACTTCTACTCTTTTTCAATACGATGAAACTGGAATGTATAATGTGGTTTGTTTAAATCATGTTTTCTGTGAGATGAAAGTAAAAATGATTTTGCAGAGACAGCTTTTATAAGGTCTTCAAAGTGAGTTTACTGTTGTTTCCATCCAAGAACTGAAACCTGGGAGTGTGAAAGAAAGCTTTCTGCCTAACACACTCGTGATCACCTTTCAAATCAATTTTCAATTGACTTAGCTTTTAAACTTTAGGAAACAGTAGGCCCAGTCTTGCATCCATTGAAGTATTTTGAAGTATATTGGGATTTACTGTTAACTTAAAAAGAGGACATGGTGAGCTGGTAAGACTTAAAAATTCTAGACTATAGCTAAGCAATGAGTTGAAATTACTGCTCCCTACCCACACAATGTTTGTCTTCCCTGAAACCTTGTTCTTTCATCCTCCTCTTTTCTTTGGTTTGTTTCTCGCTCCTTTTTTCACAGAACCATAATACAAGCTTGTTGAGCTCCCTAGGATAAGGGTCAGTTTTCCTTTGGCTGTGTTTGTATAGAACACAATAATAAAGGCACTGATTTCTCACTGAAACTCTGAAGTATTGTGACTGAGAATAATTATCTCTTCTTTTTTTTTTTTTTTTTTTTTTTTATGAAGCTTTAGAAACCCCAATAAATACCCAATACTTAACAAGTATCAGATGCTCATGGTGTGCCCATGAGACTGAAGCCTTCAGGCAGCAGTTGAGGCTAGCTGGTGAAACCCCAGAGGAGAGAACTCCTTTGGCTGCACTGAAACTTTGTAGCTCTTAGTCACAGTCTGTCCTTCTTTGCCAGCAATGGATTGGGCCACGTAGCGCAAATCTAGGTTTTATTTTGCTGGGCCAGATAAGCATTTTCCCCTGCACACTTCGGATGCCTCTTGACTAAAGGGCAGACTAGAAGATCTATCTAGTGACACAGGTTTTGAAAACGCCTCACAAATGCATCACAACTGCAGTCTGCAACGATGTGCCTGGGAATGACTTCTGGTAGGAAGTGAAGCAAGCACTACGGAGCATGAGGCCAGCGGATGCACAGATGCTCAGTGGACTTTCTAGGTTTTCCGTGGTTTACAAAACATGAAATCAATTTCTCTGTTAAAGAATATATTGTGTTGTTTATCCCCAGGAACACTGTTAATCTATTAACTACCTCATTAAGGAAATTACAACTACATTAGAGCTCAGTTATCTGACTAAAATTCATAATACATTTTTGCTTTCTTTAAAAAAATACAAATAAACCCTCCCCCTGTATCTAGGGAGCCAGCCTTTCTTTTTACTCATCTAAGAAAGAGATGCTTTCAGAAAGCCAGAGAGTAGCTATAATCCATACGTATTTGTTCTGTAGGTGACCAGGAGTTATAAGGAGCACTCACAAGCCTGAATTATTAGGAGCACGGATAAATCACAAAACAGTGGTTGGAGAACATCAAACAAATTGTGCTCTATTTCATTGTCTCCGCAGGGATTTACATTAGCTGTTGCCTCTGAACACCAGGCTCAAGGAGCTGTGACACTATCGCTGTACTACCTACAACATCATACACTGAAGCAGAGACCTTAGATTTTGCACAGCCCTCCTGGGAGTTCAGGCCTATCTCCCATAAAATTTTATTTCCATACACTGTAATCTCTGTGGAATCTTTTTCTATTGCTGCTATGCCTTTTTTAGGAGAGATGAGCAACTGAATTTCATCTTCAAGGTGTGCACTTAACTTGATTGACACAAAGCTATTGCAGATCCACAGCCTGCTCATTTTTACAGTGGACCCTGCGTATCGGGTGGTCATCTCCACTCAGCTGTTGCCAAAAGGGTCAGGACACATCCAAGAGCTGTGTGCACAGCGTACAGGCGTGTGCTCACGGCTCCTGCCAGCCACAGGGACAGGCTGGTCCCTGCAAATTAGTAGTGCTTCAGCGCTCTGTCTTTGAAATCGTGACTGTCTTTGAAATTCTCTCAGAGCAGGTTTCAGTGCACTGTACTTGTCATTTAAGCATTTAATTAACTGTATGCTAAGTCCTACTCTGTGACCTAAATGCCATACGCCTCTTGTCCTTGCACTTCCTTTTGGATATATGCGGGGCCTGAAGAACAAAGCATAGCTTTTAAATAAGTAACTGTTGCAAGTGGACAGCTGATTATGAAATAACTGGCTTAAATGAAAGTTTCATCCCACAAACCTTAGTCAGAAGTCCCAGTCAGAACTTGCATTTTTCCACTAGTCAACCAAGATACAAACTCATCCAAAAAATAAGCTTCCTTAGTTCTGTTGTTCAAGGTCTGTTTGTTTATCTGATCTTTTATAATTACAGCAAATCTCAGCGCCCTTACAGATGTTAAATACTTATACAGTATTTAGAAGGTTCTTTAGAAAAGCAAAATTTTAATTTTATTATACCTTAATCATTACGTTGTGCTAGCAATATTGCAAGGCAAACAGCAGTATCTGATGTACTACTAGTATTTCCATTATTATTCTGGACTGGGGAAAATACTTCCACATATTAAATCTAGCAATGCAGGGACAAAATAAAACAAGTGCTGCTCCTGTATTTGAAATTGTAGTACTTTTAATCTGCTTGCAAACTGCTTCCATTGTATTAAAGAAAAGTGATATATTTAAAAATTCTGCAACCCTCTTCGAAGGAAGCGTTGTGAGGAGATGGTAGCTGATACTGAAATCTCAGCTTGACAGAATTTTAAACTATTTGGAATAACTGTGGCATATAAAGAAGCTCTGAAGTGCCCATGGCTTTTCTGGGGGAAAAAATACTGGGGGGAAAAATAAAGCTCTTGGAATCAGTGCTGTAACTGGCTGTAACTGACAAGATTTTTGAACAGTAGCGTTGATTAGTCCAGCACTCTCAGCAAAAAAGCATGTTTGACTCAAGTCAGTAGTTCTAGAAAAAAAAAAAAAATGGTATTGCAAAGTCAGGGTGGAGGCCTGAGGACCAAGTTGCCGTGAATATCAGTACAGATGTCTTTGATCAGTATAAAAACATTGAAGAAAATACTCAAGCCAAGGCTGTAAAGCTCATACATAGCATCACACATTGAACACTTGAATTTCTCATGGTGCAGAAGTCTTAACTCACATACTGAAGGATTATTCACATACTGAAGTATTTTCTCCATTTATTAAAGAAACATCTTTGCTTGGGTTTTTTTTTGGGGGGGGGGTTGTGTTGTGGTTTTTTTTTTTGTAGCAACAGCTGCTTAGTGAAGTAGGGGTAAGGAGACTGAAAACTAGGGGTACCCGCAACATTGATGCTTTTTTCTACTCTTTAAAATTGCCCCATAACTAGTTGTATGTCTCAGTTTGGATTTTGTGACTATAAACTTTGTATCCTATGAAGACGGGATTTATGCTTAACCTTTATTAATTACATGCTGCTATTAAATGAACAATCAGTATGGTAGAGAGTTTTACAATACCAGTCCTTAATACCTAGATGCTGTTGTGGACAGCTGTTCTGCTGTTCCGCCCTGTCGCAGAAAGAAGGTGTGCTACTCGCACAACCACACGTACAGAAAGTGGTCAGGCAGTTCCCTGTGCTCTGCACACTTGGGAGTCACTGCTGTTACAGCCACCCTAGCAGAGGGTGAAGCAACCAAAATTCACAGAACTTGGAAGGTGGAGATAATTTTAGTCACCCTGAGACAATACTTGCAGTGTATGACTACGAACATTTATGAGCTGATACCACCTGTTTTTCAGCCAGCACACCTAAGCAGCATTGAAGATGCAACTCAGTGTGACGGCCAGTATCAAAAAGCAAGAATTCTTGTTTGCTAGCCTGCTACATGGTGTAATGTTTATTTATAAAAATGAAGGCAGTAAAATGTAAATGTTAGACTTCATGTGAAGGTACGTATGAAATGAGAATAGGTTGAATTAACTGGTCTAATCAGAGTGGTAACTTAAATTGTAACACACAGTGACTCTGTTTCCTACTGCTCTAAGCTTTGTTATTTATTGTGAGGAAATAGATTTTCTACCACCAACTACTTTTTAATAATCAAAGCAAAATAATTCATGCAGCACGTAAGTTAGCATAAAAGAATTCAGCAGCCATAGCAAAGATAAAAGGCTTCTTTGTGCAAAACATTTTGTATGTCAATTTAAGAGACGGTCTTAAGAACAAAATTTCATGTGTTGCAATTTGTCAGCAATTTCATTGTTACTGCTTATTTTCCAGGGGGTTCTCAAAATCCATGGTGAAACTGCTGTAGTATTTCATGTGGGGATTTGATATTCTTTTACAACCATATAATGTCATCTCAAAGCAATACTTTCTTAGCTCCACTCTTTGATCTAGGGTATAGTTGAAGAGGAGTGACTTCAATGTTTGAACAAAGCTACAGTTGGTTACTGAAATAATAATAAACAATATTATTAGTACATACTTTAATAGAAATTACCCTGGCCTAGGTCTACCATGTCATTGCACTGAAATGCAATTGATTTTCTCTTTCACACACATTGAGAAATCTGCTCGGTTTCTGCATAGAGCAACAGGAATTGGTGATGTGAGGTTGCTAACATGTCTCTCACGCAGACAGAGGTGTTGGGATCCCGTCACTGTATGCCAGCTACCTGTAGCTAGCAGTGCATTGTCCTTGCAATTTCATTCTCCTTATGGCTTCATTCCTGCGTGTTTTACAACTAATTCAGCTCCACGATGCAGTTGGTTTGTTCCTCTCCGTCCTTCTGCATTTGGTCATATTTGCTTCTGTCCTTTACTGTTGTGTAGTTCTGGCTGTATCCCTCTGGGTCTGTAGTATATGGGATTTGGGTCATTTGTCTTATATTTCACTTTTTGTTTGATTTGCATGTTACTCACAACACATGGTATTATTAAAAAATAACTGCTAAGGTGATTAGCTATTGAACTGGATAATGAATGTCATTATCCTGTTCTACAGAATGATGGTATTTAATCAAAACAAAAGGACTATTGTGCTTATCTGCCCAAGGAAATTCAAGCCTTTGCTTTGGAAAGAACATCTCATACACTGTGTTACTGGATGTGGTTGTGTAACAACAGTCATATCGGCCTGAATGGAATTTACCTTTCCAATGACCATCACTCAGTGAAAGCTCTGATTTAATGTCTTGCAACAGTGAACCTCTCGTGAACTGTTAGTTTTTAATTTTCATTAATTTCTGTTTCCATCTGAAAGACTTTCTTGTGAAGTACACGTGCAGCCTTGCAAGTGGATGTTGGATGATCCTTCGCATTTTTGTTTTAATCTGGGCACTGCAGGATCGCTCCTGTGTTAAACGTGCGCGTGTGTTAAAGGGTAATGTGAGTCTCTGCTGCGTGATAATGTTAAAATTTACAAGAGCCTTCTCTTTCTGCTCTGTGCCGATTCTTTCTTGGCAATGTTTCAACCAGTTTCATGGCCCATATCCCTAATAAGGACTAAGTTTCATAGAGGCAGTTAATAGCTGCTGCATTGGAGGCCTGGCCCTGCTGAACCTGTCCTGAACCCAAAGTATCCCTGGACCATTTAGGAATTTAAAAAATAATCCCATTTTACCATAGTGAAGAAGCTGCACATTATGCAGGTGCTGCTTCTTTTTTCCTGAAACACAAAGGTTTGTCCCTGGCTACCTTTTACTCTGTAGAAAATATATGTAGACTACATGTATGAAACATATGTAGAAAATAACATATTACCATTTACCCTGGTAAGTTGGTATC